>NC_090925.1:447061255-447735898 GCF_040938575.1 Ambystoma mexicanum | reverse complement strand
AAGCACCAGACCCTGTCCATGGCATGATAACTACTTCATAGATTGTACTATAGGTCTTCCTAATAAGCCTCTTAAGGTTCCTAATCAGCCTAAAAGGATAGTTAGCAGGTGCTCAACAAGGATAACTACGGCTGACCTGGAACAAGGCCTCAACCAGATCCTCCAAAAATCCTTGTTGAAGTGTACAACAGTACACTAAGTAACTATTTGGACAGAGCAGCTCCTCTTAAACCAAAGACAATCAGTGACAGTGTATATGAACAGTTATGGTGCACTCCTGTCTGGATCACAAAAAGGGAAAAGAAGAAGGCAGAGCATAGCTGGATGAAAACTCAAACCAAAGAGAACAAGAATACATGGACATCTCTGCAAAGCACATATAAAGACCATGCTCATGATGCAAAACTTAATTTCTACAACCAAGAAATTGAGGCCGCCGGGAATAATTATTCAAAGTCTATAGAAATCTCAAAAAACCTAAACTGCAGCCCTCATCATCACCACCAACTGCTGTGGATTGCAACCTGGTGCAGCAGTCTTTCAGTAAGAAAAATGAAACCGCTTGCACCAAAATACTCCACTTTACAAAGGGCAATACCCACACTTACACTCCATCAGTGCCCCATCAAAATGGAAAGCCCCCAGACATCCTTTTCCCGTTAAGCCGCACATCAAAGGAAGAGATGCTTAGGGTGCTTAAATCTATGTGCCCGACCCAATGTCCATGTGAGATAGTCTCCTTCAAATTTATTTTGCAAAATACCAACATATTTGTTCCTTTTCTGGTTTGATTTGACAATTCTTCCTTTGATCACCGCAATGTAGCAGACATTATTAAACATGTAGTCATTGCGCCAATGCCTAAAAAACCTGGCTCCTATCAAAAGACCCAAGTAATCTGCGCTCCATTTGCATATTTTGGTAACTTTGGGTTTCACCCTAAGTTACTAGGGGAATCCAGATGTGGACCCCTTGCTCACTATTCTTAGAGAGGCACTGTTCCACCCTACTGATGAGGTCCAACCAGACCGAAACATGGGTCTGGTTGGACCTCAAGGGGTTGCTGTTGGTACTCTTGTTCAGAGGAGAATTGCCTAGCATTTTGGTGCTGGACTGCCCCAAGGCAGAACAAAGTCTGATATGTTTTGGATATTTCTCCTCTGTGAAAGATAGTGAGTTAAAGACTCTGGTTAAGGCTCTCATAACCAGGACTAATGTCTGGCAGAGGGACTCCCAGGACCCCGCTTGTTAATTATCAATAGAAGGCTTCCTACTAAATGATGATGATACTCCTAGTGATGTGATTGCGGCCCATGTTACTTTGGTAGACGGTTTGAGATCATTCTTCATAGCTAATCCTCGATCCAACGAAAACATTGTTCTTAAGACAAACCCATGGTTTGATGGTGATTGTGGAAGGGCCAAAAGGCTCACTGAATATTGGAGTAATCTGCATCATATTGTCTCCAATACTAAGCAGCTTATTAATAATGCCATATCTTTGCAAGAGGAACATTAGCTACTTGAAATTCTTGTCAGCACAGATGGTAATAGGAGATATTGGGACGTGAATCAGTCTATGTACTATGAAAGGTACTTATGTGTAGAAACTCCTAAGTATACCAGAGCCATACAAAGTACACTCTGCGTGGGTATATTACTGCATGACAAATTGCTTCAGAAATGGAACAATGCTGTTTCTGATAAGTGTTTCTTTTGCGAGGACTGAGTTGAGAGTATGATGAATGTTATGTTTATATGCCCAGGTTATATTGAAACTAGAAAAAGATACCTGAGGCCATTGTTTTGGGTGAGAGCTGTTAGAACCACCCAACAAGGAGTGTGTTCTTTGTTTCAACTCCAAAGATGAACTGGCTGTTCATTGTGTTGCTAATTATCTTACATGGGCCTGGAGGAAAAGGGAATGTCTAAACAAACAATTATCGTCTTTTTGATACAATTCTTATTTTATATGAAGTTGACCATCTCTTCCCACTTTCTTGCCTTAACATTGTATTTGTTCTTTAACACAGGTACACAGGATTTTATCTGAAGTTTTTATGATTTAACTAGCAGCGTATGCAGGAATAGAGAAGATGATTTGTTTCTTTTAATCAAGTTTTTGAAGTATTATGTGGCTGTATTGTAATCATATAACAATATTTTTAAGTGTTTCAATTTAGACTGTTTGTTGAGTCAAAAGCATTTTGGTATCTATAATCCTACCATGACAAGCTTTTAAGGAAGGTATTTGCAACATGAAATGTATGTTTTTGTATGAAATGTAACGACTGTGATTACTGCTTTTATGGTGTGTTGACCGAAATAAAGCTTTGACTGACTGACGTTATTAGTTAGGGAAATGTCATCCTTCACACTAAGACTCGGGTAAAGTTTAAGCTGCTTAATTTTGCTTCATGCGATACCGCTAATGTGATCTTCACTATTAGGTCCCCTTGTGGGGACATATTATGTAAGACAAAGAAGCAGACCACTAAAACAGAGATGGAATGGATATAGATCCAACTTGTGCACGGAGAACATGAACTCAGCTGTGGCACACCATTTCAAAGAACAGCAGCCACAGATTGCACAAATACAGTTTCAAGTGGTGGGAATTGTGTCCACCAGACCACATGGCAACCTGAGCAAAATTCTCAATCACAGAGAGACATTTTATTTTGATACACTTGATACCCTATCCCAAGGAGGGATGCATGGGGACTGCAGCTGTGCTGCTTGTAACCCTATCGGCTCCCTGTTGAATTTTCATTGATATCTTTGTCATTTTCTTTGAATGTATGCTTCCATGATCCCATCATGGTTGGTGGGTTATTGCAATATTTGGGTTACGTTATTTGATTCGTCATTTTCAATAACATTACCATTGTTCTTTTGCTCAACATGCCTTGTTGCTTTACCGCAAGTACACCTATGTGTCACGGTTAGTACATTCACACCCCAGCT
This sequence comes from Ambystoma mexicanum, assembly GCF_040938575.1. NCBI lineage: Eukaryota > Metazoa > Chordata > Amphibia > Caudata > Ambystomatidae > Ambystoma > Ambystoma mexicanum. The sequence goes on along the minus strand of NC_090925.1, from coordinate 447,732,931 downwards.
TCCCCCGTGCAATGGGGTTTGTTGTAATCTAGTCCCCTACTAGATTAAAAGGTTAGAGGTAGGATGGTTGTTTTTTTGTTATGATTATTTGCATTTTATTTCCAATTCTTTTTTTTCCATTGTTCTTGGTTCTTTCTGGCAATACTATTTGTACACGTTGTCCTTCTTTGTTTTCTTTCTTCCATTGTTTCACTCTGCTCTTTTGCCCCACTTCACCTTCTGCTACCACTTGGGAGGATTCCCATTCTTCTGCAGACACCTTCATCATACAGACCTTTATTTTTTCTAACATTCCCCCCTTACACCACTGCTTTTTGAGAACCCTTCGTTATCGTTGTGGCTGTGCACAGGAGCGTCCCTTACTGCAAATGGGGTGACATTGTGGCACTGCCATGATGTCCCCACGTTATGCGGTCATCCAGCATTTGAGCGCTTGTCATTACATGTTGAATTGTTTCCGATCCACCATAATCTGTCCATACCTCTGCCGGTTCTGATGACTATTGCTTGTTCAAGGAATCCAGGTATAGACATTTGGTATTTGCAAACCTTAGATATCGCAGACAGGGTGTTTTCCTGCTTCGACTTGTTTTCTTCTTTTTTCTTTTTAGCTCCTTACAGCTTCGGTTGTACGTGCAGTTGTCTCTTTCAGCTGCCCATATATACAGATTGTACCTTTAGATAAAGCGCCAGTATGTGCTTTGTTTGAATTTTATTGTTAAAGATGTTTTTGGGCTGGGGAAACTGAGAGCCCCGAGCAAAATGGACGAGGGCTAATGAAGCTCTGCAGTACATGGGCAGGCCTGTGGAAATGATGCCCCCTATGGTCTGGCACGGTATCCAATAAGCAGATTTACAAGCTACACCTGCGAGGAGCCTCAGACGGTCTGGGTTTCAGACAAATTAGTGGAGATAAGCTCTCGCAAAACCGAGCGCAAAGGGAAGTGACCCGGGCCTGATTGCTGCACCCCAGCAAAGCAACTCTCACAGCGTGAGTGAAAGAGGAGGATGTCTGATGCCCTGTGGGGACTGCGCTACACTATCACGAAGGAAGGTGTGAATGCCTGGCCCCATGAATATAGTGATTTTGCAAGGTGAGTGTAGGATCATTGCTCCCAATCTCCCCGGCTGGCTTCTGTGAGGTGAAAAGTGGATGCAATGGTTGGCCGCCAGCTGGCATGGGCTGAGCTTGATTATCTGTCCACTTGTGCTGAGGGAGGCACAAAGATACACCAGGGCCCATGCTGGTGGGCATACCAAGCCCTGCTGAGTGCAGCGGAGGGGGGGTGAGAGGCCGGCTGTGGAGTACCCATAATGGCCCATGCTGAAAAAGGCTGAGCAAGGGTGAGGATTGTGTTGCTTGGAGCCTGGCTGAGTGATTCTCAGCAAGCCGTAGTGAGGGTGGAGAGGGAGCAGGGCTGTGCCCGTGTACTGCTTCACCCAGTAGACCCCGCAGCCAACAGACCCACCTGCCAGATATGTCGGCTGAAGTATGCGATGGTCCTGGCCACTGGACAATAATGTAGCAATGTCTTACCACCTCTCGCCTTGGCAAGCCATTTGATTCTTCCCAGATATCACACACAAGACAGCTCAGTGATCGATTGAGATCCCCTGCAAAGGAGTAAAATAGCTGGCCTGCAATTGATATGATATGCATAGGGTCTGCCTGAGCATGCTGTCTGAACCACCCTACACTAGGAGGCAGACTGTGGCACATCGTATGTTGGTGTTTCTCAACTCTGGTAAGAGGCGTCAAGATGGTGGGGAGGTTTTCCCACTATGGAGGTACCGCCAGCAGCACGCCTGCACGCCTGCACCCGGAAGGGCTAATACACAAACCACATGTGCTGACACACAGGGCCAAACTGGACACTCATATAACATTGCCACATAACCCAATTACCCTAGAGACAGTCCGAATGGGGTATTTCCCAACGATCTTCAGACTTCTAAAGCCAAAACTGCAAATGCAAGCACCAACTCTGCACCTAGTACTGTTCGCGCATGACGGTCTGCAAGATGCAAGGGAAATAAGGAATTGTCAACCCAACTAAGGCCATTGGACAGCGCACCCAGGAAACGCATGGCACAGTGCAACAGTGCAGGAATTAATGAAGGAAATTATAGACATCAGAGGTCATCCGGACCTGCAAGTTGAACAAGAAGCGGATCATGAAAGATGCATCAGCACGCTAGAGGATAATCAGGAGACAACATCTGCAGATGTGGACGCACTGATCAAAAAAGGTGCAGAGCCTCGGCGACATAATGGAGGACCAGGAGAATCGATCGAGCCGGAATAACCTGCGCCTTGTCAGCATTTCCGAGAATCTGAAAGTGAAGGCATCAAAGGCTTTCCGCATGGCCGGTTCAATGAAGCTCCAAGACCCACGCTCACTCACCATTGAACATGCCCACGTGCTTCAAATCCTAAACCACCAGCTGGAAAAAGATCACAAATTTATTTCATCTACACAACTCTCAGCACAAGGTGGCACTATTGCGAGCATTTTGACCAGCTGCCAATGTGCAAATCAATAAGGCAATAGTGTGCCTCTTAAATGATTACTCCATGGAAGTGAGCAGGTGCCGTAAAGGCTTTAATCCGATCTTCACCACACTCTGAAGGACTATTCATCATCATTACCTCAAATTCCTGGCAATTTGGCCATCCAGTTCGGCAAGCAGTAGCACACCTTCAAGGTTCCCAGTGAGGTGGGGAAATTCTTAAAATGACAAAACTTTGTTACCTCGGACGTCCTCCAGAGGAGCCAGAATGCAGCACAGCCAGGTGTACCAACACAAGTGCCTCTGGACCCTGAGCCGGAGGAGCTTGCTTAAAGTGGAACGGCAATCTCCCAAGAAGATTGGGGCATGTGAGAGGGAACCTAGACTGGCTGATGGCCTAATGTGCCGATTTCCCATCCCCATAACGAAGAATGTGCAGCGACATGGCTGGCCAGCAGTGCATAACCTGCACTGACCCTCCTACCCTCTGGATGGACTGACAGAGGAGCATGCAGTGCATAGCCACGGAAAGGGTGCCCCTCTACCCCCCAACCACGAATAAGCTCAAATGACTCATTGGAACTGTGTGGCCCTGGTTCGATTGCAGGTGAGAAAACTCTGTTGACCTTGAAACCTGCTGAGCCGACAAAACCCAGAAGCTATTGCAAGTGTTTCCAAGTAATACAGATGTACAATTGAATGTGAAGCAGGAGAGGGTGTGGCCTCCATACACCAGTACACCAGTTCCCCCAGTACGGATAAACACACCACCACAAAATGGGGCAGACTGGTTGCGGTGGGTCTGTGTTGGATCTATCTGGCCCCACCTGCGGCACTGGCTACCACAACATTATATTGGGACAACGTATCTTGGACCCAATGTAGCCCAGTACGGGATGGTTTTGGAGAGGTTTAGACACTTGTTTTGTTGTTTAAGGATTATGACTAATAAGGATCGTTTGTGGTACATGTATACCAGGCAGGGGTCAATTTTCCTCCCACGACTAGAACTACTGGCTCACCGTGCTCACTATGCCACAATGGTAGACCAGTAGCTTCTATGTGCCAATGCTTTTGGGTGTGAGGCACAGGTAGTACAAGTGCGCTGTGTGGGATGCCCAATAGGTTTAATCCAGCTGATGTGCAACTCGACATCGCATATACCCTGGAATCCATTGGTGGTGCTGGGCCACGTGATATAGGCTGATGACGACACATCCATGTGTAACTATTAATATTCAGGGACTGGGACACCCCATAAAGCTAAAGAGACTCCTTAACTATGTTAAAGACCTCAAAGGGAACCACCTGTTCCTTCAGGAAACACACCTGAATGCCGCAGAGTCTGCTAAATTGTGCAGGGAGAGGGTGGGTGGGTCGGGGTAAAAGCCTATTCCCCGTTCCATGGAAAATGTTGTGTCTACATCCTGGTTCACAAGAGGGTGCCTCTTGTCATCCTTTATTCCATTACAGATAAAGAGGGGATGTTTGGGATACTGCACGGCACCATACACCACCAGCATATCACTTTGGCAAACATATATGAACTAAGCACTGATACACCAGGGTTCTTTACCCATACCTTTGCTTTGTGCTCCCCATATTTTGGCCACCTAGAGCTAATAGGGGATGACCTTAATGTTGTGCTAGATCCATCTGTGAACAGACAGACTACACCCAAAACTACATTCCTGTCACTGCTGACCCAGTTATGACTAACGGATGTGTGGTGACACAAAAAATGCAGGGAAGAGGGACCTAACACACTTGTCGCACCGCTGTCACAGTTACGCCCGACTGGACTACTGGCTTTCGCGATGCAATGCCATGCATATGTTGGAGATGTGCTTCATTCTCCCAATGACTTTGTCCGACCATGCCACGGTTCTCCTGCGTATCGCACTGCCCAATAGACAGCAATGTGTTCCCGCTTGGCATCTTAACCTCATGACGCTGACCCATGCTGATGTTGTTCAACAACTGACGGAAGACCTTTGGCGGGATAATGTATCAGACGAATTCCCCATAATAGGGTGTTGGGATGCATATGAGGCCTACATTCTGTGACAGTGGGCCTCATTACAACTCAGGCGGTAAGGGTTTTACGGCGCCGTAAACAGCGCCGACCCTTACCGCCAGAGTCCGAGGTCCCTTAGCGCCATGGCAGACTTAACACCTGCTTTTAGCAGGTGTTAAAATCCATGGCGCTAAGGGACCATGGAGTTAATTACGCCACCGTAATTTACGGTGGCGTAATTAACGCCTTCCCCACTCCCATTATGCCCTATGGGGCAAAAATGGGAATGGGGAAGGGTAAATGGGGATTGGGGATTTACCGCCCCGCCAAGGTCGGAATGGGGCGGTAAGTCCGCCAACCACCATGGCGTAAACATAGTTTACGCCATGGTGGTAAAGTCACGGCCCAGGCGGTAACTTACCGCCTGGGTCGTAATGAGGCCAAGTATCTCTCGCACTGGGCACACAAATTGCATACATGTAGAATGCAGGAAAAGACACGCATGGAAGTCCTACGGGTAGATGAACACCATCACAAGGCTGCACGAGACCCAGTTGTTTATGCACGCATCAGCCACTCCAGGGCTGAATTGAAGGGTTTATCAACGCTTAGAGCACAGAAAGCGTTCAATAAATGGGTGCAAACACTATACATGTAGGGAGAAAGACTGCTTTGGCTTCTGGCACTGGTCTTGAGGGGAAAACAGTGGGTACATATTGTTGAGACCATAAAGATGATTCAGGCAAACTGATGTCTGGTAACAAAGTCATCAACAACCACTTTGCTGAATATTACAAAACCTTATATGTGGAACTCTAGGCCAGAGATATAGAAATGGTGCATGATTTTTTGCAGCCCTTGCCCCTCCAGCCATATCCACGTCCACAGATGTCTTGGAATTGCTCAATTTGCCACTCAGAGATGAAGAGATCACTACCACTCTCTGTGGTTTATCCACTGGCAAGGCGGCAGGCCCTGACGGACTGCCATTTCATCTCTATAAGCACCTTATTGACGTTCAGGCCCCTAAAATGGGCCAAAAGTTCAGAGCGGTGATTGAGTTAGGCCATTTCCCATCTTCCCTACTTGCAGCCAGTATCATTGTATTTCACAAGAAAGGCCGGTATCCACAGTTATGCAGTGCGTACCGGCCAATTTCTTTAATAAATGCTGATGCGTAAGTGTTTGCTAAGTTCCTTGTGCAGCGTCTAGAGGGAATGATGCCTACCCTTATCCATCAATATCAAACTGGTTTCATACGCCAGTGACACTCTGTGGATAACCTGAGGCGCCTGCTCCATATAATAGAAGGTCCATTGGACCCAAGTAATGTCATAGTGTCATTAAATGCCGAAAAGGCTTTTGACAAAGTGAGATGGGATTAAATGTTCGCAGTGTTCAGGGGGTTTGGGTTTTCAGAAAAGATCCTGTGCATGATACAGATACAGTAATTACTAACGGCTACGTGTCAGAACCTACTCCGCTAGTTACAGGCATGCGACAGGTGTGCTCACTCTCCCCCTGCTATACGCGTTGGCCATTGAGCCACTAGCTATGAGCCTACGGTTGGATGAGGGATGGACGGGTATCACCAAGGGAACGGTAGAGCATAAGGTATCCCTATACGTGAACAATATCCTGCTGTACATCAGCAACCAGGCGCACTCTTGACCCTGAATCCAGAATATCCTATTACAGTACAGGTCGGTGGCAGGATAGTGTGTCAACAGGGATAAGTCTCAGGTCATGCCGCTACGACCAGCTATACCCTGGGACCCTGGCGGGATAGTACGATTTCGGCTGCGGAACCAACATATTAAATACTTGGGGATTATTGTAAGTGCTGACCTTACTGAGCTGAGGGCCTTAAATTATCCTGCAGTAGTGTAGAGGATGCAGTCCGACCTGGAGGGTTGGCATGCAATTTCACTATTGCTAACGGGCAGAATAAATGCTGTAAACATGAACGTAATGCCCAAACTCATATATCTGGCATCATGATCACCATGCTCCCTTTGCAATATTTATATACTGTACTAGATAAAGAGATGGTGAAATGTATTTGGTGCGGTAAGAAGGCACGTCTGAACAGAAACACTGTGCAGGCCTCTAAAGCTCACGGGTCTGGCTCTCCCATCTTGGAACACTTATTATCTAGCTGTGCAAGTCACGTGGGCCAAACACTGGCTGAATGACTCAGATACCACAAGTTTGTGGGAAATGGAGCTCAGGGTCATAAGCCCATTTATGCCACACGGAATGCTAGTCATCCCACCGGGACAGCTTTCAAGTAAGACTGAACACCACCTTATTGTATACCCTGCCCTCTTGCAATGGCACTGCACGCGCCCAGCCCTACAACTTGTCAGGCAGACTTTGGATGAGACACATCTGAGTTCCCTAAGTTACGGAACTTCTATGACTTCTGCACACCACAGACTTGGGCAGAGGCATTGTGTTGGCAGAGTTCTGGTCGAAAGACGTGAACACCCTACTTTGTGTAGATGACATTTATGAGGCTGTTGTCACTATAAGATTCATGTCCTGTAACCTATGACAAAGAGAGATACAGTTTAAAATCATTCTTAGAGCACATTACGCACCCGTCAAACTGCACGTCATGGGTCTCAATTGCTCCCCTCTTTGTTGGAGCAAGTGTGGAGGGGTGGGCACTATCTGACATGTTCTGTGGGCATACACCATCATAGAACCCTTTTGGAGTATGGTTCTTTGACGTCTGGCTAGAATAGACAATTTCAGCATCCCCTCAACAATCTTTTGCCTGCAGAGCGAGAAGTGGCATGGTGACCCCCTAGTACGCCGCTTTGCCCAAGTTGTCCTGTTCTCGGCTAGGAAGGCCATCCTAATCTGCTGGGAAGCGTAGATAGCTCCCATTGAACGGAAATGGCTTGCCCTTTTGGCCAGGATATGCAACCTTGGAATGGGATGATGTCAGGAAAAGCAGGTCTCAGACCCACACAGTTAGATTTGGTGGATTGATGGATGTGGACCTGTAAATTAATATATGCCATTGTGGCGCTGGGGTGTGGATCGAGGGGGTGGGGGTTCATGCACTCACGCTGTTTGAGGATGCCACAGCCTGAGAGACTGTCATGGAGTTGGTGCACCCTCACGGATACATACGTAATATCTGAGGGGACTGCCCTGACGTGAAAGTGGGGTAAGTATACAGAGCAATTGGCGTAAATCACTGGGGGAAATGTCGACCCGCATTGAAGTATGTGCAGCTATGCAGATATCTCATGCTCTGATCTCTTGTATGAATGGTATGCACAATCCTATTTTGGGGGGGGGGTTGTTGTTGGTAACAGGGGTGGGGAGAGGTTGAAGAGGCTTGCATTTACTTTTACTTGCAGATGGGGAAAAGATCTGTATGATGAATAATGCACACTTGAATAATGATTATGTGAAGTTACGTGCACTATGCCTGATGTCATTGGGCCTCATTACAACTGTGCCAATCCGGTAACAATGGTGCCGGTAAGCCCTCCCACCACCGTGGTTACAGTTCCGGCACAGTAAAACTCTGTGGGTGGATGCTGTCCCGTCTGCCAGGGTCAAACCTGCCGGCCGGGATGGCCCCCGCTCGCAGAGTTCTCACAGTAGCACCAGCACCGTTGTTAACAGTGCCAGTGCTCCCATGTCCCCAATCCTATGGAGGTAGGACTCCATGTGAATGGGAACTAACAAAAGTACTGGCATGCAGGACTTGACTTCAAGGCAACAGGATTTGGAATAGCCCGGTTTCACCGGGAAATCAGGTGCCGGTAATTCATTACGTGTCCGGCGGCTAATTGTAATGAGTTCCATTGTGTTTTATTACATTTTACTGCATTCACCTGTATGTTGCTTAATCTTTAACTGATACAACGTCTGAGTTTGAGCAAATTGAAGAACAATTTTGTCTTCATCTATGGTAAAATATTTTATACCATTTGTTGCTCAGAACTTGTTTTTATCGTGATTGCTGAATATTTGATAAACGTTTGCTTTAGACATTAGGAATATAATTTGTGGTGTCGTGTGTTCGTGTGTTATGTTGTTTAAGAGATTCTTGTTTGTTCTCCTTTATCTTGCTATGACATGCAGATTCAGCCCTGATGACGGATGTCCGAAATGCATTGGCATCACACTTGTAATCTGCTTCATTCACTGCCATTTATGCATTAAAACACTTTGAATAATCTAAATGTTAAATATCTATGTAATTGTGTACTACACATATTTGTGTACAGTCGCTTGTGACCTTTTGATAGAATATGCAGCACTGAGGGTGATTCCCTTGCAATTCTTGTTTTGTTTTCTTTTGGATTATCATTAAACCAGGGACATATTTTTTGTAGTACTCCATACTGTTATTCTTTTCAACTAAATATTTCGTGTTCTTTATGTAAATGGCGGTGCCCCCTTTCATTCATCACCACGTTCCAATGTGCCAGGGCCTTGGCCAAAGGAATTTCTGCAAACTCATGCAAGCTTCACAGAGTGAAACTGGCACTTTGGCTAAACTTTTGCCTTGCCGTGGACACCTCAATTTGGACAGAACAGGGTTTTTTGCCCAGCTCCAGGCACACTAGAGAACCCCAATGGGTCCATTATGGACCAAAAAGCCTCTACTGGTCTGTGCCTGCCCCCCATGGTATTTTGGTTGCATCTCAAAGATGAAACAGAGGTTAGTCTGTGGAACTGGGCAGATCATTCTGGTTGATAATGTGGCCAAACAACCATTGTTGTTAGAAATGTGTGTGTGCAGAGTATCACTCTTGCCCATTCCATTCACTTTTTAGGGTTGGAGGCAATACCAAGAGGGCTACAGTATGCCGCATAATAATGTGATTACAATTCAGTGTCTGACTGGACGTTGTTAAAATGTCTGCAGGCCGCAGTGGTGGCCCAATCTCTATTAGAGCTAAATCCAGTTGGCACTCCCTGGCCAAGGTCTAGTCGACCCAGAAGAGGGCCAATGAATGTGATCCAGGAAGTGAATGAGGTCGTCCATTTGTGCTATATGAGTCTGGGGATTGTGTTGGGCACACCACGATATAGCTAGCGCTTGTTTGCCCTTTTCTGTGCAGATTTAAAATAAGCACTGGACAGATTAATGCCAAAACATTAAAAGGACAATTTCGGTCCAGACTCCCAATCTAAATAAAATATTGATATGAATACATCCAGATATTCGGTCTGTAGATGAAAGCTAAATTTGGTCTTTAGGAAATTAGTGTGCACTTTAATAGTTTGGGCCCCCCAGAGAAGTTTAGCCATATGGACAATGCTGCAAACATCTTTTCACATAAATTCAGAATCAGGTCTATATCTCTTTGAGAAGGTTGTGTGATGATTCATCTAAATTTACTGAAGATTTAACCCCCCCCCAAAAAAGTGCTCGTTTTATGGGAGTTGCTATTGCTGACCCTATGGTTTAGCTGAATCAAGGAATAAGGATTTACACAAACATAACACCACCATGATGTAATCAAGTAAATTCACTCTCATTTTTCCGACACGAACCCGAGACAGATTATCTGGTCTAGGATTTTAAATTGCCTTTTAAAATGTAACTCAAACCTGAAGTCACTTAGAAGAAATTGTCTGCAGAGTTGTATTTGGATGGGTAGTGATAGCGAGTTCATTGTGAGATTCAACCTGTTTGCTGCAAGGCTCTGTCAATAGTCAGAACAATCTGACATACAGGAATTAATCAGTGTACACATGAGGGATTTGTACCAAATGCGTAAATACATGACAGAAACATTCTCAAGTGCACATTTTGTGACTATGAAAAATGTCTGGGAATCTGGTTAACAATGAAAAACTCAGAGAAATCTTTGTAAATTGCATCTTACACTTTTGAGATTTGCTGCATAGCCTGGCAAACATTAAGGTACAATTTTGCAGCAAAGCATGGATTCCTATTGCATGGCTACGCCACACATATGGGCAGTTGCATGATTCAGTCTATTGCTTTAAGTGGGATATAAAATCGAGGGTAGCTCTGAAGCCGCGGCATGGCCAAATTGTGCAGGACATGGCCTACACAATGGGAACGGGACTTATACAACGTTCATCTGCCCCAAACAAGGATACATCATGAGACCATGCAAACATGTACCTTTGTCAACCCAGCATGGTCTTGGGTGATATTATTTGCCTTCAGTCTGCATACTGTAAATGAAACGCTCTCTGGTTCATATTTCGAATAAACTGTGCTGGAGACCCTGACAATTACATGTTTTAAACTATGCTACGTCCATGCTTCTGAGCCTTTAAGAACTGAGGTTCGGACCATCTGCGGCAAAGCCCTGGCAGGACTAGGCTGCAGAGTTGAGCGATGCAGGTGTGCAGGGGACACTGCCCGATTACACATAGCACGCTATGCTACGCTCAGGCTTCCGAGCCTTTAAGAACTAAGGTTCGGACCCTCTGCGGCAAAGCCCTTGGAAGACAAGGCTGAGGTGTTGAGCGACGCAGGTGCGCAACAGACGCTCCCCGATTACATGTCGCATGCTACGCTACGTCCACACTTCCAACCATTTAAAAAACAAGGTTTGCATCCTCTGTGGCAAAGCCCTCGCAGGACAAGGCCATGATTTTGGGTGATGCAGGTGCACTGTCGATGCTGCACAATTACATGTGGCACACTATGCTACGTCCACGTTTCCGAGCCTTTAATAACCGAGGTTCGGACCCTCTGCAGCAAAACCCTTGCAGGACAAGGCCGAGGTGTTGAGCAACGCAGGTGCGCAAGAGACGCTCCCCGATTACATGTAGCATGCTACACTACATCCACACTCCCAACCCTTTAAAAGCCAAGCTTTGCATCCTCTGTGGTAAAGCCCTCCCAGGACACTGGTGAGTTGCTGAGTGACGCAGGTGGGTAGGAGTCACTGCCTGATTACATGTAGCGCGCTATGCTACATCCACGCTTCCGAGCCTTTAAGAACCGAGGTTCAGACCATCTGTGGCAAAAACCTCGCAGAACAAGGCTGCAGAACCAAACCCGTCGGCTGTACCAGATAGAGGGAGTTACAATAGTCTAAACGACTTAACACCAAAGCTGCAACCATCGGCGGGAGAAGGAGGGGTGGTAATATAGGAAGTACTTTTTTCAGTATTTTAAGCTGAAAATGGCCAGCTTGGCAGACTGTCACTACTTGGGCGTCTATTGACAAGGACACTGATAGAAAAGAAAAGGAGAACTCTCCTAGCACACGCTTTTCCTAATAATGTGTATTCATAGAATTCAGGTGAGTATTTTGTCTGAGTTGGTGTGCTATAGATAGAATTAGAGGAGCAGGGGAGAGAAAGACAACCTTGACACCTACTATATAGGTTGTACTATATGCAAAACAAGGAAAACGTTCCCAATTAGGGAACTCAAGTGCCCTGCACAATATCCTTTGTCTGGAAGCCCAGACCAACAAATTGAATTGTTTAAAAATGGTTAGTCATTCAGAGTAGTCAGTAATATATAATACATATGATAGTATTTGAACAATTTACAAAAAACACTAGTGCAGTCAGATATTGATCACAATAAAAATATTCATTTTATTCATGATGATGATACCAAGGGGGGCCCAACACTCTTCATCAGGGGCATTTGAAATTCTGGGAAAGAAAGTATGTACAATATTCCGTTAGGATTAGCAGATACATTTAGTTGCAGTACAGAAAATACAATGTCCAGAAAATCTGGACTAAATAGTTAGCTAATGCTAATTACTCTTTTATTCATGGATCCCCAAGTGTTTTATCTATTCCATGGAATCATTGAGCAACATAAAACAAAAACAAACAGTTCACATGAACTCAATAGATAGCTTTTTGTGTGTAGTCAACTCAATGAGATTGTTTCCTCTGTATTGATGTCTAATACAGTTTTGGAAGCATTCATAACCAGTAGATAGTGTGCAGAATGTCTGACCTTGTGATCCTATGTTTTCTTAAGGAATCATTCAAGTGACTATCGGTCACTCCATGTTGGAATTTTCAAATTTGCTGCGACTATTATGAGTCTTGCTAGCAGAGTTGGCCACTTAAAGCACCAATGCTGGAAACAGTGACGTATGTAATAAATCAGAGTATGGAAATGACTGCGGGGACAGAAATCCAATGATATCCTGTGTAACTGAATGGGAGGTATAAGGAACTTACAGCGGTTTGAGGGGAGGCGGCACAAACTTGGTGATTAATATGCAGGATGGATGCCCAAATTCCTCATGTGTAGTTATCCAGGCTTGTGGGTACAGATGGTCTGTTTGGCGACTCGTAATTCAACAATTATAAATGAGCAAGTCTGTTCTATTTGCAGTATCTTGATCAAATGTCCCCGCAGTCATTTCCATACTCTGATTTATTACATACGTCACTGTTTCCAGCATTGGTGCTTTAAGTGGCAAACTCTGCTAGCAAGACTCATAATAGTCGCAGCAAATTTGACCAAATTTGACCGATTGTCACTTGAATGATTCCTTTAGAAAACATAGGATCACAAGGTTAGACATTCTGCACACTATCTACTGGTTATGAATGCTTCCAAAACTGTATTAGACATCAATACAGAGGAAACAATCTCATTGAGTTGACTACACACAAAAAGCTATCTATTGAGTTCATGTGAACTGTTTGTTTTTGTTTTATGTTGCTCAATGATTCCATGGAATAGATAAAACACTTGGGGATCCATGAATAAAAGAGTAATTAGCATTAGCTAACTATTTAGTCCAGATTTTCTGGACATTGTATTTTCTGTACTGCAACTAAATGTATCTGCTAATCCTAACGGAATATTGTACATACTTTCTTTCCCAGAATTTCAAATGCCCCTGATGAAGAGTGTTGGGCCCCCGTTGGTATCATCATCATGAATACAATGAAGATTTTTCTTGTGATCAATATATGACTGCACTAGTATTTTTTGTAAATTGTTCAAATACTATTATATGTATTATATATTACTGACTACTCAGAATTACTACTAACCATTTTTAAACAATACACATTGTTGGTCTGGTCTTCCAGACAAAGGATAGGGTGCAGGGGACATGTATTTCCTAATTGGGAACTGTTTCCTTGTTTAAGGACACTGATAGAACCACACTCAGATATGTCACCTTCACCACAGGAACTGGAAGGGAGCCAAGAAAAACGGGCCAGAAAGAGGACATCCAGAGTGAAGATTCAGAGGGAGAACCCACCACCAGAACCTCAATCTTATCGCCATTCAGTTTAAGCCAATTGTGGGTCATCCAGTCCCCCATGGCTGCCAGGCACCTCTGAAGGCCCGACAACACCACAGCCTGATCAAGATCTAAACAGATCAGAAGCTGGGTGTGGTCGGCATAAGAATAACACCTGACACCGAAGGATTGGATGAGACCCATAAGTGCCAAGATGTAGATATTAAAGAGAATAGGAGACAGAGCAAAGCCCTGTGACACCCCACAATAAGATTGCAGGGGCCAGATTGAAAAGGCGTTCTAGAAAGAGTCTGGGTATGATCAGCCAGGAATGAGGAGAGCCAGGCCAGAACTTGCCCAGATATTCCTATCTGGGCAAGAGGGGACAGCAGGGTGGGGTGGTCGAAAGTGCCGAACGCTGCTGAAAGATCTAACAAAATCAGGGTCCCTACCCCTCCTGTGTCCACCAGCCCGGCCATGTCGTCCTGGACAGATATCAGGACACTATCCATACTCCTGCCTGTCCTAAAACTATACTCAGTGGGATCTAGGAGGTTGGAAGATTCAAGGAATTAAGAAAGTAAAGGTGTCACCAGAGACTCCAAACAGATTTCACGTAGAAAGCTATGCTACATCCACACTTCCAAGCCTTTAAGAACCAAGGTTCAGACTCTCTGCAGCAAAGCCCTCGCCGGAAAAGGCCGCTCTGTTGAGCAATGCAGAGCACAGGATACGCTTACAGATTACACGTAGCATGATATTCTATGTTCACGGTTCTGAGTCTTTAAGAACTGAGGTTTGGACCCTCTGTGTCATAGCCCTTGCAGGACAAAGCCAGAGTGTCCAGCGACACAGGTGTTTGGCAGCGATGGGGTAGCGGTGCAGATTGAGAGTTTGAACGACTTCTCCCTCCTTTCTGCAGCCACAAGGTAAGAAGGTGCGGGAGTGTTAGTACTGCTCACCTCCTGACTTGTGCCCCTCTCCCACTGCACAAGCGTTTCCCCCTGCAACCGATCCTTGCTCCCCACATGCTTACCTTCTCCCCTGTCTACATGCGCTCCCTTGCAACTTAGGCCAAATGCCCTCACTCGCAACTTAGGCCGCATACACTCCCTCGCAACTTTGGCTGCATGCACTCCCTCTCATCAGGCAGTGCCACAACTTGGGCCATGTGCACGCCATGCACCTTAGGCTGGGAGCACGCTCTCGCAAATTAGGCCACATGCGCTCCATTCAATCGTAGCCAATGTGAACTCCCTTGCAACCTAGGTTGCATGCTTTCCTCCCTGGTCCTCCCTGCATCCTGTCTATGATTCCCACCCATTGTTTTCCCTACCTGCCAATCGCATATTTCACCCCTACGTTCGCTGACCTATTGTATTGTTACCAACTTGCAGTGTTTCCCCGGTCATTCCATTGTTTTGTTTTCTCTACTGTACCTTTGCATTTCCTGCATTCCTCTACTTCTAGGTTCTTTGGTTGTGTATTGTGCCATGTTGGGTTGAGTTTATGTACTGTACTTTGACACTGCTGTTATTTTTCTCTACTGAATTGGCATTCCACTG
The DNA here is from genome assembly GCF_040938575.1 of Ambystoma mexicanum. Taxonomy (NCBI): domain Eukaryota; kingdom Metazoa; phylum Chordata; class Amphibia; order Caudata; family Ambystomatidae; genus Ambystoma; species Ambystoma mexicanum. The sequence continues at coordinate 447,717,635 of NC_090925.1, read as the reverse complement.
CATTGTCTGCATTTTTTTCTTCTAGGTTTTCCTTGGTTGTGCATTGTGATTTGTTGCTGGTTTCTGTATTGCAACTTGATATTGTTGCCTGCATCCTATCTCCACTCTCATCAGGACCTCGCTAGGTCCTTGTATTCTTGTTCTGTGTTGTGCTGCATTGTCTGCATTCTTTTCTTCTAGGTTTCCTTGGTTGTATTTTGTGCGTTGTTGTTGGTTTCTATATTGCACCTTGATTGTTGTGCCTTCACCCTTACCAGGACTTTGTTAGCTCTTTCTTTTTCTTTTTTTGTCCTGTACTCCCCTCTCTGTGTCTCCCCCTTCTTCCTCTCTCCTGTCTGCCCCAAGAGTTACCGCCCTTCTGCTTGTGTTCCCCTCCATGTCCCCTCTCTTTCCGCCCACAACCTCTAAGGTGCTCTCTGTCTCCCCTATCCTCTTTAACTGTTATTCTATCGACTATCCTATCCCTCTTACTAAGTCTGGCAGGAAGAACCTCAAAAGGGACATCCTGGGCTCCAACCCAGGCCACCCTATCGCTGATACCTACACCTGTGCTTCCTCCAGACAGACCATTACTGACACCCTCTTTGTCGTTCCCTCTCCAGGCCTATGGACCCCCCAGATGGTCTCTGTTCTCTCTCCGTTGTCCTCATCTCCCATTAATGATGGCACCTGTTGGGAGGCCATGCTGACCCCCTTCCACTCCTCTAAGACCTTCATTAACGTCTACTTCAATGGCACTGTCTTAGTCCAGGGCCCTCGGGCCAATTTCCTCTTTTTCGATAGATGCTTCCCACACATTAACAATATCTTTTCTTCTCTTACGATCCGCACTTACCCCTCTCAGGCTCCTCTGCTGCCTTCTTCCTCCGCCACCTCACTGGCACCCCCCTATGCTTCTTTGGCCGCCCTGTTGCCTCCTTCCTCTGCCACCTCTTTGTCACACTTTGCTGCTTCTTTGGCCGCCCTGTTGCCCCCTCCCTCAGCCACCACTCTCTTCTTCCTCTCTGACTACCCTGTCATCTCTTCCTTCCTCCTCTGCCCATTCTCGGGCACCTCCAACACTACATCTCACCTATACCCCTCCACGCCAGTCCTGCAAAGCTGGCATCCTGTTCCAGATCACTACTCTTAACTCTCACTCCGCTGTAAAATATTCCTCTGACATCTGCTGTCTCCTGGAAGAGCTTGATTTGGATGTACTCAATCTCACAGAGACTTGGTTCACAGCAAGCTCTGTCACAAGTTTTGACACTCTATTTCCTGATGGCTACAAGATCCTCTCTGAACCCAGAACCAACCGTCCCGGCAGGGTGTGTAGCTCTGATTTTCCCAGAGTGGATCCCTGCTTCTGTCATTCCAACACAGGATTACTCCTCCTTTGAATGCCTGGTCTGCAGGCTCTCTATCTCTCCTGGCCACTCTCACACAGTGGCCACTATCTACAGGCCGCCTGGCCAAGTCGCCCTCTTCCTCTGTGAGTGGGCTGACCTCTCCTTCCTCACTGCCCCTACCTCTCAACATATCCTCCACGGAGACCTGAACATCCACCCCAATGCTACTAGCCCCACTTTGGGGCTCTTTAGCAACCTCAGTGACTCTCTCTCTCTTTCTATTTTTCCCTCTGGCCCGTCTCACTCTGCAGGGCACACCCTGGATGTTCTGATCTCTTCAGACCTAGCCCTCTCCAACCCTCTGCTACTCTCTCTCTTTTTTTATTCTTCCCTCTGGCCCGACTCACTCTGCAGGGCACACCCTGGATGTTCTGATCTCTTCAGACCTAGCCCTCTCCAACCCTCTGCTACTCTCTCTCTTTTTTTATTCTTCCCTCTGGCCCGACTCACTCTGCAGGGCACACCCTGGATGTTCTGATCTCTTCAGACCTAGCCCTCTCCAACCCTCTGCTACTCTCTCTCTTTTTTTATTCTTCCCTCTGGCCCGACTCACTCTGCAGGGCACACCCTGGATGTTCTGATCTCTTCAGACCTAGCCCTCTCCAAACCTCTTTTGAGAGACCATTGTTTTATTTCTTCTAACCTTTCTCTCTCTACCCCTCAGGTAAAGCGACCCCAACATTGCCACCCACCTTCCCGGTTATCCAGCCCATGAAACAACTGTCAGTTGAGGCTTTCCTTGCTACTTTCACTCCTCCTCCTACACCTTTGTCTGACTCATACTCTGACACAGCCCTCTCTAACCTTTGTTTGTCTATCTCCAAACACTCTTGACGTCCTTGCCCATGTAATGAGGATCTGTTTGAAGCCCACATCAAAGTGCAACACCTGGTACGATTCTGACCCAAACACACTTAAATGCAAGTGTACGGCAGCTGAGAGGAAGTGGGGGGCATCAAGCGCACCCTCTGAAAAACTGGCCTACCCCCTGCTCCAAAGGCAATACAGACTCTCTATCCTCTCTAAGAAGAGAGCCTACATCCATGCCCATGTCTCTACAGCCTCTAACAACTCGGCCACACCTTTCAAAATCTGCAAGGTGCTGCCCAATCCTGTTGCAAATCTGTTCCCTCCCAAACCTTCTGTATGGCTCTGGCTTCTCATTTGACCACTAAAACTCAGGACATCCTTTCCACTTTCTCTTCCTCTACCTCCTCTTCCTCCTCCTCTACCAGCCCTGACCCAGCTTTGACCGTTTTGCCTCCTCCTTGTATCTGCCTTTCCAGGGTTCACCCCGATGATGTTTCTAGACAAGCATGTTCTACGAAAGTCTCATCTAAGCATTTTCTCCTCTGCTCATCCAAAATCATCAAGGACAAATCGGCACCCTTACTCTAGCCTTGCCCGATTTCTGCAATCACTCTTTCCCTTCCCCCCTTAAGCACTCCCTTTTGTACCCCCTTCTTAAGAAGCCCTCTGCCGATCCTTCCTCTCCGGCAAACTATAGCTCGATTTCCATCACTCCTTTCCTGGGCAAGCTCCTGGAAAAGCTGGCCATCTCCCAGCATAATCTGCATACTGAATCTGTTGGTTGTCTCAACGATCACCAGTCTGCCTTCAGAGCAGCCAGGAGCACGGAAACTGCTCTCCTGAAGACTTGCTCTCTAATCTTGGCTCTAACCTTCCTTCTGTCCTCATTCTCCTTGATCTAAGACTGAGGTCTTCCTCATCGGAGCACCTGCTCCCTCGTCTCTCCTCTCTCTCTGGCTGCCCACCCTGGGCCCTCTTCCTGCTCTTTTCTGTGAGGCTAAGAATCTTGGTGTCATTTTCGACTCCACCCTCTCCTTCTATCGTCACATCTCTGACGTCTCTAAGAAGTCACACTATCAGCTGCACCTCTTCAGAGGTGTTCTTCTTGTTCTCACTTTCCCCCAGAAGCTCACTGTCTAGGCTGGACTAGTGCAACCGCCTCTTTATAAAACAGTCTGTCTCTACTCTTTGACCATTACGACTTATCCAGAACAGGACTGCAATACTTGTCCTTGGCCTCAAGCCCAGGGATACTATCTCTCTAGCTATGAAATCTCTCCACTGGCTCCCTGTGGCTTCAAGGATCAAGTCTAAGACCCTTTGCATCAGCTACAAGGCTTTATGGGGACTGGGACCGCACTACCTCCAACTTTCTCTTCCTTAACACCTTCCTTCTTGAGATCTATGCTCATCCACCTTCAACTCTTTGAGGGTCAGATTATTATCCAAGCAGAGAGTGTGTGGGGGGTAAATCTCTTTTCTCTGCTGGGGCCTCCCTCTGGAACAGCCTCCCTGGCTCTCTTAAACTTCAGCAGAACCACCTCTAGTTCCGGAAGCAACTCAAGACCATCCTTTTCGTTTCTGCTTTCTCTCTTCCTCTCCCTTGTTGAAGTCCCGACTGCTCTGCACACTGGTCATCTGGCCACCCACTGAAACTCGGCCCAAGGCTCCTTCATGTCCAGTTGCAGTTGCACTGCTTCCAGGCTCCCCCAGGACTTAAAGGTCTGTATCTGCAACCCTACAGTCCCTTGTCACCCTACACTTATGAGCCACCTTCTGGCAACACTTATTGAGTTACCTGTCCCCCCGGCACTTCTCCCCCTCTGCCCCGCACTTGCACACTCTGAATGTCACACGGCCTAGTAAGATTGTTTTGTCATCCCTCTGTCCCCCATCCTTGTCTTGTCGCACCTAGAATCACTTGTGTACAGGTGCGTGTGAGAAAGGCATGGTATCACAAAGAGGACCATGACACAAAAGATGCAAAGTTGACAATTTTTATTCAAAGTGAAAGCGGTTGGGAAACACCTGTCTGGCCCTATAGTTAAGATGGAATTGTGTGCTACCATCAAACAAAAGATGAACAGTCCTAGTCAGTTGTCTCCAAAATCATAATATTTAAACTAGAAAATCTAATGCCTGCCCTCACTCTTTTACAATACATGTGAAAGGGAAAATGTTGTGTTAAAGAAAAATCAGTGTAAACACAATAATTCATAATGGCAACTGTAGTTTCTCACCCACGCTGTATAACAGGTGGGTTGGATGGAACACCTGGGCTACAGACACTCCAGCTGTCTACTTCACTTTAGGGAGCATGTTCTACTTTTCAAACCCCTCTTGGCTTTCAGCACTCTGTCTCAAGGTGTGGAGTTTGAACTCTTGAGTTTCGCTTCCCCCCCAAGTCCAGATCAAATTCCTGTGCTTTTTTCACTGTTCAACCAAATTGAATATGCATAGTTCACTAACGGCTCCCATCAATTGAATTCAAGCTTTCTTGGCTCCCCTCTATTGGCCTCAAACCTTTCTCAATTTACTTTCCAGACCTCCCTTGCCCTAGCTTGTTCTCATTCTCGTACTTACACTTCTCTTTGTCGCAATGCCATTTGGAATTTGTAGTTCTTTATAGAAAAGATAATTTCAAAAGTTGTTGGTTTCCTCAGCCGAGATCAGGCTGTGTTCTCCTTTTATTTCACAGACACCTTCCATAATATGTTTGCTTTAATTACAGTTCTTTTGCTTCCTGCTGTCTTGCAACTCACAACCTTTCTCAGAGACTTTCGTTGAGGCACATTCTCTTTGCCGGACCACTCTGATAGTTAGTACTGGTGTTTTCTGGCTTTCAACAGTGGTCTCTCACTCACTCGCATCTTATATGTGTGTGCATAACCTGTATGCCCTCTTAAAATGTTGCAAGCACTCCAAACCACAGACCATACTTTCTCTGCTTCCATGAATTCACCCGTTAGGCTTAGGCATTTCTTTTCATCGCATTCTTTTGATGTTGTAGTTAAGGCAGTTACTCTTGTAGCTTCAGCGCTTCTCGAACTCTTCTGTTCACCTGGGAGGGCATCTTCAACCTTGCAGCACTTTAGATGTTCTCTCTTCTTCTTGGCTGGGCTGGCATGTGCAGCCCTTGCAACTTCTAGTAAGCAGCAGTCTTGCACCAAAGTGATTTTCAGCTTCTAGACTCTTGCTCTCATCCCTCCGGCCTGTCGCTCTCTGCTCGCCTTGCCACCTCTCTGTGTGCATCGCCTCACTCAGCCTTTCTCACCAACATGTTTTTGGACTTCAAGTCGATCATTCTTCACTCTGATCTTGCACCCACTTCGTTAGCTCCCCCTTTTGGCACTCTGGAGTTTTTGGGAGTTGCAGTGGAATGAGATGTCCATGAGATCAGGGCCTCACTGCCTGCCCCACAAAGGCCTGGACTTTAGTTCTGTTCCCAGGTACAGAGTTCTGGCTTGGGTGCTGCCAGGTAATCCCGAGCTACCCCTGGTTGGGCTGCCTGGAGTCACAGCCCCATTACCACATAGCAGCCTCCCTCACACTCACTGGCTCAGTGCTTTGGTAGTCTGTCTCCTTCCAGGGTTTCGCCAACTGGTCTTCTCTACCTCTGGCTTCTGTGCACCATCCAACATCCCCAGCCAGCTCAAAGTGTGCTTGTGTGGTCTGCTTTTTACCGTGACTGGGAGGCTTAATAGGTTACAGGTCTGAATGGTTGTAGCGGGAGTCCTGACATTGACGGCCTCATTGTTGGGATAAAACAGCGACTGCACATAGGAATCCCCAGTGCATTGGTTTCTATCAGTAATCTTCAAAGCTCTCTTTTCCTTCTTCTTTATCTCAGAACATGGGTAACTAAATGGGTAAAGGGAATGTTGGGTTTCCTTTAGTGACTGAAAGTAACTTGTATGCAAACATGTCAGAAAAGGAAGGACATCTTGGAAAATAACTATTATTGGTTTTGTAGTTCTACTAAATGTCCTCCGGGTTTTGAAGAGGGGGGACTAGGTTACGTTACTCTTAAGGGTTAAAAGGTGTTTTGGTTTCCCATGGTTTTTCTCTTTCCATTTTCTAGGGTAAAGAGTTGGGGTGTGATGGGACTCTCCTGACAATATTCTACAAAGACAGAGGGGATGTGGGGTAGGGGTGTATAAGAGAAAAGGGGATACTGCGTCTTGCCTGAGGGCGCTCCTCCCACAGTCCCCAAAGGACGCCTGCCTAGGTGATCCTCCCTCGCTTGTCCACCCCCAGGGTTGGGATCTAAGAGTGATGGCCCTTCCCTGGCCACCTGAACAAAGGATGGACACCCTCTGATTTCTCACACGCATTATAAATGACTTATCATATCATATCATATCATGAATAGGTATTTATTTATATTTGCACAACACTGGCACGTCGATGACTGAGAAAATAATTGTGAGACAGACAAAGAACAAGACAAATGGCAATAGCACCGAAAATACATAACATAGTTGGAAAACACAATAAAGAAGAATTTAATTGTTTCATGGCACCGTTTAGCAAAGGCCCATTCACATGACAGGGTAACACACTATGTTAATTGTATATTAGCAGGCCTAAAAATGTATGCTTTCAGGTGCTTCTTTTTCATTGACCTGCCATGTAGAAATTGACTTAACATTGGCAAATGTGCGAATACATTTTTTTTTTCACAAGGTGCTTTAAGATACACAAAAAACTACATGAATTGTATGAGCAGCTGGTGGCATGCATAGTTTAAGAGGTAATTATCCAAAGAGAAAATGGTGTGCTTGTTTTTCGTCCATTTTCAATGATAACACTACAACTACCACTGAATTCTGTGAATGTTACAAGAATTATAATGGACTTGGAATTGGCAGAATTAAGTGCTGATGTCATGCTGCTAAGGCTTCCAAATGAAATGCCACATTCAAGGCGGTTTTGTAAAGAAGAGAGGAAATTGAATAGTCAGAATGGAAAACCAACGGTGTTAATTGCCGAAGCAACCCGCCCAAGAGGACAAAAACTGTTGTCAAACTTCTCAGGTTTTTTATTGTGTTAAAAACGCCACATCCGCCTTCAAAGTGGTTTTACTCTACGCTTAAGGAAACTTAAAAGTCATTTCAACTGGCAAGGATAATGTTTCATTTATATCATTACAGATATTATCCACTTCAACATGCCTCGCTAAATACCTATAAGGAGCTCTTATTATATTTTGTTTGAGGTGCCTCGTTTGAAAAGGAATGTACTTGAAATGTCAGCGTGTGAAGGAAAGCCACAATTTGAATAGAAACTGAGTGCCCACGGTCTTTTCCAATACTGAGAAAGGGGGTGCCACACTTTGTAATATTCGACTTAAATAGTACACTTATACAAGTGGTATGATATGATATGCCATTTATAACACACCTGTACACAAGTGTTTCTAGCCGGACAAGACAAGGAGGGAAGATAGAGGGGTGACAAGACAAACGATCTTACTAGGCCTTGTGACGTCGAGATCGTCATTCAGGTGTTAAAGACTTGCTCTTGTTTACATCATGTTTTGTAACAGTATATTGTGGTGTAGTGTTAGGTTATTATGACTTGTGTTGTGCAGCTTTATGTTATGTAATTTTCTACGCTACTGAAGTGGTTGCAGAGAACATGGGTATTACAACTGATTTAACATAGAACAAAATTAACAAAGTTTGCCAAATGGCTTCCTGAATAAATGAATGTTTACAGTGGTTGTATTTGTCCCTTTGTTTTGAATTTCACGCAATTCTGCTGAACATTCATTCCAATTCTGGAGCCTGACACTGCCAGCTTGCGATCACTAAATTAGATATTTTAACAATTTCAGAACCTCCTTCTGGAATACCTAGTAGGCCCAGTTAGTGTGTTTATATTTTGTTAAAATGGGCCATATACATTTGAGGGACTGTGTCCCAGCATGCCTTGATAAACACTGTTAAAGGAGAGTCCAGTAGACACTAAAGTGCCATCAGAGCAGGTTGTATATGTTTGATTAATTTTAAAATAAAGGATTACAAAAAAATCTTGCAGTTTTAATTTTTGGTTTTGTTGCTAAGTAGACTACGTTAGCATTATCAAGCTGCTCTAAAAAGAGACTTGTAACAGAAGAAGTTTTCTGTCTCAATTGGATTGCATCTTTGTGTTCCTTTATGTGGGTAGGCAGCACTTCCCCATGGAGATAACCACTCTAAAGGTGGCTGTCCTTGCAACATGAATTAAAAGACACATCCATTCACAAACAGAGTAGCCACGTACCAGGCTGCAGCATACTGAAAGGGTCTTTGATTTTATTGAAATGGGAAGCAACAGGGTTAGTGTAGACAGTAAAGGTACAAGACAGCGATGTCCGTGGTCTTCGATGCTCTTTACATTAACATTGGAGCCGCTGGCAATTTATTTGTGGGATGATTGTGGTGAATCTGGGATAGATACGCCGGGAGGAAAGCATTTGATATCCTTGTGCGCAGATTATTTGCTTCTTTTCTTGCAACACCCAGAGACAAATTTGCAATATATTCTAGAAGTGATGGAGTGATACGCTGCCTTGTCGAGCATAACGATTAACCCAGAAAAGTCGAGTTTGTTTTCATTAGGAGAATATATTGGGAAGCCGATATGTATGCTTCCGGTGCTGCCGATCAAATGGGAGTTAGACACGTTCCCTTACTTGGGAGTGGACATTTATCATGATCCTCAGAGAGAACAAATACACAATACAGTGAGAGCAGTAAATGGAATTGAAAATTCCATATCTTTCTGAGCTAGATTACCAATATCTATGATGGGACGGGTGGCGCTGCTAAAAATGTTGGTGCTCTCGAGAGTCCTTCACTTTTTTATGAATGTCCCATTTGCAATACCAAGTTTGTTAGTCAACAGACTGCATAGTATATGTAGCGACTTCCTGCGTCGCAACTCAAGATGCAGAGTGGCACTTTGGAAACTCCAGAATGTGTATGACCTAGGGGGGATAAAGCTACCCAACTTTGAAGTATATTTTGTGGCTAGCCAACTACAATTTGTAGCCAAATGGCTGTGGAATGAACAGACACACAAGTTGTGACTGTTACAAACAACAGGGGCAAAGTTTTTCCTAAACAAAATTATATGGATAACAAACTCTCGCACAGCCCGCATGCCCAGGTTTATGAGTTAGGGGTGTGTAATGTGGCATAGAGACTGTCAATTGATGAGGAAGGTCGCACCATATTCCCTGCAGATTCCACTGGTGGCATTAGAAGGGGTGAGGGACCAACTGAGTTTAAATATCAGAAAATACTGGGAACCTAATGGGTTAACAACAGTGGGGACCTGATTAAGGAAGGTGTGCCGAAGAAATTTGGGGAAATGAAAGAGGAATATGGAGTGCACACAGGGCAGCACCTTACATACTCCAGTCCACTATGGATTCCCAGGCGCAGAACGCCAGGGACTGAAGCCCTATTGTAGTTAGATAAAACGATTGAGACATTTTACGATGTGTCAGAAGGTGGGCATGAAGTCTCGCGAATATACAAACAGTTGATGTCCAACGTGGGGAAGAAGCTGCGACTGACAAGGCAACAGTTGGAGGCAGACTTGAAGGAACCAATGTCGGACGCAATGTGGAGTAGGGCTATGGGGTACCACAAAAATTTGTCTAGGAACACAGGGTTCCAATAGATTCAACTGTACATAACCCACAGAGCATATATAACCCAAAATAGAATAGCAAAGTTCAGACAAGCAGCGATACAAACATGCCTGAAGTGTGGGGAGGAGGATGCAGATCTGATTCATATGTTCTGGGACTACAAAGAGATTGGCAGATTCTGGGAGGAGGCGGCCCAAGCATTAGCAATAGCGGATATCACCTTGGACATAGGATTCCCCCTGGCTTGTTTACTAGGGGGTTTTGCAAGACCCAAGAGAGCTAAACATGTGAGTAAAATGAATGATCTAGCCTATATATTAGTGAAACGTAGGATAGCGATGGGATGGAAAGCACAAATGAGGCCTCTGGTGCACGTATGGTGGAGGGACCTGTTAAAATGGGCGAATGCAGAAACTATAGTGTGGCAAGAGGCAGTGAGTAGGAACTTAGACCAGGAAGAGGGAGGTAATTGAATGAGGATTTGTTCACTTCCACATTGGAAGTCGAAGAACTGGAACACAGTCCTGCACAGGAAAAGAAAAGAGTTGGAGCTGTTGTTGGTAATAGACAATAAATTGGTGGATTCATGTGGTGTCAAGTAGGCCGGGGTATGGGTGGGGGGAGTTGTGAGAAGTTTGGAGGTACGGGGGAATGAACAGATGTAAATAGCAATGGAATGTGATGTATATTATAATTCAATGTCTGTAAGCTATTGGTATATATATAATAAATGGTTTTTTAAAAAAAGGTTTAGTGTAGACGGTGAGAGCTCCTTACAGCTGGATCAAGGTTCCATCATCGTGTTTCCCTCTGACTCTCTTTCTTTCATGTCTTCTTCACTTTCTGTAGCATAAATCACTATGGATGTGATGTCAGAAGGCAAATATAAGTTTTCCAAGGCAGGGATTGGATATTTAAATCCAGCTTCCTTTGAACAATCACCTGTATAGCTTTGGATTCAAAAGAAGGGGACTATCAATCCTTCTTTGACTCATTTTTGGACTTCAACCCTGAAGAAGATTTCATTTGAACCCTGTTGTGAAAGCAATCCAATCTAACGTCCTCGTATTGAGAGGTGAAGACAGGTAGTCCCGGGCAGAAGAAAGCTCTGTCCCCTAACTGTCCACAGGGTACATTGTAGTTACCCTGCTGCTGGAGTAAGACCTGCCTCTCTGCCAGCCACACTGTGACACAGGGACTCACAATGCTGGCGGACCTCTGCAGGTGTGTGCCAGTCTCCCCCTTGTTTGGGGGCCATAGAAAATGATTACTTTTTCCCCTGAGACTCTGAATTGGGTCTCACAGCTCCTGAGAATTAAGACAGTAAGAAGTCTTGCCAGTGTATTATCAAAGCACTGCAAACCGTGTTTCAAGCCTTTTTGAACCCGATAGGATGAGCTGCCTTTGCAATCACCAATCTTTGAACTGATTGCTGCACGTTCAATCCCATTCTCCTCTACAATGTGTGGTCTACAAGCGCATGATTGCCGTGGCTCAAACAAAGAAGCTTTGCTGCATCTGTACCATTCGAACCACTGCTTGAGTCTCCCCACAAAATCGCTGATCGACTGACCCTGGTGTTCTACCAGCCTGCCTGCCATGATGCCTCAACCATTTAACCAAACCTGATGATATCCACAGTCTGCATCGCTCGAGTAATGCTTCGAACCACAGCATCATACTGTTTGACCCTGCATTGACATCTGCTTGCGATGGTCCACCGCAACCTCCACATTTTGACCCAGATCAAACCTCCAAACAACACTCAGAAGAATGGTTTGCAGTTGTCAAGACACTTCAAAGCTATTATGGCCTGATAACTGCCCCCATCATCCATTCTGGGCCTAGACACTATCTAGGTCACATTAATTCCTTTTTGCAACTGAAGAACATATCATTTTTTAAACAAATGTGTGCCTTTTCTCTCTCTGTCCCATTACCCGGAATCCTACATTTTGCTATCTTGCATATTCAGTGTTCATTTTACATGAGTGTCTTTTTGTTGTGTTGTCTATTCAGCTATTATTTTATGGTGTGCTTAATGAAAGTATATACATTTTTATAGAACCTTGTTTTGACATTCCTTTATTTTGATATGTTAAAATTCAATGTTTGGGTTGCTACTGAATCATCAATTGCTACATCAAGAGGTCTACTTCGTCCCCCTTTGTCAGGTCCTAATCTGACAAGAGTGGTAGTTCCTGTGGGGTGGCACTGGCCGAGAAGGAGGGATATTGGGGATTTGCACGTTGTAATGGTGAATGCTCACAAATTGGCATCAAATGGGTTTGATAATCAGGAAGCCTTGACCAATAAATGTATATATTGTCTAAGACATATGAAAGGCTGTTTTAAATTATTAGGAGCGACATTGTATTCTGTTCGAGGGAGATATCCCCATTTCAGACTACGATTTCATTAAAGTGACTTTGGTTTCCCAATAGTTAGCAGAAGAGTTGCTGTCCACAGATCTCAGAGCCTATCCATCGAAGGTGACTGCTATTGAGGTGAGATAGGGTGACTTTCTTAGGACACATCTTCTGGGTGCTGAGCAGGCTTACTCGTGGGTCAGCATTATTTTGACTAATCCACATAAACTCTGAAATACACCTGTGGCAGGTCCATCTGATTTTGTCAGGTTTTATGCAGATCTCAATAATTTGGACTGACTAAGGGTTGATGCCTCCAAATCCCAAGCAGCTATAAGAGGTTACAAACTGCTTTCCCGGAAAGATGCAGAAGTAAATCGCCTGTTAGATGTTTGTAACTGGTGCTCCTTCATAAGAGAGCGGCATGTCATTACCCTTCAGTAAACCTGGGTGCTTGAACCAACTTTAATACAAGGCTACAAGGCATATTGTGTTCTGGAAACAAAGGGGCCTAGAGGTAGACCAGGTAGGGATTTATTAGTTTGGGTTGATACATCCCTCGGATGGAGGGTAGATGTTGCTGAAACAGGCTCACCCGACTTGCAATCCCTGAAGTTATGGACGACTAATGAAGAAGTGATGTGCAACAGACCCCAGCAGGGGATGATGACCTTGATATACCTTCAAAATGCTATAGAAGATAGGGTACAGCAGGTGAGATCTTCCTACTTCACTATAGTTGTGGGAGATTTCAATTTGCTCCTGGAGCCCGAAAACAAACTTATCGGGCTCTGGGACGACCAAGATGAGGCCTGGGATATTCTAGTGGTAAGTGTTGCTCCCGCTTGCTGTGTGCACCATCATGCTAGGGAATCCTTGTGTATCCTGGCCATCTACAGTTGAGGGGATGTAATGGCTGCTTTGAGAGCGACCAGACAGCCAGAAAGACCTTTAGTGGACCCAATGGTAGCTCTTTAATTGATCATGTCCTGATTACAGGAAAGGACTGGCCTAAATTGTGGGGATTTGAGGTTTGTGAAAGGCCAGAAAGTGACCATCATTCATTAGCAGCGACTCTTCAGGGAACCAAGTCCAAATAGGCCGGGTTGCCGGGGGACAACAGAGGACATGTTCTGAGGCAGATAGGACATGCCCGAAAGGGGGTTAGATGGCTTTTGACTCAAAAAAAGCTGTAAAGAGTCAATGTATGCTGCCCTGTTTAGTAACATATCTGCAATTTGTGACAGAGGTAGCTGCGATAGCACTGTTTTGCATGATTTTGAACAACTTAAAGGGAAAATAGCATCATATGTCACTCTCCCTGTCTGGGATGTAAAAAAATCATTCCTTGGTTACAGTTGGGTGGTATGATGAGGCTTCCCAGAATGCCAAGAGAGAGTTAGTAGCTTGTGTGGCTTGTCCTTTTGGGATTGATAAAGTCTGGTTGTGGCTACTACAAATAAAATACAAAGATCTATTAGCCAATAAGTAGAGAGACTATGTGGCTGAAAAGTTGGTGAAGCCGCATGGAGCTTTACATTTGAGAAATGTGTGTGCATTTTGGAAGTTAGTAACAGAGAAGGAGTTGAATGGAGATAATACAATACAATGTAATATTAGTGAGGCCCTATTTCTCGAACCTCTATAAAGATGACATGCATTCTAACTCTAACCAGCTTAGTAATCTTCTTCCAATTTCTGCCACTTTCACTTTAACAATTAGCAAAGTAGCAGTTGCACTCACCACCTCTAAAAGTGGCAAAGCGACTGGGCCAAATCAAATTCCAGTAGACCTTGTGGGATATGGGCCCCGGTACTGTGTAAATACTTTAATGCTCTGTTGCTCAAAGGAGGAATTCCTCAATCTTGACATAGGGCAATCATAGTAAAGATCTATAAGAAAGGGCCAAAGATAACCCAGCCAACTATCGCCCAATCTACCTCTTTGATGGGGTTGGGAAACCTTTTGGCAAGCTTCTTTTGAAACGTTTTCAACAATGGGCAATTTGTGAAGAGATAGTCACATACTTACAGGCAGGTTTTAGACCTAAGAGCAGCACCCTGAACCAATGTTTTATATCTTTGCTGATTGTTGCCAAATACACTACATTAAAGAAAATGTATCTATATGCTGTGTTCCTCGATTTGAAAACAGCTTTTGACACTCTGTCAGGGTTACTTTATGATGGATTTTGTTGAATCGAAAGTGTCCTCCAAAGCTGGTGGCTATCATCCGTTTGCTATACTCATCTAACAAAGTCACTGTCAGATATGGACTGCGGGAGAGCTGGCACAAGAATTTGGGATGGAAGTTGGGGAGAGGCAAGCATGTGGCCCCACTTCTGTTCCATATACACATACAGGTAATCATTGACGCTTTGTTGAGTGGATGTCAGGATCCCCCTAGGCTGGAGGCAGATAAATATCCAGTGCTTTTCTACGCAGACGATGCGGTTCTGTTGGCTACTTCTCCCCAGAGATTAAGACATGCTTTGAAGTTATTTGCTTCTAAATGCTCAGATATACAACTAGTCTTAAATCTTGCTAAATGTAAAGTTATGGTTTTTAGATCACCACATGCAAAACCTAGGTGGATACAACAATCAGTAGATGACTTCATGCTGGAACAGGTCTCCCAGTTTGATTATTTAACAGTGTGATATAAGGACTCCAGCAGCTGGGGTCCCCAGGTACCTAAAGCAGTAACAACATGATCTAAATAGTGTGGGGGCATACAGCCCTTTTATGCAAACCATGTCAGAGGTGCAATATCCCTGACGCTTGAGTTATACCATAAACAAGCAATTCCTACAGCAATTTACAGTGCAGAGGTCTGGGGGCATGCAACATCTCTAAGTTATCAGTTTGTAAGAATAAGTTCATAAAAAAGTGTTTGCTGCTCCCCATGGCCCTTGGCCCTAACTCATCTGGAACTAGAGAACCACCAGATCACGGCCAAAATCTCATTTAATTCGTTGTGGGTTTGGGCCAGGATCTGGAAGGAAGAGGGACTTGACAAACACTGAAATGTGCTGATACATGTTATGAGTCTTGACAGGGGGAAAAGTTTGCATTGGCTTCTCCATATAAAGAAATGTCTGTCACAAATCAACTCACTCGAATTGTGGAATAACCCCCAGTCAATACAGTTGCAGAGTATTAATTGCTTGAAGTCCAGAGCTTCCGCAAGCTTCATTTGGGTGCATCCAATCTAGAAACTATGGTGGACCCAGGGTTGAAGAGATACCCAGATGATATATTTCCACCTTTTGAAAAATCCTTTTATGTACCCTTCAGATTAGGTATCTTACAAATATCCAATTTTTACCGCTAGGTGGCAGGGGGTAATGACTGGCCTATGCCCAATGTGTGGTATTGCTGAGGAAAATGTTACCCACATCCATTTGTTTTGCCAAAAAACCAAAGGACTGAGAATCATGTATATTTTATTTATGTATTTATTTATTCATTTATTTGTTTATATAGCACACAAAACCCAGAGGTATCTAGGTGCTTATGCTTAAGAGATTTATTACAGAATGGAAGTGCAGGAAGTGATTACATCATAGAGAAAGTTACTGAGGTAATTACAACATATGCAAAGTGCAAGATAATTCAAGTGATCACATTCATGGGGCCTAACCCCATGTTGCTGGGCGGCTGACACAGAGATGCAAAAGTCAATTAGGTAGGCACATTCATGGAGCCTAGCCCCATGTTGCAGGGCAGCTGACAAAGATATGCAACAGATCAAAATAAATGGACACCTTTACAGACACACATACGGCAGGGGGGCAGCATTTTACCTGGGAGAATCCTGTCTGTGGTCAGGGAGCAGACAGGGGCCTTAGGAGTGGGTCTTGGTAGGAGGGCCGGCCAAGCCTGCTGGCTCTCCATTAAGCCGAGTTGAATCACACACCAGCCAATCAGAGGGCGCTGAAAAACCAATGCACCAGCAATCTGGTGTAAGCAAAAAAGGCGGCCATCATGGAATGCCTAGACAGACACAGAAAGTCAGCGAAGAGGTGATTTGACTCCAGGAAGTGTAACGCTCACCTGATTCCCACGGAGGCGCCGGTCTTGGCAGGATGGTGTCTGTGACTCGAAAAGTGAAGTGCAGGACTCGATTGGCTTCCGGGGCTGAGCCTCTTCGCACTGTGTGTCTAACTCGAAGAGTGAGATATCTGCAGGTGAAAGAATATGGGGTTAATGATCTGGGGTTGTCGGGTATCTCTCTCCCTTTCCCTTCCTCGCTTTTCCGTGGAGCCCCAAGGTCAACGTGCTCACCTTAGATAGGTGAATGCTGGACTCTCCATCTGCGTCTGGTGCAGGGTGCCGTTGCCAGTTCCTTCACTGGGTGAAACGTAGGCCTCTTGACAAAAGAGGATTGCTACCGTCGTTAACTGCAGGAACAGTGAGTTTCCGGACACCTTTTAAGTCCTTACAGTCTTTTGGTGCGTGGGCACGTTAATGTGGAACAGGGCTCTGTATAATGCTTTTTCTATTTGTCTTGCAGGGTTCTTGAGGTAGAAGATGGTGTGAAGAAAGCCGAAGTTCGAGCCAGAGTCTTGGAATGACGCGCTTGGAAATGCGTAAGTAAATGCCGGTTGCCTGCTTTTCAAAAGCTCTCTAACTGTCTCTTTTCCCTTGCAGTTGTGAGTTCGGGTGTTGAAGAGACGCTGAAAACGCCGGAGTATTTGCAGGCGCCCTATTGTGGCGGGCGCGATGGCGCTTAAGTAAAATACCTGTCTAATGTCTCTTCTTTTGTCTTTCAGGTGCAGGATTGCAGCGTTGAAGAAAACCGGAATTCCCGGAGTGCCGGTAAGTAATTCCACACAGGAATAACTATGCTTTTGTCTTCACAGGCGGAGGAGCAGCGTGAAGAGATGGTAGCTGCCGATGGATCAGGTGAGGAAAGCGCTGCGCGTGAAGGTTGCCGTGTTAACCTGTTGTTTCTTGTCTTTGCAGGTGCTACTGAAGGCTGGATACAGGAATGGTAAGCATTTGTTCTTGCAGGTTCAGGATCGGAAAGAAGAAAACTGGAACAGACACGGTGAGCGTTCTGCTGCAGATGCAGAATAACGCGAAGCACGTTTCATCAATCGGGTGTGGTTTAAATAGCCTTGGAGTGATGAGGCGTCTTCCTCCACGGCCTCGCCTAGGTAAGAAAAGAGTTCCTGTTCCAGAAGAGTTCCAGTGTTGTATCCAGGGAGTGGAGCTTGCCCCAACCAGGTAGGAAAGTAGTCCCGGCTCACAGAGGATTCCTATGTGGCTGGTAAGTAAGCAGCATGGTCTTGCGCAGGTAAGTCCACCCAAGCATCTTCATAGAAATTATGAGCCCGGCGCTTCCAGTGCCGGGACCAGTGACTTTGATGAGCCTGCTGCCATCGGCGCCAGGACAAGGTCCAAAAGGTCCCAGTGGGGACCGGCTGGTGCCTAGGATGAAGGTTAGGGGCCTGCTTCCAAGGACGTTGGGCTGGTCCTAGCTCCTTGGAAGCAGTGATCATGACAGCACCCCCCCTCAAGGCTCCTCCTAAGCGTGTCTTCTCCGGGGGTTTTGGCTTGTCGGGGTGATTCAGATGGAATTTCTTGACCAGACGAGGTGCGTGGACATGTTCTGAGGGTTCCCAAGACCTTTCCTGGGGGCCGTATCCTTTCCAATCAACCAGGTAATATAATTTAGATTTGGAGATTTTGGAGTCTAGGATGTTCTTTACTTCGAACTCCAGTTCTCCATCCACTAGAACAGGTTCTGGGAGTTCGGTCAATCGGGTTTCTGGTTGTACTGGTTTTAGTAAGGAGACATGGAATACTGGATGTATTTTCATATGCGAAGGCAATTCCAATTTGACAGCCACCGGATTAATTATGGCAGAGATGAGAAAGGGTCCTAAGTATCTCGGGATGAAGGTGCGGGGTCCTTTTAGAGGCAGGTGCTTAGTGGATAACCAGACCTGATCTCCCACTGCGTAGTGAGGGGCCTCTTTACGGTGTTGATCCGCTCCTTTCTTGTATAGAGCTTTAGCTCTTTGCAGATGGGCAGTGGCTTCTTTAAAAGTACGAGTGATCACCGAGTGCAAGTGATCCACAGCAGGTGTTTTGAATTCTTGGGGAGGATCCAGGTTAGAGGTCCTAGGATGGTTTCCGTATAATAGGAAGAAGGGAGTCTTCCCGGTTCCAGAATGGGTCGAATTGTTATAAGCGTATTCAGCGATCCAAAGGATATCCTTCCAAGGGTTTTCAGTTTGTTGGAGCATGCAACGTAAATATTGCTCCAGAGTTTGATTTGTCCTCTCAGTTTGTCCGTCAGTTTGGGGATGGTGACTGGTTGAAAGTCTCACATCAATTTGGGCTAAGCGACAGCAACTTCGCCAAAAGTGGGAGATGAATTGACTTCCCCTATTGGAGACCAAAACCGAGGGAAAACCGTGTAACCGAACGATGTTTTCTAAGAATTCTCGGGCTAATACTGAAGCTGAAGGTAGGCCCTTCAGGGGAATGAAGTGAGCCATCTTGGAGAATAGATCCACGACTACTACAATGGTATTATACCCTGAGCATGGAGGTAAGTCTGTGATGAAATCCATGGACAGGGTATGCCATGGACAGGGAGGGATGTCCAGTGGGTGTAAGAGGCCGGCTGGTTTCTCCTTCTGACTTTTATTCTGAGCACACACACCGCAGGAGATTACAAAGTCTCTAATATCCTTCTTCCATGATGGCCACCAGAAATGTCTTTTGACCTTTTCCATGGTTTTGGTAATGCCAGGGTGACCCTCCATTAATGAGTCGTGATAACAGGAGATTACCTGTTTTTGTATTTTCTCACAGGGCAAGTACAATCGTCCTCGGAAATATGGTAGGTCTTGGTCCACTGAGAAATCCTTCCCCTTGAATTGCCAGTCCTGTAATTCTGCCGGAGTTAGGAGTGATTTGACTGTAGTCTCGATGTCTTCAAAGGATTGAGCGCTGACCAAGCCCAAAATCCTTTGTTCCGGGATTATGGGTATTGGTTCAGGATTGGTCAAGTGTTCATCTATTCCCATCTGGGAGAGGGCATCTGCTTTTCCGTTTTTACTGCCTGGTCGATAAGTAATTATAAAGTCAAACTCAGCCAAAAACAGAGCCTAGCGGAGCTGCCTGGAAGACTGAGCTTTGGCCGTCTTCAGATATTGTAAGTTGCGGTGATCTGTCATTACGGTGACTGTGTGTCTGGCTCCCAAAAGATAATGCCGCCAGGCTTTAAAGGCTGATCTGATAGCTAAAAGTTCCTTGTCTGTAATTGAATAGTTGATCTCGGGAGCCGAGAATTTGCGGGACCAAAAGGCTACAGGATGTAATTGGTGTGTGACCGGATCTCTTTGTGATAAAACTGCCCCCATAGCAAGACTAGAAGCATCTGTTTCTACGATGTAGGGGAGTTCTGGGCGA
This sequence comes from Ambystoma mexicanum, assembly GCF_040938575.1. Lineage (NCBI taxonomy): Eukaryota > Metazoa > Chordata > Amphibia > Caudata > Ambystomatidae > Ambystoma > Ambystoma mexicanum. The sequence continues at coordinate 447,697,989 of NC_090925.1, read as the reverse complement.
GGGTGTTTTAGAATAGGTGCAGAGATGAATTTAGCTTTTAAGTCCTGAAAAGCTTGTTCCGCCTCGGTAGACCACTCAAAACGTTTGTTTTTCTTTAATAGAGCGGTGATGGGCTGGACTATTCGAGAGAATTCAGGAATGAACCTGCGGTAAAAGTTAGCGAAGCCTAACATGCTTTGAACTCCTTTTACAGAGGTTGGTGAAGGCCACTTGATGATTGCATCGACTTTCTTTGAATCCATATGGACTCCGTTTGGTGACAATATGAATCCCAGGAACTCGACTTCAGTTACGTTGAAAACGCATTTTTCAAGCTTAGCAAAAAGGTTATGTTGACGTAATCTCTCGAGGACCTCTTTAACGTGTTTCTGATGTTCCTCTTCAGATGATGAATGGACGAGGATGTCATCAATGTAGACAACAACACACACATCTATGAGTTCTCTAAGGACATCATTCATAAAATACTGGAAGGCGGCAGGAGCGTTGCATAGTCCAAAGGGCATAACTTGATATTCAAACAGCCCATACTTGGTGCGGAAGGCCGTCTTCCATTCATCGCCCTCTTTTATTCGTACCAAGTGGTAGGCTCCTCTGAGATCCAACTTTGTATATATACATGCGTCTTTGACTTGGTCCAGGAGTTCAGGGATCAAAGGTAACGGGTATCTGTTTTTAACAGTGATTTGATTCAGGGCCCGGTAATCTATACAAGTCCTAAGGTCTCCTTCCTTTTTCGTAACGAAGAACAAAGCCGAGGAAGCTGGAGATTTTGAAGGACGGATAAATCCGTTAGCTAGGTATTGGTCCAGATATTGTCTGAGGTGAAGATTCTCTGGCTCGGTGAGGGCATAAATCCTACTGCAAAGAGGAGTTGTTCCGGGTATCAGATCTATTTGACAGTCGTAAGACCTATGAGGAGGCAGGGTGTTAGCTTGGTCCTTCCGAAAGACGTCTTGGAATTTCTGGTATTCGGGAGGTAGTTTGGGAACCTCAGAAGAGATTGCCGCCAGTGAAACATCAGGCCGAGGATGTGGAGATACATTCTGGAAACTGAACCGTCTTTGCTCGCCAATCGATCTGAGGATTGTGCTTCTCTAACCAAGGAATTCCCAGAATGATCTGGAACTGAGGGGCCTTGATCACATCGAACACGATTTTCTCCCGGTGTCCCTCTTGGCTCACTAACGTCACTTCTTGGGTGGCGTGAGTTACTGGTCCGCAGGCTATCTCTGTGCCATCCACTGTAGTAATGACGTCTTTTACTGCCTTAGGGACAAGAGGTAGATTCATCCTTGATACCATTTCACGGTCCACATAATTACCGATTGCTCCGCTGTCGATGTAAGCTTCAATTGCATGCAAACGATCCGGACGTTCAGGGCTAATGAGGACCATAGGCACCACGAAATGCGAGGTCATGGAACAGATTTTAACGCTCGGCAAGAGGACCTCTACCCTTGTCGGGCTAGGTCGTTTCCCTGCTCAGAATTTGTGGTACAGGTATCTGCGGCTCCTACAGCCTTCTTAGCTGGTTTCACTGGACAGTCTCGAAGAAAGTGCCCCGAGTTTCCGCAATAGAGGCATAATTGCAGCTGTCTTCTCCTTTCTCGCTCTTTTTGGGTTAAAGGTCCTTTCATGCCCCCTATTTGCATGGGTTCCACGGTGTCAGCTCCCCTAGTAGAGGTCTGCGGTTTAGAAAACACTCGGGTATCAAATTTGGAACGATCAGCCTTTCTGTTCTGTAATCTGTGGTCCAATTGAACAACTAAGTGAATATAGTCTGAGCATTCTTGTGGAGGATTCACAACTTGAGCTAACACATCCTTGAGCTCTCCACGCATGCCTCTGTAGAAAAGCGTTATTCTTTTATCCTCAGGCCATTGAGTTTCCACTATAAGTCTGTTGAATGAGGCAATGTAAGTCAAGAGGTCTTGATTACCCTGTCGTAACGAAAGGAGTTCATTGTCCAAGGCCAGCCCTTGTGCATGTCTTGCGAACAGTTTCTCCATGCTGGACTGGAAGGCCTGGAAATCATGAAGAACCGGATCATTCTGAGTGACTAAAGGGATCGACCAATCTGCGGCACTGCCACTGAGATAAGAAAGCACAAAAGCCACCTTGGCCTGATCTGTTGGGAAGGCAGCTGGTCTACATAAGAAGTGTAGGCGGCACTGGTTAATGAACACTGCAAATCTCTTTGGGTCACCAGAAAAGCGTTCGGGCGGAGCCAAGGGCACATTACCGGGTAGATTGATTTGCACTGGATTTGAGGAAGATGCTGAAGGATAATTTCCTCCTGGAGCGGGCAAAGGTGTTTGTCCTGCCTGCGTTTGTAGCAATTGCCTAGCGAGGTCCTCTGTTCGCTCCTTGGATATTATCAGCTCTCTTCTTAGAGCGTTTGTTTCCTGACGAGCTGCATGTACTTCTGCTCTTAGTTCCCCAAGCAACTGGGCCAATTGATCAGTATCCGAGGTTTCCATTGCGCCTGGGTAGGCGTTTTGCGGTGGGCTTCGCGTTCTGTAACGCTCACCTGATTCCCACGGAGGCGCCAGTCTTGGCAGGATGGTGTCTGTGACTCGAAAAGTGAAGTGCAGGACTCGATTGGCTTCCGGGGCTGAGCCTCTTCGCACTGTGTGTCTAACTCGAAGAGTGAGATATCTGCAGGTGAAAGAATATGGGGTTAATGATCTGGGGTTGTCGGGTATCTCTCTCCCTTTCCCTTCCTCGCTTTTCCGTGGAGCCCCAAGGTCAACGTGCTCACCTTAGATAGGTGAATGCTGGACTCTCCATCTGCGTCTGGTGCAGGGTGCCGTTGCCAGTTCCTTCACTGGGTGAAACGTAGGCCTCTTGACATCAGAGGATTGCTACCGTCGTTAACTGCACGAACGGTGAGTTTCCGGACACCTTTTAAGTCCTTACAGTCTTTAGGTGCCTGGGCACGTTAATGTGGAACAGGGCTCTGTATAATGCTTTTTCTATTTGTCTAGCAGGGTTCTTGAGGTAGAAGATGGTGTGAAGAAAGCCGTAGTTCGAGCCAGAGTCTTGGAATGACGCGCTTGGAAATGCGTAAGTAAATGCCGGTTGCCTGCTTTTCAAAAGCTCTCTAACTGTCTCTTTTCCCTTGCAGTTGTGAGTTCGGGTGTTGAAGAGACGCTGAAAACGCCAGAGTATTTGCAGGCGCCCTATTGTGGCGGGCGCGATGGCGCGTAAGTAAAATACCTGTCTAATGTCTCTTCTTTTGTCTTTCAGGTGCAGGATTGCAGCGTTGAAGAAAACCGGAATTCCCGGAGTGCCGGTAAGTAATTCCACACAGGAATAACTATGCTTTTGTCTTCACAGGCGGAGGAGCAGCGTGAAGAGATGGTAGCTGCCGATGGATCAGGTGAGGAAAGCGCTGCGCGTGAAGGTTGCCGTGCTAACCTGTTGTTTCTTGTCTTTGCAGGTGCTACTGAAGGCTGGATACAGGAATGGTAAGCGTTTGTTCTTGCAGGTTCAGGATCGGAAAGAAGAAAACTGGAACAGACACGGTGAGCGTTCTGCTGCAGATGCAGAATAACGCAAAGCACGTTTCATCAATCGGGTGTGGTTTAAATAGCCTTGGAGTGATGAGGCGTCTTCCTCCACGGCCTCGCCTAGGTAAGAAAAGAGTTCCTGTTCCAGAAGAGTTCCAGTGTTGTATCCAGGGAGTGGAGCTTGCCCCACCCAGGTAAGAAAGTAGTCCCGGCTCACAGAGGATTCCTATGTGGCTGGTAAGTAAGCAGCATGGTCTGCTGCAGGTAAGTCCACCCAAGCATCTTCATAGAAATTATGAGCCCGGCGCTTCCAGTGCCGGGACCAGTGACTTTGATGAGCCTGGTGCCACCGGCGCCAGGACAAGGTCCAAAAGGTCCCAGTGGGGACCGGCTGGTGCCTAGGATGAAGGTTAGGGGCCTGCTTCCAAGGACATTGGGCTGGTCCTAGCTCCTTGGAAGCAGTGATCATGACAGGAAGGCAGCAGCAAGCAGCGTGATTCACAAGTTCCTTTTTCAGGGCATCAAAAGGAACAGCTGATTGACTGGCTGTTAGTCTCAACAACTAGCCAATCCACACCGCCGGCAGGCGAGCACCGGCCCACAAACTAAGGCACAGGAACCAAGGCACCTGACTGAGCCTTCTGCCTTCCAGTCCCCTTAGCATCAGAGCGGGAGCTCTACCTGCTCTCCCAGCTGCAGGAGCAGCCATATCAGCACCTTCACCCCTGCCGGGTGTTAAGGTAAGGCCTGGGGCATTTTACGGAGCCCAAGGCATTATTACGGCTGAAATTGCATCCCACGCCAATTCCACTCTGTTTTACTCCCCCTTGCCGCATTGCAACCATTAATACAGAGTTTTGCAAAAAACATGTTTTTTATGCCACTTTTGTTAAAAACGAGTGTTCGCCGCCATTGATAGCCACGAGGACTCCCCACACTTCATCATGGCCACCCCTGCCTCCTGCACCCTCCCCACTTGTGCCATTGAGCCAGGAAGCTCCAGGATTGGCTGCTAGTCTCAACAACTAGCCAATCCACACCGCCGGCAGGCGAGCGCCGGCCAACGAACTAAGGCACAGGAACCAAGGCACCTGACTGAGCTGACCGAGCGTGCCGTGCTGCGGGCAGCTCAGGGTCCTAGCTCTTCCTCTGCCCATTGCCTTATCCTCTCCAGGAATGCCAACCACCACGGTGAGACGCACTACGGACTATATTACATGTTACACATCCACGGTATGTCACCATCTGCATCCTGACCTGAATCGTGCCTCATAACGTTTAAGTATAGCATATCTCGTGTACTGCCTTCCCTCCTTCCTGCATCCCACGCGTGTTCCACTCTTTACACAGAGGTGTGGCATTAACCATTAAGTCATGTACACCATGGTACTAAACGTAATTTCGCGTTGCTCAGCACTATATGCCACTACTAAACATTGCACTGTTTTGTTTTCTCTTAATGCTACTGCAAAAACCATCCACTCACCAATGCACAGTAGTACCTAATCTGCCGTTTTTTTCGTATATAGCCCCTCTACTGTAGATATCCGCGGCACTTAGGGGCACAGCAGCATTTAGTCTGCCCTGATATGCCAGTTAGCCTGCTATTGCCTGATGTGTCCTACTAGCCCTGTTACTGCCATTTCGAGCGCATAGGTGCACAGTTGCATTTTGCATTTAGTTTGCCCTGATATGCCTAGTTAGCCTGCTATTGCCTGATTGCATTTTGCATTTAGTTTGGCCTGATATGCCAGTTAACCTGCTATTGCCTGATTGCATTTTCGCATTTAGCTTGCCCTGATATGCCAGTTAGCCTGCTATTGCCTGATTGCATTTTTCATTTAGTTTGCCCTGATATGCCTAGTTAACCTGCTACTGCCTTGATGTGCCCTGTTAGCCCTGTTACTTTACTGCCACTTCTAGCACATAGGTGCACAATCTGCATTTTGATTGCCTTGGTGTGTTCAACTAGCCTTGTTATTACCATCCCTAGTCTACAGAAGCTTGTCGCATCTAGATTGCTTGAAAATATTGCTACTCATCCCTGGCCCTGTCCTTACACCGCAGCACATAATTACTATAGCTCCCCCAGCTCAGTGGTATGTGTTAAGTAAACGCTTGGCCCACAATTGTAACCCAGACTTCCCATTTATTTAGCAGGTGAACCCCTGGCTACAGCTAGCCACCCGCATTCTATATTGCGACACTCTAGCCAGACACTCTAGCGAATTAAGGGAGTAACTTCTCCCACTACCATGTGCAGAAACCTGACCTCCCTGACCCTCCTAACCACAATTATGGCCTTTTCTACCTACAGCACTAGCCCCCCCACAGACAGAACCCTGAGACTTAGGGCAAGACTACCTTGCATATATGAACCCAAAAGAAACAGCGTTAACAATACCGTTAGATCCCTAACCAGACAGACGCACTTGGATAAGCAAACTCTGGCCACAAACCCCACTCACCTTCACAAAAAGAAACACCTGAGTCGAAACAAGCACACAGAAAAAGCTGCTAGCCTTCCCATTCCTAAGAATACTTTATCACTTACTGGATCCCTTATCAACGCCAGATCCATGGTAGCCCATGCAACTGAAATTGCTGACATACTAAATAATAGCAGCATCGACCTCCTTGCCGTAACAGAAACTTGGCTCCACGAGGCAGCAGGACCTTCCCTGATGCTAGCCGTACCTGACAATTACCAGATCCACAGAGTAGATAGCCCTAATGCTAAAGGTGGTGGACTAGCCATCATCGCTAAAACCACTCTGCCTATCAGACTCACCACCTCACCTCCCTGCGCCTCCTGCGAAGTACTCTCAGAAAAATTGCAACTCTCTAACAACCGTACGCTAACTATTCACTTGATCTATAGGCCCCCAGCTCCCTTGGGAACATTCGAAGATGACCTTACCACCCTTATAGCCAACAATACCCAAAACCACTCGCAAACGCTGTTGCTGGGTGATTTTAACATTGGCTTTAACGAGCCAGATAACAAAAATGCCCTCTCTATAACAGCTATCCTAACTGACCATAGGCTTACCCAAAAGGTCCTCAACCCCACACACGTTAAAGGTAGAACCCTTGCCTTGGTATCTGAACTTAACTGCAACATAGTCATCACTGACATCCCTCAACCATGGACCGACCACTTTCTAATAAACTTCACTGCCACACTTGACCTCCTCAGCCCTAAAATTATCAAAATGATACCACCACTCCCTACCAGAAGTAAAAAAGACATTACTACAGAAAAACTCATCCCCCTCCTCCTGCCCACTATCAATGGCCTGGAGAACAATACTGACCCAGACACCCTAGTAGACACCTTTAATAAAGCTATGTCTCATGCACTAGATACCATTGCACCACCTAAACTACGCAAAGCCAAACAAGAAGCCCACCTCAATGCATGGTTCACACCCCAACTCAAGGACCTTAGAAAGCAGAAACGAAAACTCCAAACTATCTGGCGTTATTCACCCACTGACAACAATAAAGCTATCTTAACCCAATTTGCTAACCACTACAAGTTAGAAATTATCAATACAAAAAAAAGTATTCAATGACAGAATTAGTAATGCCAAATCTAATACCAAGGAACTCTTTGCCATCCTCTGGGAAAAAGAATCCCCCATCCAACCAACTGACACGTTCCCCAAGGACAAGACATGGTGCACTAATATACAGAACGCCCTATCGAATAAAATCTCCACCCTCCAACTCAAAATAATCAATAAAAAGGACACCCTCTCTCCCTCTGATCAACAAGTACCTTTAGTGACTGAACCTAATACTATCCCCCCTTTTAGCTTCAAACCGATCTCCATCATCGACACTGAAAAGGTTATCCTCTCACTGAAGCCCTCCAACTGTAAGGGTGACAGTTGCCCAGCTCAAATAATAAAGGACGCAGCTAGAGATCTAGCCCCGTTTATCTCGAAGCTCATTAACTCCTCTTTCAAATCTAACACAGTGCCAGCCAACCTTAAAGAATCCTGGGTTCTCCCGCTTTTTAAAAAACAAACTCTTGAACCATCCATCCCAACCAATTATAGGCCTATCACCACTGTACCCTTCCTACTAAAAATCATCGATAGAGTAGCCTATCTCCAAATTCAAGATTACTTAGAAGCTAACCATCTACTAGGCTCGCGCCAATCGGGCTTCCGCCCTCTCCATGGCACTGAGAGAGCCCTGATAGATCTTAAAACCAAAATTGAGGAATTCAAGGATAGTGGGAAAACAGCACTGCTACTCCTACTGGACTTGTCAGCAGCTTTTGATTTGGTGGATCACGCAGTTTTATGCAACCACCTCAAGCTCGCGGCCAACTTCACAGGGGGAAGCTATAGCATGGGTCCAATCTTTTAAAGCAAACCGGACCATGAGAGTCTTCTCCACCTCTACCTGTTCTGATCCCATCCAAATTACATGTGGAGTCCCACAGGGATCCTGTGTCTCTCCCACTATGTACAACATCTTCACCAAGCCATTGTTCGACAAGTTGGACAGATTGGGTGTCACCTACACAAATTATGCAGATGACACCCAGATCCTCATACTCCTTTCGGGCAACTATGTAGCGGACCTGGCTTTGGTGAACAAAATACACATCCTCATTCAGGCATGGATGGCTACCCATGGCCTCTGCCTGAATGACGATAAAACTGAAATCCTGCTCCTTGGCTCAGACCATAACCTAACTAAACTCACCCCGGACTATGCCTCATTTAACATTGACAACAACACCATTAAGGTTATGCGAGAGGTTAAAACTCTAGGTTTTTACCTCGACTCAGCTCTCTCCCTTAAAAAGCAAGTGAACTCCCTCGCCTCTACAACCACTTACAAGTGTAAACTCATCCGTGCTGCCAGACCATTGCTGTCCAGTGCCAGCTGCCTCACCTTGGCTAATGCCCTTATCATGTCCAGACTGGACTATTGCAACGCCCTATACTCAGGTGCAAATAAGTCGGTCACTGACAAACTCCAGAGATTACAAAATAATGCCTTAAGAGCAGCTTTGAATATCCCACGTAGAGAGCATATCTCCAAATACCGGACTGAGGCCCACTGGCTGAAGATAAAGGATAGAATCCTCCTTAAAACTATTTCTCTCATGTCCAAATGCCTCAACAATGAAGCATCCCCCTACCTAGCTGAAAGAATCAACTGGAGACCCTCAAACCGACTGACGAGATCTGCTAACACCTTCTTACTTGAAGTCCCGAGATTCAAACTTACCACGGCGGGGGGATCTAGCTTCCCTGTTAGAGCTGCACAATCATGGAACACACTCCGTCCTGACCTCATATGTCCATTACCCTACACTAGATTTAGATGTAACGCTCTCAAAAGGTTGCATGACAATGATATGTAATGATACTCATCCTTACCTAGCTGATTTTGCTATACATATGTCAAGACGCTACTCCTCTAATGCTCACCCGTTATGATCCCATATGTACTGTATCTCTGATTTCCTCTGCTGTAACCTCCTCTGTCCTTGTAACAGCCTGTGTCAGGCTATGCAACTAAGTTTCAAGTATACTTGTATTGTTGCGCCCAGCTGCCCATGGGCTTGGAGCGCATTACCAAATAAACAAACAAACAAACAACTTCAGCAATTGCAGAGACAAATTATGACAAAATCATGCACTCGATTGTGCAGTACTGTTACAAGCGCACAGGGCTTACCTTCTCTCCATACTGCAGTGCTGCAATGTGGCGGTCTCCTAATGGGGAGGGGTGGACAGAGAGCATCCAGCCCCAAGCAGCCACAGGATGGGAATTGGAGTTAAGACAATGGATAGTGGCCGGGGCCAGGAGTGGGCCTTGGTAGGAGGGCCTGTCAAGTCTGCCGGCTCTCCATTAGGCTGAGTTGATCACACCGCAGCCAATCAGAGGGCACCTAAAAACTAATGCCCCAGCACTCCAGTGCAAGCAAAGAAAGGCAACAACCATAGAATGCCTAGACAGTCACAGAAAGTCAGGGAGGAGGTGATCTGCATGATTCAAACCAATCTAAAATAATGTTGGCATACAGCAAATAGGCATTGCCATGAGATTCCTAAGACAATGCCTAGATCCACATGTGGTCTTTGGAACAGCTCAATGTATCCACAGGGCTTGGCTACAGCGATAGAGGGCTCTAAAGAGGGGATCAATTATTGAATGAACTGAAGAGCCAACAAGCAGGGTTGCAAGTATTTGACTCTCCCTGACTATTACTATTACTTTGTGTTTTATTCTTTTTGACATGTATGAACTTGTTGCTATTGTATTGTACTGTAACATTAGATTTTATCGCTAACTTTATGAATTGATATTTTAAGAACTTGATGAACTATGCTGGAAATGCATTGGAGGGACAGTGCCCATGTCCTTGTCCTGTACTCCCTTATCAGATGTGCTCTGTGTTATTTTCTGCACAGGAGTCCATGTGGGACACCTGATAGTGCAGCTCTTCCTCTTTTTGGTTATGGTTTACAGAGTCTTAATGAACCCATGGGTGGGGGGTACAGCCCCGTATATCTAGTGTATGCTTCTGGGCACCTGTGTGTGGCCCAACGAGCAGGGTATGGGCTGGTAGCAGCTCCATGCTGAATTTGACAGATGCTCTGAGTATCCTCCATTTTGGGATACCCAGGCCCTGCCCTGTGGCCAATTGGTTTCTATTACCTGTTACTTGTTTTCCCAAACCTGGAAAGCCCTGACTCTGTTGCTTCCCCTGACTGGCTGTTGGCTGGAAGTTCCATATATGGTGTTGTGGGGAAGTCCAGGCTAGACTGGCTGGAGCCTTCCCAGTGACTCTATGTTGTGGGTAACCCTTGGGGTGGGACCTGGGTGAATGAAGTGTGTAACGAATATGCACTTTATGTTATGGGTGTCTGGTATTTGTGTGTGTGACACAAAGAGTGAGACAGCCCTGCCCGAAACTGACATGAATACAGTGTGGTGTGCTGAAATGCTGGGTGGTTGCCCCAATCAACATTCCATGTTATGGGTGTCTGGATGGAAGAGAATGGCCTAAATGCACTGTATGCCTGATTAGCTGCCTGCCTGCATGAATGCCCTTCTGAATGATTGGCTGCCTGAGCCTGCCTCAGCAGTGTGAATGAGAGACAGAACAGACCACCTGAGCCAGAATTGTTCAGAAGTTGAAGTCAAAACTTGATGCTTAATCTTGAAGCCCAGCTGGAAGAAGAAGGTTTTGCTACTGCTTTCCTTTGACACAATCCGAAAGCTGTCGTGTCTCCAAGAATTGATGCAAGAGAGGGCCTTGCTAGGAGACCTCTTCCCTAGCTATGAGAGAACATCGTGCACCAGCTCATCTTCATCAAGGCACCCTGGTAGTCAGTCCCAAACAGCAGTTGCTCGGGGTCCACTGAGGAACATTGAAATAAGCACCAGGACATTGAGGCCGCTGACGACAATCACTGTTGGCTGAGGTTCAGAGGACAACTGTAACCCCGCCGACTGGTGCCACAATGCTCAATTGCCTAAGAACATTTAAACCAAGGACTCCCTAGCCACCACTGTCCACTGCTTTGTCCCACCGGAGAAAGTTGAGGTTGTCAACGAGCCGAGGAGAGCCCGCTGGTGGTCTTCCCGCTATCCGAAGTCCACAAAGATGCTGACGAAGATCCGAAAGCCAGCCGTGTTCGAGTCCCGATCTTCGATGCCAAAACCGACACCCGACGCCCACTGCCGGGCCTACGTTCTTCATCAAGTCATCTTTGCCGCAACAAACTCCCATCATCAAGGTGCACCGCATGCCTCATCTTCACAGGACGTCCACGACCGATCATCGATGAGCACTGCGAAGGCTGAATCGGCTGCCCCGACGACAGTGTTTACATTTTCTTTGTGGAATCTCAACGCCTTCTGGCTCCTGCTTTAAAGGGAGCTCACCCACGAGGATCCGTTGACTAACCATTGAAGAATCTCTGCTAAACCAGGTACATTGGGGTAGCAGAACATTTTTTTAGCCAGAAACAAGACTATTCTAAACTTATATGGACTGGGATTTTTAATACCCTTTATTTACAGGTTGCCCAGGTGGGGGGATCCTCACACAGAACTGTGACTTTGGTAGGGACAGAGTATTCTGCCACTTGTTTAATCCAACTTGTCTTCCTTCCCATGTCTATTGTTGATTCACTTTACTATTTGATTTGTATGCCATTGAAACTAAAAGCAGTTGGTGCATTTTAAAGGAGTCAAGTGTTAACTGTGGTACCAGGTAGACATTGTATATATTTACCATATTAGTATTGCCAATGCACAAAGTGTGTCATTGATCGTGTATATATTCTGAACCTTATTTATAGAAACAACTGTGTTATCACATAACGTAGTCTGTGGACATTCCTTTGTTGGGCTTGGGGACTACACTGTACTTAAGAACCAGCCTGCATCACCTCCTGAGAGCTTAATCCTTGATTTCTCGTCCATAGCTACCCTATAGAGAATCTTGGCTGGGGTGATCTGTGCTTCTAATCTGCCACATAGAGGGCATGAGTACAGATACCCCTCTGCCGTCTTTACATACAGTTTGGCTGTTTTATTGTACACTGTTTAAATAATTTGAAGGTATACACCCAATACAAGTTTTTTTGACTGACTGACTGAATTACATTCATACCTCCCTTTTGTGAGCATATCTTTCTCTCAGCCAGCTTTCCTGTGCCTGTTTTACCATTATTATTGGGTTCACTCTGCGTTTGCATACGTTTGAGGGCTGAGAATGCACTTTAGCTTCTATTCTTCCTTGTACTCCTGCAGAGCAGAAGTTTAATGGTTACAAGGATGAGTAATGAATAAACTGCCTATATAACACTCACACTTCTACAAACCAACAGTGATCCCATTCATAATGGTTGAACAGGTGCTATACCTCCTTTGCCTTTTGTGGTCTGGTTGTTAAAGGGAACGAGGGGGTGAATATGAGACCATTGCAACCCAAAAAGCAATAGCACACAAATTCCAAAATAAAAGAATGTCCGAATCATTTTTCTGTAAATTATATATGCTTTAATTAAACAAATCAATTAGACAGCTCACTATTAAAACACTATCCAATAGTGTTTAATAATGATAATAATAATAATATCCCTATCCAAACTAGTGTCGCCCCGTACAGCCTCGTTTACCCACACTCCTTTCAGCTTCAGCCCACTCACCATCTCTGAGGTGGAACATATTATCTGCAACTTAAAACCATCCAACTGCCAAGGTGACTCCTGCCCGGCACCTATCATTAAGGAATCGGCAAATGACCTGGCGCCCTTTATAACAACCTTTATCAACTCATCGTTCCAATCTGAAATGGTTCCTAACAACTTGAAGGATGCCTGGGTTATCCCTCTCCTAAAAAAATGACTTTAGACCCTGAGATACCCACAAACTATAGACCCATCACTACTGTCCCATTCCTTCTAAAAATATTAGACAGAGAAGCATACCTACAGATACAGAACTATTTGGAAACCAACAACCTCCTCGGCACAAGACAATATAATTTTAGACCAAAACACGGGACAGAAACAGCTCTTTTAGACCTTAAAACTCAAATTGAGGATCTAAAAGACAATGGAAAATTATCCCTCCTACTCTTATTGGTCTTATCCGCAGCCATCGATCTGGTCAATCACCAAATTCTCTGTCAGCACCTGAAATCTGCTGCCCATTTCTCGGACAATGCCACTAATTGGATTAGGTCATTCCTAGACAATAGGCATATGAGAGTCTTTTCACCTACCGCCTCTGCAGATCCAGCTTCAGTCCCCTACAGAGTCCCTCAGGGGTCTTGTGCTTCCCCCACACTTTACAATGTATTTACCAAACCATTGTTCGATGTGCTTGACTATCTGGGCATCACCTACACTAATTATGAGGATGACACCCAGATACTCATTCCCATTACTGGTGACTACATTGTTGACTCCAAAGCTCCAAATGACATTTACCAAGTCATCCAAGCTTGGATGGCCCAACACGAGTTGTGTCTCAATGATGATAAGACAGAGCTCCTCATCTTGGGTACACAACAGAGACTAAACAAACTGAACCCTTTGTTCAGCTCTTTCAAAATTGACGGCAACTCCATCAAAGTAGATACTAAAACCATAGGAATCTACCTCGATTCCACACTCTCCCTTACCCGACAAACCAATGCAGTTGTAGCCGCCTCGGCCAACACCTGTAAGCTGATCACAGCCTGCCGACCATTTCTCACCACACAGAATTGCATCTCCTTGGCCAGGACACTGGTTATGTCCAAATTGGACTATTGCAATGCTATATACCAAGGCACCAATCAACGGAACATCAACTAACTCCAGATCACTCAAAACAGTGCCATCAGAGCAGCCCTTAACATCCCCAGATCAGCCCACATCTCAGAAACTAGGAAGAACATTCACTGGCTTTCAGTCTCCCAAAGGATTTCCCTGAAAGCATTGGCCCTCACCTACAAATGCGTAAATAACCAGGCCCCTATTTATCTAGCTTCCCGCTTCACCCAGTACATTCCAATGCGGTCTCTTAGATCTGCCCAAACTCAAGGTCTCACGATCCCCAGATTTAAGCTGCAAACAGCCGGAGGTGTTAGCTTCCCAGTCCAGGTGGCCAAACTCTGAAACACCTTGCCACGCACCATTAGAAATCTACCATCATTTAACTTATTCAAACACAAAGCGAAGCTCTGGCTAGCCACCACACATGAACCAATGGGTACAGCTTGACTTTCAGCATGACCGTGGGGTCTACTTACTGCTTTTGTATGATACAGCTCCATTGTATATAAATTGTTTGCGACGTTAACTGTAATTCTGACATGATTGTAACCACTTGTCTGATTATATGTCATTCTTGTAATGTACTGTTGAAGATATGCGCCCGGTTGCCTTCGGGCCTGGCTGCGCTATACAAATAAAAAAAATACAAATAAATACTATGAAAACCCACTTCTGTAAAAGAAGACAATGCAGACCAAATGTGTGGAGGCACTCTGGAAACTTTAGCAGGGATGAAAAGGGCAAGGATTTCAGTAATGTCAGCTGAAAGGATTTTTTCACTAGGAGAAAGATGCAACAAGGGCATTAACCAGTCTCTAGGTTGCTAAAAATTCCAGTTCTTAAGCATTTTAACTTGGTCAAACCAGGTTTCAAGATGCAATACTTGCTGATCGAACCAGGTTTGAAATCAAGTGGTGCAATACAGGTGATGGATCACCGGGAGTGGTTTGACGATCAACATGGTTTGAAACACTGAGTAATACTGGTTTGGGATGATGGAAGATGCAGTGATCCATTGGCTTGAGTTGAGTTGTGTTGTAAAGTCCTGGTGGTTCAATGCTTGATTCGATGGCATGGTGGTTCATAGTTGTCTGCATGGTGCACTGTTGCATGAGTCCAACAGGTGACAAAGATTTGTTGGGTGACATAGCATTCAAGCCAGTTCAGTGATGCTGCAATATCGGTTTCAAGTGTGACTGGCTGTATCGCAGGTCCTGGTGCTTAGAAAGCACAAGCATGGTTTGAATGTGGCTAAGTGGTTTGATGGAAACAGTAGGCCTACCTCCTTTTGCTGCTTTGGTTACTCTAACTCCCAATCCAGAGACTCAGGAACAAGATTGGTCCTTGTTCTCTTCACTTCCACACCATGGGGAGGCTAGTCCGTCGACTCCAGTGAGGGGCCTGGGTACCAGTGCAAGTAGCGAGATAGAGGCAGGACTGGTCAACATCAGCAGTTAATCAATGTGCTCTGTGGATGGGTGGAGATCAGAGCTTGCCTCTGCCTTGGAACACTCTATCTTCCCTCACTGGTGGAGGTCTGTGACAAGTGCAGCTATATTTATAGTGGTCCAAATGATTTCTTCTTGTAGTGCAAAATTAATCAATGAAGGCGTTGGAGACCCTCTCTTTTGTAGGTAAAGGGACACTGGGGAATGAATCAAAGTAAGTCTGCTTTAGGAGGTCTAATCCCTGTGCATGAGGTAAGTGAGCCTTGTCTCGTGATGTCACACCCAGAGTGCCTTCTTCCAAAGGAAGTGCTGGGGACATGAAGGAAAGAAAAGCCCAAAGTGAAGCAATGTGGAGTATGTTTTTTTTCAAACCCACTTGTGCTCTCTAACTGACCTAACCATGTCTATCTCTCAGCCAGCTTCTTCAAGCACTCTCTCTGCTGCCACACCCTACTGCTAGACAGGCCTTTGATATGGAAGTGCCTCTTTAAAGTCAAATCCAAGGAGATCTCTTTGTGTGAGCTACTGGGCCTGGCATGGATGAGTTTCCTCCAATCCCAGAAATGTAACAGAACAGGTATCATACACTGGAAGGCAGAGTGTGAGGCTGCCTGGAATCCACACAGACTTTTATATCTGGTCTGAGCACAAAAGGTAAACACTGGTATGCTTCTTATTAGATGTGACTTGAATAATTATGTGAACTATAAACAACCATACCAAAACCTATGTGTGCCTAATATTTCCAGATTATTGGGTCACCAGGACATAGTTTGCATCATTTCTATGGTTTTGGCATGGAGGTGCAAACTTAAATGCAACCTATGCACTGCAGTGAATTTGCTATCACTGCAGCGGTCAACTGGAGTACCTGTGACCTCGGAGCCTGCTATGATAAATTGCAAATCAAGAGATTGATGGATGCAGCATCACCGGTGTCACTATGCTTTTTGCATGGAGCTTTCTGATGGGGGTTTCTGTCCAAGAGACACCCCCTTTTCTCATGTGATATGTATTTATTGTATTTTATTGATTTCTCGTGAATAGCGTGCTAAGCCCAGAGGCGTCTAGGTGCTGGTTACAGATTACGTGGATATGATGGTAGGTATAGTGAGGTTAAAACAATTCAGAGAACGATAGGGACATTGTTGGATATGGAGTTAGCTGGGGCCACATCCTGGGTGATGAATAGACAGTTCAGGAAGAGGGGCACCACTGTGTACTTTCACTCATGAATATTGTGTGTAAAATGTAACTATACTTTAAGAATGATAGGTTTTTAAACACACTCTAAATGGTCTCTTCAGGTGAAGAAGGGTGTATTCTCTGGGCCTGGGGGGACTCAAAAAACACTACATACAATCAAACCAGCCTATTGTTGCCAACAGGTAAGCCCACTGCACTCTTAATGAACATATATCTGTGCTATTCAATTGTATAAGTGTAATTCATGTATATACTTCTAATGCTTGCTCACATTTACTTCAAAAAGAAGTTCAATACTGGAAAGGTTTGCAATAAATTTAATTTGCCATGTATTTGATGTATTTAATTATACTCAACTTGGAGTAAAATTAAAATTGTATATCTATCTGGTTGCTTCCAATGAAACATTTAACACAGGCAAAGAAAAATATACATACAATTAGACATACAACTTTTACAGTTATTATTGTTAAACAGACAACTCTAGATCGTTGCCGATATTACATCTACATGTCCCTCTGTGTGCATATATTGAATAACAAATCATAGTATTACTTAATGGTAATTTCTCTCTATGGTCGTTCAATTAAATATTCACTAATCAATACCATGCACTTACATCAAACACTGACCTCAACTGCGGATGGTTAATCTTGAAAAGTGTTCAACCTGTGAAATGTAGTATATACCATATCTGTTAACCAAATACCCCATCAGCAGGATTTTACGGTCTGATTTGCTATTGTGTAAATCAACTGGTAAGTATTTGAGTGACACTTACCCTGTGCTCTCGGATGTTGGTTAAATTCTTTCACTCACACCAGGTCCTCAGTCTGGTTTTCTGTCTCCCTGAAGAGAGATTAGAGTTGAAGTGGGCCCCATTAATGGGCATAAAGCTCATGTGTGTTTCAAGTCCTATAACAATCCATGTGTTAAATAATTCACCTGTACTTCTCTAGAACCACAGTCTATGGCTACCAATTAGCTCCCTCTAATCTTAGCAGTCACTGTAGCAGCCATATTCCTATGATCCAGGAAGGATATTTGCATAACTTTACACATACACATCCTGGTGGTCACAATGTTGGCCGTATTCATGCGATCCAAGGAGGATCATAACATTATTATAATCTTGCATCATCTTGACTGATAATGAGTGTATGAGACTCGAGGCATCACTCCCCACGCAGCCGAGGTGGCCTCATAGCCTATAGTCCTGAATAGTCATGCATAGCCCAGTGTACTCACTTCATAGTAGTTTTAAATGAGATGTGAGGCAGCAGACAGGTCTGGCACCTCACTTCTGTGTTTATTTATCTTGTGGCCATGACAACCCTGCACATGCTTAATGCATGTGCATCAGGAGCGGCAGCCATCTTTCTAGGGGCATGTACATACAAGTAAATGCCAGTTCAAAGGATGATAGAATGGCCAACAATAACACCATTGCTGCAAACCATGTACCTGTGACATCAGAGTTTAGTCATGCCTGTCTATGAGGTAGAAATAGGAAACTTAAAACGACAGGATCCAGAATGCCAGTTTCAGCATAAAGGAAATATTCAGAATCCTAAGGAAATTAGAATCATCTATAGCCCCTGTTGATTCTCACCCTAAAAATAAAGATTTGTGCACTGGCATCCAAAACACCTTGGCCAACAAAATCACCACCTTGCAAAAGAAAATTGCCCCAAAGAGACTTAACATAAAGACTTAACATAAATGGCTCCGACACGCTTCAGAAACTGGTCACCACCGACCTGACTAATAATCTACCAGAATTCAAAATCACCCAAGTCACGACTATGGAGGTCGAAAAAATCATAACATCCCTGAAACCATTGCCTTGCCAAGGGGACATCTGTCCTGCCCAAATTATAAAAGAAGCAGTGAGAGATCTCGCTCCGTTCATTACCAGGTTAATAAATGCCTCTTTTAAATCTTGCAAGGTCCTTTCCAACCTGAAAGATGCATGGGTTCTCTCCTTACTAAAAAAAGCTACCCTCAACCCTATTATCCCAACCAACTACATACTGATAACTACAGTGCCCTTCCTGCTTAAAATCATCGACAAAGCATCCTACATCCAAATCCAGATGTACCTAGAGGCTAACAATCTCTTAGGCCATAGACAATCGGGATTGTCTATGAAACAGCGCTAATAGACCTGAAGACCCAGATAGACCTAATAAAAGAAATAAACAATGTGCACTACTTCTTTTATTGGACCTATCTGCTGCCTTCTACTTGGTAGACCACAATATACTCTGGGAGCATCTCTCATCTGCAGAAAACTTCTCACCTGAGGCTGCAACTTGGATCAAGTCCTTTATAAATAACAGAATGATGAGAGTCTTCTCCTCGTCAGATGCTATTCCCATCGCTTGCGGCGTGCCACAAGGATCCCCCACACTACTCAATGTGTTTACCAAACCTTTATTGAACATCTTGGACCGTGTGGGTGTCATCTACACCAACTATGCAGATGACACCCAGATACTGATCCCAATCTAAGGCAACTATGACGCGGACAATGACTTACTAAACAAAATCTTCCTCATCATTCAAGCCTGAATGGCCACCCACAGCCTTTGCCCGAATGATGAGAAGACTGAAATTATCATGTAAGGTTCCCCCATTTACCTCGATAAACTCAGCCCAAAGCACACCTCATTTAACATAGATGGTAATTTGATCTTAACGTCTAAAGAAACAAAAACTTTAGGCTTCCATCTCAATTCCGCCCTGAACCTGAGGAAGCAAGTTAATGCCACAGCAACAGTGACCACCTATACTTGCAAACGTATTTATGCATGAAAAAACAACCTTTCCACCAACAGCCGCATGATCTTAGCACGTGCTCTAATCCTGGCCAAACTCGATTATTGCATCACACTCTACGCAGGAGCAAACAAACAAGTGCTAAATAAACTCCAAACCTTGCAAAACAACGCTTTAAGAATCACACTAGGCATTCCAAGAAAGGACCATATATCTGAAACAAGAAGGAGCAACAAATGGCTTTCTATCCAGGACAGAACCTACTTTAAACTTGTCTCCATCTCTCACAAATGCCTCAACAATGCTGCCCCTAAATACCTAATAGACAAAATCATTCCCAAAACATCAGCTAGACCCACCAGATCAGCCAACTCCTTCTGCATTATTTCACTTTGCTTCAACTTAAAAAGAGCCAGAGGCTCTAGCTTCTCAGTACAAGCAGCATTAGCGTGGAATGACCTCCCTCTCAAACTACACTCTGACCTAAACTTCCATGGCTTTAGGCTCAATACTAAAAAATGGCTCCTTAACAAAGACAACACTGGCCTTCAGGGACCTAGCTTGTAAATTAGGACCCACTTAACTGACTGAGCTTGCAATTTAGGATCTACTATGTACAGTGCACTAAATTCTAATTGTTATCATATGCATTTTTTTACTAAGTTCTAATGTAATGCTTGTATGTATTCCAAGATGTCTTGCATAGCACCAAGATACCCTTGGGTGGGGCAATCTGTATAAATAATAAACAAACAAACAAACCTGTGTAACCCCGGTTCGAAAGGCGTTTTGAAGTGCACAATTAGACCTTGTAATGGTGTGAGCGTCACTGTGTATAAGTAATTTATAGAATTCAAGGGTAACCCCACCCCGGGTACTGGCACACCTGCGTGGTCTAGCATTATTTGTAGTATCATGTAAGGTAGTCTATAACTGTAATGCCATTTTTACAAGTTACCTACAAGACAAACCTGTATAGTCATGGCTTGAGGGAGGTTTACAAGGGCACAATTAGCGCTCGTAATAGTGTGAGCGTCACTGTGTTTAATTAATTTATTTGAATTCAAGGGTGACTCCACCCCGGGTACTGGCATGTCTCAGTGGTCTATCAGTATTCCTAGTTGCCTGTAAGGTAGTCCAAAACTGTAATGCCATTCTTAGAAACTACTTATACCTCTCTGACATTCGCCTGCTCATACTCTTAAAAACATAATGCACAGGTTAGGTACTTGTTGATTAGTCAATAACAGTAAAAAACGTTCTTACATGGTACGTACACCTCACAGGTTACCCACCCGCTCACACTCTCAAGGTTCTAATGCAAAATTCCTGTATGATGTTCTCATTAATTTTTACAGACAACCCTTATTATATCCCACTCGCTGTTCATCCCCTGTGGGGTTAAGGAGTCCAATATGTCAATCCACACAATTTCTCTTTGAATTCATTTCTTATACAGGTCACCATCCCTGTTCCCTGTTGAAACCTGTTCTAGTACAACACACTTCAGTTGTGCAATGGTTTGTCTTGCTTCTATAAAGTGTGTGGCTACTGGTGATTTTAGGTTTCTCATCCGTATATTCGACCTGTGCTCCATCCATCACACTTTGGCTTTACCCATCCTAGGTGAACAAGAGAGTTTTGAGCTGATTGCAAAAATCTCAGCAAGATAGTTCAGCTCTTAGTTCATGGGGCAGTAGATTCCAGTACTTGGCAGCAATGACAGGAAAACACAGGTCACCTGCTCTTTTGAGCCTGAATCTTGGAATGGTGAGGCAGTGAGTGTTGGGGGTGCCAGAGGTGTGGTTGAATGTGCTTTGATACTTTTGTTTGATGTATTTTGGCACAGTGTTCATTGACATTTGTGTGTGATAGTAAAGGTTTTGAATATGATTCTCACAAGGATGGGAAGCCAGTCCACCTTCCTACCGGCATTGATGATGTGTTCACATATCGGTATGTTGAGTACTGCCATGAGGGCATTGTTTTGATTGACCTGTAGCTTGCTGATGTTGTGGGCAGAGGATCCTGAAAACAAAACGTTGCAGTAGTCCAGCCTGGATCGGATAAGTGTCCTGGCGATGGTCAAGCAGTTGTCGGAGGAGTAACGGTCTGAAGACATTAACCCCTTAAGTGCTACCGACGAGCCGGCTCGTCGGTGGCAAGCGCTCCAGGCTGCTACCGACGAACCGGCTCGTCGGTTTGGGCACTCTGTTCTGCTCGAACCCTACAACGCAGGGATCGAGCAAAACTGTAATCCAACCCCCGGGCTATGTGAGAGGGAGGTCCCTCCTCACTGCCAGGGGGCTGGATTACCTTCAGTTTCACGTCGGCGTGCGTAACGC
This sequence comes from Ambystoma mexicanum, assembly GCF_040938575.1. Taxonomy (NCBI): domain Eukaryota; kingdom Metazoa; phylum Chordata; class Amphibia; order Caudata; family Ambystomatidae; genus Ambystoma; species Ambystoma mexicanum. The sequence continues at coordinate 447,676,381 of NC_090925.1, read as the reverse complement.
ACGTTGGTGTGAAACTGAAAGTAAATTCCCGGCAGCAGCCATTTTCGGCTGCTACGGTGAAGAGAGAAGGTAAGAGACCTTCTTACTCCGCCTCGATCTCCGGCTGTATTTGAAGCCGGAGATCGAGGCGGGTATCGTTGGAAAGGGGAGATCCTCCCCTTTCCAACGATACCCATTGTGTGGCATTCCTGCCTGCGGAACGGGCGCAGGGCGGTTGATCCTCGGGCAGCAATGCCACCGGAGCAATACAGATCCGTTTGTGACGCGGGGGCAGGGGGGGGCTGCTTAATTGGTAAGCGGCTCCCTTCCCCCCGTGACCCCAAAGCATGGGGCAAGAGCCAGAGACCCCTGGGTCTCAGTGTGCCAATCTGGCCCCAGGGTGCCCAAACCCTACTGCTCCATCTATTGGGGGTCCTGCCCCACCTTTTGTGGTGGCCCTGTCCCCCCACCCCAAATGGCTGTGGGGGACACCTCATGCAGCCCTCCCTGAGCCTCCTAGGAAGGACTGCATGATGTGCCTCCCCCTCCGTTCGGTGTGGGTGAGGAGAGGGCCACCACATAAGGTGGGGCAGGACCCCCAATAGATGGGGCAGTAGGGTTTGGGCACCCTGGGGGCAGATTGGCACACTAATGTGGCCATCTGCGCCAAGCGAACTTGGGTAAACAAAAAAAAGATCCAAAATCGTAGGCTGCATTTTAGGGGGGCTGAGGGGCACCCTAAATTGGCAGCGAATGTGTAACTGCAACGGGGGGGTGGCACTCACCCCCCCTCACCCCAAATGGAGGGCCCCACCTCATGCAACCCTCCCTGGGGGCAGATATCTGCTCCTCGGAAGGGGCATCTGACCCCAGGGAGGGATGCATGAGGTGGGGCCTCCCCTATCTGACGCCAGGGAGGGATGCATGAGGTGGGGCCCTCCATTTGGGGTGGGAGGGGAGAGGGCCACCCCCCGTTACAGTATAACATTTGCCAGCAATGTAGAGTGCCCCTCAGCACCCCCTAAAATGCAACCTACGATTTTGTATTATTTTCTTTGTTTACCCAACTTCGCTTGGCGCAGATGGGCACATGAGTGTGCCCATCCTCCCCCAAGGTGGGTAAACACTACTGCCCCATGCAATGGGGGGCCTGTCTGGGTGTTTTGGTGTTTGGCTGGGCTGACACGGATAATGTATGTGTTCCTTTGTTCCTTTTACAGTTCTTGTGCAGTTCAAGCTTCTCCCTTGTTACCTAAGTATTGACTTTTGGTTATGGGTACATTGCTTATGCGGGGGGCGGATTTCTACTCGGGTGGGTGGGAACTAACCCTGTAGTGTTGGTCGTGTGAACGGGATTGGGTGCTCTGGGGAGGTATTGGGGTGGCCAGGGACACAGTTGCCGTGGTAGGGCACAAATTTCCCCCCAGAGCAGCTAAACAGTGCTGTTTCCCTGGGAGGGCAGTTTGCCACGTAGCTATCTGTTTTTTTGTCCTGGGGGTAGCCATACGCCTATTCGTCTTATTTCCATTTCCTATCAGTGTGCAGTGTAGCCTTCCGTGGTGGTGGGATGTGCCATGTATCGGGTGGTAGAAATCGAAAAGTTAGCAGAAACCCCCAAGACAGTTTAGATGTGTTATTGGTAGGCTAAGTATTGAATGTAATTATTTTGTGTTTCCTTTGCAGTTGTGGCTCCTGGAAAGCTTTCGCTGACTGATGTAAGTACTGCATATATTACTTTTGTAGATATACATTGTAATGTGGAGGTGGATAGTTACTGTGGTGGGAGGAACTGTGGCTGCAGTGTCAGTGGTATGGATGGGAATGGGTAGTGGGGAGGTCCTGGGGGAAATGATGGTTGCGCTTGCATAGAGGAAGGTGGTTGCTTTGCAGAAATACAAATGGAGTAACGATAACTAGCAGCAGTGTCAAAAAAATGTTTGCAGTAGTAATGCAGATGATCATTTCTTCTGAGCATGCAATGCCCACGTGGTACGGAGCTCATTCCTTTTATTGCAATGGTCACCACTTCTGTCGTCCAAGTCCAGGAGTGGTCCCCATCCTTTCACAGGGGGCAAAGCTGTAGCGCAGGGTAGACAGAGGGGCAGGACAGTCAGGTGGTGATGTCACTGGCCTTGGGCGCCCGTCTCCCATGTGGGTCTTTTGTCCCCCAAGTTCAGCAGTGGTTGCAGGGTGCCCCAGCAGGGTCCCCATCCCTTCCTGGAGGGGAAAGCTGTAGCGTTGGCCAGGCAGAGATGTAGGATGGTTGTGGTTGATGTGTGTGACTCTGCCCGCCTCTCTGCCTTGTTGAAAAGTGTGCCAGCAATTGTTTGGAAGGGTCCTGCATGTCCTTTCCTTTTGTTCCCTGTCTGAGTTTGGATCGCCTCGGCCTTTTCAACTCACCCAATCACTAATACATTACATGCTTGCTTCTCAATGCCATTTCCCATGCATTAGCATTTCATGGAGGAGGGGAGGGTGCAGTGCACGTTGGCTGTCTCTGAATTGGTACTGTGGGTGCAATCCTCGTATCCACACTTGTATTTCTGTAATGTATAGTGGAAGAGGACATCTTCCTTATATTTTTTGTTGTCTTTGTTTTAGGTGCAGGTGTGTTGTAGCTGTCTACCCACTTGTAAGTAAGCAGTGAGCTGGCCCTTAGCATTTCATGTGAGTGTTTGCAAAATTGTACTCCGTTTTTTTGTAGCGTGCTCAGAGTATGCCATATTGCAGAGTTTTGCTACAGTTTGTGAGCAGAGTTTGGACATTTTGGCGTCCTTGTGTGGTGTAGGTTTGTGGCATTGCATAGCACTTACTCTACTAGGTTCCACACTTTGAGAAGCACACATAGTTATTGTTTCAGTCTTTCTCTGTTCTTTGGACAGTGAAGGGTTTCATAGCGACAGTAGTCATGGCTTCTCGGCGACGATCCCTGTCTGGTGCAGAGGTGTTAGCTGCACTGATGGAATCTGGCTCAGAGCATGGCACAGAGGTGGATATGGAATCTGATACAGATACTGCTTCTGAGGGTCAGCATGAAAGTGATTGGGGAAGTGATTTCTCCGTGGATGGTAGTACTTCCTGCTCATCATCTGAAGACGAAGAGATGGAAAGAGTACCTGGCACCTATTCCCACCCTTCCCACATGCAGTATTCCCACCATTCAACACGCAGGAGACCTGGAAGGGGGAGGGGACAAGCAGGACATGCAAGGCATGTGCCAGTTCCTGTCATGGATGATGAGTCGGAGTGGGTGCCTCCAGCAATGGCTCAGCCTGTTGTGCCCCCTTTCACTGGAATATCAAGGTGCACAGTAAACGCAGAGGGGTTTCAGCCTATTGACTTTCTCAACCTTTTTGTTGATGATGGGTTAATTGCAGATATGCACAAGCATGGGTTCCAACAACCGATCTTGAGATGAGAAAATTTTGGGGTCTCATTCTTAACATGGGAATATCGCCGAAGCTGTCTGTCTCAATGTACTGGTCTACTGTAGCGGTTCATGCAACCCTGTTTTTTCCAGCTACAATGAGTAGGAATCGCTTTCAAGCATTGCTACATATGTTGCATTTCAATGACAACTCGGCAGCATTACTCAGAACGGACCCAAACTTTGATAGGCTGTTAAAACTTCAGCCATTTCTGAAGCACTTGACTCAGCAATTTGCAGAGGTGTATGTTCCTAGCCAGAACATATCCATTGATGAGTCATTGATGTTGTACAAAGGCCGGCTAGTGTTCAGGCAATTCATTCCTAGCAAGAGAGCACGATATGGGATCAAGTTTTACATGGTGTGTGAAAGTACCACTGGGTATGTCTGCAACTTGAGAGTCTATACTGTGAAAGACTCTACCCTAAACCCTCTGGGCTGCCCAGCCCATTTAGGGACAACTGGGAAAACTGTGTGGGATCTTCTCACACCATGGCTCCACAAGGGTCATTATTTGTATGTGGACAATTTCAACACAGGAATTCCACTGTTCAGGGAATTGTTCAATGTGGGCACACTGGCATGCGGTACAATGTGCTGTAACCGCAAAGGCTTCCCCAGAAAACTTGTGTGCAAGAAGTTGGCCAAGGGAGAATGTATGGCATTGCGGCGGGATGAACTGTTGGCAGTAAAATTCTCCCACAGAAGGGATGTGTACATGCTGAGTACTATTCATGATGAAAGTACTTCAGAAGTCATTGAGCGCGGGCATACTCAGCAAGTGTGGAAGCCCAACTGCATTCTGCACTACAACAAGTACATGGATGGAGTAGATAAAACCGACCAAGTGCTTGAGTCATACAAGGCTGAACGCAAGTCGCGCTTCTGGTACAAAAAGTTGGCCACACACATTATGCATATAGCAACGTTCAATGCTTATGTGATGTACCGTGCAGCTACTCCACAAAACAACCTGTCCTTATTGACCTTTGAAACAGAAATTGCTCAATCGCTGACTATAGTCCATGTAGAAATTCCCTCCGTTCCAGAGGTAGAAGATGTGACCAGATTGCAAGATCAACACTTTGCTGATTTTGTTCCTGCCACACCAATGAAGACACACGCTTACAGAAGATATAAGGTGTGTAGTAAACAAGGAGTGAGGAAGTATACTCGTGTGTACTGTCCCCAATGCCCTTCCAATCCAGGCCTCTGCCTACAGCCTTGTTTCCTTTTGTATCATACAAAGGAAAAGTATTGGGAGATGGACTGATTTATGGAAATGGCCATCATCCCTTGAAAGGCACCCTTGGCCTCTGATTTTGTGCACCTCTTACAAAGGAACAGCACTCCTGCTCCCTGCACTGGAGGTGTGCCATCAATGAAAATGCCACAGCATTTCACCTCACGTCAATTAATTTAGCGTGCCTTCATGAGCATTGCAAGTGCTGCTCCCTCCACTGGAGGAGTGCGTTGGTGAAGATGGGAACACCATTTCAGTTCCCTTCACTCAAGGGGTGTATTTTAGAAATAGTACACGCCACTTTGGCTCCCTCCCTTGAGATCGAAGTGTCATGAAAGTGGTACTTGGACACCTAAATGGCGGTGGTGTCTTGCGTACCCTGTACCACCCTGCCCTCTTTATTGTTTTAACGTAACTTGTGGTATGTGTGGTGTAGCTGAAATGTCTTCTGTAGGAATGACTTGGATACGATTGCTGTGTGAGTGAGGTATAGCAACATAGAACATGCAGATGTCATTTCTGTGAATGCACTTTCCCAGCACTGCAGAAATGAGTATCATGTTAGAGGGTGTTAGCTTTGTGTGGGTAAGGTTGAGCATATGAGTGCTGTAAAAATCTTGCTATGGACATACCGAAGTTGGTGTGAGAGACAACGCCTGTAGGCCAGGTAGCCAAGGGAGCCAATGTGCACTTGCTGTCAGTGTGCAGATAAGATTTTTGGCACATGCCATTTGAATGCGGACAGTTGATGTGCAATTGCTGGAAAATGATGTGAAAGATGTTGCCTGGAGACACGGTTGCATTGTGAGCACACAGACACATGGGACAAGTGTGCAGATATGCTTGCTCTGGCACAAGTGATTTGGTAGAGGTGCGACTGCTGACATGGATGCCGACTGACTGCAGACACAAAAGGCGTATGAATGGCCAGTGGTACGGTGGGTGCCTTGCCGTGGCATCACTGCTCACAAGGACGTTCCTCCTTGTGCTAAGCAGGGATGCTTGTCCGTGTGCTAAATCCCACCTTGCTTGTCCGACTGCATTGTGATGTGAATGTATGAGAAGTGTGAGCAAAGGTGCATGTGAAGGGGCTTACTGACAGCACTTTCCTATGTACTGGGAGCACTAAAGACCACTTGCTGTGCAAATGTTGTACCCACTCTCACTCAGGTACGACACCCATGCATACTAGGTCTGCCTTTCATTGGGACACCTGTGGGAATGCGGGACCGTAGGCCATGTGGTGCTGGCAACGTGTTTCAGTGGGTGACCAAAGGGAAATGTCTGAGAATTGTCTTCATTTCCGGCCATTTTCAGAGACATTTCCCTGTGTCCACTCACCGAAACACGTCGCCAACAACAGATGTCATACCTTCTCGCGTTCCTGTTGGTGTCCCGATGAAAAAGGTACCTCGCATGTGTGGGTGCACCTACCGGGGGTGCAAAAGGAAAAGGGTAACCCGCTGGTAACCCCAAGCCTTTCGCCACAGCACATTTTGTTCATGTGGGCAACCTGCAGATTTGGGCCTAGGGTGTGGAAGCCAGCAAGTAAAACAGGGAACCCCATACATTTCCCAAAAGTGGACACCCGTGGGAATGCACAGAGGTCTGACTTGCGTGAAGCGGCCCAGAATCTACTACCCAGAAACCCCGACAATGTCCAAATTTGGGGGTAAAAACACAATTTCCAGACATTTCACTCTGCTCAACCACCGAAACATGCCACCAACAACAGATGTCATACCTTCCCGCGTTCCCACAAGTGTCCCAATGAAAACGATGCCTCACATGTGTTAGTTCACCCATCTAGCCGCAAAGGGAAAAGGCTAACCCATTGGTAACCACAAAAGGGTTTGGGGAGATAACCTACAGATTTGGGCATAGGGTGTCCAAGCCACCAAGGAAAACTGGGAACCCTATGCATTTCTAAAAAGAGGGCATGAGTAGGAATCCACAGAGGTCCAACTTGCGCGAAGCGGACCAGAATGTTTTTCCCAGAACCCCCGACAAAGTGAAAAATGTGTGTTTTTTCCCACATTTCGGACTTTGCGGGGGTGTCTAGGTAATACATTCTGGGGCGATTTGGGCATTTAATACCTCTGCGGATTCCCATGGGTGATCTCTTTTTGGAAATGCATGGGGTTCCCTGTTTTCCCCGGTGGCTTGGACACCCGAGGCCCATATCTTTATGTTGTGCCATTCGGCAGAGCGTCTCAAATTCCGGTCTGAAAACAGACTTGGGGTTACTTGTGTTTTAGGCTTTCCCCTTGGCGGCCAGGTAGGTGCACCCACACATGTGAGGTACCGTTTTCATCGGGACACCTGTGGGAACGCGGGACGGTAGGCCATGTGTTGTTGGGGGCGTGTTTCGATGGGTGAACCGAGCGAAATGTGCGGAAAATGCGTTTTTTTCCCACATTTCGGACTTTGCGGGGGTGTCTGGGTAATACATTCTGGGGCGATTTGGGAATATCATACCTCTGTGGATTCCCACGGGTGTCCTCTTTTCGGAATAGCATGGAATTCCCTGTTTTCCCAGGTGGCTTGGACACCCCAGGCCCATATCTGTATGTTGTGCCGGTCGGCAAGAGCGTCTCAAATTCCGGTCTGAAAACAGACTTAGGGATACTTGTGTTTTAGGCATTCCCCTTCGCCGGCCAGGTAGGTGCACCCACACATTTAAGGTCCCGCTTTCATCGGGACACCAGTGGGAACTCGGGACGGTAGGCCATCTGTTGTGTTTGTGTGGTTTTCATAACGTTTTGACCCATTTGCTGGAGGCCTTTGTCACACAACCCTTTCATTTCCCAAATGTGACCTACATTTAGTTGCTGCTTTAGGCACCATACACTTTTGTAACCTACAAAAGTCACCTACCCTTGAAAAGGTCTACCTGTGCTCTTTCAAAAAATGTATGCTTGCCGTTCCTCACCACATTGGTTTTCCCAATTTACACATGCTAAGTGCGTCTGTTCAGGCTGTGAGCGTAAAACTCCTGTGTACCATGGCACAGTGTTTGGCTTGTGGTATTGCTTGTTTTGTAAAACACTACAAAAAATGTGTGCTCTTTTTACTGTCGGGGGGATGTAGCAGAGCATTGCTTTTCTCAAAATTCATAGAAGCCATTGCCGTACCAAGCCAACCATGTCCAACACATACCTTTTTTTCAGTCATTTTCCCGCTTTTGCCCCAATCTATGGCAGTTTCCCCTACCTAGTTGTTGCCTGACCTACGCAAATCACCCCTTCCGAAAATTGGAATTTTGTCTACTTTTCAGAAATACTTGCCTTTCTGTCCTCCAATTCGGCTTTCCTACCCTTTTCTTCCATTCCGTCCAAGCATGTACAATTGGCAAAAATGACCAAAATCGCCTAACTCTCACAAAACGGTTGATAACCACATCAAAATAATTTATTTTCGTTTCCACTCAACCTGTTCTTGAAAGCCAGGAAATTGGGGAATTCAGCACAGCAAACCATTTGTTCCTAGCTCTTACAAGGAAAAAACCACAGGCTTCTTTGAACATCATTTTATTTGCATTTTTTGAAAAAACGCAAAGGTTTCGCCCTTTTTGCTTATTTTCTCTCATCCCCCCCCCCCACAGCAACCTAGGATTCATGTGGAAAAAAAGGAGCCAAATTTGGCCGAGATACCTCATGTAACAAAAAAGTTACAAGCCATTGAATGGTCACATACCGAAATCACAAAAAAAAGGCCCTGCCACTGGTAAGAAATACCCATGGCACTTAAGGGGTTAACTAGCTTAGTGTTCTAAGCCATGGATGAAGAGATTGTGTTTACTTGCCTGGATAGCGAGAAGGTGGAATGAAGGCAAATCCCTTGTGTCTTGACTTCCCCGGAGACCAGGATGGAATGGCCATCAGTGACAAAGTATTTGTATGCAGCATCCAGTTTGTTTAGAGAGGTTTGCAATCCGATCAGAAGAATCTCTGTTTTATCGTTGTTGATACCTAACATGTGGGTGGCCATCCAGGATTGTATGGTTTGGTAAGACTGAATGCAGGGAAGTCGAGTCTGTGGCTAGTTGCCTGATATTGGTAGAAGAAAATGGGTGTTTTCAGCGTAGCTAGTGTAAGATATCGTCTGTGAATCTAGGACACCGAACAGCGGCCTGGTGAAGATATTGTACAGTGTGGGTGATGCTCAGGAGCCTTGGGGGACCCCGCAAGTTACAGAGGCAGGTGGAGCTGTGGTAATGGATGAGAAAACGCTCATAGATCTGTTTGATAGGAAAGACGTAATCTATGCGGTATCCTCGGGTGAGAAGTGTGCTGTGAAGTGTAGGTGTTGGCATAGGATTTGGTGGTCAATAAGGTCAAAGGCTGCTGATTGATCCGGAAGAAGGAGGAGGAGGGCAGCCTTCCATTCATCTTTATTTTCAATCAGCTGTTTTTTTAGGTCCAGTAATGTCATTTCGGTGCCATGGCCTGTGCGGAAACCTGATTGGCGCAGGCCTAGGCGGTAATTGGTCTCACGGTGCAATTGAATCTGAGAATATGCTGCACGGATGATGATCTTTAGAAGGAAAGGGACTGTGGTGATGGGATGGTAGTTGATGGGATGGAAGTCAAGAGTGTTTTTGTTTACAAGAAAAAAGGTATCAGGCTGTCCTGCATAACCAAACTGACATGGATCTCTACACACCCCAAGAGGTTACTGTTTATATAGTGAAAAACTTAAAATCAGCATACATAGGTTACAATGTTATTCCACCGCTCTCATTGGCTACCACCTATAGAATATGCTAGTATACCCCTATATTGCCTGGACCAATTGGCCACACCTTAACTAAACCTGTTCCCCTATTCATGTGGTGCACTAGATTATCAACATTCAATCCAAGTACAAGATTGGCTAATAAGTAAATTGTTCCAATAATAAATCATAACCGTCACATGTTATGCACCCCTCCGATCCAGACATGTTCAAAGGAAGACTGTTGAGACTGTGCTTTGATGAGTCAATAGGCCTTCTCATTAACCCAGACACCATGGCACAGACAAGCTGCACCCGACCTTGTACTGAATTCATTGGCATCACCTCGACTCCTCCTATCCCAAAAAACTGAATGTTCCAAAGACCCCATACCTCTTTCAGTTCCCTAGTGCCCAGCAATGACTTGACGAGGGCACCACTCTTGAGTCTCAATTTCAGGGATTTGTTTGCGTTTGGTTATGTGTCTACTTGTAATTCAAATTGGATGACCATTCATTGGGTGAGTGCAGTATTACTCTAAATCTGTATACACATTACAACATACACTGAAGCAAGGAAATACATAATTCAAGCAACAATATGCAGACAAGATAATCATGACAGTACACATCATATATACTCACCCACAATGTGTACACCTAACAACATACAAGGAAATGCACATTATCATGACCACAGACAACATATGAACATACCCCCTCTGTATAAACATTAATTCATACACTAAAGCCATGAGGTATATAATTCAAGAAACAATATGCAGTCAACATTATCATGACACATCAGGGCGAAGGCCATGGGAAAAGCCTGAAGCCTCTATCTGCAGCACTCTGCTGCTTGACGGCAGGGAAGGTGCCGGCAAACTCCCTTACACAAGTTAAGGCACATTTCCACCGCAAGAGCGCTACTGTGTCTGCCTTGCACCCCCAACTAGGGAGAGACGACGAACACCACGAGCACGCCCCCCCACTGCATCATAAACGCACGGCTGTGGTCACGCACCCGCCCCCATATGCCCTCCCACCTTGTCCCTAGCCTGGCTGAACGTAACCTAATGCTAGGTCTCAGATGCACCCCGCTCTCACTATGCCCACCTAACAAACAACTTTGAAGCGAGGCTCGGCCCGTGAAACCGCTATACCCAGAGAACCAAGCACACGGGAGCCCTAGAAAGAAAGACACTGGGACATCTATGCAGGCACCTGAGCCCCTGTGGCCCCTATGCTTATTAGTGATGATGTACTGCATACTATGCCTGAGCCCCCTGTGGCCCCTATGCCTATTAGTGATGATGTACTGCATGCTATGCCTGAGCCCCCTGTGGCCCCTATGCCTATTAGTGATGATGTACTCCATACTATGCGTGAGCACCATGTGGCCCGTATGCCTAGTAGTGATGATGTATTGCATACTATGCCTGAGTCCCCTGCGGCCCCTATGCCTATTAGTGATGATGTACTGCATACTATGCCTGAGCCCCATGTGGCCCCTATGCCTATTAGTGATGATGTACTGCATACTATGCCTGAGTCCCCTGCGGCCCCTATGCCTATTAGTGATGATGTACTGCATACTATGCCTGAGCTCCCTGTGGCCGCCTATGCCTATTAGTGATGCACTGCACACTAAGCCTCAGCCTTCTATCTCGCCTAGCTCACACCTGCATCCGCACTCTCAGTGACCAACAGGACCCTCAGGTGCACTTTGGTCAACTCCCGCTCAGTACCTGCACATGCCCTATACATAAACAACCTCATCATCAAGGATAACCTCGACTTCCTAATAATTACAGAAGGCTTAGTGAAAGCTCAGGCCCAGCACTATCTCTTGCCCTTCTCTCCAGAGAGGTGGCGGTGTAGCCCTCATTGCCCGGGAAACCCTGGCCATCAGAGAAGTGGAAGGGAAACTGGTTCACAACTCTGACTACCTCCCATTAAAAATCAATGTCTCCCACAATTGCACAATTAACATGCATATTGTCTACAGACCTCCAGGTCCAATCATAGACTTTCAGGACACCCTCATCCTCTCACTGTCCGTCAACATTAAAAAGACGTCCCAAGTCATACTCCTGGGTGATCTAAACCTAGGGCTCAATGACCCTAAGGACTCCCACGCCAAACCCCTCAAGAAAGCCCGCTCTACCCTGGGCTTCACACAATCTATCGCAGATCCTACCCATGTCAAAGGACATACTCTTGATTGGATTAGCCATCATAACTGCTCCATCCAAATCATCGCTAATAGTCCCATCCCCTGGTCCGACCACCACTATTTTCAATTTAACATTTAACATCAATACGGAAAAAGGGCCTCCTGGACCCATCACTCCCTTTCCTGCAGCACTCGCAAGGAGCTCTCGTCAACTCACTGCTGAAAACTTAGCACCGTTCATGCAGTTGCCTGACCTGCAAGCCCCTTTCTCCAAAAATCCAGAAACCCTAGCCAACACCTTCAAAGAAATCGTCACCCAAGCAGTTGACGCCATTGCTCCACTCACCCTCAAAAAAGCCAAGAAAGTTAAACATTCTAATACATGGTTCTCAAAAGAACTGCTTGACCAACGCTCACGGAAGAGGGCTGCACTCTCCGCCTGGAAAGCCAACCCCTCTGAAGTCAATAGAAGCGGCTTCAAAGCCATCTCCATTTCTTACAAAGCCAACATCACCCTAGCCAAATCCTCATTTTTCAACACTAGGATTAACAACACTAAATGAGGCCCAAAGAAATATTCACCAGCTTTAGGGAACTAGAAAAGCCCTCCACGCCCCCTCCCTCTCTCCTCAAAGATGAAAAATGGTGCAACAGCATTCAGACAGCCATGCTAGATAAACTCAACTCTCTCCAAACTAAAATCCGCAGCCATCCAAAAGCCCTTAACAGCCTCATAGCTAACTTACATAGGGATACGCCTAAATCCTCCATGACCAAGATCTCTCCACCTTTTCATTTTAAATATATGACCGAGCTGGAAGTGATCACCTTGCTCAAATCTATCAAACCCTCAAAAACTCGGCACATATCCTAGCACCCTTCCTTACTGCATTCACTAACTCATCGTTCCAGTCTTCCAACTCTGGGAAGCGTGGGTTTGCCCACTCCTCAAGAACAATCCCTCAACCCAACGGTTCCAGGGAATTACAGGCTCATTACCACTGTCCCATTTTTACTTAAAATTTTCGACAAAGCACTCTACCTGCAAGTCCAAGAATTTCTGGAAGAGAATCGTCTCCTCGGCCTGTGGCAATCTGGTTTCGCCCGCGTCATGGCATTGAGATGGCCCTCCTAGACCTAAAGAACCAAATGGATGATATCAGAGATACAGGCAAACCTGTGCTCCTTCTGCTATTAGACCTGTCTGCAGCCTTTGACTTGGTCGACCAAAACACTATGGCCCTCATTACAACCCTGGCGGAGAGGGGTTTACGCCAGCGTAATGCATGGCGTACCTCTCCGCCAGACTACGACATTCCGTAGCGCCATGGTGATTTTTACGCCTGCTTTTTGCAGGCGGAAAAATCCATGGCGCTACGGGACTTGTTGTTAATTACGCCACCGTAATTTACGGTGGCGTAATTAACGCCTTCCCCACTCCCATTATATCCTATGGGGCAAAAATGGGAATGGGGAAGGGTAAATGGGGATTGGGGACTTACCGCCCCGCCAACCGCGGAATGGGGCGGTAAGTCCGCCAACCCCCATGGCGGTGTTGGCAGCTCTGCGCCATGGTCCATGGTGCAAATTGCACCATGGACCTCCGCCAGGGTCGTAATGAGGGCCTATGTGTCGCCATCTAGCTACTGAGGCTAACTTCTCCCCCAAAGCATGTGACTGGATCACCTCCTTTCTTCAACAGAGAGTCATGAACGTCTTCTCTGACTCTGCTTGTGCCACCCCAGCCACATTATATGTGGTGTTCCTCAGGCCTTTGTTCAGCATCCTTGACGCAAAGCACATTTCGTATACTAATTATGCGGATGACACGCAGGTGCTCAACCCACTCACAGGGGACTATGATGCAGATATGAACACACTCACCACGATTTACTCCACTATCCAATCTTGGATGGCAGACAATTGGCTTTGCCTCAATAGTGAAAAAACGGAGCTCCTGCTCATAGGGTCACCCACCTCCCTGGGCAACCTCGATAAACAGTATTCATCCTTTACCATTGATAACAATCCTATCAAGGTTTCTAACAATGTCTAGATATTTGGAGTCTACTTGGACTCCGATTTGACAATGAACAGACAGGTCAATGCCATCGCTTCCTCATCAGCGTATTATTCTAAAGTGCTTAACGTAGCCAGACCCTTCCTATCTCGCCAGAACTGCCTTACCATTGCCAGGGCTATAATCGACTCAAGGCTTGATTACTGTAATGCTATCCTCATAGGAACGTCTTAAAAAAATCTCACCAAACTTTAGCTGGCTCAAAACAACGCACTCATGGCAGCCACAGGAACGTCTAGAAAAGACCACATCTCAGAAGTGAGAAGACAGGTACATTGGCTCCTGGTCAAAGAAAGAATTGTCTTCAAAACCCTTGCCCTCACCCACAAATGCCTGCATGAGCTTGCACCCCCGTACCTATCCCAGAGAATCAACGATGCCTCCGGGCTGCAAGTGCGCTATACAGATGCAAATAAATAAATAAATTACCACATTAAATGTACAAACTCACCACCACTGCATAAACTTACAACATACACTAAAGCAGTGGAATACATAATTCAAGCAAAAATATACAGCCATCAGTTTCAATTAATCAATCAGATTTGTTTTGGTAAAATACCATAAAACCAGAGTACAATACAGTTGAAGATACAGAATATAACAAAAACATAATAGAATAACAGTAAAATATTGCAGCGCAAAAAATATCACTTCATATAAGTATCAGTAAATATTCATATAGGAACAGATGACAGCCTACAAATGGCATAGCTTATATAGACTAGGAAACTAGATATTCAGTAGATGTTCATTCCTAATAGCCAGAACAATTCTCAAGTAAGACAGTAAAGTCCATGTGACCAAAGGGAAGTCTGCAAAGAGACTAAAGTGCATTGCAGGTCTGCATTGCGTAAAATGATAGTTGTGCAACAGAGGCAGTAGTGCACGTTCTTACCTGATGATGAAAGGGATGGAAGAAATGAAAGTGCATCCGATTTTCAATACCCCCTTTACACATTTTGCAACGTTCATGATCAGATTGGGGAGATAACCCACTTTGCTGTAACGGACTTCAGAGGAAGCATATCACAACGGGCTCTAGTGATAACATATCGTTCATTTAAAAAACTAGAAAGCATTAAATAATTTTGAATGTCATACAAAGTCAACAAAATGTGCTGCCGATTATCATTTTTTAACAGCTCTAAATACTCGCTTTTGCCATCTTAATCACCCAGAGAAATATTTTGGAAGTCCTAGCTGTCTCATGAGTAATACTAACAGGATTTTTAAAAAGTCTTTCACAGTTCAACATGTTATTCATTTCTCATATACATCTAAACCACAGAATAGCCATGATGTTGTTATCTGACCTTAACAGCAACAAAATATTTTGCAGTGTTAGAATCGCATACACATTATCCCATATACTCAACCATAGAAACTAATTTTCCATTGAAAGTTTGTCTTCCAAATATAAGATACCCAGCTTCTGGTGGACAGCAACATTTGGTGCAGACATTACTAAACCAAGCAGCTATTTGCAGAAGTTAATTTGAGAATCTTAGACTTGCAACAGATTTCTGTTTCCCCAAAGCCCATACTTTCTCGTGACTATAACTTTGGAGTAATAGATGTTTAAGATCATCTCAATAGGTGAGGAATCATACATTTTAGCAAATCGAAAGGCACCTCCTACCACTTGAGCAATAATATTTGCTTGTTAGGTACAATGGGCCTCATTATGCCGGTAAAGGATTACCGGCACCGCTTACCGCTAGGTCCGATTACGATCCGAGTAAGTGCAATTAGCGGCACCGTAGTTAACGGTGCCGCTAACAGCACCCCGGGCGCGGGCACACGACCCCCCATGCCGGAAATAGCAGCATGGCGCAAATTGGGGAACATCACGAGTCAAGCGGACATGCTCTTAACGCCCTTGCGAAGGCCGTAAAGTACCTTACCGCCATGGTGCAAATACCGCCATCGTGGACCAACCATAAATGGCCATGTGCAGTGTTCCCAGCTGCCACAGGTGCACACAATCAGCACAGGTGGAGGCAATACAGACTCACCAAGTACAAAAAGAGCACACCCCACCCCTTCCCACACAAAGTCACACTCCACAATGATTCCAATAGGACTAGCAATGTTGGGGTTGGAGGACCTGATTGCAATGCAAGTGCTACAACAACAACAACGGGCAGCACAGAGGAGACGCAGGAGGAGAAGGAGGGCAAGGCAGGGCCAGCAAGCCCCAACAGCACAGCCAATGCCACCACGCAGGCAGCCCCCAATCCCACGCATCAGAGCCAGTCCATTCAACTGTACCGTGTGGACCGGGACACCATCACCACCATCATGCACATGATACATGCACATGATACACAACAACATTGTCAGCATGATTGAAACACCCACCGCCATCCCCACCCTACTGAAGGTAGTGTCCGTGCTCCACTTCCTGGCCACAGGCACCTACCACACACAGTGGGGCACTTGCATGGCATTTCACAACCATTATTCTCACGTACGCTGATCAAATGCTTGATGCCCTCCTCAAGCACACAGACAACCACATTTCCTTACCACGGTCTGCCCAGGAGATCACAAACACCAAAGTGGGTTTCCATGCACTCGCCGGCATACCTGGTTGCATTGGTGCCATCGACTGCACCCATGTGGAATTGGTGGTCCCACATGACATTGAGGTAGCGTACCGCAACCGTAAACTATTCCACTCAATCAACGTGCAAATGGTATGTGACTCCAACAGGATCATCACACATTGTTGTGCCCGATTCCCCAGATCAACCCATGATTCAATGGTCCTGCGTAACTCCACAATACCACGCTACATGGTGCGACATGCAGGGTCAATTTCCTCGCTACTCGGTGAGTCTCATGTCATGGCCATGGAAATGTGAAGTGGGTAGGTGATTTACGTACCAATGCATACTTTACCTGGCTGAAAGGGGGGGGGATGCATACTTTACCTGGCTGAAAGGGGGGGGAGATGCATACTTTACCTGGCTGAAAGGGGGGGAGAGATGCATACTTTACCTGGCTGTGAGTACCATAGACAATGGAACCAGCTCATACCCTGAAGCAGCCCAAACTTTAGATGACACCTGAACACATAATGCCCGATGTAAACAGCCCTACCATGTGAATGAAGGTGTGTCCCAACCATGACACAACCATCTGCAAGTGCACTGTACTGAATCGGAACCGCATCGACCTCAAAGAAATGCACCTACATGCAATGACTTCAGCCAATACACGGCACCAAACACCATCAACTGAAAGGCCAGCCCCCATAACTGCGCACAAAGGAGGCACATGACGGACATAAACATCAATACACCACTACACAGGCTCAGAGGCCAAAATAAATTGCATAACAGCATTTGTAGTGCTCAGTGAGGTCATCATGACAGCAATGTTGCCATGATGAGAGCATTGATATCACTGGACATCTGCCAGATCACCAAAACAACCGCTATGGACTAACACAGTGGATGGGCACTCACAAGGCACTGGACCCCCCTGCATACACTGGTTGATGGCCTGCAAAACAGTCCATGAGAGGAATACACATATACCGTCACATAGTGTGACTCCATTCGTGCATGTAAATGTGGTACAAAGTAAGAGATGAATGCATGCCATGCTGACACGGCATGATTTGAAGTTTGATGTCATGACTGACACATCCATTGTTGCCTACATATAGGTGATGCAGGCTATCCGTTGAAGAGGTGGCTCCTTACCCCAGTCCGGAACCCACAGAACCAGCACGAGCAGGACTATAATCGTGCACATACACGAACCCGTGTGGTGATTGAGCTGACATTTGTCCTCTTGAAGGCACGGTTTCGCTGTCTCAGCAGGTCTGGTGGGGCACTCCTGTACCGACATGAGAAAGTGGCGAAGATCGTCATGACATGTGTAATGCTAGACAATATGTGCATCAGACAAAATGTGCCTCTGCCCCCTGAAGCTGAACTGCAACCACCTGACAATGAAGATGAGGAGGGTGCAGATGGGGCAGCACCTCAGGGAGGAGGCGATGCACAGGAGGGACGTGTCAATGCGTCAAACTCTCATTAACCAATGCTTCTAGCACACGCGGATGGTGTGTGTCACATGGAGATGGCACTTGGGGCACTGTGTGTGTCTGGGACATGCACACTGTGGGCTGTTCACCAATAAAGCACACATACGCAATGAGCAGTGTCCACACATGTGATTTGTGCACAAGCAAAAAGTGTATTGAAAATGTGATTTGAATTAACACACCCACTCCCCCCTGCCCCCTCAACTCCCCAACACACCCACTCCCCCCTCCCCCTCAACTCCCCAACACACCCACTCCCCCCTCAACTCCCCAACACACCCACTCGCCCCTCCCTCCTCAACTTACCAACACACCCACTCCCCCCTCCCCCCTCAACTCCCCGCAAAAGTGTGTGGATACCTGTGGTGACGTGCATAATGTGTGATTGTTCCACTGGGCGGCCTCTATTGGCAGCCCCCTCTCCCGGGATCCGGGGCACCCCTGCCTGAACTCCGCAGGTTCCTGCCCGATCTGCGGACGGGGCTGCTTGGGGTCGAACTGGCAGCGGAGGAGGTACATGACTGTTCACGAGGACACATGTCCCTCATTGTTTGAACGAGCTCCGAGAGCACGTGGCGCACCGCTGAGAGTTCTGCACAGATATCCTTGGTGGAGGATTGTATGGCTGCCTTCACAGTATCTGCACATTGGTGCATTTCCGCCCTTGCACCTCCACATTCGGCCACATGCTGAGTCAGGAGTGAGGACAGTTGGTGTTGGCGTGTGATGATTTGGTCCAGCGACTCTTGTTTTTTTTGGGCAATAGATATTGCCAGTGGCGTGTCGATAGTGTTGCTCCCCTCCTGCACATCTTCCACTGGGCATGGAGTGGCTGGCCATGAGTCATCAGGGGATTGCCCCTGTGTGCCATCATCATGCTGGCTGCATGGGGACAGGTAGGGGGAATGAGGGTGGGCAGTGGGGGGACATACTACAACATCAGCATCCTCCACATCACTATCCGAGCTAGCTGCAATGGCAGCAGTCTTCCCAATCGTGCTGCTTCCTGCAGACACAGTCCCTTCAGTGGGCACCAGTTGATGGATGTCTGTTGCTGGTGGTACCATGGTGCTTGCCTTGGTGATTATCAGTGCCCTGGCCTGTGTTGTGCCCGTAGATTTTGGCTGCTGTGAGGGTTTGTTTTGTCCAGCAGAGGTGGAGGGTTGGTGTGGTGGTACTTCTGGCCTGGCCTTCTTGGCAGGTGTGGTGCCAGTGTCTTCATGAGAGGTCTGAATGAGAGCCTGTGGTGGAGCAAAGGAGGGAAAGTGTTATTGATGGGTCTGCGGACATTGAGCAGGCATTGTGATGACGGCCATCATTTTGATAACTAGATGGTGCACATTGGAGGCAGTGATATACAGGTTGTCTCCCTTTTGGGTGGAAGAAGCATGGAGGAATGTGGGTGCCTACAGTAAGGGTGTGCATACTGCATGTGTAGAGGGTGGAGGTCAAAAATGCCTGTAGGCAGTCTTCTTCCGTGTTAACCCTATTAGGTAACATTGCGCTTCACATGATTCTGGACTTCAGTAAGTTCGGCATGGCTTGATTTAAGGCACCTACCCGCGTCACCTGATGTTGGGGCTCCTCTCTCCATTTATCTGACCCCCTCGATGCTCTCGATGCCAATGGTTGTGGCACATATCTCCTCCCACGGCTGCAATTTTATCGGTGACTCTGCTCCTCCACCAGTTGCCATGCCCAAGTTACTCCTTACGCGGAGCCGGAGATCGTCCCAACTTTTCCGGCACTGTCTTGCGTTGCTGGGTGTTGTGCCAACTGCACTGACCCGCTGTGCTACTATGGCCCACATGGCCTTCTTCCGTGCTATCGTCGGTCTGGTCATCTCTGTTGAGAATACGACATCGGCGTTTTCCTGTAGGGTTTCGGCCAACAAGTTGAGCTCCTCCCTAGTGAAGCGCTCCTGCCACAGCCGATCGCAACTTTTTTTTAACAGCTTTCGGCATTCTGACTATGGGTGGATGTAGGTGAAGGTTTGTGGCGAGTCTGGGGGTCAGATGTCCACTGGTTGCGGAGGATGGCAATGGATTATGTTTTTAAGGTGCTCTTTCCCCTTCCGTTGCGATGACGCAACTTCCGGATCTGCTTATTTACGTTCACCGCTAATAGCGGTCACCGCTATTTGCGGTGATTGCTAATATCGTTGGGAGGGGTGGCGGTAGTGCACCTTGCAAGGCATACGATGCCGGTAGGTGCCGTTTTTGGGACGTTACGGCATGGCGCTGATTACATTACCGGCATGGTGTGATGCACGTGCCCGAGAGGTCGTAATGTACCGCTTTTAACGGTTTCTGGCCAGCACGGACATGTTAGTTGCACCATGCCGGTAATGTCCATTACTTACCACCAGGGTCGTAATGAGGGCCGATGTCTTTAACCAGTTAGAGAATGGGCGAAGGTCATTCCAAGATAATCATAGGAGGTCACTTCCATCTGTTCAGTGCTCTTAAGAACTTAAGAAGGAAAGTAGGAGGATGTCCAACCTGCCTTGTTTGTGTTTTACTCTGGTTGATCATCACTGCCAATTTACTAACATTAATTTCAAGGTTTAGACTATCCCTAAAAACAGCGTATGTATCAATAAGAATTTGGAGAGCCCTGGGACTCCTAGAGATTAAAACAGTGTCATGAGCATATGCCAGTATCAGGATTGAAAGGTTCCCAAAATGCGGTACATCTGCATTACATGCCAGATGTTTATCCATAAGCCTATTGATATATATTGAAAGCAGCATAGGGGCAATTACAAAGCCCTGTCTTACACTGATTTTAACATAAAACCAGCCTGCACAATGCTCATTGCCACCACTTCTTACCCAGCTCTAAGAATTCAGTGGATGAGGATAACAATCTGAATTAGGTCTTCAGGACAATTGTAATCCCTCATACACTGCCATAACATGGCCCTATTTACTTTATCAAAGGCTGTTTTAAGATGCATAAAAGCTAGATAAACCTTCTTCTTCCTCCCCAATGAGTTTGCAACTAGCAGATGCAGATTAAATGTCTGTTTATTGGTCCCAAGACATTCTCTAAACCCAAGTTGGAATGTAGATAATATATATTTACCTAGTTGCCCATTGCTGTAAACTAATGAGGCAAAACATGCTTGGGGATGCTCATCGTCTCGTGCATAAGGGATGTAACAAACCAGTTTGGGATAGACTGACCTGATTGGGGTGGGAGCAAGACTGATTTGCTTATGTACTTTCCTCTTTTGTAATGGCTTGTCAGGCAAAGGATGGTGTTGTGGAGGTTTGCCCAGAGCAAAGCCAGAGGTTGAGATTAATTATAAACCTTCCATACAATCCCTTATTTTGTTTTTTTATGGTCCATTCCTGTAAATTCTGCCGGAAATGTTAAATTGTGAATTTAACAAGGCAATAAGCCTATTCAATATTGGGCAGATCTCTTGGGTCCTTTAACAGTCAACTTCCATGATACAGGTATTTTTTTTATATTCTTAAAACATATTAAATAGGAGTATTAAAAGGGGTTCCCAGAATTGATGCACATTTTGAAACAAGTCAACAATCATACCATCAGACCTGCAACCTAATTACTTAGTAGATAAAGCAACTCAAACTTCACCCAGGGCTATTCTCAAATTCATGGGCTTGCATCTTGTTTGTTATTCATCTTGGGAGAGTTGTATTTCTCCTTAAACAGGTTACTAAAATGGGTCACCTTGCAGAGTCCGGCACATTTACCGGGGGTCAGCTATGATTCCCTAAGTGTTTAAGACCATAATTAACCAGATCGGAAAATGTTTTTTGTTATGTTGTCCAGCAGCCATAACAAGTTCTTCCCAGGCCATCAATTCTGCCGAAATCTTAGTATCCACTATATGTCTTTTTTTGTACAATAGAATTCTGGGTGCTGGTACTAGTGGGAGATTTTAAAAGCGAGATTAGATATGTTTAGACCCAAGGCAGTCTGAATTATTGGGTACATGGATACAGTATCTCTCCTACTTGCAAATATGTTGGAAATGTTGTTCATGAACATCGGTAGAGTTTCCTTTTTCCAGTGTTTATGTTTTTCAATTCAGGTGATATTTTCAAGGGGTTTTCAATTTTTCCCAAAATCTGTGTTTATAAGTTCTTACCCATTGTTTCCCTAAAAACAAATCAAAGACAACTATGTTTTTCTAGTGTGAACAAAAATACATCTTTTATTCTACATGTATATTATGCATACTTATTTTGAAACAAAAATTAAAAAAAACACAGATTATGCTAGGGCAGCACTTGTTACCTCTTGGACCTGTTGTTCTGAATTTATAATGGAATAGAAATCTACACTTACAAAAATGCAAAGAATAAAGTAAGGACTTGATCGATTCCAGTTGCCTAATGGGAGCAAAATTAGAGCCCATATTAATTTTGCAGTGAGCCCTAAGACATGCAGTACCCAAAGTTAAAATAGACCATGATGAACAGAAGATGAAGGGGATATAACAAGGTTTATATCTATGCTCATTATTGTTAACACTTGTGTAGAACTGAGGTTCTCATCACACAGATTACAATGAAGCCATTATTAAAATAGGAAGTGTGCATATTTACTAAGTGAATTGTCACATAGTTTCTGGAACCATAACAACATTCTAGATTTATTTAAATGGAATTTAGCGATTACAAATCATAGTAATACAGTCATTTTTTAACTGAACTTTGCCAAAAATATGCCTTGCTTTGCTCCATTTTCCATATAGATCTTCAATGGACTAGTATTTGATAGAGAATCAGTGGAATACAAATGACATTTGATCAAGAAGTCAATTTGGATTGTCTCTGACAAGTGGCTAACAAACACTTTTCATCTCTCTGGCTTTCGGATCTAATAATTAACTCCAAATTGCTACTTTTCAAAATATATGTTAAGGGGAACATAACATATGGACTATTTCAGATTTGATCTTAACAAAGTCTAAAAATGCCTTTACATATCGACTGGATGGAAGCAATGGTGTTGCTTTTTATTTTTAATTATGTAGCAAGGACAGTGCTGCCATCAGGTGGACATTTTCAGATAAACCCCTAAAAGGGAAAAATATGTGGGGGGAGGCAGAAATCAAATTAAATCAGATTTGAATGAAATCCAAAAAGCCGAATCATGGAGTATAAGGTCAGATTTGCCTTGGAGGAGTGTGGCTACTCAAGGACTATCATGAAGAACCCATAATTAGATCTAGGTATCTACTTTTGCATCAAAGAACCCTTTCTCTCCTCCCAACTCATCTCTTTTCTGGAAGTAGCCAGCGTGACATTGTTGGTGTACAAGAGGGTCAGTCTAAAATATATATCACTATTCCAAACACAAGTAGTCAATTGTGTATTGTCCACGATGACAATGGAGCGTATATTTGTCAGGGCAGTCATTGGGCCTCATTAGGAGTATGGTGGTAAGGCAACAATGGCGCCGGTATCGCTACTGGCACCGTTGTTACTGTACCACCATACTATGAGTTCTGTCCCCGGGTGCCCTAGCAGCCACCTGGTCTAACCAGGTGTCCGTACCAGCACCTGCAAACCCGCAAGCAGAACATGATGGTAGGAATGGTACCGTTATGAACGGTATCGCTGCTACCATCCTCCCCATTCCCATTGAGCTCTATGGGGACTCCAATGGGAATGGGTGTGTACTGGCTCCAGCACCCGCGCAAGGGGAATTACCAAGTCCGCTGAGGTTGGAATGGCCCGGTGATTCCCCTTTTGTGGGTGCCGGAGTCAGAGCTGAGTTTGGGGATAGCCATGCCGGCAAAACCAGCATGTCTACCTCCAACCTGTTAAATGAGGCCCATTGTCATGTTGTCCATTTATTGACCACAGTCCCCATGCCAATAAAAGAGTAAAGATGTTTAAACCGTAATGCACCTGCAAGGGTCAGTCATTACAGGACACAGGATGTTTAACTGCACATCCTCACTACTATCAAATAGATAAAAATCAAGGTCCTGCTCATAATTAGCATCAAAATCGCCTCCCAGAGTGAAACACTCAGGACAACCGAAAATGAGATCGGTAAGCATATCCATAGTATTGGAGGGATCCAATAAAGTTTGTTTTAATTGAGTTTAGAAGGACCATTATCAACATTTCCTAAACAAGATGCTGGAGAACCGTTAATATTTTTAAACATTAAAAATTGTACAAATTCAGAGTTTATAGGTGCAACAGTAGCAAATGAGGAAAATGCACACTATAGTAAGTCAATATATAACAGGCTTTTTCCTCTTGTACCAGTCCCCATTGTATCTCCTTAATAAAGTGTTAGTGGCGAAAAAGGTTTTGCAAAAATGTTTTTATATAAAAACAAAGGAGACTGAAAAAAGTGCTTTTTCCCCTATGTGTGTTTGTTATGCACAGTGTAAACATGCACAAGCCAACGTCATAATGGTGTGTGCAAGTATAAGATATTAACACATTTTTATGAAGGAATTCGATCCCTGGTAGTGATGTAGATGTCACATGTTGTTTTTAGTGTGACAGTGGGCCTCATTACGACCCTGGCGGAAATCGCGGTGCAAAATGCACCATGGAGCACGGCGGAAAGCTGCCGATAGCGCCATGGGGGTTGGCGGATTTTCCGCCCCATTCCGACCTTGGCGGGGCGGTAAATCCCCATCCCCCATTTTACCCTTCCCCATTCCCATTTTTGCCCCATAGGGTATAATGGGAGTGCGGAAGGCGTTAATTACGCCACCGTAAAATACGGTGGCGTAATTAACAACAAGGTCCCGTAGCGCCATGGATTTCTCCGCCCGGAAAAACCAGGCGGAAAACGCTCCATGGCGCTACGGGAAATCGTAGTGGGGCGGACGGGTCCGCCGCGAATAACGCTGGCGTAAACCCACTCCGCCAGGGTCGTAATGAGGGCCAGTGTATTTAGGGTAGATATAGTTTTGCCAAGCTTCGGGGAGCTTGTAGTCTGAGTGTTGCACAGAAAAACACACATGCAGGAAACCACTTTTTATTATATTGAATTGCGTTTTAGTAAGTATAGGTGGTAGTTGTATTGAGCAAGAGGCCTGCCATGTTGAAACACACCATTGCTACAGGTGCAGACCTGCCATTCTAGGATGCTAGGTTGCATTTTGGAGCTTTAGTCCTTTAATTGAAATCTCATGTTGCTGTTGGGCAGGAAGGATGCAAGCAGCCATGGTCCGAATGAGAAGGGATGCCCAGAAGTGTTCAGCTAAGTGTTGCGAGGAAGAAAGTTCTCAGGGGCATGAAATGGGGCTTGAGGCAGCAGGTACTTTCCCAGAAGATAGCCAAATGATTAGATAATGGCTGTGAAGGACACAGTGAGACACACATGAAAGCCCACACATCATCCTGGCACATTGAAGAATTAGGATGTAAGCACAGCACCCCCACTGAAAGCACGGCATTTGACGAGGAGGTAAATTTACCCTGTTAAAGCAGATAAGTAGAAGAAATGAATGTCCAGGAGGAGGGCCGCACACACGTTTTTTCAAACAGCTATTCATTCTGGGAAGATAACTAGAAGGTCACATCCAGAGTTGGCAATGTGTCTCGAGACAGGAGTTGCAGGTGCATTGGAAGAAAGGCCAACGGGCCAATCATGGAGAAGGGGCTGGGTTTTTGAGGGGGTGCAACAAAGTTTTTACCTCAATGATTTCCACTCAAAATATCATTGGTTCATCTTAATGGGATGAACAGCCTGAGCTGTCTCAGTTATCACTGTCCAATTAGGGCAGGTTTTTTTTATCAACTGTATTATGAAGAGTGCCAACCAATGGGACTGGTATTGTAATTGTCACGTGAAAAGGAAAACTATCAGATCAGTCAATGCATAGTGTTCTTTAGGGGGTCAGTGACAATTAAGCAATGAAGAACGCCTGAATTGTAATTACTGTTGCATTTGGAGAATATGGAAATGCAGATTTCCGCATTAAATATTGTAGCTCTGAAACGGCATGTTGAGTTGTTTTCCAGTTCAGTTCCACAGCTCCACCTCACTGATGAGGCCCAAAAAGGCTGAAACATGTGTATGGGGTTGCTGTTGGTACTCTTGTGTTCGGAGGGGCATTGCCATTGCATTTTGGTGCTGGACTGCCCATGTGGGCGGGACAAAGACTGATATGCAAATGGGTATTTCCCATCTGTGAAAGGTACAATGAGCAAAAAGCGATGGCAGCAAACTCTCAAACTGGAAAAAACCACAGCACAGGTTATAATGCCATGTTCTTTCTGGAGAGTAGCGTGTGCTACCTTTTTTGAAATCTGTTTGATATTCTCCCAGACATGTTTTGTGACTAAAGGGGTTTTTTATTCTTGGAAGTTTGCACTCCATTTCTTATTACT
The DNA here is from genome assembly GCF_040938575.1 of Ambystoma mexicanum. Classification (NCBI taxonomy): domain Eukaryota; kingdom Metazoa; phylum Chordata; class Amphibia; order Caudata; family Ambystomatidae; genus Ambystoma; species Ambystoma mexicanum. The sequence goes on along the minus strand of NC_090925.1, from coordinate 447,650,346 downwards.
TTTGTGTTATTTTATTGGATTACTTTAGGTGGACATCACCTTTGCACCAGTTTTATTGTGATCCCCTAGTTATAGCTATAGCTATGGTGTTGGTTCCTGTGATGAATTGACTACTGCTCTGCAGCAATATGTGGATGAGTAGTTTCTAAACTGATATTCAGCCTCACACTACTACTAAACAAGAAGTGGTCTCAATCATAATGGTAAAACAGGCACACCATGTATGGTATACCTCCATTGGTACTAGCCAGCACGGCATCATCTAAAACAACAATAATATGCAGTGATTGTGGTGATGAAATGAAGGAAATATCCAACCAGTGTCCTATATTAAATAGGAGCCTTTAATAAAAGTAAAAATATGTCAAAGTAAAAGAAGATGAACAGACTAAGGAGTCTTGTTTGGAATGGACAAGTCCAGATACCATTTATTAGGGTCTTGCAAGCCAATAAACAGGCAGCATTTCATCAGCCCATCTCCTAAACCAACCCAACCCCCTTTCAATGTGCCTTCCCCTTACAGTTTCACATGGACAGGCCCCTTGCAATGCATACATAGAGACGTTTAGACGCTAGACTGTGACTCAATTTTGCGCTGCACAGCATATTTCTGGCTTCTGGCGAGTTAATGAGTTCATTTGCAGCAAGGTCGCTAGGAAGGGGAGGAGTTGACAAAACCTCATTCTTGGACTTGAAGGTAGTTGGGCCTGGATACCTTGCACCCAAATAATTACTATTTACATTCTTGTTTGCAGTGTCATACGTGTATTTTATTTATGTGATTTAGGTGGTCAGACGACATGTGTTTTATCCCCTCTGGGTCTTTTTCAAGGCTGAATTGGTACAGTTTGTTTCAATTGTGCAACATATAGTGATACATTGTGACAGTGGTTATTAGTATCCGATTATAGTTTGAAGCATAAATTAAAAGTGTTCATTAGGAATTATTGGTATCAATTGTTAGATATAGTTTGGAGCACATTATGTTAATTACAAATTATTTACAATCACATAGTGATTACGACATGTATTTCAATTAGTGGAGGAAAGGAAGGAAGGGAGGGAACAGGAGAGAGGCAAGATTGAAGGTTACTGTATGCTATTGATTTGACTAATTTATACATTTTTGATGCCGTACATGGGGCTTATAAGTTGTTTGGCCTGACACGAAGGCCTTACCTAGTATGTGGATTATTGGGTTTTTTGGTGGTTCTTTGTTGATGCTCTGCTTGCAGCGCTTATCGTGTGGTGATTTTGGACACCAGCCCGGTAGTGCAATTATCTAAAATGGAGAATGTGTTTGGAATCAACTGATGAGGTGGCGGTGGGCCCTGGTGTACAGATTGTTAGGTGCTAGGTCAGGCAGGTTTGATTTATTCACTTGCAACTGGGGTTTGGCAGTATGTCCCTGGTTAAGGAAGCAAGGTCCCACAAGTTACCCACCTTTACACACAGATAGGGAGTCAGATCAGTGTGTTCAATATGGACCTGCTATGTATTAATCAGCAGATATATGGAGGTCAGAGTCCTTTAAAACACATTTTATTAAAAAAATAAACATGTCTAAAAACCGCACAATGCAGACTATACTGCGTGGGGCAACATAACTAGTGACTGTAACATACACATCGGACCAATCACAAAAAAATGTCCAATACTACTTGCATCTGTTCATAGAAAAGTGGCTGTTTGTAGTCAGTGATTTGCCAGGGGCAGTTTGTTTGTTTGTTTGTTTATTTCACATAGTGCTGCCAAACCCATAGGTAGCTGGGCGCGAACATTACACGTATACTTATAGCTTAGTTACAGGTAAAAACAAGTAAGTAATACAGTTTGTGGTTAGTAGTCGCATAGATGCATAAATACATTAATAGGAATCAACATGAGGTGACAGATACAGTACAGGCAAAGTATTCACAGAGAAGCAGGTGGTAAAGGTCCTGTTAGAAGGAGGAAGGGTAATTATGGAGTGGTAGAGGAATCATTTGTCTGGATCCATGTTAAGGTTTTTCACATGAAAGGGGAAGTGTGTTCCAGGTTTGGGCAGCTATGACTGGGAAGCTAGAGCCGGCAGCTGTAGACCGTTTAAATCTGGGAACTTCGAGAGTGTTGAGGTTAGCAGATATCATGGGACGGCAGGGATTCTCCTAGTAATTCTTTCAACCAGATAAGGTGGAGCTATGTTATTAAGGCATTTGGACGTGAGGGATAGTGTTTTCAGGAGGATCCTGTCACTGATCTTGAGCCAGCGGACATCTCTTCGGAAAATGGATATGTGCTCTCTATTGGGGATGTTTAAAGCAGCCCTAAGAGCATTATTTTGTAGCCTTTGCAGTTTGACAGTAATATATAATAAGTGCATTGGCCAGTGTGATGCAACTTGTTTCGGAGAGAAACGGTCTGCAAGCTTGGATCAGTTTACAGGTGTAAGCTGTTGAGGATGCTAATGAGTTAACTTGCTTCTTTAGGGAAAATGATGCGTCAAGGTAGAAACCTAACTTTTTAACTATGGGCATCACTTTAATGATATTGTTGTCAATATTGAAGGAGACATAGCTAGGGTTGAGTTTTTTAGTAACCGTGTCTGAACCTAAAATCAGAAGCTCTGTTTTTTCGTCATTCAGGCAAAGGCCATGGGAGGCCATCCATTCCTGAATGAGGAGGTATATCTTATTTACCAAGGCTGTGTCCTCCAGGAAGTTGCCCGAGAGGGGAATAAGGATCTTGGTGTCATCTGCATAGTTAGTGTAGGTGACACCCAGTCTGTCCAACTTGTCAAACAGGGGCTTGGAAAAATGTTATACAGGGTGGGAGACACACATGAACCCTGAGGTACCCCACAGGAGACTTGTATGGGATCAGCAGCAGCAGAAAGGGAGATGACTCTCATTGTACAGTTGGCTAGGAAGGACTGGATCCAGGTTATGGCATCACTTGAAAAATGTGCAGCCGAACTTAGGTAGTTGCATAAGACTGCATGATCCACCAAGTCGAAGGCTGCAGATAGGTCAAGGAGGAGTAGCAGAGCCGTTTTCCCATTGTCCTTCAACACGTCAATTTGGGTCTTAAGGTCAATTAAGGATGTTTCCGTGCCATGGAGAGGGCGGTAGCCAGACTGGCATGAGCCGAGTAAGTGATTGGCTTCTAAGTAGTCCTGTATTCGTAAGTAAGCTACTCTATCAATAATTTTGAGTAGGAAGGGGACAGTAGTGATGTGTCTATAAATAGTGGGGATAGAGGGATCCAAGGTCTGTTTTTTGAGCATTGGAGTACCCAAGATTCTTTGTGGTTATTAGGGACAAGGTTCTGCTTGAAGGATGCATTGATAAGCTTAGAGATGAAGGGAGCTAAGTCTCTAGCAGCATATTTTATAATTTGGGCTGGGCAGATATCTCCTTTGCATTTGGAGGGTTTTAGTGAAAGTATGATTTTTTCAGTCTCAATGATGGAAATTCTCTTAAAGATAAAGGGTAAGATGGGACTATCTGTTGTGGCAATAGGGGGAGGTTGCTGCTCAGAAGTGATTAGAGATGCTTTCGTGTTAGGTATTTTAATTTGAAGTGAGAAGATTTTGTTTGAGAGTGTGTTTTGTATGCTAATGCACCAGGGTTTGTCCTTGGGTGTGTTGTCAACCTGGGGTATAGGTGATTCCATTTCCCGGAGAATGGAGAATAGTTCCTTAGTATCTGATTTAGCCTTGGATATTCTGTCAGTAAAGGTGTGCTTTTTTGCACTCATTATTTCGTTCTTATAGAGTTTAGGTAGATAAGTGAGTTTGTCCTTATTCTCATTGGTTGGCGAGTGACGCCATATTGACTGAAGCTTTCTTTTTTGCAGTCTAAGCTCTTTAAGTTGGGGTGTGAACCAAGTGTTGATATGTGATTTCTGTTTGCCTTTCCGGAGTTTGATCGGTGCCATGGCATCCAGAGCCTTGGTCATAGCCTCGTTAAAGACCTCTACTAGAGTGGTAGGGTCTGATTTTCTATCTGTATTATTAATGACAGGGAGGAGAAGTGGGAGTATTTTGTCCACTGTGATGTATTTTTTACTTCTTGTTGGGAGCGGCAGTGCCATAATCATGGTGTTGTGGGGGGTAGGTCTAGCGTGGCAGTGAAGGTTATTAAGAAGTGATCGGTCCAGAATTGCTGGATAGTATTGGTGATGTTGATATTGCAGTTCAAGTCAGCAATCCAATCTAGGGTACGTCCTTTGGAATGGGTAGGTGCCATGACTTTTTGTGTTAGTCCGTGATCTTTCAGAAAGGCGGCAATTCATTGGCCGTGTTTGTCGCTAATGTTGCTGAATACCAAATTGAAATCTCCCAATAAGAGGATTTGTGCTTGATTTTTAGTGCTGTTGGCTAGGAGACCAGTTATGTCATCCTCGAAGGAGCCTATAGGTCTTGGTGGTATATATACCAGGTGAATGGTAAGTGTGTGGTTCTTAGGGGGAGTTTGGCTGTGAGTATCTCACAAGATTGACAGGATGGGGGTGTAGCTAATCTGAGGGACAGATTCGTTTTGGAGATGATGTCTAATCCCCCGCCTCTGGTGTTGGGCAGTGATCCTATCGTGTTCCCCCGCCTCTGGTCTTGGGCCTGTGATCCTATCGTGTTCAGGAATTCCCTGATGCATGTCCGCAGCTCTCTGATGGTACTTCCTATGTAGATTTTCTCACAAATTCATACAATAGTATAGGCAACATATTTTGTCCGACAATTTCTGCTAGTTAATGGTAAATTAGTTCCAGCTCTTTAATTTGACCGTTTTGGTGTTCATTGCATATGTGCACATTGAACATGTCCCACATTTTGTGAAGCCTGTGAGGCTGACTTGGTTAAGCCAGTCTGCTTTAGACTGTAGGCTATTGGACATGAATGATGGACTGAGCAGTGATCGTAATGTTGGTGCTCTGGTATATGACGGGATGGGTAGGTTCTTAGGTTTTTTGATATCTTCGATGACCAGTGTTTTTTAAGGATACTTTGAAATTCAAATCTGTCAGAATAAATCCTGGTCACAAACCTTATGTTATTGTTGTCACTGGATGTTTTAAGTGATGATTACATTGTGTTTCAAGGATGCCATCAATCATCCCGGGTGAACGGCAGAGTTGGGGAGGCAGGCCAAGCCTGTGGCACTAACCTTGACTTGTGAATTGTGAATCGCAAAATCAAGAAAGAGACGCACACAGCCGGTGAGTTGGCAAGCAATCTGAAAGACCAGTGTGTGTTAAAGTTTGAAGCAACAATTTATAGTAAATGAAGGCGGCACGCGTGTGAATGAGAAGTGAGAAAAGGCAGACCTGTGAATGAACTGTGAATTAAAAGACAGCTGCAAAGCCAGAGATACCAAGTAACGGAGTGGTCCAGAGAAAGGAAGTAGCCCACTCAAAAGTCTCTGTGGAAAGTACATTGTTTAGAGTGATAAAGTGAATGAATAGCAAAAATGACATACAGAAGTTTCACTCCTAGAGAAGGGAAGAGGGCATGTATAACTGTATACTTTGAGTCAAAGTGGCCCTGCAGTGGCCAGTAACGGTAACCACACACATTTGAAAGTCTTTGCCTTCCGAAAGTGGTCAAAGCCAGACAGAGAGAGACCTGAAGTGAAATAAGCTTGGGAAGGGAGCCCCCTTGCAAATTTATGTTGAACTTTATCCTGCGAGGTCTGAGCCCGACAGAGGGGGACCTACAATGTTTGTGTTGAACTTTATTGTGAAAGGTCTAACCCCAACATAGGGGTACCTCCGAGAACAGTGTGGTAAAAGGTCTGAGCCCGACAGAGGGGAAGCTTTGTGAATATTTTGGTTGAAACATTATTTTGGAAGTCAAGAAAAAAGACTTTAATGTGGAAGAACAGATGGGCCTTGATACATGTTTGGGAACGGTTTATTGTGTTTGATACCGAGAGTGTGTCATCCTGCCTACAGGGACAGCCTTACCACATGTGGTCTAAACATAGGCAGGAGAGCTTGTTCAACCACATTTATACATTTGAATAGTGATTTTTGCTTTTGCATACATTTCTCCTTTTTACACTTGTTTGTACAAGAGATAGGGCAGGCATTAGGTTTTGTTAGCAAAGGCCATTTTGATTTGATGGACTCCACTAGGGACTGTGTTATTTATTATTTGATGGTTGAGATTACTCCCATCTTAGTTATAGGGCAAAGTAGAAGTTTCTCCAACCCCAACAATTTCAATAAAGGTTTTACAAATGATACCCATGGTATCAGGGTCATACATATGACAGACTGCCTACCCTACAACTAATATCCGTAATCACTATCTGATTTCAAATCATTTCTATTGAACATTTAGTGCTCCAAACTATATCTAAGAATGAATACCAATAATTTGTAATGAACACTTTTAATTTATGCTTCAAGCTATGATCAGATACTAATATCCACTGTCACAATGTATCACTATATGTTGCACAATTGAAACAAAATGTACCAATTAAGCCTTGATAAAGTTATATGAAGGTTGAATTTGAATTGGGAAAACAGGTTACTCTAATGCGCCAAGTTCAGATTGTATAAAGCTTGGTTGGTGAGTCAAGTATGCTTATTTTCAAAGTGTCCTGTTGTTATAAAAGTAATAACACAAACTTAATTCCAGAGGTGTAGAAAAAAATATATTTTAATTCGTCTCAGTGTTAAATCTCACACCATGAGTGATCACATTCTTTTTCATGCAAATCAATTTGATTTCCAGTGTTTAATTTCACACTTTAGATGTTCAAACCCATAATTTCTTATTCCAAAAGTTCAAAATATAAACTGTTGCATCGTTCTTGAAAAAGGCTTTGTTCATAAACTTCAAAATGTAAATTATTACATCATTTTTGAAAAATAAAACCTTGCTCTCGACACGTGTTTCCCCATTGATTAGTTGGTTCGTAAGGAGAGGAAATGGTTTTCTAAAGGAAAAGAATAAAGAAAAATAGGAAGAAAGGTTTATTGGAGCATTAATATATATCAGAGCTAGACATTTATAAAACGTATTGAGTGTCAGGCCAACATATAGTATGTAAATAAAAAGTTGAATTAAAGTTTGACTCACCCTATTGATTGTATTGTATGAATCTTTTTTTTTAAAAAAAATCAGTTTTATTGGTTTTACAGATGAAAGTTACAACAGTGTCATATGAACATGAGTTAAGAAACGTAAGATATGGAAAGAAGCAGCATTGGTACATAATATAGGCTAGATAATAACAATAACGACTCGATGTCCCTCTCCCCATCCCTCCTTCTGTGTCCATAGTCAAAACAGAATATGTTCTATTGCTTCATATCATTGTCTTTCGCAGGATCTAGGCAGCAACATTAGGCATGAGTATTTGTATGGAACGAAACAGCTTGTCACAGGTACATTCGGTAGGTCAGATACTTTTTTGTGATCATGTTGGCACATTATGCACATACTCGCTCATGTGATGTATTTCGCACGGGATTCTGCCCATTCATTTTCGACAGAGGTGCACTTTCCATGAAGGGCGGCAGTTAAGTTGTCCATTCTGAAGATATTACGGGCAACACTCACCCATTCCGCCTTTGTAGGCTGGGTTGGTATTTTCCAGGTCATCGTAAGACAGGCCCTTGCGCCCAGTAACAGCCCCAGGACCATTTTGGGGCTTTAGGAATGGTTTCTTCATCTTCAATTAGGCCGAATAGGACCAGTACGGGGTGTTTTTTCCCTCTCCTCTTCATCTAGATCTTTGATCCAGCTGAGGACTTCGTTCCAATAAGCTTGCACCACATTGCATCCTCACCACATGTGCCAATAATCTGCATTTTGTCCACAGCCCCTCCAGCAATATGGGCTGGCCTCTTGGTACATTTTGGCGAGTCTGAGCGGGTCATATTGCCATCTGTAGAGGAGTTTGAGTGCGTGGAGTTTGTACTGGCAGGATATAGATGCTTTGGCCGTCTGTCTACATATACAGAGCCACATTTCTTCTGACAGGGGTCTACACACATCAGTCTCCACCTGTTCTTCAGTTTAATTGAGGGGGCTGTGTTGGCCTTTATTAGTGCTGTTTACATGGAACTTATCAGGCCTCTGGAGCCCGTGCAGGTGTCTAAAATGTTCTCGATGGGTGGGAGGTCTCTTTGCAGTTGATCTTTCCATATCTCTTGTGACATTACACCTTTCAATTTTAAATATGGAAACAACGATAGTGGTCCTATATCAAGTGCGTCCTCGAGTTCTTGTATTTTTATAAAGGCCTTATTTCTCCACAGTTGACCGGCTCGCTCCAGTCCAGCCTCATACCTTGATTGGTAGCTCAGTGGTTCAGGTATGTCATCACGGATTCCCGGGACCCAAAGGTGTCCCAGCGGAGAGGGCCAGGTCGTGCCCCCCTCATGTCCTTGTTTGGTTTCCATATTGCCCAGATGGTTCCGAGGAAGGGATGGTTTTTGATGCTGTTCCGCAGTTGGGATACGGGGACCCATAGCCATTCTCTTACAGTAAACGGACGGAGATGGAAGTTATCTAAGGCTATCCATTGTAGATCCATCTGCTGTCTCAGTTGTGGAATTAGTATTCGCAGCTGGGCCACTTTGTAGTATAGCTCCAGGTTGGGGAGGCCCACTCCTGCATCGTCTTTCTTAAGATGGAGGAGGGGTTTGGGGACCCTTGGTTTCTTATTCTGCCACAGAAAGGTCATCAGTGATTTTGTTGTAGCTGTGAAATATTCTTTAGGCATCTTTATGGGGAGCATTTGGAACAAGTACAAAATTTTGGGAAGGATTACCATTTTGATAGCGTTTAAGCGCCCCAACCATGAGATCGTGAGTCTAGCCCATTTCGCCATTTCTTTCTGCAGTATTAGGGACAAGGGCGGAAAGTTAGCTTGGTACAAGGTGTCAGGTTCCCGAGTGACATTGATGCCCAGGTATTTTAGCATGGTTAGACTCACTTTCAACCCTGGGGGGACGAATCTGTCTGCTTCGCTGTCTCTGCTCTTATCAAGCGGGAACAGGATTGATTTCCCAGTGTTAATTTTGAAGCCTGCTAACTGCCCATATTCTTCAATAATGCTTAGCGCTGCCGGGATGGAGTCCAGGGGACTGGTAAAATGTAGCAGTATGTCGTCCGCATAGAGGCCCAGTTTGTACTCCCTGTCCCACACCTTGATACCCTGAACCCTGTTGTCGAGTCTCAGCCGCTGTGCCAATGGTTCGAGGGACAGGACAAACAAGATGGCGGATAATGGGCATCCTTGTCTCATCCCTCTTTCCAGGGGAAACCATCTGGAATAGCCACCATCAATGGACACTGATGTTCGCGGGGAAGTATATAATGCCTTTATGGCAAGGCAGAGTTTGGGGCCGAGACCCACTTCAACGAGGATCTTTTCCAGAAAGTCCCAAGCCACTCTATCAAAGGCCTTCTCGGCGTCCAGAGACAGGAGGGTTGGGCCCCCTGCATTCCTTGTGCTTCATGTATCAGATAAAGTGTCTTTCTCATTGTGTCAGCCCCCTGTCTCCCCATCACAAAACCAACTTGATCTGGATGTATTAATCGTGGTAAGTGGATTTCCAGACAGGCTGCTATGACTCTTGCATATATTTTGGCATCTATGTTAAGGAGTGATATGGGACGGTATGATCCGTAGAATTTCGGGTCCCTGCCTTCTTTCGGAATGACCGTGAGAAGGGCTTGTGCAAAGGATGGGGGTGCCCTACCTGTTTCAAAAATGTCATTGAATAGAGTTGTTAGGAAGGGGGCAAGGAACGTGAAAAACGATTTGTAGAAGCCGGGGCTGAATCCATCATCTCCATGGGACTTCCCTGTTTTTAACCGTTTGATAGCATCTGGGACTTCCTCCTCACTGACCGGGACTTTGAGGGAATCGGTTTCTGCGCATGTCAACGCTGGCAATTTGGCATCTTTGAGGTATTTATCGATGGTTCCTGACGGGGGAGGTGGGTCACAAGTGTATAAGTCTTCATAAAATAATGCAAATGCTTCCTGAATTCCCTGGAGGTTCCTGTAGTGTTTAGGAGTGTGCCATCTGTCCTGTCTATCACGTCCACCCACCTCTCTGCTCCCTGCATCCGGAGCCTGGCCACCAGAAGGGTGTCTGCCTTATCGCCTTTTTCATAGTATTTTTGTTTCAAGTACTGCAGAGTTTGGATTATTTTCCCCACTTCCAGTATTTTTAGTTCTTCTCTAAATTCTTTGGCTTCACTGATGTATTTCGATCTCTCATGTGGGATTAATTGGACTTGTCATTGTGCTACGCTCAATTTTTCTCTGATGTTTTTCTCCAGTAGGGTACGCTCCCTCTTATTCCGGGCTCCCTCCCTGATGAGGATGCCTCTCCATGTAGCTTTGGCTGCCTCCCACACTGATGTCTTTGCGACCTCCCCTGTGTCATTAGAGATGTCAAATTGTTGGATTTCATTTTCGAAGTCGTCTCTGAAAGCCGTGTCTGCCCATAATGAGTCGTTGCACCTCCACTTTGTATTTCAGGGGGTTTGCCCCACCCACCGTATCTCCACTGTAACCATATCGTGGTCTGACCAGGAAATAGGGTGTATATTCGCAGTCAGGATTGCTCGTAGAAGGCCCTCAGTAAAAAATAAGTAATCAATCTGTGTGAGAGTTTTGTGTGGGATTGAGCGAAAGGTGAAGCCACTATCTGTGGGGTGGAGGTGGCGCCAGCTGTCCGTGAGGCCGTATAGAGAGAGGGTAATTTTAATGTTGGCTTCTTCATGTGACTGTGGGGGATTGAGTATATCTGTTTTACTTTGCCTGTCTAGGGAACTGTCCATCCACGTGTTGAAGTTGCCTCCAAGGACTGTGTGTCCTTGTGCCATATTGAACACTTTTTCAGTAGCTTTGTGGAGGAATCTTTTTTGTCCTTGGTTGGGAGGATAGACCGTAGCGAGAGTAATAGGTGTGTCGTGAATGAGTCCTGTTACTAGCGCGGCTCTTCCCTCAGTATCCACCCAGGTGCTTTGGACTGACATGCGGAGGCTCTTCCGTACCAGTATCCCAACCCCTGCCTTTTTTGATGTTCCAGAGCTCCATAGTGAATATCCCACACCGCTACCCGGGATTGCTTTTTCTTCTTAGTGTGTTTCTTGGAGAAATAAAATGTCAATGTTAGAGCGCTTGAATTCTCTGGCCACCAAAGATCGATTCGTGGGGGAGTTTAGGCTCTTTACATGGAGTGTGCATATGCGCAGGTGGTCATTATTTAGTGTGATCGCCATTGAAAATTCCTGATGTATTCTTAGCTGACCTATGTGCCTGTTTCAATGTCTCTGAATACTCATGCAGCCATGTGTTTGCTGTTGATTCTTTGCCGTTGGGAAGAAACGCAATTAGTCCGACAAATGCATGCAAGTGTGCCATGTGCACTGCAGAAAGTACCAATAAAAGTCCATCTATCTCACCCCAATCCCCCCACCCCTCAACAGAAAGTTGAACCAATGTAGGGTCCCCCCACTCACCACCCTCTGCGCCGTCCGATTCAGCCGGGTTAACATCACCCAACTGCTATCGAACCACCAGTATGAACCGCACAACAAACCGTCCTGTTTATCTAGCAACACAATTTAACTTTAACTTTTGAGCCCCCAATTTTTGTTACTCAAAATGGGAGGTTGAGGACCTCCCGCACCCTTGACTATTATAGTCTTAGCGAGAGTCTCCTGTTCGGGCATGTTCGAGCTCAGATACATTTCCCCCCCTGCCCCCCACCTGTACCTCTGTTCACGAAGTTCTGATACCATTTTTCAGTGGTGGGTCATAGTATGAAGATCACCTCAACAGCAGTGTTACCCACTCCGGCTCCATCATTCGGGGTGTCACCTTGTGAAGAGTAGTCAGAATAGTGAGAGAGTCAATGTTCCAAGTCCGAGGAGGTGTTCATCCTCCTGAATTTCCTGGACCCTTGTATTTTCCTTCTCCGAGGGCCTTTAATTTGCCATACTCTGTCCTCGTTCCTCTGCGTGGTCACGGCTGATCTGTCTGCCTGGGGACCCAATAGGTCTGCAATGGTATTGGAGATATCTCTTTCGGAAGTTAGTTTCATCCTTGTTCCTTCCCACTCAAGTGCCAGCGAGAATGGATAGCCCCATCTGTATCTTATGCCTTTGTCTTTGAGCAGTTTAGTGATCGGAAGGCATTTTCTTCTCAGTGCCAATGTGAGGGAGGATAAGTCTTGAAAGATGGCAATAGTCGATTCTCCCATTGGGATCTGCGGTGTGAGCCTGGCCCTTTCCAGAATTCGAGCCCTATCTGCATAGTTGTGAAACCGGGCTAATACTGTTCTCGAGCCCCCTGGTCTGCCCTCATCTCTATGGATCCGGTCAATTTTGGGCTCATCTACCGCGTCATCTTTGAAGAGTAGCTTTAGAATATTGTGTAGAGCTTTTTTGAGGTGTGATTCGGATTCTCCTTCCATCTCCGGAAAGCCAAATACACGTATATTGTTGCAACGTTCTCTATTTTTCAAATCGTCGACCTTTAAACAGATTTCTTCTTCCTTGTTTTCAATTTCTGCAAGACGTTGGTCTATCTGCATTTCCAGTATGCTCAATGAGGTTTGATTGTGCTTGACCTCCTCAATCCTCTCCTCCATTTCATCAATTCTGTTTGTAATTTTGGCGATTTTGTTCCCTATGTCCGCTCTCATCCCCTTCATTTCAGTGAGGAGGTCAGCGGTATCAGCCTTAGTCAATGCTGCCTCGGATCATTTGGAAGCCATGTTCATGGGTTCAAGAGTCAGTGATGTTTTGAGGGCTTGAGAGAACTTATACTTTGCCAATTTCTGTTTAGCGTCCATAAATCTGGGGTGCACTGGCGTACCGGTAGAAGTGACTCTGGCAGCCGTTAAAGAGGTCCGGGGCGAGTTGGGGAGAGGGGGCGGACGATGGTTTGTGTCACTTAGGGACCCTTTGGATATGGCCTATCGAATTATTGTTTTCTTAGCACAATTTGCAGAGTGTGACTTGCAGTTTCGAAGTTTGCGGCCGTGAGTTAGTAGTAGGGTAACTCCAAATAAGGCGCGTTGATGGTCTTTTCGCCGTTTCGGAAAGGATTCAAGTTCCTAATCGTTGGATGAAATAGCACACCTGCTATGTCCGAGGAGGGCACACGCCCCAAGTCCTGGGTGCCCAACCCTCGGATCACCAAGTATCCAATAAGGTCTCAGAACGGTCTTTGGAGACCGACTTACTTTGTAGCCGGGAGTGGAGGATTCACCATAAGGTCCTATCTTTCTCCCGTAATTGAATTTCGGGATGCAGGAGCTCAGAGCACCTCGTTCCTGTCATGGTCCCTTACGGAGTGCCATGTCCCTTGTCACCTTTCCATGTGTCCTTCGGCGTAGATAGTGGTGAGTCAGATGCGTGCCGTTCCTGTGAGCCTGTGGATGGATCTTGTGTTATATATTGGCTGGGCCCGGATCTGATATTTGCCGGGGTCTCTAGGTGCTGTTTGTGGGCTATGGCGATGTTGCGGGTGTGACCTGCGGGTTTTTAATCATGTGGCACATCAATCCATTTCTTTATTCTTGAGGGAATAGGGGGCCTTGCAGTGTTTACTTACTGTGTTGCGCTGGCCATCCGCACCGACTGCTTTTATTATGTGGGGGGTGGCCCCTGCTCAGTAGGCACCCCGGGTCCCTCGCCCTAGGCCTCCTCAGTGGGCCCGCCTCCAGTCCCATTGGGTATTGCTTCGCAGACTGGGGGGCTTCTGCCTGTTGATGTCCTCTAAGTTGCAAGCTCTCCGGGCTCTGCCGGTGTCCGCGTGTAAGCCTCAGTGTGAGGCAGGCGCAGTAGTGTTCCGGGGGCTCTCCTTTATTGTTCCCGAATCCCTGAGCAGGCTTCACGGGGGGTGGCCCGGGACAGGTGCCATGCCAGGGTACTCTCCTGCAATAAAGGGCCACCTTGCTTCCAATGCAGGGCCTGTGTGGAGCTCCGGTGGGGCAGCGCACGGGCAGAGAGTTTTACTTTCGCTTTCTGGTCGCGTGGGCAGCCGTTCAGTTCAGTCGTCTGTTTCAGGGCGAATTCTTCCCCGTTTTTCGCCGGGTTTTCTGCCACCAGTGGGGGACATGTTCATGCAACTCCGTGCCGGTTTTCAGTCGTGGGGGGGTCCATGGAAGTGGGGGCTCAAACCTCTTCAGGAACCATTGAGGGACGAGTTCACATGGAGCATGACTTCATCCATGCTCCCCCTGGTGGCCGTGTGTATGAATCTTTTAATGAAATTTGTAGACACTTCAGTCTAGTATTGGGTGTCAAAATCACTTAAATGCAAATTTCCCTTCTTTGTCAATTTAATGATGGATTTATCTAAATGGAAAAAGGAGACTAAGTCAAGTCTTTCTTTACTCTTTTTCCAATTCAAATATTGTTAATTGTGTGGCAGTCACACAGTGTTTTGGGACATACTCATGCAGACAACCAAGCCACACTAAAGAGCAGGCGCCAAGGGAAAGTTTTGCTGGCTGCAACAATCTCTTTTTGATAAGCCTTGATAAAGACCTGGGGGGTTTGAAACACATGTTGGCTGACCACATAAATACACGTAACCCACTACAAACCAGAATGTGAAGAGTAATTCTTTGAGTGCAAGATTTCCGGGCTCCAAATACATTCAAGCCCTTGCAATACATGCCACGTTTGTTTGACCTTTGCCGCCCTTAAACATAACAATAGCACTCCTTGTATTTTTCCAGAGTCTGTATTTTTTCTCCACCTCCTCTTTTGTCATCATATGGTCTTCTGCTTCCGGTACAGTCGCTCTGGTCTGACGATGTCCATGTCCTCCTCCTCAGGTGAAGGGGGGTAAGGTCGCTGCACCCTGATGTCCTTCCAGTGAATGATAAGGCTCTATTGTTCAGCCAGCACAGACTGGTTTAGTCCGAAGATGGCATCTGGGAAGCCTTTATCCAGTTACCACAAGAGTCTCAGAAAGGGCTGCCTCAGCAGCCATACAGTGCATGTCCCTTTGGAGAGCCCTTGGGGATAAGCATTACCCCAAGCCAATAAATGGTGACTTCCTTATCCAATGTTTGCTAGGATTAAAAGAAAAATAATAAACACTCAGGCATGTATGAAACGAATGACAATTCTAGCATTCAGATATCCGCCCAGACTGCTCCCTTATCATCATTTATCCACATATTAAAAGTACTCATTAAGGCATGCATTTATGGTACCAATAAAGCACAAATCCTTCACCCCTCCCGCAGTAAACATTCCAAAACATAAACACACTATTAAAAACAATAACAACTCCTTCTTGTAAATAAATTCACAAATGATTCAGTATTTGAATGAAAGGGGCATGGTGGATATAAAGATAGGGGTATGTAGTCAATTATCTATTTTAGCAAAGTTCAAGGTCAAATATATGTTTCCTAAAACGGTTTGACGTATTGTCTTAATTGTTGCTTGGGCCCATAAAAAACAGGGCACAGCAATGTTTAAATATTCATTTTGGGATTTTTACAGCAGTGATCTGGGCTTCTGGGCACTCACCACAGCGTAAAGTTGGAGTCTAGTAAGTGCCATGGGAGAAAACTCAATGCTCTTCAACAAGTGGCAATCAATATGAGACTTGAACAAAGCTTGGAAACATGTGATGTGTAGATGCTCATGGTCCAATAGATCAAACATATCTTGATGCATTGATTCAACTGCAACAATGATTTGATGCGGTTCAAGTCATAAACAGTACAGGTGAAGTGTGGGGATGATGTGAAGACTAAATCTATGGGGTTGCCTTTGTTGTTCGTGGAGGAGGGCTCAATTCACTTAAGGTCCATGTAACCGGTCAGTGAGAAAAGCATGCTTCTAGTGTGGGTGTCAACCGGTGACTCAGGGACATTACATTCTCTGAGAAAAACATTACTAAAATGTGCTAATTTGGAAGAGAAGAGTAAGTTGGAGATGTTGGCAATGAAAGAGTCACTTCTGTGAGGTGGTCTGTAGATGAAGTGGAAGGTGATGGATTATTTGTGTGATGAAGGGAACCAGCAGGCAAGTAATTCATAGAAGCTTGTTCTGCAAGTGGGATGATAGAACATGGCCAATTGTTCCTGTGTATGATTGCCACTCTGCGTCCTGCCGATTCTGGCTGGTCGGCTTGTTGGATACAGTAGCCTTGAGGTAGGAAGATGTTGGAAACATGCGGGGAGGATGGGTTATCCATGTTTCAGTTATGAACAGGGGAACAAGGTTATTGTATGAGATGAGGTCAGGGATCTCAGCAGTGTGAGCGACTGCTGAATAAGCATTGATCAACAGGAGAGGGCATGTGGGTTTTGGATGGGAGCAAGGGTGATATGCATGATGGGCGTCAGAGTAGCTTGACGGGATGCCCAGGACGGTTGGTCATTCAACCCCTAATGATAGTGGGGATGGGCTGTCCAGGGTGGAGTCAATTGGTGATGACTTTTGGGATGTATCAATACTAGTTACTGCTTTGTAGGTGATCTGCAGGATTGTGGGTCTGGCCCGTCAACCTATTAGGCCAAACAGGAGTGGTCCTTGTCTTTGTCCATCCTTTGCTGAGAACTCCTAAGGAGAACTTCTTAAATAGGTGGTGGGAGGAGCAACTGAGTGGCAGGGCCTGGTCACATGACCAGCATCGAACCCAATGCAGTGTGCCTGGAGCTGCCCTACAGTCCTTATGTAGATGCCAGGAAGGTGTGAAAACGGGTGGTGGGCAGAACACTGTTTAAACCACACACCCCATACGTAACACAGACCAGAATGACATCTGTCCTCACCCACTGTCCTGACACCTTGGAACTCAAAAAAAAATATTGACCTCTTTTACAATTAAACTTGCCAGATGAACACATCCATTTTGTTTGCCTGGAAAAAAGCCACAGATTTGTGAGACTATTTGGTATACTCACAGTGGCAAGATAACAACTAAAAATTAAACTGTGAAATCTAAAACCATTGACAGGCAATTTCCCATGGGGTTCGTGTTCAGTGTGCAGATTGAGCAAAAACATTAACACATTCACAGTTGGAGACACCGACTGACAGATAAGGGAAAATCCACATTGCAAAACCAAACGGGTCATTTACTGCATTTAATGTCCATGTGGTACATAGGACTAACCATGCAAGCTGCACACATTCATGTGTATCTATCGGGTGTAAAAACCTATCAGCACCATTGGTTGCACATTATCTGGAATTAAAACATACACCTGATGGTCTTCTTTGATGGATTGTTGACATTGTCAAATCTGCCACCAACGCAGAAAGCCTTTTGCTCAACAAAGAATCCAGATTGCTACATAAAATGAAAAAACACATCCCAGGGATCAATTAACAGTTTCTTCCATTGATCTACACATATTCCTGCCCATTTGTTCTATAAATGGTGTGAAAGTCTGGGATCAAGAGATGGACATGAAGGTGTCATATTGATTGATAAAACATTTATTCAAGACAACATAAGAGCTACATTGCTTCGGCAGGATACATCATGGATTGGCTTTTGCTGGCCAGCGGGAGGTGAAGACAATGTTTCACTATACGCTGACGATTTACTGATATATCTGGGCACCCAGCTCACTCCTGCACAATTTTAACACAACTACTGAAGAAATATGGAGCATTATACAGCCTACAAGTAAACTGGGATAGGTCTATACTATTCCCTGTTCAACGGGCCCATTTGGTGATCCCCCCGAATTGCCCATAGTGGATTGAATATGTTTCTGATATTTTGCCATACAGGTCGAGGCAGATCCAGATACCTCACTCACAACTTACATCCAGTCACTGATCACTTTTCTGACAATGTTCAAAACTGGAAGGCACTCTTGTTACCTTTATTGGGCAGAGAAACTCTTTTAAAGGTGATTACACTACCTCACTTGCTATATATTGTACAGAACACCCCCTTGTGGATTCCTGATCTCAAATTCCTCAAGATTGACTCCATTTTAAGGGAGCTTCTGTGGAGCAGTAGACAACCACGAATTGCATTACTGACATTGCAACAGTCAGTTTGGGAGGACACAATGGACTTGCCACCTATTAAATCCTACTATTGGGCGAGCCAAATGGCAGGGATTAATGATGTGATGCACTGTAATCGAGATCTGCCCTATATTACAGGCGAGGGGATAGGTTCTCAGGGTATGACAATTCTTGGGATTTGTATCAAGGAACGCAGCTCCCTCCCTCCCCATCTATGACATTACACAGGGTACAGGTATGGATGGCGGCCCATAAGTGTATTGGTTGGGATCAATCTATGTGATCACTGCGCTGCCCTAATTCTGCCGATGAAAATGACAACGACCATTATGGCTCAGCTCAGTGATCAGATAGATCACTGTGGCCTGCATCCCTCTGCCCTGGTCCCCCTCTGGACACTTACGTTAATGGTAACACACACAGAAGTGTGCCACCGACTTCCATCGCTCTCTGCAGTATCAGTTCCCACCCATTTACGTGGTTCAGCGCTGGTGCTTCAGGGTCCCTTTATTTTCTTAAACCTTTCTTGTCCGCCTCTCTCCATTTAACAGAAGTGGGGGACACCCCCACAACCCATGACCCCACAACCGCCGACACCCATTACCATGACTAAGAGGAGCAGGGGACACCCCAGCAACTAGGTGACATTATTGTTGCAGTAATGGTACAATCCCCTATGGGGAAATGGTAGTTTACTGGAAGTAAATACACTTGCTGTGTTGCCAGAATGGATGGCGGCAGGTGTCAATACCATTGTTGACATAGTTGAAGGAGGGACCCTCTTTTCTTTTGCTGACCTGCAGGGGAAAATGAGGCTTGTGAAGCACAGAACTGCACCACTATTTACAAACAATGCTCCCCGCTGGATCGAAATGTCCTGTTGGAACACATAAGCACCAAAGTTACTTCTACATCGTACCAAACGATAACAGCCTTTTCAACCCTGGAATTGTCTGGTCTCAAAGCAAATTGGAAAGTGGAGGTGGGATCTATTGACATGGAGTATTGGGTGATGGCATTGAAGTTCCCTCGGGAGATCACAATCTCTTCCAGGCTATGCCTAATACAGTTCAAAAATCTGCATAGCGTATATTATCCTATGGTATCACTGTTCCGATGGGGTCTTGTTAAGAGCCTGCGTTGTTTGCGATTTGGAGTTGGAGACGATACCTTTATTCACATTTTATGTGATTGCTCACAGACCCGCTCCTTTTGGTTGGCATGCTGCAACAAGCTTTCATATGTACTGGAAGTGTTGATACCACTGGACCCCAAATTACTATTGACGGGCATATGCGTATGGGAATTTTCTAACCATTATGTAAAGTTATTCTTATCCACAACAATTGGCCTGGTCAAACGGAATATTGCAATGAAATGGGGAGTTCCGGATTGTCCTAATTTTGAACAATGGGTCGCCAATGTGAATGTCTGTATGTCTATTGAACAAAGAGTATACGCTGCACAGTGATGTCCTCAAAAGGCAAACAGGCTTTGGCATAGGTGGATGGAGAGGGCATAACTGTGCAGTAACGCAAATGAAAGCTACAAGACCGACTGAGGTAAGGTGGTTAATAGTGTTGCCCTGGCTGTCGGAGGCATAGATGGAAGTGCAGTATATTTCTGGAAACTGTTAAAATGTGATCTTCACCCAGTTGTTTGTTTTATGAATGATGAAATTCAATAAAATTCTTATATAAAAAAAAGACAAAATAAGAGGGGTTGGAAAAAAACCTAACTAGCCCTCTCTCTATGAGGGGTTTCTCTGTCTCAGCAAAACTGAGGATAACGTCAGTGTCCAAATTATAACCCACCGTCCTATGACCAAAACCTACCCTATCCCGCACATGCTAAACTTAGAAAAAGGTGAAAGTGTAAATGTCTTTTTTACTGCCAACCTGAATCCTGATCTTATGTTCAATTCAAAAGTTCCTAATGTCCAATAAGCATTGTCGAAAGGTAAATATAACGTCCACAAGGCTTAAGGTTAATTCTCCATTCTCCACAGTATTTCTCATACTCCGCCAACTTGATTCTTTTTTAGCAGACCTACTTCCCAGGGCTGTGACAAGGTAAAACAGCCAGGCTTTTTCTTGCAAGCTGTATTGCACTCATGCTTCGCGTGTTGAGGGTATTTGACCCTAGTCACCATACCAGATCCTTTTCCCTTAGGGTTTCAGCCCCTTCATCTCCTAAAGGGAAATGAGAGAGGAAATCTATATTCCCTTGTTTGTTGCCCTTTGCGATGTTCCTTGATAAAGCGGTATGGTTATAAGTCAAGGAACTCTGTGGTTAGTATCTTAACTAAGGCTGAGTCATAATAACAAGGAATGGTCAGTGACTTATGTAAACTGTCTCCCCAAAAAGTAATACCAAAGATGTTTCACTGTCCACTTGACTGCCAGGGCCTTATGCTCTATGGTAGCATCGTTTTTCTCCTTACGAAACAGTTTTCGGGCTGGTGAATAAAACCAGATTTTTTTATCTCATCATTAACTTGAGATAATACTGTTCCTAGTCCGATCATGGAGACATCTCTTTGCATATATAAACTCTTTGTTAAAATTAGCTTCCTTAAGCAAGGACTCACTGCACAGTATTCATAGAATCAAAGCAAGCCTGGTCTTCTATGCCCCATTTAATCATCTGTGGTTCATCATTTCTCAACTTATCCATAAGGCAGGAAGTTATAGAGGAAACATTAGGTATGCACCTTCTATAATGTCCTACTAAACCTTAAAAGGCCCTCCGATTTCTCTTGGTTTTCGGTATATGGGTCTCTCTGACTGCCTTGACTTTCTCAAGTTGTGGCTGGTCCATGCAATTATCCACAAAGAAGCCTAGATATTTAACTGCTGACTGGGTGAGGTGGCACTTCTTTTGGTAGGCCGTTAGTCCATCATCGCTTACTTAGGACTCTATCTTATCTGGTATACATGCAATATATGTTCATGCAATGTCTTACTATGTATGGGGATTTCATCTATATAGGCCCTGCAGAAATGTGAGAATGGTTGTGACATTAGGTCCATCAACCTTTGAAAGGTCGCCAGTGCTCTGTGAAGCCTTAAGGAAAGAACTTTGAAATGGAGCAATACACTCTGAATGGAGAAGGTTGTTTTTGATTTGTCTTTCGGATTCAGGGGGACCTGCATATAGCTCTTACTCAGATCAATCATAGAGATATATATGGCGGTGCTCAGTCTATCAATGAGGTCGTAAATTCTTGTCATCAGATAATTATTAAACTGGGACACTCTGAAAGTCGATATGAAATTGCCACAACTAATCTGCCGTTGACACAAGTACTAATGGCTAGGACCATGGTCTTGGGGATGGATCTACTATGTCCTCAGCCAGTATCTTCTCCACCTCCTGAGCGATTATTTCCCTTGGAGCTTCCTGAATCCGGTAAGGCTTTACATTTATGACTTTTCATAGGGGTGTGTGAATATGGTGAAATACACGTTTTAATCTCCCTGGTTCATGTCGGAATACATCAGGGAACTGGATCAAGAGATCCTGAATGTCTTGTTGCTGTCTAAGAGTAAGATCTTTGGGAAATAAACTGTCCATTAACACAGATGTTGATTCGACTAGATCGTGCTTCCACTTCTTGAGGAGTTTGGTGTGGTATATCTGAAATATTAATCATCGGTCCGGTTGGGAGACCCGATAATTATATGATCTAGTCTGCTCTAAAATTTCATAGAGACCATTCTAACGGGATAACATTTTGTTTTCAGATGTGGGGAGTAAAAAAAGACCTTTTGTCCTACTGAGAAAGAACAAGGGGCTTACTTCTAATCATAAAATATCTTCTATTTGTATTGGGCCAGGCCTAGATTCAAATTCACTATATCCCTTACCAGCGCCATATGAACTTTAATATGTTGTGCTGCCTGTGACAATGGTAAAATAGCTTCTTTGCTCTCCTCCCATGTCTGTCTAAGCATGTCTAACATATGACTAGGGTCCCTTAAATATAACATTTCAAAGGGTGAAAATCCCAGAGAACTTTGGGTAGCTTTCCATATAGCAAATAGGGCCCAGGGTATCATCATGCCCAAGCTCTTTAAATCTGCCTCCACCAGTTTTTTTTTAATTCCTTTTAGGGTTTGGTTAAACCAATCGACCAGGCTGTCTGTTTGGGCATGGTAAACGGACATTCTGAGGGTTTTAATTTGAAGGACTTCCTTCACCTTAGCCATGACCTTACTCATGAAGCCAACCCGAGACAATTAAGGGTTCAGATGTTTTAAAATTTGCTGACTAGTATTGCTTTACCTAGGGAAAGCCTGAGGGTAGTGGGCGGCATAATTTAAGATGGCTAATATATACAGACTCCAAAAGACCCACTAGATCCATCCCTAATCTTGAAAAGTGTACATCTATGATGGGTACTTTTTGAAAGGGAACTGGCTGAAGTTTTGAGGGATTAGTCTTTTGGCATTGGGGGCATGCAGTGACATATAATATCAGCAAAAATCCCATGCCAATAAAATCAGTCAACCACTTGACTCTTGGTCTTTGCTATTCTGAGGTGACCAGCAGTGAGGTGGGCATGGGCAATCTCATGAACCACCCTTCGATGACTCCTGGGTACTACTATTTGAGACCGTGCCATCCCCTTCCTGGAAACACTCCACCTATACAGTAGCCCATGCTTCGTGCAGAAAAAAAGAAAAATAAATGGACCCTCTTTTCCTCTTCCCTCTACTTGTGGTATTACCTGAAGGATGGCCTCAGATAAGAGGGGATTGTTCCTTTTTGCAAAAGCATGATCTGGCATGATCTCAATTTCCTCCTGATCAACTTGTGGTGCTGATGTTCGGCTTCTGGTAGAAGATAAAAGGTCTGCTTCCCCAAACCCTTTCATGCCTGTGTCCATTTGCTCTTGCTCACAGACTTCCTCTATGTTGGGGAAAACTGCTCCCTCCAAAATGCCTTGGGCTATTTTATCACCACCATGATACGATAAGGGAGTTTACCATTATTTTGTATTAATACACTTCTAGGCCATACATCCACGCTAACCCTGATGTGGATGTCAATCGGATACATATGCCGTTGGTGGAGTTAAAACTAGGCCAGTGGGAATCAGCTTTCTCTCACCTGGTTCTATGGTTAGGTCTTGACTACTACATATTGCAAAGCTGATGGACTCTTGTATGGCCACCGTTGGTGCGGAGGCTTTGAGAGTTTTGTAAATTTGAGGGTTCCCTGTTTTATATCAATCAGGTCCGATCCCAATCCTGAAACAATAGTTGAGAGTCTGGGAGTTAGAGATGGACAAAAGGGGACATTGGGCCTCATTGCAATTTTGGCGGTAGCCATGCCGCTATTGGCAGCATGGCTGCCGCCAAAATCGGGTCCGGGTCCGGGTTTCCAGAATGGGGAATTACCGGCCCATTCTGAGTTCGGACGGCCCGGTAATTGCTCCCTCCAGGAACCCGGGCCCGGAACTTACCCATTCCCATTTCAGCCCCCATAAGGCTGAATGGGGATGGGGGAGGGAGCAAACAACGGGCCGATTACGAGCGGGTCGTTGTTTGCTGCCTCTTCCCCTCACGGAGCCGGTAAGCATGCCTCGTTTGACCAGGCGTTACTTACTGGGTCCTGCGAGAGGAGCTTGTAATGAGGCGAAACGTGTTTAACGGGTCCGCTTACTTTAGCGGGTCCCGTTAACCAGTTCTGCCTCACTTGTAATGAGGCCCATTGATTTATTAAAACTTTTATTCAAGACAAAATAAGATGGGTTGGAGAACGCCCTGACTATCCCTATCGCTATGAGGTATATACCTGCCTCAACAAAACTAACTAAGGATACTGTGAGTATGTCAAGATTATAGCCCAGCATACTGTGTCCAAAACCTATGTTATCCCTCACATGATAAATTTAGGAAAAGGTGAAAGGGTAAATGTCTTTTTGACTGCCTACATGCAGTCCGATCTTATGTTGAACACAAAAGTTCCACATGAAAGTTCAAAAAGGCTGCCAAACAGGTACATATAAGTTCCACATGGTTGATTTTTAATACCCCTTCTCCACAGCCTTTCTTGTACTCGACCATTATTTTTCTTTATTAGCAGGCCTGCTTCCCAGAACTGCAACAAGGTAAAGCATAGTGGCTGTTTCTCCCAAGCTGTATTGCACTTATACTTCATATGTTGTGGGTCCCAGACCCTTTTCACCATACCAAGTTCTTAACCCACAACCTCGGTTCACTCTCCTGCATCTCTAGGTGCCACTGTCCCATACAAAGTTTGTAGCATCCAGCAGCATCATTTGGGGAACACTTCCCCAATCAGGGTTCTCAATATTTTTCATGAATTCATTTTCAGTATTTCTTTGCTCCAATCGCTCTCTGTTCCGCAACCCTGGTTTACTCCCCTGCCAGGGTTTGTGTTTGTCAGTGGTTTCTGTTGGAATTGTGTTCCCCTTGTCATAAGTTGTGGATTGCCTTTTCTGCATGGATCTGTGACCCCCTTCACTTGATTGATTACAATGGTATCTCTCCTCACTCTGTCTTCACTCCATAGCCCCTGTTCACTCTCCTGCCAAGGTCTATGAATGTTCTTCACATTTACAAAGTTTATATGTTCCCCTACTCCTGTGCAGAGTATGATTGTCTGCACCAGGTCTCAGGCCCTATCTTCTGGGACCCTCTGGCCCGGTAAATATTTGTTTCTTCCCTCTGGTTGTGTTCACTGTGCCCTCTGGGTCGAACAAACCTTTCAATTTGCCACCCGTGTACCTCTCGGGCCCTTGCCTTCGCAGCTTGTTTGTTCTCTGGAGCAGCCCCGGTAACTGGCAGGTAAGTCTTGCCCTCCCAGCTCCACTTCTTGCGTTGTCAGTCTCCCATGGGTCTGTCTCCCCTCTGCACTCCGTCGGCTGATTTCTCTGTGCAGCAAAGTACCGAGATGGAATCCCAGATGTCATCCATCCTTCCCTTCCCAAAGGATCTTTAAATGACAAGCAGCCAATTACATTAAGGCAAGAACTAGAACATATGCCATTGTTACTGAAAGTAAACTTCATTGTTCATGTCCCATTCCTCAGCACAGTACTGACATTAGCTGCTAGGTGAGTGTCCTTTTCTTCAGTGGATTTTGTTGGAGCAGCATGACAACAGTACATTGTGGTACTGGATGAAGGGTAAGGAGAAGTTGTTTGAGTAAAGGTGGGAGGGTTAGGGATACTGTGTTCTCCCTCTAATGTCACTGTCCGCAAAGGGGTTCCCCATCCCCATGAGATCCTCCTGCTGAGCACGATCCCCAGGGGGACTATCGGGTAGCGGCCTCAGCACCCTGGCCCTATGGTACGGGGCTTCACCATCTAAAGCAGTAATAATACCTTGGTATTCATCACTCTGGATGGAACTAAATGTCCTTACCTGACTAGTTTGCAGTTTCCTCATTTTGTAGTCTAATTGCATAGTGTGATTGTGCTGTTTTATTTCAGCCCCAATGTACCCAGCAATTTCATTATGCTCTTTTTTGAGTCAGTTCTCCTTTTGGGCCTTGTGACTTGGACTTTCATTTTGAGGCCTCTCCACCACCACCCGCCATTAATTCTCTGAGCAGAGCTACTCATGGGTGTTGCTACATATCCACATGCCAAAGTGTTGACATCATCATGCAGCCGTGTGATGACATCATTGCGCATTTGCGTTTTAAAATATGTACCCACAATTTCATAATGGCGTGTCTCTGTTTTGGCCCGTTGTCTGTGTGCTTGTCTTTTCTGTACATTCATTGCCAAGTAAGCCTGCCACATAGCGGTCTCACTCAGTATAGGACTGCTGCATGCAGTCCCTTGATATTCTTTTTTTGTTTTGCTTCCCTGGGTCCTGTAATTTCTGCTTTTATATTTTCAGGCGAGAAGACACATCTCTCTAGCAAATCAATCTCCATTCAATCCTACCAAACAATTCTCTACTGCTCTCTATACAGGGAGCTACATCCAGTTGAAATCATATCTACTAACAAACATATCCATTAGTCGTATAACAAATGTACAGTATTATTTCTGGTCTTACATTTCCAGATTTCTAAACACGTGAACATTTTTACACGCCCAGCATACAAATCCTTACACTGATTAAGTCGGTGCTCCCATCTTTATCACTGCCCATTTTTCCTCTCTCCTTGTTTATTAGGCAAACATTCTATTATTTTCAATAGTCTATTCATTCCCCTTTTCTTTTTAGTCCCATCATAAGGATGGGGGGTCTCTAGAAACGATAGTCCTGATGAAGGCGTTAAATCAAGATTTATGCCAAAACGTAATCACACATTGACTCTACAGAATTGTTTCCAATGTGGGACCCTACATGCAAAATAACTTTTAGGTGTGGTCTCCACATCTGACTCTACATGTAAAATAATACAGAAGGCAAATATAACCATTTATTGTCGATACCGCATCTGATGAAATAGCCAACCTTTGTGGTACCTTTTCCCTCTGTCCTTATCCTCCTCAATCTCTCTTCTGCCTTCAACACGGTCAATCATACCATCCTGCTCAATCGTCTCCGTTAAAACCTGGGCATCACTGATCAGGCTCTGGCCTGGCTGACCTCTTTCCTCTCAGATCGACCCTCCCAGGTCCAACTTGGGGCCTTCCTTTCATCTATCTTCCTCTCTAGCTGTGGGGCTCCCCAGGGGTCTAACCTCTCGCCCTGGCTTTTCAACCAATACCTGGCAACTCTCGCCCACTGCATTGCAACTTTCTGCTCAAATTTCCAGTGCTACGCTGATGACACTCAACTCATTTTCAGGCTGCCCTCTATCACCTCCTCTCCCTCTCTCATCTCTGATTGCCTAACTGCCATTCAAGATTGGTGTTACGCCAATGATTTTTGTCTGAATGCCGGCAAGATGGAGATCCTCCTCATCGGCACACCTTCTCCATCTTTTCTCCTCACTCTCTGGCAGGCCTCCCTTGGCCCTCTCTTACCCCCACCTGTGAGGCTAAGAACCTCAGGGTAATCTTTGACTCCACCCTTTCCTTCTCCACCCACATCTCTGAGGTCTCTAAAAATTCAAATTTCCGACTGCACCTCCTCAGAGGTACTCTGCCTTTCCTCTCCTTCCTTCTGAAGCTCATGGTATCCTAAGCTCTGGTTCTCTCTAGCTTGGACTATTGTAACAGCCTCTTTCTAAATCTACCTGCCTCTACTCTCCACCCTCTGCAACTAATCCAGAACAGGACTGCGAGACTCGTCCTTGGCCTCAAGCCCTGGGATAGTATCTCTCCACTGGCTCCCAGTGGATGCAAGGATAAATTCAAAACCCTCTGCATTGTCCACAAGGCTTTCTGGGGCCTGGGTCCAGAATACCTTCAGCTATCCCTACACAAATACCTCCCCTCTCGAGCTCTTCGCTCCTCTACCTCTAACTTCCTCAGGGTCAGTCGTTTTTCAAAGAAACAAGCTGGGGGTAGATCTCTGTCTTTGGTTGGGGCCTCCCTCTGGAATAGCCTCTCTGCCACTCTAAAACTTGAGGAGAACCTACTCCGGTTCTGGAAGCACCTCAAGACCTTCCTCTTTTCTTCTGCCTTCGCTCCCCCTCCCCCCTGCTGATCTGTTCTCTCTTGGCACTGTGCACCTGGCCACAATCTGTCCTTCGGGCCCAGGTACCTGCTCACCCTGCCACCCTCCCACACTGCCTCCGGGCCACCCCTCACACTGGGGTCTGTATCTGTACCCATGCAGCCCCCCTTTTTGCTTCCTGCACTTATCAGACCTACTCTGTCTTCTGCCTTAAACCTAGCACTTGCAAATTGCTGGCTGCATTACCACTGTTTGTTGCCTTTATTATTTATTTATTGTTATTTATCTGTTTCTCCTCTGCTTCGCACTTTCCACTTCTCCCTCCTTCCATGCACTTTTCCTCTGCCCTTCTCCCATGCACTTGCACGTTCTCAATGTCACTGGGCCTAGTAAGATCGCTGTTTTGTTCTCCCCTGTTCACCTCCCTTGCCTTGTCGCTCTCTGAAACACTTGTGTACGAGCGCGATAGAAATAAAATATCAATCAATCAATTGTGGATACCGCATCTGATGAAATAACCAACCTTTGTGGACAATGAATTGGCTTGTGAATAACCAATCGGTATGGACAGTGGTGGTGGGCTGAGCAATTCAGTGGCAAGGCCTGGTCACATGACCAGCAGCCTAATTCACGCTGTCTTCCTGCAGCTGGCCTAGAGGCTTGGAAGTCGTGGAAACAGGTGCTGAGCAGAACAACTGAGTGGCAGGTCCCGGTCATATGAACAGCAGCCTGCTCTGAGCCTTATCCAACCCCCTATTCTCATCACCCTCCCCACCCCAAATCAATTTGTAAATTGATTGATTTGTATTGTGCTTTTAAACTCTACCATGGGGCTGTGTGAATCCACACTGGGATGTTTGTGGAAAAGGTACAGCAAGGAAACACATGTGCACCATGCTTTTCCATTATGGAGCATTTTGAATGGCAGGCTAATTAGCTCAGCTCACTTTTAGAGATGGAAAAACCAGCACCATTATAGCCAGTAAAAATAAAAAAAAGTGTGGGCTTGAGCATCCACACATGTGGAATTTCTTCACAATACCCTTGTTTGTTGACTTGTTTGTTTACTTTGGTCACTTTGGGTTTTTCTGATTCTCTATAGTTCTCAGGGTATACACGTTGGTGTTCTTGGGCACATACAGATTCTTGTCGCATGGCTTTTGTGACATTCACTGTGTGCATGCAATGCTGGGAGAGGATATGAAAGAATGCTAGACAGGAGGCAGAGAAGCTGCATTTTTGCTCACGCTAGAATAATTGTGCCATATTTGATTAGTAGGGGGAATGTCATACTCTTCATAGCGAAGGTTCGTTGGCCCTGGCCTTACAACACGTCTGATCATCCGAGTCAATGGGGGAGACAGAGGCATTGTGAAAGGGCCTCAAAAAGGCATTGAGTGAAAAGAAAGTCATGTTCCTCTAGGGGAGGATAAGTTGGTCACATAAAGTGCCCTGGTGGAGTTAATTGGTTTAGATCCTGACTCGGCATGGAGGTGGACCTAGCTGAGTGGGAGGAGGAGGAGAAGGTTCAGGAAGAGGTTATGGAGGAGCAGTTCCTTCCTGCTCTGGTGGAAAGCAAGGAGGAGCCCTAGGACAGATAACATAAACCCCTCCCACAAAGCCCACAATGTCCTGGATGTGGGTCTATTTTCCCTGCCACCAGGGAAGAGGAGCCT
This sequence comes from Ambystoma mexicanum, assembly GCF_040938575.1. Taxonomy (NCBI): domain Eukaryota; kingdom Metazoa; phylum Chordata; class Amphibia; order Caudata; family Ambystomatidae; genus Ambystoma; species Ambystoma mexicanum. The sequence continues at coordinate 447,621,128 of NC_090925.1, read as the reverse complement.
CAGGTCTTCACAGTGCCTGTTGACAGATTGTTTAAAGGGGGATGCGAGCACCATGCACTAGGAACCATGGCAATGAGTGTGGACCAGTTGAATATTTCCTCAGAGGCTGGTGATCATGCATTCACGAACAACCCCTCTAGTGGCATTATGGAGAAACTTGTGGGTTGCAGAATGGCGGCAAAATCAAGCACACTGAGGCTGAACCCTCACAACCATCCACCATAACAACTCTTATAATTATCCAAGTCACATCAATTTGATATCATGCATGTGTCATCCCTGTGAGCCCAGATCAGCACTGAAAGGATTATGTGTATTCCCCCGCAGCCAGGCCATACTTGCATTCCTGCGGGATGCCTCTGCTTGTTCCTTTGTGAGGGCAGGTAACACCCTCCCCAGGAAGACAGTCAATATACAGGAATCTGTCCTGGGAACAGGAATCAAAAGGAGCACCCATTTGGAAAAGTAGTAGCCAGCCTCACATCAGGGTGCCTTTGATTCTATTAAGACGGGGTGGGGGAGGGACTAGTGTAGACAGAGGGAAAGCTTTACAGATGGAGAAAGGTTCCACCATCTTGTTTCTCTCTGCCTCTATCTTTCCTTTTCTATCCCCTTTATTTCCCATAGGACAAAGCACTGTGGGTGTGATGTCAGAAGGAAAAGTCTACTTGTCCTAAGAAGGGGGATAGGACCACTAAAGCAGGTTTGCTATTGACCAATCACCTGTAGCATTTTGCCTTTAAAAGAGGGTTCTCTCCTTCTTAGAGTCAATCTTGAACAAAAGCTTGAGGAAGAATTCATTGGGTCTCTGTTGGGAGAGTTGACCTTTCCAAAGTCCCCTCTATGTGTGCTGGAGACTATGGGCCTCATTACGACTGTTGCAGTCTGGAAACAAGGGTGCTGATTAGCACACAAGCACACCTTGCAATGGCACCTGCAGGCAGACTTTTCATGGAAGCCCTGGCATTGTTAGCAACACTGCTGGTAGTTCTGAGTCCCCATTGCAGTGGAGTCCTATGGGACAAGTATGCCTGCAGGTGCCGTGGCGGGCCACAGACCCCACCTTCCAATGACCCCCCTCAGTATGGTGTGAGGACCCCTTTCCCCGCACTCTAACTGTGGCACATATTAAAATATAGCATATAGCAAAATTGCAAACATTTTCATACGCTTCCACCCTTCCAGTGCTTGCAATTTGAAGGTAGGCACTGTCTAAATACAGTGGTATGACATTTGCCATGCAACACATGCCAGATAATAATATGTACACATATTATACTAGGAGGACCTCTGTTCTTTAATTCATGCTGATACTCTTTGAGAATGCTCGGGTTTGAAGGACCTGCTATACTCATAATCCTCAACCAATTCCTAAGGTTATCTTATTGTGCCACTAATAACTGAATTAAAATACCAATATGCATGTATTTAGAGAACTTGAGACTACATTTGTTTCCTATATTTACTTTCTATAGAAATATAAAAGCATGAAGTATGAAGAAAATGTGTACCAAACTTGAAATCCATTGCTCTTGATGAAGTGATCTATATCCCAAAACGCACATAGCTCTCTATGTTTTATGTATGTTGTTATTGCTCTTAATTATTACTCTTTGTATCTTAAATGAAATCCTGACTCTTATCATATCTAAAATGAAGAAATCCTGTTGGGAATTCACAGGATCACATGTAATAATTCATAAACTTTGTCTGAGATTATCTAGGTACATTTGGTGTGCAGGGGATAGGAGTGTCCACCAACAGGGACACTACTTTTCTCTCTGACCCTACAGAGCTGCCATTTTCACTCACCTGCTCTTCAAACTGCTGAACCACATGTTTCAACTTCATCATTGCTGCACCACACCAGCTGAGTGTGGCATTGCCTTAACTCGAACATCAGGCTCTTTGTGGCCTTTGCTGTATTTGAACCACCACTCACGCCGACAGCATCTTTACTGCTGGTCTTTATCGCCAGTCAAACCGACACTGATGGATCCTTAAGCCAGAGGCAAAGCATAGGCATGTTCTGTTTACTACTGATCCCCAGGACACAGTGGGGGTGAATCACCTGCTGGAACAAAACCTGTATCTCTTCCAGTTACACTGCTGACCAGACCCTCATGGTGGTGAAGGACCCCTGGAAGTGTGCACCAGCACCTTTTGCATTGGGAGCCCAAAAACAAGCACTGCATTTGTCCCACTTGCCATAAGACCCCTGAGAGGGACTTATAAGAGCTGAGTGCCAAAACTACCAGGATTCCTGCATTTCTCACTATCGAACCACCATAAACCTTGATTCAAGCTTATTTGACTAGATGAGACCATCGGGAGTCTCCAGAACTGCCTTTGGCATGCACCAATCCTTCAAAATGTTTGAACCTGTTTGTTGCCACAAAGCACTAGCTGATTGAATCATTGCCTCAGCTCAAACTACCAGCTCTTGTTGCATCTGCTGTCTTCTCACTGCTTTCTCACATAGCCAGCATGTCTGCTGCTGATCTTTATCACCATTTAAACCAACCCTGGTATGTCATTGAGTCCCGATCCTCGGATGCTGCATCGAACTGTTTAGAGTGGACTGCACATCCAGTCTCCAGCATCTTCGCAAATCAAACTGACCCTTATGGCCTTCAGGAGCTACAGTCCCTCGAGCAATTCATCAAACGTATCCATTATAACAGTGCTTCCAGTCACCAGCATATTCACAGTCAAACAAACCATCGGACTGACCCTGGTGGCCCTCAAATTCCCCACTTATTCAAGCATTGCTTTGAACTGCATGAGCACTTGTGTGACCCCTGTTCAACACGGCTCCCTGGGAAAAGCCAAGGGTGTCTCACTTTTTAGTCCCTGGGGATCTCTCTGGTGATCAGGGTGCAGCCATCGCCTTTGCATCCAGGTCCTGGGGGTGGACCAGTGTGGGAGGATCACCTGGGTGAGGGGTCTTGGGTAGTGAATTTGAGGCAGGTGATGGTGAGATGCAGTATTCCCCCTTTCCCGTACCCATGCCCCATCCTATTTTATAGGATCCCCCAACAACCCTACTCTACCCCCCCTTTCTACATAAACACCGGGCAAAGGAAGAGGGTGACTGAGAGTAAAGAGGCTAACACCTACATATTTCATTGGACATGTCCTGCTAATCGGGTCAGGCAAAGTCAGGCTCTTGACTTTAATCACATGTATCTGATATCCATTAGCTCCCCACACATGGATACAAGGAGGAACATAGAGACACACTCTGAGCAAGGTGGAATACAAGAAGGAGCAGAATTTCCAGGGCAAAAGTGAACCTACTGGAGCAGGATGACTTTTCGAGGGACTATAGCAAAGGGTAGGGAAACCCTGAACATCCCCACAGGAGGTTGTTGCTTCCGGAAAACTATGAAGTAGGTGCACAGAAAGCCAAATCGCAGCCAAGAAGAAACCTGCATTGTGTTTCAAGGACACCAGCAACCTTCCCGGGTGAACGACAGAGTTGGAGAAGCGAGGCCAAGCCTGTGGTATTAACCTTGACTCGTGAATCAAAGCAGCAGAGACAAGAAAGGAACGCACACAGCCAGTGAGTTAATGAAAGACATGAAAGGCCTGTTTGTGTCAAGGAAAGATTGAAGCTGCACGAGTGTATCTCACATGGGATGGTTGCACACATGCTGATGAGATGTGAAAGAAAGCTAACTAGTGATGAGCTTTTAAGTGGCTGATAACTGTAAAGCCAGTGATACAGAGTAGCACAGTGGTCCGGAGAAAGGAGGTAGCCCACTCAATAGTCTCTGCAAAATGCGAAATGTTTTGTTATAAATTGGCAAAGTGAACAAACTCTGAAATGCGCAATGGTCAAGATTAACCCTGGCAAAAGGGGAAGTGAAAAAGTGAATGCTTCAAGAGAAAGATTTCATTGAACTTTTGTGCTTAAGATACTGAAATACCAAGACCAAGATACACTGGGGCAAATAACACAAGAGTGTGAGCTGAAGAGAATGTCAAAGTGGTCCTGTGAGGTCTATGGTAAAAGCCTTGCACATTCAAAAGTCTTTGACATCAGTGAACTTTCTGAGCCCAGCTGGCAGAGTCCAGAAGTGTGATGAGTTAGGGGAAGGGAACCCCTAATGATTGTGAATTAAGCTTGGGAAAGGGAGCCCCTACAAGTGTGATTGTGAGGTCCAAGCCCGGCTGAAGGAGACCTATATAAACTGTTAAAGCTTTGAGCGGTCCGAGCCTGATGGAGGGAGAGCTACATGAACTTTTTTTGAACTGTGAAAGATCTTTTGCAACACTGGAATAAGTGACTTTAATGTGGAAGGCCAGACGGGCCTTGTTCAACGTTTTGAACTGCCTTTGTTTTGAGAATCTGAACCAGGTTGTGTCATGCCATCTCTGGGGGCTGCCTTTCTCTGTACTGTCCAACATAGGGAGTAGAGCTAACTCAGTGACTTTTTTTTATCCTTTACGTTATAACACTGATTTTCCTTTGCATACATATTACCGTTTACACACTGTTTGAATGAGAGATGTGGCAGACATTATATTTTGTTAATATAGGCTATTTTGATTTGGCATAGACTGACTAGGACTGTGTTTTCTTTATTATTTGTGGTAGATACTACTTCCATCATAGCTATAGAGCAAAGTAGGAGTTTCTCCAACCCCAAGAATCTAATAAACGTTTTGAAACTTCTAACTCTTGTGTTAGTGTCATACTTGTGATTACAGGCCTCCCTTACATACCCATCTAGAACAACGTGACTGCTGCACTCAAACCTCATTGAACTGCATGAACACCACCAAAAAGCCTGGCTCGATTCTGTTGAACCACCAGCTGCCCCCTTCATCCCAACATGGACCCTTGAGATTGGTTGGGTCATCATTAATCCATTTTTCCCCACAAGAGCATATTCTTTTGAAAAAAACATTGTGGTCTTTACTTGTTTTCCACCCCATATTCATTAATCAGAGTGTTGCATCATGTTATCTTTGCTTATTATGTTTTCTGTCCTCAGGGATGAGCTTTGTGTAGTGTTTTGTAGTTAGTTATTTTTGCAGCTGCTTTTTTCAAATAAAGTATATATAGTGTTTCCTGTTTTCAGTGTTTATGTTCTTTCATTTGCAGTGGAATTTTTGAGGGGTTTTCAATGTTTCCCAAAATCTGTATTTATCAATGTTTACCCATTGTTTCCCTAAAAACATCTTTTATTCTGCATTTGTACTATGCATACTATGTTTGAAACAAAAACAAAAAGAACACAGATATGGCTGATGCAGTGCTTGTTATCTGTTGGACATAGACAAATGCAAAGAATAAAGTAAGGACTTGAAAGACTCCAGTTGCCTAATGGGGGAAATTAGAGGCCAAATTAATTTTGTAGTGACCCCTAAAACATGCACTACCCAAAGTTGAAATAAATATTTGTGAACAGAAGATGAAGGGGACATAGGCAGGATTGTATGTATGGTTTAAAAAAGCACTTGTGTGGAAGTGAGATTTTCTTCACACAGATTACAGTGAAGCCCTTGTAAAAAATATAGTGGCCACATTAGTATATTGTCACATAGTTTCCTGAACCAAAAAAAGTGCTGGATTTCTTCACATGAGAATTAGGGATTACAAATCATGGATGTAACACTGTCATTTGTTAGCCGTACTGAACAATCACATTTTTCTGAAAATATGTCTTCCTTTTCTCCATGTACCAAATATAACTTCAATTTACTAGTATTTGATAGAGAATCATTGGAATGCAAGACGACATTTAATCAAGAAGTCCATTTCGATAACCTCTGAAAAGTGGCTAACACACACTTTTCAGCCCTGTGGCTCTGGTAAGCCAAGAATTAAATCCACATTGCTACTTTTTTTTAAAACATGGTCCATATAATAAATAATTATGAAGGTGAACATATAAATGCATATGCATGTTCACTAGATGGAGGCACTGGTATTTTTCTTTTTTAAGTAAAATACATGTAATGTATGCGTAGCAAGGTCAGTGCCATCAGGTGGGCATGTTCAGACATGTTGGATACACCCCTAAAAGGGACAATTATTTCCAGGGAGCAGACATCAGATTAAATCAGATTTTACTGAAATCCAAACAGCTTAAATATAATGTTCACCTGCCAACCAATAAATATAAGAACGTTCCCATGCGACTGATATTTGCAAAGGACAACAAAAAATATGCTGCACACAAATACAGTATAAGTGAATGTGACACAAATATTTTCAAAAAGAACTGTCACTTGTCTGAAAATTGGTCACTAAAAGAGAAATGCAATCATGTACAGCCACAGAAATACATTTACTCAAGACAAATCCAGGGACAGTGTCAACTAAAAAATAAAAATAAATAGTTTAGACTATTTACAGGTAATAATTTAATTCAGGCAACCAAGTGCAGGGGCTATCGCAAAAATGAGATCAGAAACAGCATCAGTGCAATGTGAGGGAGATGTTGTGTGCACTGTATAAAGGGTCACCTGCATGTACTGCATTTATTACTCTGTCATTTCATCAGGTGATGCCAATATGCTAATAGATTTATAGACATCAGGAAGAGTCATCAATTGTGATAATTGTTTCTGCCCTACTTAGGCCCTTTAGATTTTCCTCATACTATAAATTGGAAGATGAGAATTGATCTCACCAAAATTAATACTGACACTTATCTTATGGAAAATTGAGTCTACCTGTATGACACCTGATGTATTCTTCAAGGAGTCTCTCCTCCTCAACACCTAGGCCATCACATTGCCCCTCGTGCCACCTGACCTGCTAGAACCCACCCACCCCTCTCCTCCATACCAACTGGTAGAGGTGTACCCCTTGTCTATGCCCCTCTGTATTCTAGTCCCTGCTGTATATCTGTTCTGCTGTTACCTCTGAAAAGTGCTCTGTTATGTATGCATCTGTATTGTTGTACACCGCTGTAAAGGGCCATCCTTTCCTCACTATCCTCTACTCCCCTTCCTACCCCCTTCCAGTCTTGCCTCCCTTGACCCCCCCTGACCCCTTTCAAGGTCTCTAGATTAGCTCACTCTATGAAAGTCTCCTCCAAAAAGGTGTGTTCCCCTGCTCTGCCAGATCTATCAAGGACAATATTGCCTCTCTCGTCCCTGCCTTGGCTGATTTCTGTAACCACTCCTTTGCCACTAGCTCTTTCCCACAACCACTCAAGCACTCCCTTGTGCATCCTCTCCCAAAAAAGCAGTCTTCTGACCCTTCCTGCCCGGCTAACTACTGTCCTATCTCCATCACCCCTTTTCTCGGCAAACTCCTGGAGAAAATAGTCATCCCCCAACTGAACCACCACAATGCATGTGCTTGCTGTCGCCACGTCCACCAGTCTGTCAGCATCCAGAGGCATCAAAACTGCTCTCATGAACACCCGTAAAGACCTGCTCTCTCATCTTGATTCCAACTCTCCCCCCACTCTCATCCTATTTGATCTTGCTTCTGCCTTTGTCAAGGTCAACCATGCCATCCTCATAAATCATCTCTGTGAACCCTAGGCATCACGGACCAGGCACTGGCCTGGCTGATCTCTTTCCTTCCAAACAAACCTTCCCAAGTATAATTGGGGTCTTTCCTCTCACCCAACTCATTCTCCACCTGTAGTGTTCCTTGGGGATCTGTCCTATCTCTGTGTCTCTTCAATATCTACCTTGCCACTCTGGCCCACTTGATCTCCACCTTCTCTCCCCACTTTCAGTATTATGCCAATGACACACAGCTCTCCTTTATGCTTTCCTCCTCTACCTTCCTCTCTTATACTTGACTGCCTGACTGCTATCCAGGCATGGTGTTCTTCTAGTGATCTCTGTTTATTGCCAGTAAGATTGACATCCTTCTCATTGGGAAACATGCTCCCTGTTTCGCTCCGACTCTCTGGCCACCCTTCTTGGGCCCATCCCCTCGCCCTCTTTGGAGGCAAACAACCTTGGGGTCATTTTCAAAACACCTCTCTGCTTCTCCCCTCATATCACAGAACTTGCAAAGAAGTCCAACTTTCAGCTCCATCTCCACAGAGGCATCATCCCTTTCCACACCTTTTCAAAGCTGCTCAACGTCCCCAGAGCTCTGGTTCTCTCTAGGTATACCCTTCTACTTCAATAATTAAGCACACTTATTGAAATTTGCAGGATATTACTGTTTGGGGTAAAGTTAGAAGATATAAAGGTGAAGATCATACTCACGCATGGATATTCATCTGACTTCCAATGGAATGTTTGCAATCAAGATCATGGATTCACTAAATAATAGATCTCCATATTCAATTCTTACAGTTATACCCAGAAATTAACATTTGTAAAATGCTTCATAAATAATATCTAATCATTGGGCTTCTGCACCTAAATTCAAACACACTGCCTCTGAAGTATGCTGTATGCTGTTTAATGCACCTTTGGCTGCTAGACACAGGAATGACACTTTTGGCTTAACAATTGCAGCTGTGGTGCCCTTTTTGTAAGCTTTCTACTCTAAGGGCCTCATTACGACTTGTGCGGAATGGGTTTACGGCGCCGGTAATGGTGCCGGTGCCATAAAACCCACTCTGCATTATTATGAGGTCCCCTCGCGGGACCCGCTCTCGACATCTGGTTTTTTCAGACGTCCAAAGCGGGTCCCACGAGGGGACCAGGGAGCTAACAACGGGCCTGTGTGTAATGGGCCCGTTGTTAGCTCCCTCCCCATTCCCATTGAGCCCTATGAGAGCTCGAATGGGAAAGGGGAAGGACCGGGCCCAGGTTCCCTGAAGGAGAAAATACCGGGCCCTCCATACTCGGAATGGCCCAGTATTTCCCGAATCAGGGAACCCGGACACAATTGTGGAGGCATCCATGCCCTTATTAAGGGCATGGCTACCTCCAAAGTCGTAATGAGGCCCAAACTATTCTATTAGATGTAGCAGTGGACAAGCTCTGAAATACAGAGAATTTTGAAAATTAAAAGACGTGATCATCCACAAACACTATCTTAGGAATCATCTATTTTTTATTGTTCTTTCTCTTCCAGTCAGACGTTTTTTTGTATCGACTTCCAAACCTAGCAGCTGTGTTTCCTGACTAACTAGCAGACTGAGATCTAGAAATGAATCTGATATTGCCCTACCTGTATTTTCTTGGTGATCTGAACACTTTGGACAACCAAGCCAATTTCACTATTCTTCAACAACTCCTAGATAACTTTCTGTCACTATGATTCAGGTCACCTATCTCGACTGCAACGCTTGTCTAAGAACACACATTGGACCTATGTTTTCGGCAAGGATGATCATGTTCAATTACATACGGCAATAGCTCTGCCATAGTCAGATCATACTGCTGCCCCTTTTTCCTTCCATTTAACTAATGCTAACATGATTACTATGTCTATCAACCCCTGTTTCTATCCACTTATGAAAACAACATTGCTATTAATTAGATGTGTAATTCTTTAGAAACACATCTCTTGCATCTAAGAGAATTTCCATGAAACCAATGGCAATCACATAGTTTCATGTGTGTCTTAGCCATTGCCTTGACACTTTTATTCTGGAACAATATTATTCTCCAATTTGAAAAGAGGAGGGAGCAAACTGATTTACTGTAGTCTTAAAAAAAAGTCTAAATTAAAGAAGAGACACTTATTAAGAGCCTGAAAACTCATATAAAACCTGAACGATAATGCCATACTTAAAACTCACATAACTCAACTATCTCATTAAAAAAATGAATTGATTTCAAAAGCACTGGCATATGAACAAGGTCAATAGCTTACAAATTATCTCTTCAACAACATTTTGTTCACCCTATGGATCAATGTCTCTCATCACACAGTTCTAAGAAACATGTAATCACATTGCCATGTTTCTTTCAGAAAAATAAATAGAGAATCAATAACAGCATTTTTATTATGATAGAAAATGTCAACGTATCTCCCCAAGTTACTAACTCCCCAAGATTGATAGAGCCTCATTTAAAGGTAATTTTTAATGGGATGTTTCCATTTAAAAATGCTTTTGTAAATCAGGCCCGCAGGTTTGTCCACATTAGACAAAGAACAGTTTTTAAATCGTATCGGCTCTTGATAGAAATCTTGCACTCCATAAATAAGTATCACAATCTCGTCAATTATTAACATTTGATTAAGGCAGGCCTATGAGACACTTTTTTTTAAAGGCAATGATTACACATTTAACAAATCATTCAAATACATAGCTTGCGAGTTTCTGCCCCATTTCCAACCTGTCGTATCTGGTAAAACCTTTTGAAATAGTTATGGTGGTTTCATGTGATTTTACCCCTCCTTTTTTTCAGCCATGAATGTTTCATTTTCCAATTCGCCCCATGTTTCAGTGTGGTGCAGCCACTAACTGCAGGTGGAAACACCCTGAAGCCCCTATTATCCAACAAACTTAGTCTTCACTCATAGAACCAATTTGCATTTTCCATAACATACTATGAATACCTTTTGGATATCATAAGGTAGTGTCTTGTAGATGAATATTCTCCACTAACACAGTCTGCTGTGAACATTCTGCAAAGAAATGAGCGGGAACCATTGAGGAAACTCAACTTTAGAGTAAAGCTGAATGGCCTATTAGATCCTCTTCAAGCAGTCTTCCACCTTGTGAAAGGGATTGAAAGCTACTTATGTTGGTCTTACAGACTCTCACGCAAGTTGATTTCACTAACATCTCTGTGCTCATTATTTTGAATTTCAGATCAATTTTCAATATGGTTATTTAATGGGTTGTTCTTGGCATATTAGAGCTTTAGGGATAATGGAATGGATTAACTCTCGCCGACGTCAGCCATTTTGCTACTTCCATTTAAATTAGAGTTGTAATATTTCACTTGTAAATACTTTTGCCCCTTTTATTTAATATTGTTATCTTGCTTCTGCTCGACCTCATTAGACAATATGGACTGGTCCTCTATAACTATGATGATGATATTCAGTTGCATTTCAAAAAACCTGAGACTCTATTGCTAGTTCACTTTGCCTAAATTGATGCTTAAGTGCACTGAATACTTGGATGAGACATAACTTGCTTAAACTTAGCACAGACAAATGTGAGATACTTAGCCATCATCGATATCTTTTGAAATCTACATGTTGGCCCATGAAACTGGACCAATGTCCACCCCCTCTAGCCCAATTGAGGAGTTTGGGAGTCATCTTTGATAGAGATATTTCTCCAGGCCCCAGATTACTTTAATAGTTCAGATGGGATTTTGGCAACGTTGGTCTCTTAAATTAATCACTACTTCCCTTGATCAGATCTAGTGAACCTCAGCCATTGTGGCATTAGTGCTTTCCAGAATCAATTATGTAAACAGTTTTTACCTTGGCTTTCTGGCCTTACTTATTGCCAGGTTCAAATTACTTCAAAATGTTGCAGCCCAAGCAATCACTGACCAACAGGCTTAGAGAGCACATTACCCCACTTTTTCACTCACTCCATTGGTTACCTATGCACCTACACAAAGATTGAATTTAAAGTCCTCTGTGTGGTATATCAATCCTTTCATTATTATGGACCCAGTGTTATTATGAGAAAAAGTTCAACAATAATGTCATGTTAGGGCGTTTTTTGACAACACTTGCATTACTACTAAAGACTACCCATTCTAAAAAGTCCCAAGTGTGCTGAAGTTCTTTAAGATTTCTCAATCATTGTTTGTGGAACGCAACACCCTTAGCCTTCAGTGAAAATTCCAGCATTCAGCTGTTTAAGAATAAAAATAAAAATGAGTTTCTATTCTCAATGCTTTGGCAGGAATTAATTATATCTTAGCAGTTTCATCATATGTGGGATCCTTTCATATATGGATCTAGTACAAGGAGCAGCTCTTCCCTAACACCAATGTCCCTAACCCAGGACTTGGTGATCTGCTCCCCACTGCTTCCTCCTCTGGTTGCTTGTAGATACCTTGCTGACAAATTTCCCACACTACCCCTTCACGCTCCCTTATATCTATGCCTTCTCAATGTGCCCTTCCCCCTATGATTTTTTAAGTACTCTATTTCTTCCAGAAGCTTGGTCCAAGCTCAATAAATACCCTAATAATACCCGTAATAAAAGTACAGAGAAGCCACTAAAAGCAAACTAGTGCTAAACAAATGAAAGCATAACATTGCATAAACCTAGTCAACAATTTCCTGGGATTGATTTCCACACTCCCCATTGGATATTTTTTGTTATTGTGGCGCAGACCCTTTAAATGTGTAATTCAATTACAATAGCATTGTAAACATGGGAGTATGGTCGGCCTTTTCAGTATTTGGAAATTATTACATACTAGCAAAAGTACCCATTCTCCAAATGGGTTCTGTAAACAGACAATATACCAGTGATCCTGTAGGTCACTGTGTCAATTTGCTTATCGCTTGTTGTGCTTTGCACCCTGAAGAAAACTGCACTGAGAATAGGTGCGTGTGGCTGGCTGGCATACCCCAGAGCAGACATTGCGGGGAAGCCAAAGTTAGTGTGCTGCTGCATACTGGGACCTTCTGTGCTCTCTCACCGCCTATCACCTCACCTTGGCATGGTGCAGTTCTTAGCCATGCATTGCAGTGCAAATATCTTGGAAACGGTGCATCGTAGGATCTGGACCTTGAGTTTTATTCCTCGTGTCGTGACCGCTCCTTCTATGACCATATTGAGGTTTCACTTATTTCTGGCAACCGTGTAATGTGTGAAAGTGCTCAAACCCAGGTAGGGGGTGCAGGGTCTAAATGACATGTATCTACTAATGTTTGGTGACTCCTGACAGGTAACTATGTACAATTTGGTGCAGATTGGTGAAACAGAGTGGCGTTGAATAAAGAACAATGCTTCGCCAAGACACAAACCCACAAACACATTTTGACTTGTGCTGAAATCCAGGGAACGGGGTGGGGTGTCCAAATGTCCTGCAGCCAGTAATGTCTGTCCAGAGGGTCCTAACAGGTAACTATGCAAAATGTGGTGCATATTGATGAAACAGTGTGGAATTATATAAGGAACAAGGCTTTGCCACAAATCCCACCAAAAACAAACATCTCAAAGTCTCCAGGTCATGCTGTTCCCAGTGCCTGCGTAACTTAATAGATTCAATAACCAGTAACCATCTCTCTTCTGTTGTTTGTTTTTTTTCCCCAATGGGGATGGATGGTGTTAAGTCATTTTCACTACCATTATTGTGTAAGTCAGCTGTGCGGATTGTTATATCTGGCCGATGGTGGCACACTTGATAAGTTGCAATCACTTAATAATATAAAATGAATACATCCATAAAACTAATCAACTGAATGATTATGTGTTTGTTGAAATAACATATTTCATCCAATCATTTACTAATGTAGATCCAAGAAAAGATTAGGGTATTTCAAGCTATCTATCACAAAGGAGGTTCTAAGACTGCCTCTTTCTTACTTCAATTACTCACAGTAACATCTTTGAAAAACACTTCATGTGAATAAATTAGATCTATGGGAGTAGGTCGGAGTTACTGTGAGTATCCTCTTTGTCATTCTGCTCTGTTCTGTGTTCTTTGTGATCTGTCTCAGTAAATGTATTATATCTTGACATTGAACAGTTTCAGTTAGCTCATTGTCCTTGTTGACCATGAGGTACCTTTCACATTCCCTGTAAGTATCCCTGAGCATGCAATTTTGCACAAGGCACATCTGTCTGAGTTATAATTGATGTCATGAAATCACCGATTCAGAGGATTTGGCAGTTGCAGAAATACAGAAAATGTGTGATATCTTTGAATAGACCTGAATAAGAAAAAGTACAATGTGCCCATAAAGTGTGGAAAATACCAGTTTTACACAGTTAAATGTAAATACATTTCAAAGCCTTTTGACTTACTGTTCTAACATTGTTGGTACCATGTGGACGATTTTAAATGTAGGTAACAGGTTTTCCTGCAATCAAAAACCTCTGGGCCAGTTTAAAGTTGTTGCTCTGTGCTCCCTTCTATTTATTTGTATTTTTATTTTATTGGACATTTGTATGGTACCACAAGACAAGAAGGTGGTGTGGGTTAGGTAACATGGGGTATCATAAGAAAAACAACAAGAACAAAGAAATTGTTATATGGGCCTTGTAACAATCCTACTGTGCAAGTGCATGACACAGTGGTAAGTGCAAGGGGCAGGGGGGTGAAGGGAGAGGTGCACAGGAGTGGGGGAGCCCCACAGGAAGGGGTGGGCAAGTGCTAATCAGGCCAAGGTGGCAAGGGGAACAAGGGGTGAGGGGAGGAACAATACTTTGGACAGGAGGACTGTTGGGATAGTCCGAGAAAGGATGCCTGAGGGCAAGTGCTGGCAAAGCGAGCTGGGAGGGACTGGCAGGCGGTGGTCTGGTCTCTGCATGACTGAGGGGACCAGGCCCCAGTCATAGCAGCAGGTGGGGAGTTTAGCACAGGAGAGGGCGAGGGAAGGAAGAGGAGAAAAGGAAGGTCTTGAGAAGTTTCTGAAACTTGAGAAGATCCAGCTCAAGTCTGTGGAGGACAGGGAGGCTGTTCAAGAGAGAGGAGCCAACCAAGGAGATGGATCTACCTCTTACTCTCTCCTTGGAAAAACGTTTGACCTGCAGAGTGTTGGAGCCAGAAGACGGAAGGATTCTGGCTGAGTGGTATTTCAGGAGGAAAAGCTGGATGTAGAGAGACAGACAGCCTTGTGGATGATGCAAAGGGATTTGAATTTGATACTTACTGGCCTGTTCTGGATTAGTTGGAGGGGGCAAAGAGAGGAATAAGGAAGGTTGAGAAAGAGGCTGTTGCAGTAATCACGCCTAGCGAGAATCAGGGCTCTGGAGACATTTAGCTTCTGGGGGAAGGTGAGGAAAGATAGAATGCCCCTGAGGAAATGAAGCTGAACATTTGACTTCTTGGCAATATCTGTGGTGTGTGGAGAGAATGAGAGAGAGATGTCAAAGATGATCCTAAGGGTTTTTCCCTCACAAGAAGGTGAGAGGAAGGTACCCAGGGTGTCTGGCCAGAGAGAGAGAGAAAAAAACTAGGAGTAGGTGTCCCAATTAGAAGGATCTCTCTATTGCTGGCTTTGAGGCAGAGATCATTGGCAGAACACCATGCCTGAATAACAGTCAGGTATAAGGTAGGAGGAGGAGGAGGAGGTAGGGGAATGCAGCCGGGAGGAGCGCTGTGTGTCAACTGTGTAACACTGGAAGTGAGGAGACTAGATGGACATCAGGTGAGCCAGAGGGCCCAGGTAAATGTCTAAGAGCCATGGAGATAGGACAGAACCCTGGCGGAGGCCACAGGTAGGTGAGGTGGAGGAGAGAAAAGGATCCATTTGAACTTGGGAGAGTCTGTTAGAGAGGAAAGATGTAAGCCACATCAGTGCCCTGTCAGTGATGCCTAGGGTATCACAGAGATGATTTATGAGGATGGAGTGTTAATAGTGTCAAAAGCAGAGGAGAGATTGAGGAGGACAAGAACAGACAGAGAGTTTCCATTGCTACAATGACCATGTTGAGCTGATGGTAGAAGGTGTTCACTTGACAATCATAAACAAGTGTTTGCTAGATTCCTACATATCTGAGTGTGCCCTTTCATTTTCAGCACAATTTAAATGTATGTGAAGTATTAGACTCAAAAAGTATCTTGTGTACAAAAATGGGCTGCTGTTGGCACAATTAATTGTGGTCAGCAACATCAACGTAATGGTCGGCAGCCATGTTATTATAACATTCACTCCTAGATCCTGAGAAAATAACCACTATTCACACCCAATAAGACACTTCTGTCTCAACTTTTAAAACATCCAGAGATGACTGCTTTCTGTGAGCTGCGTGTGACTCCACCCCAAAAAATGCAACCAATGTTCTTTTAAGTTTCTAACAGGGGGTTATATTGCTCTGAACTGTGTGGGTCCATACCAGAGATGATGATGATTCCTTGTGAAATGTGTGTCTGTACGACACATCATTAATCATTAATCTCACAGTAACGCTCTCACAGTTTCTTCATCGCCATTAATTCAATCATTGTGTCGACATGGTCGGCATTCTCTTCAATGTCAGATGAGAAAACTGGGGGATTATTGTGAGAATTCACACACACATGTACTCTAGAAAGTCCCCCAAAAGAGGGCTTGCCATGATATGTCTGTACTAAAGCACTGATACATGTTTCACATATAAAATAACCTGCACTATTGGACTCAAAACTCATGGTGCATACAGAAGTGGGCTACTGCTGAGTTGCGCTTTGTAATTCTAATGCAAAGGTCAGTAACATTCACTCCCAGGTTAGTACCCATTTTAACAGCATGAAACACTTCTTTTGTGGATGTTCTGTGTTCTTTGTGATCTGTCTCAGTAAATGTATTATATCTTGACATTGAACAGTTTCAGTTAGCTCATTGTCCTTGTTGACCATAAGGTACCTTTCACATTCCCTGTAAGTATCCCTGAGCATGCAATTTTGCACAAGGCACATCTGTCTGAGTTATAATTGATGTCATGAAATCACCGATTCAGAGGATTTGGCAGTTGCAGAAATACAGAAAATGTGTGATATCTTTGAATAGACCTGAATAAGAAAAAGTACAATGTGCCCATAAAGTGTGGAAAATACCAGTTTTACACAGTTAAATGTAAATACATTTCAAAGCCTTTTGACTTACTGTTCTAACATTGTTGGTACCATGTGGACGATTTTAAATGTAGGTAACAGGTTTTCCTGCAATCAAAAACCTCTGGGCCAGTTTAAAGTTGTTGCTCTGTGCTCACTTCTATTTATTTGTATTTTTAGTTTATTGGACATTTGTATGGTACCACAAAACAAGAAGGGGGTGTGGGTTAGGTAACATGGGGTATCATAAGAAAAACAACAAGAACAAAGAAATTGTTATATTGGCCTTGTAACAATCCTACTGTGCAAGTGCATGACACAGTGGTAAGTGCAAGGGGCAGGGGGGTGAAGGGAAAGGTGCACAGGAGTGGGGGAGCCCCACAGGAAGGGGTGGGCAAGTGCTAATCAGGCCAAGGTGGCAAGGGGAACAAGGGGTGAGGGGAGGAACAGTACTTTGGACAGGAGGACTGTTGGGATAGTCCGAGAAAGGATGCCTGAGGGCAAGTGCTGGCAAAGCGAGCTGGGAGGGACTGGCAGGCGGTGGTCTGGTCTCTGCATGACTGAGGGGACCAGACCCCAGTCATAGCAGCAGGTGGTGAGTTTAGCACAGGAGAGGGCGAGGGAAGGAAGAGGAGAAAAGGAAGGTCTTGAGAAGTTTCTGAAACTTGAGAAGATCCAGCTCAAGTCTGTGGAGGACAGGGAGGCTGTTCAAGAGAGAGGAGCCAACCAAGGAGATGGATCTACCTCTTACTCTCTCCTTGGAAAAACGTTTGACCTGCAGAGTGTTGGAGCCAGAAGACGGAAGGATTCTGGCTGAGTGGTATTTCAGGAGGAAAAGCTGGATGTAGAGAGACAGACAGCCTTGTGGATGATGCAAAGGGATTTGAATTTGATACTTACTGGCCTGTTCTGGATTAGTTGGAGGGGGCAAAGAGAGGAACAAGGAAGGTTGAGAAAGAGGCTGTTGCAGTAATCATGCCTAGCGAGAATCAGGGCTCTGGAGACATTTAGCTTCTGGGGGAAGGTGAGGAAAGATAGAATGCCCCTGAGGAAATGAAGCTGAACATTTGACTTCTTGGCAATATCTGTGGTGTGTGGAGAGAATGAGAGAGAGATGTCATAGATGATCCCAAGGGTTTTTCCCTCACAAGAAGGTGAGAGGAAGGGACCCAGGGTGTCTGGCCAGAGAGAGAGAGAGAAAAACTAGGAGTAGGTGTCCCAATTAGAAGGATCTCTCTATTGCTGGCTTTGAGGCAGAGACCATTGGCAGAACACCATGCCTGAATAACAGTCAGGTATAAGGTAGGAGGAGGAGGTAGGGGAATGCAGCCGGGAGGAGCGCTGTGTGTCATCTGTGTAACACTGGAAGTGAGGAGACTAGGTGGACATCAGGTGAGCCAGAGGGGCCAGGTAAATGTCTAAGAGCCATGGAGATAGGACAGAACCCTGGCGGAGGCCACAGGTAGGTGAGGTGGAGGAGAGAAAAGGATCCATTTGAACTTGGGAGAGTCTGTTAGAGAGGAAAGATTGTAAGAGGATTCAATTCAACACTACAGCTAAGTCAAAGCCTAGTCTGGGATCCTGAATGGAAACCCTTATGGATATATCTTTATGTCCAGTTCATGCGTTCTGGATGACTACCCCTATATAACACCCCTCTCTTGGAATCCCCCTGACCCCACTGAGCCAAGAAGTGGTTCTGTTTTGCAAGTTAAAAGGTTTATTTGAGAATTTAAACAATATAGATATATATCACACTTTATAATAAATTAATAATTGGATATCACACTGAATCTGAGCAGTAATCAATAATGGATAGTCTGGCACTAGCACACTTGTGAATAGGAACAGAAGAATAAGGTGGTAGAGAATGCTTTATATAAGTTCAGATGGATGTAATGTTGAATGAAAATGCAATACAGAAAATACTCAATACGATTTCAACAAAACAATGTAATCACTTTTCTCTGGCAATCCCCTCCCCCCTTTATGCAATGCAAGGAAATGGAAGGAAAGCACACCGTTCTCAGAAATGCAATCAACTGTAATTCAGTTCACCCCAGCAAGCTTACACTACAGAAGTTGGAAACACAGGCCCAAAATGCTTTTGTATGTGCTGGCAATGAAGTGGAAAACATGCTAGAATGCTTTTAATTCCCTCTAGAGGTTCAGGGTGAGTGGTATCTAGTTAATATTAGTCCAGGCTCACTCTAGCAATGAAATTGTATGGAATAGGAATGCGGTTCTAGGTTCGTTGAAAAGCTAAGATTCTAAGCTTTCAGAGGAAAGTTACTGCAAGTCTCTAAGACAAACGCTTACAGAGTTATGAACGATTTTGTGAAGGTTGTTTTTCGGATTTGAAATTTTAAAGTTCAAAGTGACAAGTGACAGCTAACAACTAGAAAATGACAGGTGACAGCTTTACAAATGACAGGTGACAGTTAGGAGGCAGTTCTACTTAGATTAAAATAGATTGAATTATATTATTTTAACTAAGAGATTGGTTCTGCACAGTTCTGCTAGGTACTCACAATATATTTTTGAATTAGAATGGGCCTCGCCACGCATCTGGTCAGGTTTTAGACTGGACTCTGGTCTGGTCTCGGCACTTCACAGTGATCTGGGTCAGCTCTCTGGTTCTGCTAACAGTGGTCTGGGTCAGCTCTGCTCTCTCTGGGTACAGCACTGCTTCTGGATCTTTCTGCACAGCTTTCTCTGGAGATTGATGGATTTGAAGTCTGGATCTCTGGATGTGGTATGGTCCGGCAGCATGCTCCGCAGCAAAGGGAATTGAATGTCCCTATCTGTCCTGACTGTCTGCTTTTATGTGTTTTGAAGATGGGTGTGTGTGCAGCATCACTAGGCTCTACCCCTCTCCACTTGTCATTGGCCACTTCCTCCTCTTCCCCTTGATTGGGGGAATGAAATGAAGTGTCATCATGATGAGGTCTGTTTATGGTACAGAGAACCCACCCCTGTCAAATTACACACAATCTATATTTTGACCCAAAAGACATATTTGCACAGGTACACATTTGTTTAAAATTACATGCACCCATCACATAACACAGGAGGTATCCCCTGTCCAAATCTACTCTTCCTGGGAGCTTGCATTCAGAAATGGCAACATTTGCACTTTTTAACTGGTTTCGTAATATCGGACATTACCCCAAATTTATACACATGTGCGCAAGGAGTATGGCAATTACTTGATGAAGTGTCAGATTTTTAACATGCATACATTTTAAGTAATACCCTCTTAACTGCTAGTTTGCCCCCAGATCATACCACGGTTCCAAAAACCTCTTAAAATGTGGGCAGAAAAATCACAAGAATTATGGTATCATTTAAATAATTATGACAAGTCCGTACTATGAGTTATTCATCTTTTTCTAAAACCATATTCTGGCTAGAGGGGTGTGCCTTTTCAGGTCACATGGTACAGAAACCAGTTTTTCCACTTTCTTCAAGCTCAGCCTCTGTCTCCAGTTTCTCCCCCTCCCAGTTTCTGCCAAGAGGAAGCCATTTTTATTACCCCTGCAATAAACCATCTGCCTGGGCCCTGGAAGGCCCATTGTTCAAGAGGAAGCCATTTATGGCCACTTCCATAAACCCTCTGCCTGGGTCCTATGTTTAGTCTCTAGCAGTCCCTTGGTAATCCAATCAGAGAAGTGTCATATCCCTTTTGGTGGGAGCAGCAAAAGGCAGGTCGGCCTGGGAACACAGCTGTTGTGCAAGTCTCAACTCCTGTCGGGGGTAGCTGGTGGGCAGAATTCAGTTCCTTAAGCCAGGCTCCAGCTAATGTCACTTTTAGTTACCCAGTTTTCTGCATTCAAATAAAACTAACCATTTTTTACATATGCAGCTAAAATGCTGATTCTAAGTTTAAACTATGACATTTAAACAATTGCAACCTATGTGACACTCAAAAGTAGGTCACTCATTTCTTTTAAACATTTAGGTTTTTAGTGTCTTTCAGTCCAAATTTACTTAAACTGCTGAAATCCACAGCTCAGCCAGTCCTGTTATAAACCTTCAAGTCACTTCAGAATATAACTTTAGATTGTATCCACCTCTCAGTAAGTCTTTCTTTGGCCTGCTTTGGGTTCATTTATTCAGTTTTACACAAAAAGAGAAAAAAGTCTGGTGCTGTTTTAAAACGGCGGCTTTCTGATAGTGGTGAGTACTGGTAATGCACCCATTTTTGGGATTTAAGAAAATGAATTCCCCACAATTCTAGGTTGCTTTTGGCAATCAGCATTGCCATTCCGAATGGTTTCAGACTACTGTGTGGGTAGTCCAATGGTGGTTTTAGGCAGTGTCCTTCTGTGCCCATAACATCGGCAAAAAGGGTGGCAGCCTATTCTTCATGCACTTCCCTGTGCATTTTCTGGGAAGCTCTGGCCGTCATGATGTTTTCAATGCCAGTACTGCACAGTTTTGAGGTAGGGCTTGGACGCGTGGATAAAAACATCCCACAAGCCCCCCTCTTGCGATGGCCATTCTGTTTCACTGATGGGACTCGCAAGACCTGGGATGTTTCCTCATCTTCTTCCAATAGATGGCACAGTTCAGCATCTTTTCCTCCATCCGGTCGGATCGATCGGTTCTCCTCGCCGGTCCTGATGGGAATATTGGGCGGTACACTGGGCCCCTTGCGTCTCTGCTCCCGGTCTCCGGATCGTCCTCCTTGGCCCGTCTCCAGGTTTTCTTTCTCCTAGGACGACAAAGGAACAGCGGCAATACCTACTCATAGACATTTTTCCCCCACCATTGATATAGTCGGGTGGCATATAAATTTATAGTCAAAACATATGGACATGCACATTTCTTTTTGCATTCAAAAACGAAAACACCCACATTGAGAAACTCAGAATCTGATTGGCGATATGTAGGATATTTTAAGTTAGAACTGAATTAATCTGAGACAGTATCCTCTAGGATTCCAGAGGATTTCTCCAGTTGTTGCAGAGTGTGCCTGGGATGGCAACACTTCAACTGGTTAATGTGGACCCACTTGTCTTCCCCCTCTGCCAAACCGCCTTTGGGGATGCGGATCTTGTAGGCCACAGGGGAGATTTTGTCTATAATCGCAAAGGGTCCCTTGCATGTAGGCAAACATTTTCGCTGTTTGGCCTGGTTCCTTTGGAAATTGTATAGATAGACCCGGTCCCCCACCTGATATTCCTTCCTGGAAGTTTTCAGGTCATAGTGGGTCTTCATGCTATCAGCTGATCTTTCTAGATTCCGCTGAGCATAAGCAAAAGCATGTTAAAGGTGTTTCCTTAAATTCTCCACATACTCATGAGTTGTGGAGGCATTTATCAGTGTCTGCTCTTGGGTCCTGTAGAGCAAATGCTGAGGAAGCACCATCTTGCGCCCAGTCATTAACTCAAATGGTGACATTTTGGTTGCAGATGAAGGGGTAGATCTGATTGCCATTAGGACCAGAGATAATCGGATATCCCAACTTGGCCCAGAATCTGCCACAAACTTCTTTAATATGCTCACAATGTTTCGGTCATATCTCTCTACTGCCCCAGAAGAAGCTGGCCGGTAAGCAATATGCAACTTCCTTTTGACCCCCAGTATCTCCCACATTTTTGTCATTACTTCACTGGTGAAGTGGCTACCTCTGTCCGACTCAATCCTTTGAGGTAGACCAAAACGGGAAAAGATGTGGTTAATCATCAAGGCAGCAGCAGTTTCTGCCTTGCAATTTGGGGCTGGGAGACATTCCACCCACTTGGTAAACAAGCATGTCACAGTCAACATGTACTTATTCCCCCTAGCAGAGCGAATCACGGGGCCTACAAAGTCGATTTGTAAATCTGACCATGGCAGTGCCATCCCCCTCTTTT
This sequence comes from Ambystoma mexicanum, assembly GCF_040938575.1. Taxonomy (NCBI): domain Eukaryota; kingdom Metazoa; phylum Chordata; class Amphibia; order Caudata; family Ambystomatidae; genus Ambystoma; species Ambystoma mexicanum. Next base: position 447,598,692 of record NC_090925.1, on the reverse strand, counting down.
GGAGAGGTGCACGGTGCGTGAGGGATGATGGCTGGAATTGTGCACACACAAGACACCCCTTCAAATATTGGTCGAGTTCCTGCCCCATGTGTGGCCAGTATGCAACCTCTCTTAAGATTTCCAGTGTTGTGTGAAACCCCCTATGACCGGCGGTGGCCGCATCATGGGCGTGACTTAACATCAGGCTTCGGAATGAGGTAGGAACCACCCACTGATCGTGGCCAGCTTTGGATTTCCTTACCAACAAACCGTCTTGGATCCGGAACATTTTTGGACATTTCATCAACACTCTTAGGTCCTCTTTCCCAATGTAATCGGTATCCGTCAGGGGAAAGTTCTCAGGGTCCTCAAGGTGTTGGTAAAACTTACCAATAATTGGATCCCCCTTCTGAGCGGTAATCAAATCAGCATCAGGGGTCTCCTTACTCCATTGTGCAATTGAAAGGTCGTTGTGAGCATTTGTCTGGGACCTAGTGATAGCAGTGACCTGGATTTCCCCCAACAGGGACTCAATATCAATTAGATCCCCTTGGATGGCCCCGGTTTTGGCCAGCTGATCAGCTAAGTCATTTCCAGTTTTGTCTGGTCCCTCTACTTTGGAATGACCCTTGATCTTTTTCCAATAGATGGTCATCTCATTCGAGGTGACCAGATCATCAATGTTTTGGATCAACTTCCCATGTTTCAAGGGTTTGTTATTAGCACATAACATGCCTCTGGTTTTCCAATTAACCAGGTGCTCCACGAACCCATTCCGTACATAATCCGAATCTGTGATTATGACCAGTTCGTGGAGTTGATGCTGGACAGCAGTGAGGATGGCCTGATGCACAGCCATCAATTCTGCCACCTGACTACTTCGGGGACCAATTTTGTATCCAGCGGAGGGTTCTGGGAACTCATTCACCCATGCATTCCCTACGCCGGCCACCAGTTCTTTCACCCCGTCGTTGTCAACATGGTAAGAGCATCCATCCACATATACAGTGGGCATTCCCTCACACTTGTCTTCTTCAAAGACTTTGTGGGGGGAATTAAGGTATGCCTCCATGTTGTCCTTTATTTTTAGACTTTCGTCCTCGAGACAGTTTTCTCTGGCACAATCATGCAAGTCAGCCAGACCTTGCGCGAGGGGACTCTTCTTGTTTTGGCCATATCTGACATCCACAGGAAAGCCTTGCATTGACAGAATCCAGGAAGTAATTCGGGAATTACTCACATTTCCGGCCCGGATTCTATCACTTTGGAGATATTGCAGAGGCTGGTGTGGAGTCTCCACTATGATGTGTTCCCCATGGATAAACGGGCGGTAATTCTTCAATGCCCACACCGTTGCCAGGAGTGCCTTCTCACAATCGTTGAATTTTTCCTCCACAGAGGATAAAGTTTTGCTCGCGTAGGAGATTACTTTATTGACCTTGTCATGCTTTTGGTATAATACTGCCGTCAGGCACGTATTAGAGAACCCCGTCTCCAGGAAGAACTCCTTGTTTCTGACAGGGTAAGCTAGGCAGGGCGCTTGTGAGAGGCTTCTTTTGAGCTGCCTTACCGCCTCTGCTTGTTCTGGACCCCATTCCCACTTGACCCCCCCCTTCAGGAGATGAATCAGGGGTCTGGTGATCTCTGCGTAGCCCTCAATGAACTTTCTGCTGTAATTAGTCAGTCCAAGGAGGCTTCTTAGTTCCCGCAGAGTTGTGGGGTCTTTCAGTTTCTGAAGTGCTTCCACTTTCTTTTCCTGGGGACAGAGACCCTGAGGAGTAATCTCATGCCCCAAGAAATTAACACGGGTTCTACACCACTGTGCTTTCTGAAAGGAAAGTTTTGCTCCGGCGGCCCTCAACTGCGTCGGAACATAACGGATCTCCGCTATGTGTTCCTCCACAGATGAACTTTTGATGAGGACATCATCTACATAAGCCAGGTTACCCCTCGCACCCAGGTCGGGCATGGCCTTATGTAGGAAAATGTTGAATTCATTGCCGGAGTTGAGGTATCCGAAGGAAGTCCGGGTCCATGTGTACTGCTGGCCCCCAAAGGTAAAAGCCAGTTTGTATTGGTCCTCCCTGCTGACAGGCACGGTCCAGTATCCATTGGTCAGGTCTATTGCAGTGAATACCTGTGACCCCTGGATCTGGGCCAGCCCTTGGTCAATGTAGGGCAGAGGCCATCGGGAAGTATGGACCCGTTTGTTGAGCTCCCTGAGGTCGGCGCAGAGTCTCCACTGGCCGTTTGGCTTCAATATTCCCAGCACCGGATTATTGAAGGTGCTGTGAACTGGACGGATTATTCCCCGGGACTCAAGGTTCTTAATTATTTCAGTAAGGGATTCCATGGCTGCGAGAGGCAAACGATATTGCTTCACAAACACTGGAGTCAAGCCAGGGTCCGTGGGGATTGTTGTTGTGTGGATGTCGGTGCGGCCACAGTCATATGAGTCTACTGCAAAGAGATCTTGGAAATCCAAGAAAACTTGTTTCAACTTTTGCTTTTGTTCCAGAGTCACACAGGCATCAGCTAGGTTGACTCTCTCTTCCACCATCTGCCTGAAGCCTGGAAAGACTTCTGGTTTTGCTATTTCAGCGGCCTCCTCCAGCTGGGTGGAAAAGTCCTTGGTCAGAGTGCTGATTTGGACTGGAGGCTTCAGGTGGGAAAGGCAGCCCTCATGGACCTGGAAAATCACCTCATCCCTCCTGAAGTCACAAGTCACATCTTCCTTACCATAAGGGCAAGAAGTGTACACCAGGAAGTTCCCCCCATGCCGGGTAAAAATCCTGTCTGGTGTTGTATTGTCATCACTGTCACTGTCAAAGCAGTCCTTGGGGATTGGCCCTAACAGTTCATTACCTAAATCTATGGAAAAATGTCGGTCATCAACCGCCATTCCAATAATGGTGCCTGCGGCTAGAGTAATACTCTTTAAGTCGCTGTTATCCACCTCTATTGGAATGGTTTCATGTTCTATGTTGACTAATGGAGTTGGGTTTACCCCCAACCCTTGCTGTTGGAGAGAAGCGTTTAGATGTATGTAAGCATCAGGGTTTTTCAAATGTTGTCCTCTTTTAACTTTCACTTCCAGGGAGAATTGTCGGGTCCTTTCTGGGATGGTGACTTCCTCTTTAATCTGAATTTCAACTGCATAAGGTAGCAATTGAGCTGACCTAAATGCTCTTTCTGGATCATCAAAGCCCATGGGATTATCCGCTAATCGGGACCAAGCTTTGAAGTTTATTAGGTCCAAACTAATGGCAAAGCGATTGAGAATGTCACTGCCTAAGTAAAAGGCGGCAGGGACGTCTCGCACGACCCAACAATTGTGGACTATGCTCTTGTTGCCAATGGAGATTTTGAGCATACACCTGCTTGGCAGGAGATGTTTGGAATTAGGTGCTTCCAGGTCCATTTCCCATTTGTCTATCAGTTTGAATGTGGGAATGGCTGGATCTTTTGGGAGTTGGCGAAACATGGCTTCGCTGATGAAGCTCTTACCATTGTTCACACACACTCGAGCGAGAACAGAGTCCTTCCCATCATTTAACTGAACAGGGATGAACAACTGCTCTCCAATTTGCTGAATATCAGCCAGGCTCTGAGCTGATTTCACATCTTTCTGGACTATAGGAGTGGGAGTTTCTGATTGTGGATTAGTATAGATTCTCAGAGTGTTTCCTTCCAGTGTGGAATACCACCTTAAACTGGAAGGAAGGTTGATTTTCAGAAATAGAGAGGACCCCCCATCACCAGTCTGTTGTCCTACTGCTATTACTGTCACGTCTGGAATTTGGCTATTCTGGAAGTGAAATTCTACTTGGTCAGATTTTTGTTCAACCATGTGGCAGGTGCCGTTTAAACTAACATGGTTGACACTCTGTTTTAATTTTATTGGTCGGCTAGTCTGGGTCCAGAGGACCTTGTTTATGCAATCTATTAAGGGTGACAACCTCCTCAGGAGGTCATTCCCCAGTAAACAAGGGGTGCCCTCTGGAGTCACAACTATGACCGGGTGTTTCAACTTGTGTCGCCCAATTTTAATGTCCAAATCTGCCGTCCCCTCGACGGGAATTTCCTTCTTGTCAAAGTTCTGGAGTTGTCCAGGAAGAGAGGTGAGAGGAATTTGGTAATTCTCTCCCCTTCCTGCATTCAGTTCATCAAAGGCCCTTCTGGACAGAAGGGTAGCTTGAGATCCCGTCTCCACCAGCGCTAAAATTGTACCCTGCCCCTGTACTTGTACCGGGGCATAATATCTTCCCTCCTTCTCCTCAAGGGGGCACAGATAATGCACATTTTTGGACAACTGGTGGGCTAACTTTCTGGTTTTGGACATTGCTAGAGAAGAGATTTGGGCAGAATTCTGTGGAGAGCCTTGGGAATCTGAAAGAAAAAATTGGCAACTGGAGATCAGAGCCATTGTGGGTTCCCCTGGCTCCCGTTCCGGGCCGCCCCCCCCTTTTTGGAGGCAGTCACCAGGATGGGTTTGAACCAGGGGATTTTCTTTCTGTTGGTTCTGGGATGAGATGGTGGGCGGCGGTAGCTCAGTCTCCACCTCTCCCCAGTCTGGATTTGCATCCCTAGGGACCCATTTTTCTTTGGGAGGAGTTCCCCCTCTCTGAAGGAGAAGATCCTTTTCCCAGGATCCTCTGAGGATCCCTCTCCCTCAAATTGGAAGATCTGTACCTCCTCCTCAAACTGTGTCTGTTTGGGTCTTTTGTTTCTCCTAACCCCCCTCTGTTCCTTAGGAGGCAGACTTTCAGGGGCAAGAGATTTTGTTTCCGGTTCCTGGGTTTCCAGGGGCTGTTTACAAGTGAGGAAGGAAGCTTCCTCCAAGGCTTTACACCCCCCTTCCCTTTGTGCCTCCTCCCTGGGAACCGGTGAGCTATCGGGGTGCTGCCCCCGTCATTGTTCTGGGGCACCAGGTCCAGAGTTGGGTGCGTTCTGCGCCGGCATGCCGATCTGAGGGTTCTGCTGAGCCCTCAGTATGTGACCCAGATCCCGCGCCATGTTTTGAACCTGGCGCTCTAACTGGGAAACCCGCTCAGGCTGATACGGGGCCCTGTTTTCTCCCCTGGGCTGATCCCGGGAAGGGTAGCTATCCCTTCTTTGGTAGTACCCCTGGTTGGGAAGATTTGGATACCCCTCCACCCTTGGCCTCCCCTCTCCCGGATTCGGTTGTCTGGGCTCAGGGAATTGGGGAAAGAAGGGTGGAGGATTTTGGGGTTGGAAATTGGGTGGATACCTGGGGAAAAAGTTCTGCCCAGGATTCGGAGAATTTCTGCCCTCCGGTGGGAAGTTGGGAGGGAAGTTCCCTGGGTTAGGTGCTTGGCTGGATCCCCCCCCTTGGGCTGGAGGAGTCCACACATAACCCAGGATGGGTCGACTTCCCTTGTAACGGGGACTTACATAGTCAGGAGAGCGAGGGACCCCATTTGTGGGACTACCTCCTTGACTCCCTGTTTGTGACTGGCCCGAGGATCTTCTGGGCCTAGCATTATTAGGTGCAGGTAGGTTTTTAGGCCCCCCCATCTCCAAATCCAAAACGGGGGCAACCTTTACCTCTGCCACCTTGGCAGCAGCAGGGGTGCTGTTAGTTTTGGGGTTTTTGGGCTGGTTTTTGTTTTCCACCGGTTTCTGCACCTCGTAGATGCGGGTGGCTTGTTCAATGACCCATTCTAAAGATCTTTTCTCATGAAAATCTCTCACGAGCTGGGTCATTATGTATTTGGGCAAGGCATGGAAAAACGTATTAATAAATTCTCTGCTATCCGTGCGCACCCTTCTGGTGGTCTGCGCAAAGGCACGTTTCAGTTCTTGCACAAACTCTTGTGGGGCCTGATCCTCCCCACACTGCAAATTGTAGGCTGCCTTGCGAGCCTCTTGGGGATTTCTGTGAACAGAAAAATGTTTTAATATGGCCGCCCTATAGGTGGACCACCTGGAATGATTTTGGTCCTCCAGCCCTGCAAAGAAACTGGAGTACTCTGGGGAGAATGTCCACTTTACATATTGGATACAGCTTTGGCTGTCCTTCAAATGAAAAGTCTCCATCATTTGCTCATAGAGCTCCAAGTGTTCCCAAACAGAGTACTTGGCGTTCTTATGATAAGGCGTGATGACACTCCTGATTGCCTTAATCTGTTTTAATGGGTCCTTAAGCAAGGCCCTTTTTGTCTTATTGGCCTTTTTGGTTCGGGTAACCCTTGTCCATTCGTCCTCTGACTCAGAGGCACTGCTCCCAGAGGTTCCTGTCTGATCTTCCAGGTTTTCCCGGATTCTGCGAGCCTGGGAATGGCTGGCTGAATGTGGGGACCTGGTCTCCTGTGTCCTGTACCGCTCAGAGGAGTCTTCAGATCCCTCCTTGCTGCCAGGATTTGATGGGTACCCCCCCACTGACCTAACTGGGCAGAGGTTTTCAGGATGCCCTTAATGGGCCTACTCTCCTGGGGTTCCCCATCAAATTGCACTGTGCTTGGGTGCCCATACCCGGATGCCCGCCCCTCCATTCCTGGGTGGTACCGGCCTATGAGCCCCATGCTTCTGGCTGGATAGTAATCTGCCATGCCTGTGGCCCTGTGCTCATGTGCGCCAGGGGACATGGGGGTGGCAGAGTCCAGGGACTGAGAGAAATAAAGGCCTCTGGTACTAGGGCTCCTGGGGTTATGCTCAGGAGTTTCTCTTTCCCAGCGAACCTCATCTCTATCCGCCCCTGCTCCCTGTTGCAATGCAAGAGCCTGCGCCTTCAGTTCCTCAGTTAAGGCCTTACTAGACTCTATCAGTCTCTCCTGCATCGCTACCTGTTGTTGGAGCCTATCATTGTGCTGGCAGAGAGCCTCATTCTCTCTCTGCGTTTCCTGATTGGTCCTGGAGCACTGGGCCAGTCTTTGCTGCAGGAGGGTTACCTCCTGAGCTGTGTCCCTATTGGCCTGCTCCTTTCTTGCCAGAGCATCCTCCACCTTCCTGGTGTGCTCTAACAAGTTATGGTGTTCTTTTTGGAGGTCACCCAGTCCCTGGAGGGCCAGGTGATTTTCTTCCATTTTCCTTTTTAAGTGGCAGACTTCCTGGCCTAAGGTATCCCTTTCCTGACTAAGAGCCTGCATCTGTGCCGCCAGGTCGTCCCTTTGCCTTTGGAAGGCACCAGCTTTCTGGCGCTCCTGATCAAACTCTGCCTGGGTATCCAGGTCTTTCAGAATCAGTTTATTGCTCTCTGCCTTCTCCCTATCTAGGTGGCTTTGCAGGGTGACTACCTGCTCAGCACATACCCAATTGAAGTCTAACTGTTGCTCCAGCTTTTTCTGGCTCTGCAGTAGGGAGTGCAAACCTTCTTGGTACTCCTTCTACAAGGCCAGAAATCTGGTATCCTGGTCAGCCTTTTCCTGTTGCAGGATGTCCATATCCTTCTTTATTTTAATGATGTGCTGTCTACTCTCATTTTCTGACTCCTGGCTCCCCTGCAGCCTCTGCTCAGAAGAGACCAGGTCAGATTGGACCTTCTCTAACGCCATCTGTCGCTTATTCGCCAGATCTTGGCTTTCAGTACATTTATCCTGCATGTCTCCCATATATAGGTACAGGTATGCCGCTATCCTAACCATCTGGTCTTGTTCATCCTTAGCCTTCGGGGCCAAATATAGTTCACTCAGGGCCACATGTAAGGGACCCTGGTCTCTCCATATATCTGACCCTGTTTCCGTGATCTGGGGTGCGATTGCTTGCAACCAGACCGTCTGGTCCTGATCGGTCCACTCACCTCTCACAAATAGCTTATGTAAGAAGTGCTCTCTGGCTATTTTCATATCTAGCAAGGTCGTCATTCTGGAATTTGAGTTCCTTCCTGACTTACAGAAGTTTGTATTTTATTTTTGCAAAACAGACCTTTTCCTTAGAGCGTTCCTTTGAGGAGTGCTTTACAGCGTAACACAGCGTGGTGATCTGACTGGATATGTGTATCTGGTCAGCTGGCACGCTGTATTAATCTGCACAAATGGTAGATCTAACCCAAACGTCCCGCTCGAGCCCCCAATTTGTAAGAGGATTCAATTCAACACTACAGCTAAGTCAAAGCCTAGTCTGGGATCCTGAATGGAAACCCTTATGGATATATCTTTATGTCCAGTTCATGCGTTCTGGATGACTACCCCTATATAACACCCCTCTCTTGGAATCCCCCTGACCCCACTGAGCCAAGAAGTGGTTCTGTTTTGCAAGTTAAAAGGTTTATTTGAGAATTTAAACAATATAGATATATATCACACTTTATAATAAATTAATAATTGGATATCACACTGAATCTGAGCAGTAATCAATAATGGATAGTCTGGCACTAGCACACTTGTGAATAGGAACAGAAGAATAAGGTGGTAGAGAATGCTTTATATAAGTTCAGATGGATGTAATGTTGAATGAAAATGCAATACAGAAAATACTCAATATGATTTCAACAAAACAATGTAATCACTTTTCTCTGGCAATCCCCTCCCCCCTTTATGCAATGCAAGGGAATGGAAGGAAAGCACACAGTTCTCAGAAATGCAATCAACTGTAATTCAGTTCACCCCAGCAAGCTTACACTACAGAAGTTGGAAACACAGGCCCAAAATGCTTTTGTATGTGCTGGCAATGAAGTGGAAAACATGCTAGAATGCTTTTAATTCCCTCTAGAGGTTCAGGGTGAGTGGTATCTAGTTAATATTAGTCCAGGCTCACTCTAGCAATGATTCAGGGATGGTTCTTAAGAGGCAAACACATTTTTAGCAAGGAAACTGCTGTTTTCACACGTGGAGAAATTTGCAAATCGCGGCAAATTCGCGAGTGCGTTTTTCGCGATTGCGGCGAAAGTGTATGGAATAGGAATGCGGTTCTAGGTTCGTTGCAAGTCTCTAAGACAAACGCTTACGGAGTTATGAACGATTTTGTGAAGGTTGTTTTTCGGATTTGAAATTTTAAAGTTCAAAGTGACAAGTGACAGCTAGCAACTAGAAAATGACAGGTGACAGCTTTACAAATGACAGGTGACAGTTAGGAGGCAGTTCTACTTAGATTAAAATAGATTGAATTAGAGATTGGTTCTGCACAGTTCTGCTAGGTACTCACAATATATTTTTGAATTAGAATGGGCCTCGCCACGCATCTGGTCAGGTTTTAGACTGGACTCTGGTCTGGTCTCGGCACTTCACAGTGATCTGGGTCAGCTCTCTGGTTCTGCTAACAGTGGTCTGGGTCAGCTCTGCTCTCTCTGGGTACAGCACTGCTTCTGGATCTTTCTGCACAGCTTTCTCTGGAGATTGATGGATTTGAAGTCTGGATCTCTGGATGTGGTATGGTCCGGCAGCATGCTCCGCAGCAAATGGAATTGAATGTCCCTATCTGTCCTGACTGTCTGCTTTTATGTGTTTTGAAAATGGGTGTGTGTGCAGCATCACTAGGCTCTACCCCTCTCCACTTGTCATTGGCCACTTCCTCCTCTTCCCCTTGATTGGGGGAATGAAATGAAGTGTCATCATGATGAGGTCTGTTTATGGTACAGAGAACCCACCCCTGTCAAATTACACACAATCTATATTTTGACCCAAAAGACATATTTGCACAGGTACACATTTGTTTAAAATTACATGCACCCATCACATATCACAGGAGGTATACCCTGTCCAAATCTGCTCTTCCTGGGAGCTTGCATTCAGAAATGGCAACATTTGCACTTTTTAACTGGTTTCGTAATATCGGACATTACCCCAAATTTATACACATGTGCGCAAGGAGTATGGACATTACTTGATGAAGTGTCAGATTATTAACATGCATACATTTTAAGTAATACCCTCTTAACTGCTAGTTTGCCCCCAGATCATACCACCGGTTCTAAAAACCTCTTAAAATGTGGGCAGAAAAATCACAAGAATTATGGTATCATTTAAATAATTATGACAAGTCCGTACTATGAGTTATTCATCTTTTTCTAAAACCATATTCTGGCTACAGGGGTGTGTCTTTTCAGGTCACATGGTACAGAAACCAGTTTTTCCACTTTCTTCAAGCTCAGCCTCTGTCTCCAGTTTCTCCCCCTCCCAGTTTCTGCCAAGAGGAAGCCATTTTTATTACCCCTGCAATAAACCATCTGCCTGGGCCCTGGAAGGCCCATTGCTCAAGAGGAAGCCATTTATGGCCACTTCCATAAACCCTCTGCCTGGGTCCTATGTTTAGTCTCTAGCAGTCCCTTGGCAATCCAATCAGAGAAGTGTCATATCCCTTTTGGTGGGAGCAGCAAAAGGCAGGTCGGCCTGGGAACACAGCTGTTGTGCAAGTCTCAACTCCTGGCGGGGGTAGCTGGTGGGCAGAATTCAGTTCCTTAAGCCAGGCCCCAGCTAATGTCACTTTTAGTTACCCAGTTTTCTGCATTCAAATAAAACTAACCATTTTTTACATATGCAGCTAAAATGCTGATTCTAAGTTTAAACTATGACATTTAAACAATTGCAACCTATGTGACACTCAAAAGTAGGTCACTCATTTCTTTTAAACATTTAGGTTTTTAGTGTCTTTCAGTCCAAATTTACTTAAACTGCTGAAATCCACAGCTCAGCCAGTCTTGTTATAAACCTTCAAGTCACTTCAGAATATAACTTTAGATTGTATCCACCTCTCAGTAAGTCTTTCTTTGGCCTGCTTTGGGTTCATTTATTCAGTTTTACACAAAAAGAGAAAAAAGTCTGTTGCTGTTTTAAAACGCCGGCTTTCTGATAGTGGTGAGTACTGGTAATGCACCCATTTTTGGGATTTAAGAAAATGAATTCCCCACAATTTTAGGTTGCTTTTGGCAATCAGCATTGCCATTCCCAATGGTTTCAGACTACTGTGTGGGTAGTCCAATGGTGGTTTTAGGCAGTGTTCTTCTGTGCCCATAACATCGGCAAAAAGGGTGGCAGCCTATTCTTCATGCACTTCCCTGTGCATTTTCTGGGAAGCTCTGGCCGTAATGATGTTTTCAATGCCAGTACTGCACAGTTTTGAGGTAGGGCTTGGACGCGTGGATAAAAACATCCCACAAGATGTAAGCCACATCAGTACCCTGTCAGTGATGCCTAGGGTATCACAGAGATGATTTATGAGGATGGAGTGGTTAATAGTGTCAAAAGCAGAGGGGAGATTGAGGAGGACAAGAACAGACAGAGAGTTTCCATTGCTACAATGACCATGTTGAGCTGATGGTAGAAGGTGTTCACTTGACAATCATAAACAAGTGTTTGCTAGATTTCTACATATCTGAGTGTGCCCTTTCATTTTCAACACAATTTAAATGTATGTGAAGTATTAGACACAAAAAGTATCATGTGTACAAAAATGGGCTGCTGTTGGCACAATTAACTGTGGTCAGCAACATCAACGTAATGGTCGGCAGCCATGTTATTATAACATTCACTCCTACATCCTGAGAAAATAACCACATTTCACACCCAATAAGACGCTTCTGTCTCAACTTTTAAAACAGCCAGAGATGCCTGCTTTCTGTGAGCTGCGTGTGACTCCACCCCAAAAAATGCAACCAATGTTCTTTTAAGTTTCTAACAGGGGGTTATATTGCTCTGAACTGTGTGGGTCCATACCAGAGATGATGATGATTCCTTGTGAAATGTGTGTCTGTACGACACATCATTAATCATTAATCTCACAGTAACGCTCTCACAGTTTCTTCATCCCCATTAATTCAATCACTGTGTCGACATGGTCGGCATTCTCTTCAATGTCAGATGAGAAAACTGGGGGATTATTGTGAGAATTCACACACACATGTACTCTAGAAAGTCCCCCAAAAGAGGGCTTGCCATGATATGTCTGTACTAAAGCACTGATATATGTTTCACATATAAAATAACCTGCACTATTGGACTCAAAACTCATGGTGCATACAGAAGTGGGCTACTGCTGAGTTGCGCTTTGTAATTCTAATGCAAAGGTCAGTAACATTCACTCCCAGGTTAGTACCCATTTTAACAGCATGAAACACTTCTTTTGTGGATGTAGCGGAGTGAGTGCTACGGTAGTACCTCAACTGACCTTTATGTTGATGTTGCTTACACCAATTCATGAATTGTGTCAATGGTAGATCATTTATGTTTGCAAGATACATGATGGAGAGAAGCATTAGAAATGCAAGAGTGTAGTGCGCTATTTTGTTTTGACCATCAAGTGTACCTTCTTTAATGGAATCATGCAGATATATTCTTAAGCCCGCACCATCGGCACGGCTCAGTGTTTGTGCCAGTGCATCACTGCATTGAAGCAATCCGTAGCTGCACTGGTACAGTTGTTACGCTGGCACCGGTGCTCTTAGCAATGAATGCATGTGAACTGTTAGAGGAATACAGTTCACTCAAAAGGACTATATGAAAGGTTATCACTTTAGCTGTGCGTCAGTTCATACTGTGTGTAAGGTGCTGCGTTTATCAATATGTGCTGTACTTGACAGCAGACACTGTGGCAAGAACACACCTGTGATGTCGAGTATTCACCTCTGCACTAAACACACTCCCGGGCTCTCAAAACTGTAGGCAGCACAACATTAAATACATGTATATAAAGAATACATGTGTCAAGGTTTAGCTCCAAATAGTGAACGCTTGCTTTCTTAGCTGTTAAATACATTGTTAATGGATTCTATGTTGCACAGTGTTGCCAAACCCTACTCCTTTAAAGCAGCCGCCATGCTTGTTGTTCATTGCAATCAATGTCATAAGTGAATAATGTCCACTGTAATGAATGTATCAAGCTTTACATTAAATGGATATTCAGAAAATCTTGGCTGGCTCTGGTACTATTCGTGCTGAGTTGGAGACCCATGGCTCAGTATACTCCTGTTAGTGGTTGAATGTAGAATTCGGTTCCTACATTAGACTGTGTAGCCCTGTGCATAGCGGGGATCCTTTGCTAATTATGTACCATTGTCCTTAGCGTGTCTGAGAATATGATGCACTGAATAAAGCTGAGTCAGCCTTTCCAAAACTCAAAGGTCACAGAATCCTCTAACAAATACAATTTTTCTCACAACCTAATTGCGATATACAGGCAGAAGTTTGGATAACGTACATTTGAATTTAATGGTATTTAAACAGGCGATCAAGAAATTGGAACAGAGATTGGGAGATGCTGAAGCACACCCAGGTGACAACTTTAACCCAGAGAAGGCTTGAAAAATAGACATAATTAAAAACAACAGGATTTCAAATCCAGCTAATGAGGTGGGAGCGTCCGAGGGGAGAATCCCCTAGGTTTTTAATAAACTGGTTAATATCAATCATGATAATTAAAGTTGGAGAAAATTGTGAGATTTCCTGCAGGGCAAGGCTGTTTTTCCCAAGGTTTGCAAAATTGATCGCGCAATCCCTGTAAGCATTTTTTTGTCAGTGGTGTAATCTATTTTCCCAATGTTGGAACATTTGTTTGGATGCTGGGAACTGATTAGCCACACAGTCTAATCAAAAGAAGACATCCCATTCGCTGAGCAATGAGTGAATTTGATTGCTCTGCACTTTATCTTGTCAGGGATTACTCGTATTGAGGCGATAGCGCAAGTGACGTTGCATACACACATCAGCAAGGAAGAAATAATTTCTCATTTATTCAGTAACAATTTCTAGTGGAATACAATAGGCAAATAATACCCAGAAAAACCAACATAACTGTAAGCGATATAACATTCAATGCACAGTCTCTTAGCAGCAATAGATTTAATCTTGTTTGAAATCTGCAAGACAAAAGTGCCAAATGATTGACGCGATCGTCAGTGTTTGTAAGACTCAAACCAAGCCACTTCTCGCACGTACGGATTCTGGCACATCTGAGTAATTCCAATAAATGATCGCTGATTAAATCTTGCAGGCAGCTTTAAACTGTGACATTAGGCATAGATATGTATTGTCTGCTGTAAGTCTTAATCCAAATATACATTAACACACCAAAAATATCGTTGAGACTTCATTGTAGTTCAGAGACGGCCACAAGCCATAAATGTGATCCATATTCACTCATGAAAAACCAATTAGGAAACATCAATCCATGACAAGATGGTCTTCAGACAGCAGTGGTTGTGGGTCCACGCCGGGATGGATGTCGCGGGTATGCCAGACATTACAGGGGAAACACGAGAAATCCAGAAAACGTGGAGTATTGCCATCCGCCAACCAGATTGCCTTTCTCCAGTTTTAGGTAAACTTTGTCCTCTTTGTCTAGGTAGAGCAGGACTCCATTGGTAGCTGCTTCACGAGTGACATCTTTGTCCCCGGCGAAGGCAGAGATGACGGGTTTTCCATTTAGCATCAGGTTAACCTAAGGGGGAAAAAGGAGACATTCAGTTCGCTGATAAAATGGCAAATTGCATATCCATTCTTAAAGCATAAGTGATAATATGCTAAACAGTGCCAGTCAATGGGCATGTTCAGTAGACTGATCCTCATTATTGGATTGGCTTTCAATAAGGTGAAGTTGAATTAAAAATTCCCCTGAAATGTCAAGAGATGGAGTTCAACAGTATATTGTGCCGATGGATAAAAATGAAAAGTCACAACTGATCAATATAAAATCAGCTGTGTCGCTACGAGTTTAGATAGATTACAATTGAAAACGTATTATTTGAGTTTTTGTTTAAAATTGAGAAATATGGGCATATTAAACTGTATTACTGTTTATTTTCTGCAAAACAGTCCTTCATTTCTACACGTCAGATATGTAATAGGTTGAAGTAGCCATCCCTGCCTAAATTATACAAAATCCTTTCATGTAAGTGTAATGGGACAGATGAATACACATGTGACACCTACTGCCCAGACTCAGATGAATATACAAGTGTCAATTCCAATCCCTACCCCTCATCAACATTGTCCAGGTGAGAAACGTTACCAAATGAGACACTCTATCGCCCCACGAGCCTAGTGGTGGAAGATGAGACTAACTAAAACCACAAAGTTACTGTTATGAGTAAGAGAAGTGAGTTGACTAGTAGAGTGACAGGTAGTTACTACTTAACTAGATGACTATATATACACAAACTATAGACAACAGAAGTGCATGCAGTAGACATGAAGAACACATGCACTCCACATTAAGAACACGCACAATAGGTAATATATGCATTTAGAAATGAAGAATACGAATATTGTATCCATAAGACACAAAAAACATCAACATGACCAATTTATATAGTGAATGCAATATTAATGACACCCGAATATAGCTTGCTAACCTGGAAGCAAGGTTGTTATTGGGCAGCCATCTTTGGAAAGATGGACGTTGCAGCATGTCTCAGAACGAGCACAAGCCTTGATGCCTTAAACAACTCAAAAGGCTGAATTCACAAAAACACATATTAGTGCAGAGCTCAGACAGTAGCTCGCAGTAAAAGCCAGGGTCAGGAACTGGGAGCAGAGTCCTGAATGATGGAATACAGATACCAGATAACAGTTCCCAGGATGAGGCACGGTAGACTCCCCAATAAATCAAGTTTAATAAGAGCAAAAAACAGCCCTTGATGTTCAGGTGCATGGGATCAGCATACCAAAAGCCTTTGTAGAAAATAACTGACCAGCACCATTAGTGGTCACAAGGAAGACAATATGCATGTTAGAATAAGCTAAAGCCTTCATAAATAGAAGGACATTCAGTCTCAAACACGGTATCCTAACACGTCACCCAGAGATGAAAAGCACTGCCTATTCATTATGTGCCAATACAAAGATAGAACATTTGCAGAACTCCCTTAATATGCAAACAGACACCAGCCAACACACAAAGCCAAGTTCAAAGAATGAAGGAGGCCTCATCGCTCAGGGGTATTCTTTAATTGGAAATATGGCAGACCATGGAAGTCTCTTCCCCCCACTTGTGACTCATTCAAATCTGGATGCCCTGTTAAGATGTCCAGGGTTGTCAGGATAGATGCCAACCAATAAGAAATCACCTTGCCAAACTACCCATGTTAGATAATGTTGACCAATTAACTGTCTTTCATATTAATAATGTATTTCATATATAGCGTTACACTCCCATAGGTCTCAGAGCACTCAAATAACAGAAGACATTATTATCCCACAGAGTGGTGGTACTCATTTTATTGACCTCAGAAGAATGAAATGCTGAGTGATCGTTTAGCACCCTGTGCTATCTGACCAGCTAATGATATATTGTAAATGGTATCAGGGGTGGGATGGGTCCAGGTTGGGTGTACTAGATTTTGCAAGCATTGCCGTTATGATTGGGATCATTAAAGTTCCATTTTCTCACCAGACCTTCTAGTGTACTAACAAGTAAGTTCGGGATGAACAGTGCATATATTATTTTTAGCTAACATGAGGGACATTCTACATTGTTTGTGACACTGACTGGATTTCATTTTCCATTTCAGCACGTATTGGGCTGTTTACCAGCTATTCTCTTTACAGGTTTTTTTTTTTTTGTTACGATCGTGAGTCCTGTTACTCTATGAGTAATATAATAACTGTAGCCCCTTTTTTGCGAAACGGGCATATACATCATCACCTGTGTTTAAGCGTGAGTATAGCCTAGAGTTCACTTACACAGAGGGTGGCATTTGCTGTTTGGAGCTTTGTTTTCCTTACTTTCTTCCGCACTATGAACTACTGGTGATGGATGAATGGTTGTGTGCTCTCTCAGTTGAAATTAGTAACTTGTGCCTGTCTGTATCTTTACTGACCTGGGTGCTTTTAACATGGAGTTGTATTAGTGCCATGACTCTTTGACACTGTAGAGGGTGTTCATTAATTGTTTGACTTCTTTCCCATTGTTGAGGACAATTTGTTAACTTTATGACATAGTGCCAGCATACTGAATTAAATTGAGTGATTCACCTGCTTTAACGAGTATGATTAATGAAAAGTCTACGGGGTTAGAGTGGATTTATTTAGGTCTTTTGACTCCTTGCACTTGACTCAATAATAGAGGTTTTTTTGCAGGCTGTGGTTGTTTTATTTTATTATTTTTTGCAACCCAGTAATGTGTGTTACTGTTACTCACACAGGTAACCTTCTAAGGTAGACAAAATCATTGTACATCCACGATTTAGTTGTACTTGCCCTTGAAGACTTCAGGCCAATCAACCCCTGAAGAATTTCCGCATAACAGTTTTCTTGCATATGGAAAGAAACATGTTGGGTCTTGTCAACCTTCATAATGAATTATGATGAATGTATATTATTAGGAAGTGTTTTATATCATGTTTAACTGCTTTTGTGGCTTGGGATTTTTTGTATTAAATTTTTATTGTTATTCATTATTTTGATTCCAAAAGTATGTAACATTGGTGTGCATTGTACTTGTGTTTCTGTATTCAAAGTGATTTATGATAGTAAGTATGATGTAAGAGTATGAGTTTGATTCATATATAAATTCTACTTACTTTTGATTGTTATTATATTTTTTTCATTAGGTGTATTGTCAGGTTTGTTTTCTTAGCAAATTTTTGTATATTTGATGTCTTGTTCCAAATTTTACAATCCTGTTCTGTATTTTTTAAGCTGACCACAAAAGTGATGGGTGGACGGTTTCGAATGAATCTAAACCACTGGCAATTGCTCTGGGCAACCTTCCACACCACCGTTTTTTAGCCCGTCTGCGCCATTGCAAAAGGGGACCAGCCATGTGCAAATCAGTCAGCAGCTGCCGCCACCGAAGGTAGCAGCCCAGCCCGAACTGCTAGGCCAGGTCCCCTCTGCACAGAAAACCAAGCAACCCCAGACATGTTTCGGCCTTGTTGGACCTCCTCAGTGAGGTGCAGCCTGGTTCCCTGTGGCGCAGCGAGCAAGGGACCCACGTCTGGGCATACCCTCTCTCACAAGGAAAAACAAACTGACCACAAAAGTGATGGGTGGAAGGTTTCGAATGAATCTAAACCACTGGCAATTGCTCTGGGCAACCTTCCACACCACCGTTTTTTAGCCCGTTAGTGCCATTGCAAAAGGGGACCAGCCATGTGCAAATCAGTCAGCAGCTGCCGCCACCGAAGGTAGCAGCCCAGCCCGAACTGCTAGGCCAGGTCCCCTCTGCACAGAAAACCAAGCAACCCCAGACATGTTTCGGCCTTGTTGGACCTCCTCAGTGAGGTGCAGCCTGGTTCCCTGTGGCGCAGCGAGCAAGGGACCCACGTCTGGGCATACCCTCTCTCACAAGGAGAAACAAACTGACCACAAAAGTGATGGGTGGAAGGTTTCGAATGAATCTAAACCACTGGCAATTGCTCTGGTCTTTCCCTTCTGTAATGGCTTGGCAGGCGAAGAACAGTGGTCTGGAGGGTTGCCCAGAGCATTGCCAGTGGTTAAGATTAATTCTAAACCTTCCAGCCATCACCTCTTTGTTTTTGCTATGTCACCCCGAGTGGGACGGGTATGCCCAGACGTGGGTCCCATGCCTGCTGGGCCTAGAGACCCAAGCTACTCCTCACTGATGAGCCCCAACAAGGGCGAAACATGTTTGGGGATGCTTGTGGTCTCGTGCAGAAGGGATGTGGCCTAGCAGTTCGGGTTGGACCGCCCGTTTTGGGGTGGGGCCAAGCCTGATTTGCATATGGTCTTTCCCTTCTGTAATGGCTTGGCAGGCGAAGAACGGTGGTCTGGAGGGTTGCCCAGAGCATCGCCAGTGGTTAAGATTAATTCTAAACCTTCCAGCCATCACCTCTTTGTTTTTGCTGTATTTTTTAAGAACTTAATAAATTTGCAATAATGTATTTCATTGTTCGAGGTGAATGGAATTCTTTCACTTCTTCAGGCTAGGGTCCCTTGGGACGGTAATGCTGTTGTGTTTACATTGCAGTGTGATTTCGTTACCTTAGAGATTCACCCATAGAAGCACATATATTCCAGTTGTATTGTTCCCCTAAATATGTTGGTGCTCTCCAGGTTGGACTGAAATACAGATAAACCTGGTATCCCTGTTATTTTGTTTTTACATGGGTCTAGGTGGAGCCATCGGATATATTTTAACCAATAAAGTAACTAGCCTTTAAACTTTCTACGTGAAGGATGACCTACTAACCAATCCTGATTCCCTATAGGTTTTGTAAATTGATAATGTAACGTGACGTACTTTTTGACTGAAGTTTGTAACCAAACCAGTATGTAATTGTCTGAAATACGAGAGCTACAAGAGGAAATGTTTGCATGTTGTCCCGGCTTAGATTCAGTGTTTGAATAAAGCTGGGTTTTGACATGCACCTGAGTCCTCCATCACTGAGTATTTTCCCTTACTGATTGTGTGATTCTCGGCACCTCCTTAACATTCAGTAGCAGAGGATGGTTCTTTAGATGTTTCCAGGACAATCGAGGGCTCCTAAGCTCATTCTCTCGCACAGCGAGGGAGGTCTGTGGAGAGCAGAGATGAATGAGCATCTGAGAAGAAAAGTCAGCAGCTACCCCTGTTGATGGAAGAGCCCTACCCGATCCCTGCAGGCCTCCCCCCTGGGTGTGGTGGTAAGAAGGCAGCAAGAGGAGGCTCAACACCAGAGACTCTGAGAGGATCCGTGGATGCAAGTATGAGCGATGCACATTAAAACTGGGGGGGTCTGTTTTTTTGTGTGTTGATGATTTATGAGCAGTACAACTATTAACGGATGGTATACCTTCGACATGGGTTGAGGAAGAACACGTGATAAGCCTCTTTATGGGGCAAATATGAGTGGAATCCTCTGCTTATATGGGAAGATTGCCATATTTTGATTAGTATTAATATTTGCTGGTGCCAGCCTTCTGTTGCGGTATTATATAGAATTGTAGAAGCAGTTTTTCTTTGTGCTAGTAGGAAAAGTGAATTAGTGTTGTGGAACCGATAGAAGGGTCTGGAGCATAAGTGGAGTTTGTGGTGCTGCTCAAAGGGAAGGATTGTGGGATATTCAGGAACTGGACTCAGAGAGAGAAATGGGTGTGGCAGGGGGAGATATTTTGGGGAGTGGGTTTGAAAACGAGCAGAAAGAAGGTCAGTGAGGGTTGGAGCACTATTCATTGATCACTGGTAAGTTGTGTTTTACATTGTCACTATGGTAGATACCCATATTGTTTATTTATGTAAGACACTTTCCAGATATAAAAATTCTTAAGTGCCACATTGAGTGGGTTAAAACTATGGCTTGCAAAATGTTTATGCCGTGGCCAAAAGACAGCACTCATTTGAAATTGGTGCTGTAACATATGTGCAAAAATGTACATGCCACCCAAAAGGTGACGCAATTAAAGAATAGATTGGGTTTTCTCGTACTCTTAATATGGAAGATGTTTGATGAGGAAGGGGAATAGGAACAGAATAAAAAAGAATGGATGCTTACTAAGCACGAGGGAATGGGTGCAGAGCCCACAGCTCGTCCTTATCTTCCTCAAACTGTTGACCCGTCCCCACCTGTACAGGGAGTACATCCAATAAAGGCGACTGCATGTTATTCCAATTTCATTAATGTGTGCCCAGCGTATAATGAAAAGGACAGTATGAGAGGTGAGAAAGTGAGCAGGCAGATGCCAGTGTCCTTACAGGGTGAATCTGATGTGTGGCGCTGGGTTCAAGAAGGAGTGAAAAGCATGCAGGACAACTGATATGAGACAGTGATTGTGCCAGAAAAATGGATAGGAGGCATGTTTTATGTAGAAAGAGCATTGATGAAGATAATAAGAAGGTGAGAGAAGCTATAGATGAACAGGAGGCAGAGAAGCAGAAGAGGGCGGGCGAAGTGAGAGAAAAAGAAAGTTGTAGAGAGGAGAAAGAAAGGAAGTTGATGAGAGGATGACCCGAAAAGGGAAAAGAGATAGCAGAGGGATGAAGAAAAGGAAGGAGATAGTAGGTGGAATGAATAAAGGGAAAAGGCGAGAAGTTTAGAGAGGCGTCATACGGAAGTTGATGATATCATTAGAATCATTGTTAGACAAGGGGAAAGAAAACATCATAATAAAAAAAGGACAGCGTAACCAGGAAGAGAAGAGATGACATCAGCATAAGGGGAAGATGGGGAAAATATCAGGAAGAGGAAGGCAGGGATATATGTAGGTAATGAATGGGATATGTAAGATAGATCCCCTTAGAAGACTTTAATTTGAAGATAGAGAGGGCAAAGAGGAAGAAGACACAATGACAGAAGATGAATATGACGAGAAGAGTGGTGAACAGGAGGCCGCAGGCCACACAGGGCCCATCTATGGGCACGGGTGCAGGGAGAGAGGCAGCTTGGTCTGAGTTGGAAGAACCAGAGATAAGGCCGGAGCCTATTAAACATCTGTGGGTCCCAGAAATGAGCTTGAGGGGGCAGAATGGAAGACTCCCTATGTAAACAGATTACGAGATTTACCAGGTTGGAGGAAAGTTAACATGATGGAGATTCTGGGGAAGATGAAGTTTGCGGCTGCACCATTACATAAAAGTGGACTGTCACAATGTCCTTTATTACTGAAAGGCAGAGGACTAGCACCGTATAGATCTTGCACGCAGACAAACAATAATTACCTAATTTACAAATTACCAAGTGCAGGGAAGTGGATTCATGAGCTGGAAAGAGAGATTTTTGGAAACAAGCAGGGTTTCTCCGGGGTGAAGGCACAAAATATTAAACATGATGGGTCCCTGATTAACAAGTGTCGAGCAGGCGTATGAAGGGTACTTAGGATACAATTCCCTGATACATCAGATATAAGGGCAATAATGACACGGAAGATGTGACAGGACAAAGACCCAGCTGCCTATATACAAGCCACTCAGGAGACATGGCATTTGGAGACTAGGTGGGACAAAAATAATTATTTTTCATCACATTTTATGTCAGGTACTCCCTGAAGAAGTGCAAAGGCAGTTCAACACAATTGTGGGGATTGAAGCAAAGACATAGCCTGAGATACAATTGACTACTGTTCATCATTGCAGACTAAAACAAGAGAAGGACAGAAAGATAGTTGACGAAAGATAGATGTAGTGAAATTGGCCCAAAATAAGCTGTTGAATTTAACAATAGAAGGAGCTGTGTTAACCCATAATGGGGAGAACAACAACGGGCAGGAGACACAGCAGATGCAGCAAGGGTTTATGGCAATTTTGCAGGAAGAGGAGAATATAATTATTACCCCCGGGGAAGAGGGTGTGTACCAAGAGCTAGAGTGTTTGGATTTCAAGCACCACAAGCAAGAGCGTTCAACTGGGGACGACCATGATTTGGAAGACCTTCTGCACAATGTTGGACATGTGGGAAACTGGGACACATTTCACAAATTTGTAAAGGTAGGGGAGGCATGAAATAAAACTGGCAACAATTTGACCAAAGAGGGGGGTCAAACTCTCCACTACAGTATAGCGCAGCACAGCGGATTATAATGCTTAGGATTACATGTAGTATCAGGAAGCACATCTGATGCAAATGCTGCAAGCACAACAAATAATACAAATGGTAATACAAATTTTAAACTGCAACCACAACAAGTAGTACAATCTCAGATAGAGAAAACACAGGCGCAACCCCAAATACCCCAGAATGCAGTACTACAATGGGATGCAAACATTTTGCCGTAGATACAAGCAGCACCTGGAGCAGAAGGGGTGACAGTAGTGGGAGAAAATACTTTTACATGGAAAGGACTGAACATGTATCATACCTGATTCGTTATTATGATATAAATGGTTTCCAAATTATCTGGTAATACCTTTATTTTTCCCCTTCTCCTTAGCCCTTCAATCATTGAACTCACACATTTAAGCACAGACAGCATTTTTAGCGGTGTCACCAAACACAAGTATTATCAGGTCGGGACCTTTCAGACCAAATGAATAAATCAATCTTTAGTCTTATACTATTTTTAGTAACCCTTAGTTTGAGCTTCACATTTAGGGTTATTTACATCCTTAATTGCAAGAAGGGAGAGAGTTCTCGAAATGCGTAGTGAAAACTGATCCACTACATAATAACCATTTACTTGTCATCATTTAATCTGTAGTATTTATCCTGTATGAACTCTATCCATGCAGACAATGCTGATTACCTCACTCAAAATATGAGTGTTGTTCACATTTTCTTTGAATTTTAGATAGAATGGTGGAACGGGTTACATTTAACTGATTATTTGTTGCTTATTCCTATGTAAAGGCAACACTCACAGATGAGAGTTATGGACTATCTTATGAAATACATTATTTTACATCCATGAATGATCAAATTGATATAGGGAGATTTCCCATTGGAGGGCATCAAGGAACTCTTTTGTGCCACAAAAGCACAGCCCACAGGGACACTTGATGTATCCAATTCTATCGATTACCCCAGACTCCCAAGAGCAACCAAGGGTCGGGTAAATACGGGCGGTGAGAAACTGTGCAAGAAAGGGAACTGTCTAATGTCAGGAATATCCATGGAAGTACAAGGATTCTCTGGGTCTATGACAAAGGTTGCTTTTACATATAAACTTCCCAT
Organism: Ambystoma mexicanum; assembly: GCF_040938575.1. Lineage (NCBI taxonomy): Eukaryota > Metazoa > Chordata > Amphibia > Caudata > Ambystomatidae > Ambystoma > Ambystoma mexicanum. The sequence goes on along the minus strand of NC_090925.1, from coordinate 447,575,279 downwards.
AATCATAGGGATTGCACAAGATGGCTATGCCAATTTTATACTCTTGCAAGACACCAGTACAAATATTAGGGAAAGCTTGATGAGTAAATAAATCATGAAGATTTCTGTCACTGAACAGGAAATAATTTGTTCCACTCCATGTATCCATGTTGATGAGTTTATTAGAGCATTCTCTGGTGAGATAGCACAGAGAGGTGTGCCACTAAACCCAGAGGTATTCCATTATGGAGTACAGATCTTATTGGCTCTTTAGCTCCTACAAATACAAGATAAACTGTTGAGGCTACCAACATCATTTCTCTTTAGACCAGAGATACACAAAGATGATTTGTTTACGTAAGCTAACTAACATGACAACACGTGTGCTTTTTTAAAATTAACGATGAAAAATGCCCACACTGCATATATAATTTGTGTTGTAACTCCGGGTAGACATTGGATTCTATGAAAGCCGGTGTGTTTTATTGCTTTGAAAAAAGGATGCTTTGTTGATTTGTGGTTTGTATAAAAACAAATCAGCCGAGACATTAATTGCAATGTTTTTGCGAAAGGAAAGTGGATACAATTAAAAGAGCCTGTCCGATTTCCAACAGAGGTGTGTCTTCATAGCTTTGACTATGTACACAAACATAGAATGAACATTTTGTGCACATGACCATTTGCCATTTCATAATGAGCACTGAAGTTCGGAGAGGACTCACAACGGTACTTCTCTGTGGACAGTTATGTCCCTGTACATACTTCGGCAGATTACAGAGACATAACTGTATGATGCAGACAAAGCGGTTTTAATGTTGACAATATATCTATATCGCGATTAGCGATTTAATTCCTGAAGCAGAAGGGCATTGAAACATTGCAGGGAAAATCAGGCTGGACCGCAGCGTTCCTAAACATGCCTAGACTCGTCTGCATTCATTCAAATTGCTGATACATTCGGATGTCTGGTTCCATTATAACCTGCCTGAAAAGTGAAAACAATGTTGCTGGCGTTCAACACGAGCCAAATGACAGCATTTTCACATGGATAAAAGGCATCTTATCCAGTCTCCTGCTAGCAGCGAACCAGCATACTGTTGTATCAGGCAAATGAGCCTATATACGTGTTTATGAATTGGAAATGATACCGGTGGCACAGGCCATGTTCGGTGCCGCAGCAGTAGAGTCGCATCATGAGACTCTGCATCTCCATGGAGGAACACACATGGCAGTGGCCAGTTGCAGTGCAAAAGTCTAATGTGGTACGGGAAACAAACATACCTTAGTAAACTTTAGATTTGAAGGAAAAAGAAAAACAAACTCTTTGTTTTTCTTTTTCCTCCAGATCATAATGTACCCACTGGACTCACTTCATTCTGACTCTTCTCGTCATTTTGTTTGCAGACGTAGGGATCACGGAAGCAACAAGTCAGGCTGAGGCCCGTGCGGACGTGCTTCTTGTAATATTTGTTCCATTTCATTTCATGGCAAGTGCAGACACAGTGATTGACAGAGCAGTCCAGAGCCACCATCTGACTCCAGCCTTTGAGAGACAGACAGTCCAATGGGCCCATACACCAATTGTCTCACTCACACCCATTCCTAGCAATATTAAACGTCTCCAGACCCACTCAGACATCTGAATTGTGCAGGGGGGGTGGGAGCTGTTACGAAAAACACTCCACTTCCAACACGTGCACAATTCAGAAACGTGGCAACCAACACAAGGCTAATGAATGAGAGTGCCCTCCCTAAGCCCCTCCCTCTGACTACGGTGCAGCCAGTAGATTTATCACATAATGCTGCATTTTTCTATTAAACTTGCTAGCTGTAGTGAATAAAGGTGCATTCATATTTATCTATCAGCTGCTCTATTCATATCCGTTACTGGTTTACAATCAGTGCATACATTTATTATGAGGTGCACTTTATCTCATTCTTTTTCTTATTAATTAAACCTAAAATAAACAGAGCATGGACCAGTACATCGGGGTGACACAACTCACTATCCTCAATAAGTACACATTTTATTAAATAATTCACAAATAAACATCAATCTGTATGTCTCCTTAAAAACAACAAATTCATTCAATACAGAACAATCCAAATTCTTTCACAACTCCATATTCTCCATCCATCATTCATGCATACATACATAAAACCCTAACAGCCTATTTTTCATAGTGAAACAATACCAAATGTTACACAGATGTCATTTCATCGTCTATTTTCTCTGACCCTGTCCTTATTACAAATGTCATATACAGTTTGTTAATAATTTTCAAACAATTTGTGTGGTCTTCGACACGTGTTTCGGTCAAATGGACACCAATGATGTCCTTCTCTTCTCTTCTCAAGACTTTCCTCAGGACGTGAGGCAAAATCTAATAGTGGAAAAAAGTGGTTGTTCCCAAAAGGTTTGGGAACTCCCATCCCCTGCACACTGTCGAATATCTGTAAATACAGATCAATAACTAAAGGGAGTTATAGATACTTGTTTTATACATTGTTTCAGGAAACATTTAGCATAAAGTGATTTGTAGTCAGCAATTTAATTGGTACATAAACCATATTCATTGAACAAATACATTTTTTGAAGAAACAAAGATTGTAGAAAATATTTGGTTGCATTATTGTACATAGTAAATGATGGTGCCCAACGTGTTTCGAGTTATCAACTTTTCTTCAGGGCAATGGCACAATTTTTCAATTTTCTAAAAAAAACGAAGAAAACATAAATCATATTTTAACCAATTTAATAAGTTCATATAGCCTATAAACGTTTTAAACTCGGAAAAATGACAATACAGCCATAATTTAAGCTAATGCAAAAGAACTGACAAGACGGCAGTGTAAATGAACATAATAATAAACATGGATACTGAAGTACATGAGTATACCCAAACAGGTGACCTATCCAGAATGTACCCCATAGATCATCTTATTGTACCTTCTGGGACAGTATCTGAATGTTCCATTGACCCCACAATTACATCAAACTTTGGTTGGATTGTTAAGCTAATGGGGATTGCTGCTTCAAGACCTGCGGTCTTGAACAATATGTGGAGCAAGCAGGTAGCTTGAGTGTGGGGAGCAAAATATGGATACCCAAAGATGACTATCCTGGAATAGGTAACAATATAGGGATGGCCCATGACTGGACCAGAGGGGGGAGGGTAGTGGGACAGATGAATACACAGGTGACACCCACTGCCCATACATATGCAAGTGCAGATTCCAATCCCTGCCCATCAACACTATCATCTAGGGGGGAAACATTGCCAATTGAAACAGCCCTATTGCCCCACGAGTGTAGGGGTGGGAGATGAGACCAACTAAAACCACAAAGTTACTGTTATGAGTAATAGAGATGAGTTGACTAATGGAGTGACAGGTAGTTGTTACTATATAAATATACTTAGAGAGTAACTAGATGACTATTTCTGCACATGAAGTATAATAGCAGAAGTCTATGCAGTAAGCACTCCACATTAAGAACGCATACAATAGGTAATATATGAATTTAGACATGAAGATTGCCAATATAGCATCCACAAGACACAAAGGGGCTGATTCATGGAATTTCTGAGCCGAAAAACTGCGATTTGTGCGCCATTCTGCCCAAAAATCCCCATTTGTTAAACAGGGATTTGCGGGCAGAATGGCACACAAATCCCTGTCTTTCAGCGCACAAATTCCATGAATTAGCCCCAAAGAATATTAACATGATCAATGTTTAGAGTGAATTCAGCATGAACGACTCATGAATATAGCTGGCTAATATGGAAGCGAGGGTGTAATTGAGCAGCCATCTTTCCAAAGATGGGCGCCACAGCATGTCTCAGAACAAGCACACACCTCGAGGCTTCGGAAAACTCAAAAGGCTGAATTAAAATAAACACATATTTGTGCATAGCTCAGACTGTAGCTCACAGCAAAAGCCAAGGTCAGGAACTGGGAAGGAAGTCCTGAATTAACAGAACACAGCTACCAGATAACCAGGATGAGGCATGGTAGACTCCCCAATTAATCAAGTTTAAGGAAAGCACTGAAACAACCCTTGATGTCCAGGTGCACGGGATCAGCACACCAAAAGCCATTTTAGAAAGTAACCTACCAGAGCCATGAGTGGTCACAAAGAACTCAACATGAACATTAGAATTAGCTAAAACCTTAATAAATAGAAGGAAATTCAGTCTCAAACACAGTATCATAACACATGACCGAGAGATGAAAAACACTCCCTATTAATTATGTGCACACAGACACCAGACAACACACATGGCCAAGTTCAAAGAAAAAAGAAAGCCTCATCACCCTGGGATGATTAGGGGTATTATTTAGTTGGAAATATGGTAGACCATGGAAGACTCTTCCTCCACTTTTGTCCCACTTGTATCTCTACGTCCTGTCAAGAGGTCAAAGATTGGTAGGTTATATGCCAACAAATAAAAAATCCCCTTGCCACAACACCCATGATAGATAATGTTGATAAATTAACTGTCTTTAAAATGATGTATTGGAAAAAGTATCTGTGGAGGAATGGGTCCAGGTGGAGACATCAGATATATTTTAACCAATAAAGTAACTAACATCTAAACATTCTATATGTAGCTCGACCTCCTAACCAATCCCGATTCCCCATAGGTTTTGTAAATTCAAAATGTAACGTGATGTTATGCCTGATGCACTTGTGTAAAACAAATAACTTATAATCGTCTGAAATACGAGAGTTACTAGAATAAATGCTTGTACGTTGTCCAGGCTTAGATTAGTTGTTTGAATAAAGCTGTGTTTTGATGTGCACCTGAGTCCTCCATCATTGAGTAGTTTCCTGACTGCTTGTGTGATCCTCAGCACCTCCTTAACATACAAAATGGAAAGGCACATGTTTTGCTTACTAACAGTTGATTGCATGTGTGTCCTTGCAAATATGTATCCTTGCAAATGTACAACCTGAACATGTAGTAAAGTGAGGAATGTTCTCCTGCAAGGCTATTAGTCCTTGCACAAAGACTCCAATATCTCATGACTGCAATATGTTGGTTCCTTTTCATTGCCCTCAATGAGCTGTAAACCAGCATATTTGCCAAAACACCTATCTTCCAGTGACAATTACCTCATACACTGCTCCTCCGACCTACTCGACAATCTGTTTTCCCCGAGACTGCTTTGTTCCATTTCCCCTCTAACTCTCCACTATATCTCTTCCTGCATATTCCATTCAACTCACACATCCACATCCTCCATACCGCCTGCTACTAACTCTTCAATTGTCACCTCTAACGCTTACTAATTGTGAACCCTTCTACACAGGCAATGCTACCTATTTTGCCCATCAGAAATTCCAGCCCATGGTGTCTCTGAATCCAGTAATTTAATTTCCCTTGCCTTATAAGGCTTTTATGCATTGTACACATGTTCTCCCACACAGCTTGATCGCAGACCTATGTCCCCATCTTCTTCTTCTATATAAATAAAAATGTAAATGTTTGTTTGTTCAAAATCTTACATCTCTGAAAGTTCTTTACCGATTGCTTTGAAATTTTGACACAACGTTGCATTCAAATAGGCGCATGTTTTTATATACCTACATAGACATAGATGTCACACTTGTGACAGGTAAAAACATGCTTTTTCTGAAAAACAGCGCCATCTGTTGGACGTAAAAGCAACACATGCTATACTGAACATTTTACTGCAAAACAGCACCATCTGTTGGACATAAAAGCAACACACGCTATTTTACGATTCCATTTCAATGCTCAAATACGTGCCGAGGAAGCAGCAGAGCAACATGCAGCCAGACTTTAGGAGGCACGGTTACGAGCACAGTGATTGTGCTCTGCAGATTCGGATCTGCTTCGCTCTCAACAGAATGAATGAGACAGGCTGAGAGTGGCTGAAAGACGTCAACGAGAAACAGCAGATCAGCGTCAAACATGACTCTGTGCTCAGCAATCACATGATTACAATCGCCTTGCATTCCGGTACAACCCAGCTGATGATTATAGTTTGAGCCGACGTGTTCTCATCGGCACCATGACTCAAGTGTGTCCTTATTGCAAGAATCTGAAATTTAATGGAGACACGAAAGGAATGTGCTGCATTGCCGGGAAAATTAAACTGCCTCAACTTGGAGAACCGAAAGAGCCATTAAAAACTACCCGCAAGCATTGTCAAATTAAACCTAATAGAAACATGCGCTTTCTCTTTTCTTTCTTTTCCATTTAACCAGACTGAGCCACAGTAACGCGTGGCCGGGGACAGCTAGTCTACAATAAATGACTTTTCCTGAGCCCCATCCTCTAGGTTTCCATCTTGCATGCACTGCTGTTGGCAACACCTTTCACAATTCCATCTCCATCTCCTCTGCACACAACTTTGCCAAAGATAAGGCATCTAATTTTTCATCGGCTCCTCAGAGGCACAGCCATGTTTCTTTCGATTAATGAAGCCAGGGAAGGCAGCTTGACCCTGGCTGAATGCACAGGAGTGACCAGCATAGCAAGTGAGCACAAACCAATTCAGCGGAGTTTGGAGGGGACCATTTAATTTATGGATCAAAATGGTACATTTTACTAAGCACTTTCTATGATAAATTAGGTAAAAGAGCCACACAATTTACAATAGGTGTTGTAGGGTTTTAGGAAACATGTATCTTTTGGCACATTTCCCTCAATATTCTCTGGACCCCCAAAAGATGTTGCTTTTGTTTTTTAACCTGTCCTGACCTTTTAAGGAGAAATGAAGCCTTCAGCTGCTTTACTCCCCTTCCCTTTTGCTAATTTTATTATGGGGATACTGATCCATTCTTAAAACTATCAGTCCTGAGATACTATGTTTCCCTTTTGTCTTTTTACCTTGTACCTTTTTGGTAACTTTTTGACAGTGCACACAGCATCTTATAATGCAGTGAAGGGATGCTTTTGTATCACCCTAGTCTTTTTACACTTCAGATTTTTTGTTACTTGTATATGTGCTCAAAGATACGCTGGTGGCAGCAGATACATTTTTACCATTGTTGCATTATTTTTAGTGTGCACGTTCATGATTAGCACAACTGGCTACTAAAGATGACTAGCACCCTAACATTGCCTTCCCACAAGATGTTCACTTGTTCTTTGGCCATATTGTTGTTTGGCTTCTTCCTGCCTTCTCAGATCAGGAAATCCCTTATATGGTCATGAATTTTCCCTCAAAAGCTTCTGCTTTCCCAGGCTACTGCTGGCCTGGTGTGTGCGGACCCAGAATGTGAATGGGACTGTCTGGTCCCACTACACATTTGTGGTGCTGGAAAGTCTAGATGTGGGGCATGAGTGAAATCCACAGTGGGCCCCTGCAAGTGCAGAAAGTCACCTTTTCGCCAAGTATGAACTTCGCAGCCTTAAGAGCTCTTGTTCTGGAAGGTCTTCTTGGTCATGACTGGAGAGAGATGCCTGCCATCACCACTGTGCGGTGACCATCAGTGGAAGATGCATCCTTATGTCCTAAAATGTGTCCAGAGAGTCCTGCAGTGGTGAAACCTGCATGACTTCTTCTCCTAGGGGTGCATCCTGCACCAGCAGCCGACCAGAGAAATCCTCTGACCCGCAATCCACAGACATCCTACAAAGGAATCTATAGTGGGAAAACCTACCTACAGCGACTACCAGTCGACCCACCAAATCATCTGGGAAAATCAGAGGTAGGGGGTTAGTAATTGCAATGCATTCTTCTCCCCCTATTCGCCTTAGAATAAACCTTAGAATACACTTTGGTTATTCCATTCCAAGGCTTTTTGATCATTGGATCTAAAAGCTTGTAGCTGAAAGAAAGGAATATCTTTTTACCCAACTGTAATAATGTTGAACGTATTCTAGAACATTTCACCATCACAAGAACTCTTCCTACACCAGCCCTTTCTCATAAGAAAGAAGCTTTGTGACTTTTGGGCACAAGGCCCAGAACATCTTAGGGTTTGGACTTATAAAGTTAGGGTGCCATTCTTGTGAATTGGTTTTATTCCACCGCATCACCGCATAGCTTCTGTTGTGTAAGTTATTGATTGCACGTCTATGAAGCTAATAGTGACTATATATATATTCTATTACTGAGTGTTGTGTGATATTACAACCCGATTACTTCATTTCTTAGTGTGTGTTTTGGGCCTATAATAAAAATAGTATTTTCGTACTACCTAAATTTAATTATTGTGTGCTTCACTCTGAGGACATTTTGCCGACCTCTGACCCGACTCACACTCCTGAGTATAGCCTTGACCAATCTCCATGCTTGGGTGACTTCCTAACATCTGTCCACCAGGCCAAATTCAAGAAATCCATCTTAATATAGGGTACAGCATGAAAAAAGCCTGAATGCACAAGAGCAGTTTCCAATGCATGCTCATAATGTCTCTGCCCACTATATAGAAGTACTCTGCAAATGGAAAACCCATTTTCATACTGATTGTGCCCACACATGTCCACTCTGGTGTACCTAAACCTATCAGTATTCCCACATAAGAATATACTAATGTTGCAGCTCATCTGAACCAATTGCACCTACAGAACTCTCACATAACTGACATCGCCAGGGCTCTACATTGGTCCACACTTGTATGCCATTCACAAGGTTAGAACGAGGTTAGTTGTTAGTGCCGTAGATCATTTTATAATGAAGTGTACAGGATTATACTGTTGTGCAAGCATAAACAAAGGCATTGAATCATCTAATACATGCAATGCCTGCAGTATACTATACCTTTAGGATGATAGAATAGCAGATTGTAAGAGTAAGCATCTAGCATAAAAGCAATAGGACATTTCTGATCCTCTAGGCCAAATCTGCTTGGATTCATTCTTATTACACAGCCCACGGTAGTGGCTGTGTAGTTATGGTTAAGTTGCTAATTCCATAAGAAGAGCACTTTTTGGGAGGCTTATAACTTTGCTCCCCCGGACGAATCCTCAGCAAACTTTGCAAAAAAAGTATATGGCACACTCTGATTGTTTGTGTGCAAATTGTGGTGAGGTTTGGTTAGAGAGGGCAAAGTTATACGGGGGTACCAAAATGTCTTTTTTTCCCATAGACATAATTAGAAAAAACTTTGCGCATGCCTACAGCTCAAACCGCTGGACGTATTTCCACCAAATTTGCGGGAGGAGCTGTGGGTTAGTCCCGAAAGCGTGTTTTTGTTCAGTTGGTGTAAATCCGTCCAGTCATTTTTTTTTAAATGGCCAAAACGTAAGGCAAAAAAATAAGTGATATCTATGTCCGCTCCGCGGGCGCGCTTCCCTGTTCGCTCCGTGGACAGGATACAGATTGGCTAATCGGCTTGTGTTATGTCCACGGACACGCAACATGTTTGCCGATTGTCTGGGGTGAGGTGCGCCACATTGTTTTGATGTGCCCGCCATCTTGGATCTGCCAAAAGCGCAGCAGCGAACAGTTCCAAATGCAATTTTGGGGAGTGTGTTGGTGTACAGCAGTGCTTGGGGAGGGTTGGGGAGTAGGAGATGGGTCAAATACTGTATTTGTTTAGATGGCAGGTGCCACTGATGTGTTCGCCATGTCTGTGGTTTTCACAGCTGTCTGCGGACATAATAATTGCACTAGTAGCTATTTTACTTTAGTATGATGTTGGTTTTGGGTTGTTAGTAGAGGATTGATTGTAATTAATATCCCCTATAAGCAACCCATGTACCAAAGTCAAAATGTTTGGTAGTATAGGTGTGTTTTGCTGCGGTGGTTGTGGCCAGGGCCTAGAGTCTTGGGTGCATGGCCGAAGGCCGTAGGCCGTAGGTCATACACCCAAGAGTGTAGGCGCTGGCCACAACCACTGCAGCATAACACACCCATAGAATCAAACACCCGTCAAATATCCAGAACCCAAAAGTGTGTGTACTGTTTCATTTGTACAATTTGTATGTGAAGTTTTGGCTAGGCTATGCAGTTAAGATTGTAGAGTTTGCAATAGGACTGCGTTATAAGATACCTTTCGAAGTAAATATTTTGGATTGTGGTGAATGAGTGTGTACATTTCCTTTGAGATCTAATGGTAAATAAACTACTTTGCCACAAATGCCTTTCACTGATTTAGAGGAAGGTATTTTTGGTGTTTTTGTTGAAGGTGTATTATTGCTTGAAGTGGGTGCACTGTTTGAATTACGATGCTCTCATATACATTTAGTTGTTGCAGGGGTTTTGGTAGTCAGAATAATTCCAAGTTATTTGTGATAGCAGGTGAAGGTGTTTGGTTGTTGACAAGTTTTGCAGTGCAGTAATTACAAAGTATTAAGGGGTCAGTAATTTCATAATTGTTTTCTGCTATAAGGTAGAGAGCTGATTGGAACCATTTGGAATCTTCATTGTCTTCTACTTTGTATGTTATGTCTACAGTTTCTGTGCTACTTTTATAAAAAGTCCTTCGGCAACATACACACATTGTTTGGTACTTCACTGGAGGTTCTTTTAAACTTTAGTATTGCTTTTTTGTATGTTTTTAATAGAAGGTTGCTATTTGTACAGTAGTTGGCAGCTTGTTTTGAAGCTAATGCATTTTGTAAGTGGCTTTCACTTCCAAAATATTTTCTCTGGATATGCTCTATTTGTTTGAGTAGTTGTTTGACAGTACCAAGTAGAAGATTGTTATTTAAATTGACTAGTGCTATAGCAGGACTTTTAGCATAGTAGTGTTTATGGACCAGATTTTTATGTTGAATGATGTGTCGATATCATTTTGATATGATGCAAGGTGCTTTTGGAAATAGGTCCTGAAATGCAGGTTAATGAATGTCCTTGTAGTCGTGTGTATCGGTGCACTGGATAGGCATCCATATTTTGTAGTAGTTTCATTTTGATTTTGTCTTTGCTTTTTACATACTGATTGAGGAAGTGGCGTAAAGATTTGAAAGATGTATTGGCAATGTTACACATTGATGTGCACGGCCATTTGTAGACTGGACATTTTATTAGAATGGAGAGGTGATAGTGAGCTTTCTGGGGATATTTTTGTGAGCAGAGTTTCTTGTTTCATAATGGTGTTATTAAGTTTTTCATACCCTTGTCCACTGTTATGTATGGCAATTGGGTTTGTTTTCTTTTGTTTATATGCTTCTTCTTTAAAATATGGTTTTGTGCTTGTGGTGTGACTCCATTCACCTCCATTCACCTCCACAGATGTTTAAGGAGATATTTTTGTTGATATTTAGTTTAAAGAGTAGTGTTTTTTTTTTTAATTTAGTAGTTCGTTTTGTTAGTGGTATCATTCTGTTTAAAAATAAAATAAATAACTTCCTTTTGAGAAGGATTGCACTGTCTATGAGAGCTTTTAGGATTACTTTTCTACGGTAGTGTAACGCTCACCTGACTCCCACGGAGGCACTGGTCTAGTATGGGTTGCTGTGGCCTCTTCGAGCGTAATGCGCAGAACTCGGAACACCGACTGAACAGGACCCTCAAATCTTGCTTGTCTGGCCCGTAGGAATATCCTTCTGCAGATGAGAAAGGGGATTAACAGTCTGCAGAATAGTGTGCTTGCTCCCCCCTACCCCCTTCGTTCTTCTCTAACTTCCTCCGAAATCCCCGGTTGAAGCTCACCTTATGGTTTGAAAGGATGAACTCTCCGTCCTGCTTCTGGTGCAGGGGCGCGTGTTTGTCCAGTTACTTCACTGGTTTTCAGAATGGCGCTGGCAAAATCCACTTGACTTTTCCGAGCGGAACGCCGTAAGTATGAAGATTACAAAAGTTCAAGTGTTGAGCCTCCTTTTCTGTTGCCTTCCTAACCTGTGATCTGTCCTTTATTTCAGGTGCATAATGAAGGCGATGCGTTGAGGGATTGACTTGCCGATGGTAAACTCAGGTGAGTTAGCGATGGGGGCGATCCCCCTTAATGTCTATATATTCCTCCAGTAATGTCTTTTGTCCTTTCCCCATAGGGGCAGGGGTGCGGTACCTGCCAACGAAGCGGCGCCGACCCGAAATGAGGAATGATCCACCAACAGAAGACCGGTAAGTGTTATGGCGGAAAATTAGACTTTCCTCATATGTTCCTTCTGCTCACCTTTTGTCTCTTCTTCTCTCCCCTAGGCGCAGAGATGTGGCGACCGGTGCAGACAGTCGCGGTGGAGCCAGAAGAACTCCCGAGGACAGGTGAGTGAAGCGCAGCGCTGCAGCGAGCAACGCAGTGCTTTTAAATGAAAGTCTTTTCTCAGGAACGCTGGCGTGAAGGTTCCGGATGCAAGTAAGAAGTTTGATAAAATTCTTGGTTTTCACCTTTCTCTTCTCTTCTTTCCTTACAGGTTTTTCCAGGATCGAGGCGGGCGTGGCTGGAGACCAGATGCAGGAGCAGACACAGTGAGCCTTCAGCTGCTTGGATGCAGAACAACGCGAAGCATGAGCAACTGTCTGGGTGTGGCTTAAATAGCCCCCAAAGTAGTTCCAGGTAAGTATCCTTCCCTGGCCACGCCCGAGTGGCAAAATAGTCCCAATGAAAAAATAGTCCCTTTCAGGTCTCAGGGAGGCCTGAATCTTGCAGCATGGTCTGCATCAGGTAAGTGCACAAAACACCTTCCTTTATGAGCCTGGCGCCTATGGCGCCAGACTGATGTCCAACATGAGCCTGGCGCCAAAGGCGCCAGGACAGAGTCCAAAGAACCCCTATAAGGGGCCTCTGGGCTTTTACCCGGGGGCATGATGCCTGCTCCTGGGGGTGCTGGGCCTGGCCTGGTGCTCCGGGGTTGGCATCATGACAGGTAGGTTTTAAGGGTTGTCCATGACATCTCTGGTAGAGATGGATGATTATTGTTAACACTTTTATTTTGATTTGCTCTACTTCTGCGTTGCTTTCTACTGAGTTTCTTTTTGGTAGACATTCTTTGGGGTTTGTTGGAGAAAAAAAGAAAGTGTGGGTTGGGCTGTTGTGCCGTGTATGTGTGCTTTGTGCATGAGTGTCTGAGTATGATGGAAAGGATGATTGTGGCGGTGTGTGATTGTGCAAGGTGCAGATATATCAAGTTGGGAAGGTTATTCTTGTATTTGTGTGTTACTATACTTGGCTTCAGATTCAATATAAAGTATGCAACTGGTAAGGGGAAGCGCTAATAATACATCTAATGGGAAAGGGTTAATACACATCTTTGTTCTACAACAGTAAAATGCTAGTGTGTTTGAGTAACAGTTAGAACATTATGTTAGTATTGTACTTACTTTTTTGTATGGAAAGAGTAGGTTTCTTCGAAGTTGTTCATACTTCAGATGCTGCTGCTTTTCAGGAGAGTGGTCTTCACTGCAATTTTAGAAGAAAGAGGTTAGTGAATATGTGTGTTTATGGCACTTTTGTTAATGTAGACATTGTTTTTTTGTAGTAGTAGTGTTTTCTTACAACTGAGCATACTATGCAATGCACTTTCATTGTCTATTTACATCCTGATTATTTTATTTAGAATCTGTTAGTTGAGTATTTTTTTTTTTACAAATGAGTATAATAGTAGACATATAGAGCACACTTGTTTTTTTAATGTGACATGTTTTGGATGGTAAGAGGTAGAAGAAATAATCATATGCATTTTTTGCTATTTTTACAGGGTAAATGGCAGAGATTGTACAGAAAAGCATGCAATGTATGCATTTGTGAAGGTGTGGGAAATACAGGAGTAGGATTTCATATATAGGCAGTGGTGTTTGAGCTGGGAGTCTTTGTAATGATATTGTCTGTGTGTGTGCTTGAACTAAGATGCATGTACTTATCCTGGTTGTGTGTAATTTTATAAGACACTGGACAGTCATTTTCATAATTATACTGTTATTTCTGCCATTTTTTAATATAAAATAAAACATGTCTAGATAGTTGTGAGTAAACAAAAAGAAGATAGGTTTGCAATTGACACTTCATCATAGCAGATGGGATAAATGGCAGTAAGGTCATTTTAGAGTTTATACAGGATAAGTGGCAGTTACTCTTTTTATATGTATTCTTAGAAGAGCTGTACATGTAATGTGTAGAACATATTCATACCTGTAGTCTGTGTTCATGCATGTGGATGTGCATGAATCTGCAAGTAGAAATATTGGCCAGTTTTATAGTAGTTGTTGCTGTAGGTCTGTTGCAGTAACAGCTGAATTTTACTGATAGTGATCAATAGTACATCTAAAGTGCTGATGTGTGATGATAGAGTTAGATGTAGAGTTCTTGGATGTGATTGGTGGATGATTGTGTGACGGTTTAACTGTAGCCAATGAAGAAATGGTGCAGAAAGTGAAGTGGAAAGGGTAGAAGGGCTGCCCCAGTGTTATGCGCTCATCGGAAATCGCGGGTGTCCGCGAGCAGGGCGTGCCACATCCTGGGTTTCATAGAAAATGCAGTATGTAAAGGGGACTGTAGGGATCAGCCAATCAGATGTTGAGGTTGTGGTTTGTGTTGAAAGAGTATGTGTGTAGTGAAGATGGTAGAGGTGGAAAAATCAGGGTGTTGGTGGTTGGAAATATGTTTGTCCATGGTTTGAAATAGTATGCTAAATGTAGGAATGTGGCAAACAATTTCGATTTTAAAGGAGTGGAGGTGGTGTGGAACACTGTGCCTGGTTTTAATGTGCAGAGAATTGTTCAAGTTTGTGGAGATATGGGCAGGGTCAATATTGCACATGTAGTTGTTTTGCACTGTGGTGCTTTGCATTTGGGGTATGTCAGTGCCCCTACTTTGTTGGTAGATTTGGAATATTTGGTTCAGGCAGTAATGATAATACTTCCAAATGTCAAGGTTATTTTTTTTCTGGTTTAGTAGCTGGGGAAATATGGGACAATGGTTTTGTTTTTTGTCCTCTGCAGGTGGAAAGAAGAAGATGTAGGGTGTGGTTTATTGACGTAGGTTGCAGACCTTCTCATTCTCTGTTTTACAGGAATGTTGGTATCATTATGTTTGACGCATCCACACTTTTTTTGTATTTATGCAGTGTAGTGACGTGTGTTGGTTGTGGCTGCTGCATGGTAGATTATACCTTCTGTTGTGAAGGGTTTTTACCAAGTGATAGTTTACCATGTGTAAATCCAATTAGCTTGCAGTTGTTTTTGGTACCATCTGCATTCTAACATGAAAGCATTACTATTATGTATTTTCTATGTGTTTGTATTTGTAAGGTGGTAAGACGCCCACACCGTTCATCTCGCTAGTGACCGAAAGTCGGATAGTACAAATACACGTGTGCAAATCATAGGCCACTAATATATAACTGTGGTTAATGGGGTGAGGGTCTGCGGTGTGGCCGGAGAGGTTTGCAGCAGGGTTTGCTCGGACAATCTCATACGATCTCTTTTTGTTAGGGCTCCAGACTTGCTCCTTTCAAAAATGTTTACGTGATTTTCCTTGTGAAGAGGAGATGGGATGAGGTGACAGGTGGTGTG
This sequence comes from Ambystoma mexicanum, assembly GCF_040938575.1. Taxonomy (NCBI): domain Eukaryota; kingdom Metazoa; phylum Chordata; class Amphibia; order Caudata; family Ambystomatidae; genus Ambystoma; species Ambystoma mexicanum. The sequence goes on along the minus strand of NC_090925.1, from coordinate 447,559,922 downwards.
GCCTGACTGTGGGAGTCGCTGGGAGAGTGCGAAGTTGTGCAGAGGAACAAAATAAATCCGTAGAAATGTTGCCCACATTGGTGAATGGTAGCAAACAATTGATATGTTTTTCAAAAATGTTTGTCATGCCACTGTGGTCTGAAGGGCTATTGGCTACCATTCTGAGTGAAAGTCAGTGCCGTTGAATTTTTGTTTCCTAGCTGACAAACCCATGCATGGTACACAGTATAAGGTTCACTTGTTTTTCGACCTTGAAACAAAGGGAGGATTTGAAAGGAATGTATGATGGGAGGGATGTACGACTTCCAAATATGATAATGTTCAGCATTCATAAATTGGACAAAGGAACATGTAATTTCATTTTATGAAAATTCATTGAACTGAACGGAGTGTGTGTGTTACGCCGATAGAATGGAAATGCCGAACATTATGTAAGTTTTACTTTGGACAATTTTATACAGGAACTAGTCAAATTATGATTCGGTGACATTAGTGGTGGGCTATATTGTATTGTTTGTTGTGTGTGACATATTGCAATGACACGCAATTACAACTTGTGTGTGTATTTTGTTTTGTTCTCGGCACATCGGCAGTGGAGCATCGAGATGTGTGTAGTCCAGTAGTGGGTTTACCCAGGTTGCACAAACCAGTAATTCAACGCTAATATTTAATTAAAATTCTGTCTATGTGTTCTCCTTGGTTTCATCTTGCTCCCTAATTGCAGTGTTAGCCTCAGCATTCCATTTCAAGTTGACCATAGTCCATAGAGTAACTTCTAAAGCAAACTGAAGGCCACTTTGCACGTTGTTTTGTCTGAGTTCATATTGTTTTATGTCCGTGTTTATCAATAGTTGTAACAGGGGTCCAAATTAATGGCTAAATTGTAAACCGTAATAAAGATTGACTACTGAGACACATTTCTGTTATGTTTTTTTAAACAGCTACATCTTGGCTTACTGCAATTTTCATGGATTCCAGATACCAACTGACATTTTTTTTAACCATTAGCTAGAGGTATATGTAAATGGGTGGATCACAGTGACGCTTTTTTGGGATGATCGCCATGGGCCCATATGCCCGTACTCCTTACTAGCGATAAGGAGCAACTTGACATTGTTTACGGTGGCCTCGCGCCAAGTTCATGCCAAAGGCTTGTGATTCACAGTGCTTCCAATGCTTTTTATAGTCAAAAAGAACACTGCATGACTTACGATAAACATGTGTGGATCGAGAACGAAGAACAAAATTACCTATTTGCTTGAATATGGCAATCACCAACAAATTGTACAGTGTTGCTATTTCCTTTAAAAGAATGGTTTTATTTTCAAAATTGAGACGCGCTGTGTTGTGAGATGATGTGTGATGATATTCCGGGTTCTGCGTCAAGTAATGTTATCACATAGTTGATGGTTGGGTGTGTTTTACTTCGGTGTATAGTAATGTCCTGGAGATAGGTAAAGAATATCACTAGGTTTGGTGATATCAGCTTCAGAGGCAGGTCATATGAATAGTGCCGCCAGAGCAATCCACCTTGGGCAATGCGGCAACGGATAAGATTAGCACAAGATTGCCACACCCTGGTGCCTGATTTTTCATGTGTAAAAAAGAGGAAAAATACGGTAAGGTGCATAAGAAATGTTTGTACGATCGATCAACGTATGCTTAGAAGCACATGCCGGAACACTTGGGAAAATAATATTTCTGAGTGCACTATTCTTTTAATAGATCAATTTTTTGCTGCATTCGCTGCAAATGATTTTCTAACACCTGTTTCTGTATTATTTTTAATGTCTGTATGGTGTGTTTAAAAAAAAAATTGGTAAGTACACATAACGTAATGGGTAATAATTTGCTTATATAGAGAAATGTAGTGTGTTCAATTGGTATCAATGTTTTCACTTATTTCATCACGAGGAACATTTTCTTCCAGCCATTCCAAAGTAGTACACATTTCTGTGTTAAAAAATATATATATATTAGTTTTTGTGTACATAATACTGAAAATGTATAAGTATATGAAATAAATGTAGTGTACTTACTACTTTTTTACAAAGTTTTGCTGTTACTGCTGTGTAAGTATGCTCATGCGTCTTGCTGTGCAGTTTCTGTGAGGTAATTCAGTTGGAGGCATATTTATTTTGTTTGGTATATTCCATTATATTGGAAATGCTACTTCAGTGGATGGTTGGTGTCTTACATATACAGTTTCCCCTTCTTATTTATTATTACATGTAGTGTATTTATGTGGTGCTTTTTGAATATGTTTGGTGCCCCCTGAGTTTTTGGATAGTGCTGATGGTGACCGCATCCGCCCGCAGACATGCGCACGGTCCGCGGACATCAAAATCCCTAGCAGGGCAGGGGGTTTAGTATATTCTATGTAATATAAATGTAAGGTAAGGGTCTTAGTAAACATTTATCACATTTACATTATCTATATTTATATTCAGTGAAAAAAACATAGTTAAAGGGACGTTATGGTTAAGTTGCGCTACTAAAAACCTATGAAATTCAGAGAAAAAAACTTTGTTAAATGGATGTTATGGTTAGGTTGTGCTACTAAAAACCTGTGAAATTCAGTGAAAAAAACTTTGCTAAAGGGACGTTATGGTTCCAAGCAAAACCTCCAAAAAAACAGAAATTCGCCAGTTATGGTAAGCTAAGCAACCATAACTTATGCCACCACTGTGCATTGCTAAAACTAACACCCTGGACATCAAAGATTACATCACAAATGTCATTGATAATAATATTTGCCCCAGGCACTTTTGCAAATCTGTAATGTCAAGTACTAGCATGTAAAGTACGCAAGGAACTTCATATCTCAAGCCTTGAAGGTGAACTAATTTCCACAAAACAAAAAAATGGTGATTATGTTTTGATACTAGATCTCTCAGTCAGTAGTGCTGAAGATTATGCTCTAGCATTGTCCCATATTAATATTATTATTGAAATTCGATATACAACAGGATTCATAGGAAAACAGTTTTGACAGTTTATTTAGCCTATGTTCCATGTTTGTGAGATAATTGCAACACAAACTCATCAAGAAATTAAACGTGTACTTGAATTAGTGTTCATCCTTCATTAAAACAGTTCATGGCTCGGGGTCTGTGCATGCGGCCTTAACACATATTGCAATTTGGTAAGAGTAATTGGTTGCTGTATTACGTTTACACAATATCGTACATATATTTACATTTGAACTATTGAAAATGAGGTAGCTTGATGCTGGCGTGTACAGGTTTATACTGGTTATACATTTTGTTGTTGCACTCTATTTCTATGAACAACGTTATACCACATGTTAATATATATATCACACTTTCATAAATGAGCTTTAACGTGAGAACTTTTGATCACACATATATGATATATTGTTTGCTAGTAGCCATTATTAGTTTTACATTATCTTGCATGCAAAAAGGCACTTTGGCGCTTTCCTCATTAAGGCGCAAACAATCAAACAGACTTGAGGGTCACCTCTAACTGTTGACCCTGTCGTAAGGAATATAGGGTTGGTGTTCTTTATGGCCAGGGTCTGTTGGGTGTGGGGGCAGGTTTATAGAGATGGATAGCTTTTGCACTGGCCCCTGCTCAGGGTTTTATCTGGGTCACTGAAGTGAGACGAAGACAGAAGATACAGTGTAAAGTTTGTTGCATTCTCACGGCTAGTCTCCCATGAGAACCAAACAACTGCAGAGATGGCAAAGAGGAGGAGGTGGGGGGAGCAGCTTGCTCGCTGTATGCGCCTGACTGGGAGAGCTACAGGCCTGCTTTGAAACTTCACAACTATCCTGCCAATACAAAATGGAGTCGGTAGCTTACACAATGTAGTCTCATTCATCTCTGGTCTTACGCTGTCTCAAGGGGGGGGTCACCGTTCCTAGGGGTATTCCCACACGAGTGCTCTGGGGCTGGGGCCCCCCAGAGCAGCCGCACCTGGGCCTACCCAGGAAGTGTAGGAATGGGTGGGTTCAAAAGGCACCCTCCTTCCACTCATAATTGAAGCTGTGTTTTCTGCTACAAAGAAGGTGGCATGTATGATTAAACAAAATGATTATTCATTTAGCTTACAATTGAAATAAATATATATTCTTTCAATGTTCTTGCCTTGTATTTTTGCTCAATGTGAGGGTTATTTACAAGGCTCAATATGAGTCTTCAATAAGGTCAGTGCTAAAAGAAAACATAAGCAAAATATTATAGGTCTCCTTGATAGGGTGGACTCCCCAGGTTAAGGGTGGTCTTTCAATATAACTCTAAAAATCTTTGGCTTGCTTGATGGATTTGGATGACATTTTCTAATCCAAAGATTTGTCAAGGGCCCTCCTAAACAGGATATGTTGGGAATCATGTGTTAGAGAAAAGAATATCAATCCAGAGGAGCACCACACATCCTCGTGCTTTTGTGGATAAAGTATGCTCTCAAATGTGGCCATGACAATGATTCCACTGTTTTACAATGTATTCAGAAATACATTACCTGTGACATCCCTTCAGTAACCACACATGGTGAAATACATATACAATGCTTATGCTTCCAAAGCCATACGTGTGGCAAATACTACCAACAGAGATATGGAAACAGGGGTAAATATATCACTAAAAGTTGATCTGGCTTCCCTAGACCAGTTTCCACCAATGGACAAGTAACTAGCTTGATGTCTTCTGTTAAGCATAGTGTAAAATGTAAATACCCTAAAAGCATATTCAACATTAAAAGTGATTAGGCATCCAAGTACATTTATGTTTACAAAACGATCATTGTCCTCTTGTGGAATGAAAATATAGACATTCAATACAATGCAGACAATTCCACTGCAGTTGCAAGATATGCCACAGCCTATCTCACCCAAGCTGAGAAGTCAGAGCTAAAAGACAGTTGGGATGACATTTCATCTGAGGAAACCCTGTCACAAAATGGGTACAGCTTTGGTATCAAAATGCTGTCACATAGAGAATGCGGGTCCTACGGAGCTGCAGATCATTTAACAGGAACATCCTAATATGACAAATCTGAAAACATTGTCTGACTAAAACTTGGTCCAGCTTCATCACGAAAAAGGGTACTAAAATCAGCCAAGAGATACAAACAATAGCCACAAATGATCCCAAATGCCAGAACATGTTTAAAAACAAAGTAATCAACAGATACTATCCAAACAGAAGTACTACTTTGGAAAACATGTGCCTGTACGACATAGCCCAAAACGACTCCTACAAAAACAATGTTATGCCAGATGAGAGAACTAGCACATATTCAGTCTAAAAATCTGAAGAGAGACAACTAAAACTTACCAAGCCCAGCCACATTAATCATGTATAGTTATTGTTTAAATCTCCACAACATAGAGCACTGTATTACTGCTCTATTCAGACCTTGGAGAAAAGAACAACAATGATTAGCTGACCATGACACATTTGAAGCTGCATTCAGGGCAAATGAAAGCAGTATATCAAATGCCAATGTTAAACAATTCTAACAAATGTTGGACAATGAACGCCAACAAGAGGAAGACATTGACACTCTACTAGATTAAGCCACTCCTGAAGGCCAATAACAACTTGGAGAACCACTGATTCAAAATCAAGCAGAAATAGCCATGACTGAGGTAAAAATCACCATGTATCAATCTTAACAAGCTGGAGAAGATGTGTCAGTGCTCAAATCACAGCTAAATGATGGACAATTCAACATTTATCTAGAAGTCAATGAATAAATTGAAGATGGACTTAAACATGAAAGTAAAATGTGTAGCTATAAAAAGTATAAACCTCTACTCTTGTATGTAAGCGGTGAAGCTGGTTCTGTCAAAAACCTTTTCATTAAAATAATCAGGACATTTCTACAAGAGTCAACAAATAGCCATTCAGCTGTTGTAACAGCCCCCACAGGTCTACCTGCCTACAATGCAGGAGGTGTTCCTTTACACTGATTACTTCTGCTCCCAGTCAAACACCGCAACTATTTGAATACTACAAATTGTCAGCAGAAGCTGCTACTGAAGTATGCAGAGGTCTGTAACAAATGAAAGCCCTCCTGGCTGATGAGAAAGTAAGCCTGGTTACCAACCTCATGCTGGCTTTAATTCATCTCAGAATGAAGGAAGTCCTAAAAACTGACTATGACTGAACTGTTTGAAGGAAACCACTTTATTGTTTTTGGAGAACTTCTACAGTTAACACCAGTAAAAGGCCATCCTATATTCAAAACATTAGGACACAAAGAATTCCATAATACACTCGGCAGCATTGGCAAAGTTAATCTCTGGCAGCATTTTTGCTACAGAGAACTAACTCAAAACATGTGTCAATCTGCAGATGTAACCTATGCTAATATTTTAAAAATCATTACAACTGGTCTGCTCACTAAGGATGCAAAATCCATCTTAAAGAGAAGAGTCATCCATGAGCTGCATGGAAAAAAGACATCTGCCCCTGATGTCATGGAACAATCAGCTCAGCAAAATCTAAAATGCATGGGCTTAATACCAATGCTTGTAAACTGTAACCAATTCAACTATACAATGTTGAAAAAACAAATGCAAGCCATAGTGCATATCAGCACCACAAACAAAATAGAAGTGCACGACATGACACTCCCTATGTGTCAACTAGCAACAGCTCCACTAAATAGCTTAGAAAAATGTATCTGCAAAACAGCTGCAATAGAAAATCTATTAACTTTGTGTCTAAACAGCAGAGTAAATCTAAAATGTAACCTTGACGTAGAACAAGGTTCATTGGCACAAATGGTACAGCTGGCTTCCAAACAAATCCACATGACAACAACCTTCAGTTTAACAACATCCACTTTGACAAACTTTCATAAGTTAAAAGAATAGGCGGCACAATGTCACGTTTCCTTCTTTTCAAAGAGATGTATATACCCAGAAACCAATTATCTCTGTCTCTTGCACATACTGTCACTAGTCACAAGTCGCAAATTCTAACTCTAGACCACGCACTGATGGACATTAGCAGCACAGTTTCAAAAGAATATATTGGTTACGTTGCACTTTCATGTCTCTGTACACTCGATGATCTATTCCTAGTTAACTTTAATGCAAACAAAGTCATTGCTGGTATTCCTTGCATCCTAGCATATAACAGGCTATGTGGACTGTACACCTACATCTGCTATAGCGGTTCTCCCTGAAATCCCACCGCAAAAATAAAGAACAACTGAAGGTCCTTCAAATAATACAAACACAAAACTCTCTGGTCCACAACCTACTGCAGGTTCATCAAAACATACCGAGACACATCTCTCTCATCCAAAAACAACTGCAGGTCCATCAAAGGATACATATAGGCAAAACTCTCTGGTCCATTTAAATTCTGAAACACAACAAGTAAATTGCTATGCAAATGTAGCAATCAATCTTCTCTTCCAATTGCCCCCAATTGCTGACAACATTTACTTAAAAGGCTCAAAGCAGTAACGTCTGCAAATGCTCCTCCTTCATAGAAATGCCACAAATAATCCTGAAATCACCTACAATGTCTCAGGTATAAGGCAATAATTTGACCACGGCATAGGAATGATTAAATTCACCATAAACACACAGTAAGTTCTACAATAATTCCTAATGTATTTACTACAAGTAGTAGAACAAAAAAAACATCTCTATAAATGAAATCCTCCAGGTTTCAGACACAGGGAATAAATACATGCACTCTCTGCAACCATGTTTTCACACGAACACATCCCTAATGAACAATTTGTGTATGTATCCATACCAAATTGTGAATTCACTCCATTTCACCAGCTTCTGCAAAATGAAAACCATGGCATATTTTGTCCTTTTTTGCAATTCAGACAATCACTCCAGCATACAATTAGATTTACATTGCCAATATGTGAGTGCAATACTTTTAAGGTACAATGCAGACATTACAAAAAATAACTGCAAGCTCACTACCTTTACAAACGGTCAAGTATCTCTTGGCAAGAAAACCTTCAGAAGAGTAGGCATACTACACCACACTGGTGCCACAACCACTTCAGGCCACTATACTGCATAAATCAAAAACATAAGATGTTGGTTTGAATGTAACAACACTTCTGTTACTCAAAAACACAGGTTACCAGCAAATCTAACAAATGCCTACCTAATATTCTTGCAACCCAAATGTACTCATTAAAGTAGACTACAATACCCAGTTAGAATACAGCAATGGGTATCTAACTATGTTAAACATACCCTTCATTACAATACACTTCACTCATGCCATCACAATTATACTTACAAAATACATCCATAGTATTACAGTAGTGTTAGGCGAAATCATGTGCAGTACCCTTTGGGAACACCACACACAATTAAGACTACAAGTGACAGTACAAATTCACCTTTGGTACAAGCCTGTACTACACAGTAAAGTGCTAACAATGGCTGAGCAGCCAGACGTATCTCAAGAGTAAAGTGAGCAGTATCAATAGTTACACAAAGGACAGCAATTACTATGGTTCTAACAAACACTGGGCCTCATTACACGGATGGCGGTAAGGATTTACCGGTACCGGTAAAATACCGGTACCGCTAAATCCTTACCGCCTTACTACGAGTTCCCTTTGCGGGTTGGGGGATTTAACGCCTGCTTTTTGCAGGCGTTAAAATCCAACCCGCAAAGGGACCTCGGAGCTAATTACGGCACCGCAAAATTGCGGTGCCGTAATTAGCGCCTTCCCCATTCCCATAGAGCCCTATGGGGCAGAAATGGGAATGGGGAAGGGCAATGATGGAAGGGGGATTTACCGCCCCTCCAACCTTGGAATGGGGCGGTAAATCCCCTTTACACCAAGGCGGTGCCGGTATTTTACCGGCATGAGCCATGGCGCTAATAGCGCCATGGCTCACCGCCTACCGTGTAATGAGGCCCACTGACTCAAAGTTTCTGAGTAAAAGAATATACATGTATTTATACATCAGTTGTAAAACAATTCACTAAAGTAAAGCAGTAGAAAAATTACACTCTTAATATACTACACAACACCCAATAGATTCTGGACAAGTTAAGCTCAAAAATAAGTGTGATCAAAATGGCACTCCAGCAATTTAAAAGGGAGGGAAAGACAAGGTAAGACAAAAATTAAGCAGCACCAACAAGTAAGTAAGCAGGGCAATATAGAAAAGGTTACTACGGTGAGGAAAGCAAATCAAGAGGCCCGAGCCAAAGTCAGTGGACCATGGTCTTTGCAGAGGATCACACAGTTCAGAGTAGTTCGCGGTTAAGTCTTTGCCAAGAGTTTCGAATGAAGTTGGCCAGAATAAAAGTTACTTTAAAGAATAGAGAAGGTCGAGCCCTCGGGTTGGCGAAAGATTTCAAACACTTTCACTGCGGTAGGACGGAACGAACAACCGGGTTATAACAGTACCTTAAATGAAGAAGAAGGCTGTAGCTGAGGCAGAATTTCCTGGCAGGTTCTGCAGGCTAATGGTTCCTGAAGCGGCTGTCAGACTGACACGAAGTAGGAAGATTGGAGGGTCCTGCACTGCCCAGGGAAGAAACCATCAGCAGAGCAAAGCAACGAATAGAAGGTGTGTTCCTTAAAACCCAAGCAGCGTCCAGTCCACCTGGCTATCCGGTTCACTGTATCTGTGCACAGCAAATTCGACCAGAGGATGGAGGCCTGGCTTGCAGCTTGGTGAACTGGTTGGTCCCACCAGCTCAAGGGGAGAAGAATCCTTGCAGCTCTTCCATGTCGTCGAAGTTTGGAGATTCGGACCCACAGCAGGGCTTCACCACAAGGTTCAGTTGTGGTAGAGGTCCTCTTCTGTCAGCTTCTCTTCAGTTCTCTCGATCCAGTGGCAACTCTGCCTTCTCAGTCCCAGAGACATGCTTTTTATGCAGTTTTCCCCCATTCACACAGCCTGGCTGTCAATCACACAGCAGGGTTGTTGTCCCCGCGGGACAGTCACCACAGACAATCATACAGAGTGTGACATGGGTCTCCAAGGAGACTCTGTGCAGAGAGTCTCAAACCCCTCCCTCACATACTATCCCTCTCAGACATTTAGGCGCCTAAGGGGGCCCGTCAAAGGACGGCGAACAAAGGAACCAAACCTGGTTTGACAAGCAGAGTAAAACACTAGAAAGACCTTTACAAAAAGAAATGGTGAATAAACCCAGCCGGAACCAAATAAAAGTAAATGGTTTAAAGCGGATTTAAGTTTGAGGCTACTAACTTAGCCTAAAACAGTACCAAGGCTATTTAAATAGACTGCGGTGGGAAAAATAGGGTAGATACCACTGCACCCAGCCAAATCTTAAAAAAGGGGAACTAAATAATGTTCCATGAGAATCAAACAAAAGGGGATAACTATTAACCCTTTCCAGAACTCTATGTAAGATAGTTTCTACTGGGTCTGTGAATTAAAAAGACTAATAAAGTCAATGGTAACTTTACATGTTCTGGGAGACAGTAATCAGTCCAGGAAATGGAGTTTGAAGTGGGAAGTCTGAAAAAGACAACCCTGTGTCACTGCACTGAGGGTGCTGTGTAACACACAGTAAAACGATGATGCCTATGGAGTAGGTGAGGCTATACAGTCTATGAACACAGAAATGTAAAACACAAAACAAAACACATTTAAGAGTGTGAATAAAGGGTCACACTCTTACCAGGTGAAACAAATAAATCCTAGATATCCAGCAAAGTTGCTGAGGGACTCAGTAGGTAAGGGAAATTAGCCATTCTGGAGAATTCTCCCTAACACCCCCCCCCCCCCAGAATAAGGGACAGGAGGATTTAATCCACTCCTTGTTGAATCTCTTCACTGTAGTCAGTTATAAACATCCTAGAGAGACCATCAGCATTTTGGTGGCAACATCCTGACCTGTGCTCCATGGTGAAATGAAACCCTTTCAGGCAGATTGACCATCTTAAAAGTTTGGGTTCTCCTCTTTCATTTATATTAACCGTCTGAAGGGTTGCTGGTCTGTCTGAATCACAAAAGTAGATCTATACAAGTATGGTCTAAACTTCTTCAGTGACCACACAATGGCAAAACACTCACGCTCTGTGGTTTCCCACCTTGTTTCTGGTTCCTTCAGTTTCCTACTGATGAAGCAAATGGGGTGCTCCCTACCTTTCTCATCCAGTTGACTAAGGACTGCACCTATACCTGTATTGGATGCATCTGTCTGCACAATGAAGGGTTTGTGGTACGCAGGATCTCTTAGGACTGGAGCTTAACAAAGGGCTTTCTTCAGGTTTTCAAAGGCTTGCATGCACTTCTCATTCCATTTAACCTTTTTAGGGAATTTTGGAGAGGAGATTACATTCAAAGGAGAAGCTATGGACCTATAGTTCTCAATGAAATTCCTGTAGTCTCCAGTGAGGCCTAGGCAGGTTCTCACTTGGATGTGAGTATTAGGGGTGGCCCAGTTTTGTACAGCGTGTACTTTGCTAGCCAATGGCCTTATTTCACATCCTTCTACCTCAGGACCAAGGTAGACCACTTTGCTCTGACCAATTTGACATTTGCTTGCCTTTATGGTCAGATGGACCTGCTCAAGAGCCTGCCAAACATAACCTAAGTGATCAACATGTTCTTACCAAGTAGGGCTGAACACTGCAATGTCATCCAGGTATGCCATGCAGAAGTCCTCCATCTCATTCAGAACTTGATTGACCATCTTATGGAATGTAGCAGGTGCATTATTTAATCCAAAAGGCATGACGTTAAACTGGTAGAGGCCTGCTGGGGTTGAGAATGCAGTTTTCTCCTTGGCATGGTCTGTCAGGAATATTTGCCAATAGTTTGATGTCAGATCAAATGTATTGAGGTACTTGGCTGCACCACGTTTATCCACCAGTTCATCTGTCCTTGGCAAAGGATGGGCATCAATCTTAGTTACTGCATTTAGAGCTCTATATTCCACACAGAATCTCAACTCCTTGGACCCTGACTTTGGTACTAGAACAACTGGACTAGACCATGGACTTCTAGAGGGCTCTATAACCCCGAGATCAAGCATCTTGCTGACCTCTCCTTTGATGTGGGATCTCACATGTTCTGACATTCTGTAACCACTGCTTTTTACAGGTAAACAGTCACCAGTGAGAATATCATGCTGGCCCCAAGGGGTTAAGCCTGGTGAAAGTGAAAACAGGGAGGTAATTTGATTCAACAGAATCTTACACTCATTCTGCTGTTCAGATGTCAGATTAGAAGAGAGATTAACTCCTTCTATCTTCTCATATAAAGGTTGGCCTCTGAGTAGGTTGGGTAGAGGTTCACTCTCCTCCTCCTCTTGAGTTGAAGCTAGGAGCAAAGCTCCCACTTCTGGTCTCGAGACATATGCCTTCAAATGGTTGGTGTGAAAGGCTCTGGGAGCCTCTGTAGGTCTGCCTAAATCCACCAAATAGTTCACTACTCTAAGTTTGCCCACAACCTTGAAGGGTCCTATCCATTTGTCCTGCAAGGCCCTGTGCCTTGTTGGCACCATAGCTAGTACAAGATGGTCTTGAGTAAACTCAACCATGCTGACCTTCTGGTCATGCCGATGTTTGACCAGAGCCTGACCTGATTTTAAGTTATCACTAGCTTCTGCCATCATGTGTGACATTCTCCTCCGGAGACTTATCACATAGTCAGTCACTCTGACTGGCTTGGGGGAAGGAGCACTCTCCAACCCCTCCTTAATTAGGGCCAAGGGACCTCTGACTGGATGGCCATAGAGAAGGGACTGTAACCAACTCCCTCCAGAGGGACTTCTCTATAAGCAAAGAGACGGCATGGCAGTAGAAGGTCCCACTTCCTTTTAAGGGGTTCCTCTAAAGCACCTATCATGCTCTTCATAGTATTATAAACCTCTCTACCAGTCCATTTGTCTGTGGATGGTAGGCTGTAGAGAACTTGCAAGTGACATCACCGTTTTTCCACATGGCTTGCATGTATTGGGACATAAAATTGGATTCCCTGTCAGATATCACTTCCTTAGGAAACCCTACTCTGGTAAAAATACCAACTAGAGCCTTAGCCACAGCCTGAGCCATAACAGTCCTCATAGGTATTGCTTCAGGATACCTAGTAGCATGGTCTACTACATCCAGGATAAACCTGTTCCCTGAAGATGTGGGAGGGTCAGGGGGACCAACAATGTTGATGCCCACCCTCTCAAAAGGAACTCCCACCTCTGGGAGAGGCACCAGGGGTGCCACATTCTTGGCTCTACTCTTGCCAGAAGTTTGGAAAGTGTGACAGCTCCTACAGAACTTGTCAACTTCTGAACCCATTTTAGGTCATTAGAAGTATAGCGAAAGCCTTTCCTTGGTCTTTTTAAAACTCAAATGACCAGCCAAAGGTATCTCATGGGCAACTGTAGGAACTGGAGTCTGTTTTCTAGGGGCACTACAAGTCTTTTGCAGTCCCCAGGGATAGACTCAGTCGGTTCACTGTAGAAGAGGCCATTTTACCAGTGCAACCTATGCTTCCCAGGCTCTTGCCCATCGAGCTGAGAAGCAGCCTTTAGGCAAAGACCTTCAAGAGAAGGGCACTCTCTTTGTCCTCTGCTGAAGTCTGCCCTGTTGGGTTTACCTTCTGCCAGTAAAGACTGCAGCTCAGGATGGTCAACAAAATCTAGATCTCCAACTAAATCAATGTCTTCTTCCAAATCTGACTCTTCAGAAACTGGATCAACCACACAGGGCAGTACCTCATTCTCTGCTTCAGCAGGTGGAGGAGTCACAGGTGTTACTTTGGACAATCTTGGGATGTCCTTGTTGGTAGCACAGGGGTGCTATCTGTCTTTTGGAGGTCTTGGGTTTCCCCTTTGCCTCTTTCTTTCCAGAAATAGCAGTGAGCAACTCCTGTGGACTGGGAGTGATCGTTTCATCTACCAACACCTCCGGAGAGACTCTCAAGGTCCTATCCCTTGCAGGCCTAGTGAGCTCCTGTTTTTTTTTACTGGGAGGCATGGGGGTACTAGACACAACTCCAAGAGTGTTCAGGTCATTACCCAATAGGACTCTCCCAGGCACTTCACTCTGCACACTAACAGGTATCTTGACAGTCATGTCATTGCACTGGATAAGAACTGGTGTCTCGGGAAGCATTTGCACAGGGCCTCCAGTTAACTTGGTTAGGCATTTGGGTGCCTTAGCAACATCCTATACCTTGATATGATATGATATGATATGGCATTTGTAACGCGCCTATACACAAGTGTTTCAAGGCGCGACGAGGCAGGGAGGGGTTGAAAAACAAGGGGAAGACAGACAACGATCCTACTAGGCCAGGTGTCATTCAGATCGCGCAAGTGCAGGGGTAGGGGGAAAGGAAAAGTGCAAGGGGAGGGGAGGGGGGAAGTGCAGTACAAGTAAGTAGAATAAAATAAATAAATAAATAGGGCCAGCTGGTGGCAAGTGCAAAGTAAGTGCAGACAAGTGCTGGGAAGGGGGGGAAGTAGGGATACAGAGACAGTCCCGCAGTGCAGAGGTTGCCCGGGAGACAGTGCAAGTGGAGAGTGGCTGGGCCCAGGACGGAGGTCGGTGAGAGTGGCCCAGTTGCAGATTCAGTGCAGTTTCAGTGAAGGATTTAGCAGGGGAGAGGGAGAGAGAAAGCAGTGGCAAAGAGGAAGGTTTTGAGGTGCTTCCGGAACCGGAGATGGTTCTCATCAAGTTTCATGGAGGCAGGAAGGCTGTTCGAGAGGGAGCCCCTGCCGGGGAGAGAGATCTACCCCCAGCTCGTTGCTTCGAGAAGCGGCTAACCCTGAGGGAGTTGGAGACGGATGAGCGAAGGGCTCGGGAAGGAAGATATTTAGGAAGAGAGAGTTGAAGGTATTTAGGCCCCAGGCCCCAGAAGGCCTTGTGGACAATGCAGAGGGTTTTGAACTTAATCCTCGCAGCCACTGGGAGCCAGTGTAGAGATTTCAGTCCTGGAGAGATACGGTCTCTGGGCTTGAGGCCAAGGACAAGTCTCGCAGTTCTGTTCTGGATGAGTTGCAGAGGGCGGAGAGTGGAAGCAGGCAGATTAAGATAGAGGCTGTTACAGTAGTCCAGCTTCGAGAGAACCAGGGCTCGGGAGACAGTGAGCTTCTGGGGGAAGGAGAGGAAGGGAAGAATACCTCTGAGGAGGTGCAGCTGGTAGTGTGACTTCTTAGAGATGTCAGATATATGAGGAGAGAAGGCGAGTGTGGAGTCAAAGATGACCCCGAGGTTTTATGCCTTGCAGGTAGGAGCAGGAAGAGGGCCAAGAGTGGCTGGCCAGAGAGCTGCAGGGAAGGACGGAGTGTGTGTGCCGATGAGTAGAATCTCCATCTTACTGGCATTAGGGCAGAGGTCATTGGCGGCACACCATTCCTGGATAGCAGACAGACAGTCAGAGATGAGGGAAGGAGAGGAGGAAGCCGAGGGTAGCCTGAAAATGAGCTGGGTATCATCCGCATAGCACTGAAAGTTGGGGCATAGAGCGGCGATGCGGTGGGCAAGGAGTGCCAGATACTGGTTGAACAGCCAGGGAGAGAGATTAGATCCCTGGGGGACACCACAGGTGGAGAAAAAGATGTCAGAGAGGAAGGACCCCAGTTGGACCTGGGAGGGTCGATTGGAAAGGAAAGAGGTCAGCCACGCCAGAGCCTGACCAGTGATGCCCAGGTTATCACGGAGAAGGTTGAGCAGGATGGCATGGTTGACAGTGTCAACGGCAGAAGAGAGATCGAGCAGAATGAGAACACACGGAGTGTTGGAGTCGAGGTTCAAGAGCAGGTCCTCACGGATGTTCAGGAGAGCAGTTTCCGTGCTTCTGGCCGCTCTGAAGCCAGATTGATGGTCATGAAGACTAAGAACAGATTCAGCATAGAGGTTAAGCTGGGAGATGGCCAGTTTCTCCAGGAGCTTGCCCAGGAAGGGAGTGATGGAGATTGGGCGATAGTTAGCCGGGCAGGAGGGGTCGGAAGAGGGTTTCTTAAGAAGAGGGTGCACAAGGGAGTGCTTGAGGGGGGAAGGGAAGACTTCAGAGGTGAAAGAGTGGTTGCAAAAGTCATCCAGGGCAGGAGCCAGGGAGTCGATGTGGTCCTTGATAGTTTTGGAGGAACAGGGGTGAACCTGTTTAGACGAGACTTTCATAGATCGGACTTGTCTGGAAACCTCGTCAGCAGAAAAAAGGGGAAAGGCAGAGAAGGAGGGAGGACGGGTGGATGCAGAACGGCCAGAGGAAGAGCCGGGAAGAGAGGGAGGGAGGTGATAGGAGGAGAGTGAGGACAGGATGTCCTGAGTTTTAGAGATGAAGTGAGAGGCCAATGCAGTGCAGAGGGCCTGGGAGGGGACAGGAGAGGTAGAGACTGCAGCAGGGTTGGCAAGCTCCTTGCAGATTTTAAAGAGTTCGGCCGAGTTGTTAGATGCCGCAGAGATGCGGGCTTGGATAAGGGCTCTCTTCTTGGTGAGAACGGAGAGACGGTATTGCCTTTGGAGCAGGCGGCAGGCCAGTTTGTCAGAGGATGAACACGAAGCACGCCATTTCCTCTCAGCCACCCTGCACTTGCGTTTTAGGGTGACAAGATCCGAGTCATACCAGGAGTTACATTTGGCTTTGGGCTTCAGGCGGATTCTCATGACGGGGGCAAGGACATCAAGAGTGTCAGATATAGCAGAGTGGAGTATGGAGAGGGCTGTGTCAGGGTGGGAGTCAGCCAAAGGGGGAGGGGGGCGAGAAGGTGGCAGTGAAAGCCTCAACTGACACGTGCTTCATGGGTCGGATGACCGAGAAGGTGGGTGGTAGTGATGAGGGTGGCTTTGCCTGTGGGGTAGGGAGGGTGAGGTGGGAGGATAGGAGAAAGTGATCACTCCAGGAGAGATGAGTGGAGAGAGGGACGGAGAGGGGAAGGTCAGAAGAGATCAGAGCATCAAGAGTGTGCCCTGCGGAATGAGTAGGCCCAGAAGGGAGAATAGAGAGTGAGAGAGAGTCACATAGGTCACGAAAGAGTCCAGTGGGGGGACAGGAGGCATCCAGGTGGATGTTGAAGTCACCAAGAAAGAGGAGTTAAGTTGAACAATGTTTCACAAACCACAGTTATGCTGGCTCCAGTGTCTCTGATGACAGGAGTCTCCTGGCCATTCACAAGAACACTCTCTTTATAATACTCTTTAGTATTATCTGGGATGGAATTATAGACTTCTAAATTATGTTGTTCCCACATGCCCAGGGACACTAAAGAAACACTAGCTGAGACTCTTAGGGGTTCATCAGCCAGGAGGTGAACGTTTCCACTTGCAATAAGTACTTCTTCCTCTAGGGAGAAGGCTAAGGGGATATGTACACTCAATGATCTATTCCTAGTTAACTTTGAGGCAAACAAAGTCAATGCTTATATTCCTTGCATCCTAGCATATAACAGGCTATGTGGACTGTACACCCCATCTGCTATAGCAGTTCTCCCTGAAATCCCACCCAAAAAACAAAGAACAACTGAAGGTCCTTCAAATAATACAAACACAATGCTTCTCTCCCAGAGTCTTCTAGGACTTCCAGTCCTAAGAGACCCTGTATGCCTAAAGAAATTGTTGTTATGTATGAGGCTAAGCTTGATATTTTGGATTGGTTGGCAATGTTTCAATATAACCGTGGGATTCAAGACATTTCAGGGAATCAGTTTCTTCCTTGGCTCTTCTCTAGGCTACCCACGTTTGCATCTGATGTTGTGATGGAGTTGGGGGAGGTGGATAGGAGGGATTACGAGTGTGTGACCTAGATTTAATTGCTAGATTTGGGAAGACCCCTTCCCAGTATCTTAAGAGGTTTAGGACCTTCAAAAAGAATGTGATACGCCGTGTGCTACCCTAGTATGTGAATGTTTAAAAAACTTAGATGGTTGGGTTAAGGGTTACAGAGTAAACACTTATGAAGGTATGAGAAAAGTATGATGCCTGCTCTCCTGAGCTCAGAGAGCACTTTGCTGATTTTAAGGAGATAGTTACACAGAAGTTAGCTAAGGCTGCTGACTTGTGGGTTGCCAACAGGGCTACTCACAAGGATTCTGGGGCAACTCAGAAGAAAGATGAGGGAAAGCAACCAAAGAAAGATAAAAAGGAGAATTCTAATACCTCCAATCCAAAAGAGGGCTCCAAACAAAACCATAAGGGTAAGCCACAAGGGAAACCAAATCAGGCTAGTGTTCCATCTGGATCCAACACAGATGGAGGTCAGAACAACCCCCATTCCTCAAAACATTTGGAAAATGTTATGTTTGTGGGTCAACTGACCATGTGAAAGGGGGTCCCAGATGAAAGGGGTCCAGACTGTCTCCTTAGCCTTCTCCCCAGAGGAAGAAGTACAAATGGCAAGTGGAAAAGTTCACCTACTTGCTGAGGAACCCATGAAAGTCTCAGCCAGTGTTTCTTTAGTTTCCCTGGGTCTCTGGGAACAGCAGAATTTAGATGTCTACAATTCCATTCCAGACAATACTAAAGAGTATTCCAAAGACAGTATTCTTGTAAATGGTCAGGAGACCCTGCCATCAGAGACACTAGGGCCAGCATTACTGTAGTGAATGAATCGTTTCCCAAGTTATAGGATGTTGCTAAGGCGCCCAAACACCTCACTAAGCTTGCTGTAGACCCTGTCCAAATGTTTCCACAGTTACCAGCTCTCATCCAGTGCAATGACATGACTGTCAAGATACCTGTTAGTGTACAGAGTGAAGTACCTGGGAGAGTCCTTTTGGGGAATGACTTAAAAACTCTTGGAGTTGTATCCAGCAGCCCCAGGCCTCCAAGCAAAAGGAAACAGGAGAAGACTAGGAAGGCAAAAGAGAGTACCTTGGGGGGCTCTCCAGGGGAACTTATAGAGGAAACGATAACCCCCCAGTCCACAGGACTTACTGACTGCAATTTCTAAAAAGAAAGACGGAAAGGGGAAACCTAAAATCTCAAAGAAGAAGTCAGCCAGCACTCCTGTGCTTCCAACTAGGACATCCCTGAGAGGACTGTCCAAAGTCACACCTGTGATTCCTCCACCAGCCAAGCCTGAGTGTGAGCAACAACCTAGTGTGGTTGAATCTTTTTTTTTTTTTTTCTTTATTTTGGTTGGTTAAAATTAGATACCCTTTCAAAACAAACATTTGCATAAACAGATCAATAAATGTACAACTATATAATTTCTTTCTCATTATACATTGATTTGATTAATCAAAGACAGCAAAGAGTGAGACAAATTTACGAAATTCTCCACAGGAAGAGATATACTTGCATAGATGTAAGTCAATATTACCTGCAGTAAAATTCAATTGATTAGTTTGCAAAATCTCGAAAAGCCATAAATAAAGCAATCCACAATAGGTAGCTGTTAGTTCTCATTATTATAGTGAATCATCATACAAGAACGGTCAGCTGATTGCATTACCGATTCCAAGAACTGCATCGTGGCTATTCTTATTGAGATTTTAGTTGTTGCAAATAATTCGCACCACAATCCATTATCAGAGCGAGCTATGTAATGCAAGTGTGTTAATTTTTGTAAGATTGTTTCTCTTTGTTTCTTTAGTGAGCCACAAACAATCAATAAATGTTTAAGAGTCTCTTCGATTCCGACAATTTTACAGAATCGACAATACGCGACTTCTGATTTTATTATACCTCTCCTTAATAAAATCTGATTCGTTGGCCAGAGATTCATACGGAATCTTAAAATTTGAGTTCGAAGTTTAAATGAAGGACATTTCAAAAGATAATCGGCTGTCTGTCGAAATTTTTTATGACCAAATAGAGTTCTATCGAAATCTTTTAATCCCAGGCATTTTTGTTGTGTGTATTGCCAATCATATTGATGCAGTTTTAGTTTGGCTCTGTTCGGATTATTTAGCAATAAGTCGATTGAGATGTTTGCCATATTCAGATCATCAAAAACTGCGGTTCTCCATTTTTTCGGAAACAGATGTTCAGAGCGAAGTAAATAATCCGCCAATGTCGCCAGCACATTTTTTGCCGACAGACCCAAAAGACATTTCCGAAGGAGACTGCACCTTTTCCATACTACTTGTATGTGTAGCGAGAGATTACCTAATTCAAACCGTAACAGGGCATTAGGAGTGGAATTAGGAAGATTAAGTACTTTCTTCCAGAATTGACCTTCAATTCTGTCCCAGTATAATCTGTTTTGGGGAATCCAAGTTTCAGCCCCATAGGCAATTACAGGAATTACCTTCTGTAAATAAAATGTTATAACATGGCTACACGAGAATTTGCCAAACTTGGCTAAGAGTATTTTAGCCTGTGAGGTCAGCGATAGAAGCTTTCCAGATATACTGTTTTGCTGGGGCTCATTCAGGACTGAATTGCTAAACATAATGCCAAGATATTTATATTCATTTATTAGAGTTAATTTCTGCTCTTGTAATAGCCATTCATTATGTTTCCAATGTTTCAAGTTGGTATTTTTCAATTCCATTACTTGGGTTTTTTCCAAATTAAGTATTAGGTTGTTTTTGGTAACATAAGATCCCAGCTGATTGAGCAACAACTGCAATCCGATTGGCGTTTGCGAAATTAAAACCAAATCGTCGGCATACAAGAGCCAGGCAACAACCTGATTACCAAGCTTTGGTGCATCATTAATTACTTTTAAAAATTCGACACCCAAATCAAAAATAAACAAATTGAATAGTGTTGACGCAAGAATGCAGCCTTGTTTAAGGCCGCGTCTTGTATGAATAGTTTCTGATAATAGTCCATTTAAGTTAAGTTTGACCTGCATTGAGGTATTAGTGTGTAGTAGCCCTATTAGCGAGATGAGAGAAGGCGGACAGCCATAATTCGTTAGTTTATTGAGTAATAATTGTCGATCAACAGAGTCAAATGCGACTCGGAAATCAACAAAAGCAAGGTAAAGAGGTTGTTGTTTGACTGCATAAGCTGTTTTAATAGCATTAAGTATAGTTATGTTAATAGCAGTACCTAGGCCCGCAACAAATCCTGTCTGAAAGGGATCACGACAATTTTCTTTGGAGGACCAAATATTTAGGTCTCTCAAAATAATTCTAGCAAAGATTTTCCCAGGAGCATCAAGAAGTGCTATAGGACGATAGCTCGCTGGGTCCGTACGGTTCCCTTTTTTGTAAATAGGGACTACCACAGCTCTACACCAAGAAGAAGGAATGCATTGCTTTGCTTGGATAGAGGAAAACAAAGAGTATAAAATACTGGCCCACAGTTCCGGATTTAATTTCAGAGTGTAATTCGACAGGCTATCTGGCCCTGGGGCTCTAGATGAACTTGCTCTATTGATATAGAGCAATATATCATCTCGGTCGAATTTAAGAGAAAACCTAAGGTTAGCCGATTTCAATGTTGTATCATGACAGTTATTTGGTGGTAGAGCATACATATTTGAGAAATATTCGACCCAACACTTTTCAGGTACATCATTACTTTGAGATGAAAGTTGGGATGACACTGTACCTGCATTAATTAACTTCCAGATCTGAGAGGTATTTTTCATTTGTACTACCTGGTCGAATCAGCTGCTGAGGAATCAGAGCTGGAAGAGGACCTTGCTCCTGTTGGAGATCTGGATCCTGCAGACCATCCTGAGCTGCAGTCTTTAAAGGCAGAAGGTAGACCCTGCAGGACAGACTTCAGCAGAGGTCAAAAAGAGAGTCCTACTCTTGAAGGTCTTTTCCAAAAGGCAGCTTCCCAGCTGGAAGGGCAAGAGCCAGGGACGCATAGGTTATACTGGGAGGGTGGCCTCTTCTACAGTGAACCTACTGAGTCTATTCTAGGGGACTACAGAAGACTTGTAGTGCCTCTGGAAAGCAGACAACAGTTCTTACAGTTAGCCCACAAGATTCCTTTGGCTGGTCACTTGAGGTTCAAGAAGACTAAGGAAAGGCTTTCTCTGTATTTCTACTGGCCTAAGATGGGGTCTGATGTAGATAAATGATGTAGGAGCTGTCACACTTGTCAGACCTCTGGCAAGAGTGGCGCCAAGAATGTGGCTCCACTCTTGCCAGACCCTCCACTTTCTTCAGGCAACATGTCTATCCTGGTTGTAGTAGGCCATGCTACTAGGTATCCTGAAGAAATACCTATGAGAACGGTTACAGTTCAGGCTTTGGCTAAGGCCCTGCTTGGTATTTTTACAAGGGTAGGTTTTCCTAAGGAAGGCATCTCTGACAGGGGATCCATTTTTATGTCCCACTACATGCAGGCCATGTGGAAGAACTGTGGAGTGACTTAAAAGTTCTCAACTGCCTACCATCCCCAGACAAATGGTTTGGTAGAGAGGTTTAACCATACAACTGAGCATGATAGGTGCTTAGAAGAACCCCTTAGAAGAGAGTGGGACCTTCTACTGCCATGCCTTCTATTTGCTTATAGAGAAGTCCCTCAGGAGGGAGTTGAATTTAGTCCCTTTGAACTTCTCTATGGTCATCCAGTTAGAGGCTCCTTGGCCCTGATTAAAGAGGGGTTGGAGAGTGCACCTTATCTAAGACAGCGAGAGTCACTGACTATGTGATAGGTCAACAGAGGAGAATGTCACACATGATGTCAGAAGCATCAGATAACTTGAAAGCAGGTCAGGATCTGGTGAAGCATTGGCATGACCAGAAGGCCAACATGGATGAGTTACTCAAGACCAGCAAGTTCTAGCTATCGTACCTACAAGTCAGAGGGCCTTACAGGACAAGTGGATTGGATCCTTCAAGGTTGTGGGCAAACTTGGAGAGCTCAACTATCTGGTGGACTTAGAGGCAGTACTAAGGAGGCTCCGAGAGTCTTTCACACCAACCGTCAAAAAGCTTATGGGCCTCATTTCACGGATGGAGGTAAGGTGTTACCGGTGCCAGGTAGGGTACCAGTGCCAGTAAACCCATACCGCCTCACTACGAGGTCTCTTTGTGGGGCCCTACCTTAACGGCTGGTTTTACCAGCCGTTAAGGACGGGACCCACAAAGGGACCTTGGAGGTAATTATGGTACCGCAATTTGCGGTACTGTAATTACCGCCTTCCCCATTCCCATTGAGCCCTATGGGGCAAAAATGGGAATGGGAAAGTGCCATGGTGAATGGGGAATATTACCGCCCCCACACCTTGGAATAGGGCGGTAATTTCACCATGGCGGACTCAGTAAAATACCGGCGGCAACCATGGCGCTAATAGCGCCATGGTTACCGCCTCCGTGTAATGAGGCCCTATGTCTCAAGACCAGAAGTTGGAGCTTTGCTTCTAGCTTTAGCTCAAGAGGAGGAGGAGAGTGAACCTCTACCTGACCTACTCAGAGGCCAGCCTTTGGATGAGAATATAGAAGGAGTCAATCCCTCTTCTAATCTGAGACTGGAACAAAAGGAGGAGCGCAAGTTTCTGTTAAATCAGTTTGTCTCCCTGTTTTCACTATCACCAGGCTTGTCCCCTTGGGGCCAGCATGATATTCTCATTGGTGACTGTTTACTTGTTAAAAGCAGAGGTTAAAGGATGTTGGATCATGTAAGATCCAACATAAAGGAGGAGGTCAACAAGATGCTTGATTTCAGGGTAATAAAGGCATCTACAAGTCCAAGGAAGGATCCAAGGAGTTGAGATTCTGTGTGGACTATAGAGCTCTTAATGCAGTCACCAAGACTGATGCCAATCCTTTACCAAGGACAAATGAACTGGTGGACAAGCTTGGTTCAGCCAAGTACCTCAGTGCATTTGATCTCACTTCAGGCTATTGGCAAACAGCAATGACAGACCATGCCAAGGAGAAAAAACTGCATTCTCAACCCCAGCAGGCCTCTACCAGTTTAAGGTGATCCTTTTTGGACTAAAGAATGCACCTGCAATGTTCCAAAGGATGGCTAACCAGGTTCTGATTGGGATGAAGGACTTCTGTATGGCATACTTGGATGCCATTGCAGTGTTCAGCCCTACTTGGAAAGAACATGTTGACCACTTCGGATATGTTTTGCAGGTCCTTGAGCAGGCCCATCTGACCATAAAGGCGAGTAAGTGTCAATGTAAAGTGGTCTACCTTGGACATGAGGTAGGAGGAGGTGAAATCAGGCCTTTGCCTAGGCAAGTACAAGCTGTACAAAACTGGGCCACCCCTAATACTCAAACCCAGGTGAGAGGCTTCCTAGGCCTCACTGGTTACTATAGGAACTTCATATATAACTATGGGATCATAGCTTCTCCCTTAAATGTGCTCTCCTTACCGACATTTCCTAAAAAGGTCAGGTGGAATGAGGAGTGCACTCAAGCATTTGAAGGACTTAAGAAAGCCTTTTGTCAAGCTCCAGTCCTAAGAGCTCCTGACTATAACCAAACCTTCATTGTGCAAACAGATGCTTCCAATACATTGGTGACAAACACTGCCCATCCCTTGCCCATGCCGACGATTAGACCACACTCTGTGTGGCCTGCGGAGATCAGCAGAAGCTTTATGGCTATACGCTAAAAGCAATGGTTTAATAATAAATCTACAGAAAACCCAGTGATTCTGTTTAAAGAGAAAAAAGTAGCACACACTAGCCCTAAGATTCAGGAGCTGGAGATTGTATACACCCCGAATTACAGATACCTGGGAATTGAATTTGAAACTAGGAGGGACTATCTCCAATGCAAGCAGACGAAAATGATCAGGGCTGCCCAAATTTCGGCAATGGTGTACCGCTTCACCCTCTCCCATGGCGGTTTTACTGTTGGGCTGCGGGTGTGCTGTACCAACAGGTTTTAGCCGAGATGATGACCTATGGTTTTGAAGCCCTACAAACAATGAACTTTAACAGGCTGCAAGTTGTGGAAGGCAAATATTGGAAAAAGATTCTAGGCCTCCCAACCTGCATACCAATGGCCGTTATTAGGCTTGAATTAGGTTTGACTTCACTAAAATCTCAGGATCGCAAGAAAAGAGCTGAATTGTATCTTCTAATGAAGAGTAACTCCGGTAATCAATAAATTGACACCATGAGGAAAGTAATCATTAGACAGACCGGAAAATCACTCCTGAAAGTTAAGGTCGATATATACCTGCAAGAAATTGGATGATATACCCGCGATGGGGAGTTTACTCAAAGGTTAAGAACGGCACTACATAAAAAAGCGGATCTGGGTTATTGGCTAGAGAATTATGCTCATTTGGAAAAACTTAAGAAATATCATTTTGTTAAGTATATGTTATATACATATGAAAACCGGAGTTCTACCTTAATTTATGTCCAGCAGTGAGAGTAAGGTGTTTTGTTTTGCTGCTTATGGTGAATCATCTTCTGGTGCTGGCCAACACAGGCCCAGTAATTCAGATTCTTTATTCAGAACGCTATTGCTGAGTATGTAAGAACCATCCAATAGCAGAAAAAGGCAAACATGTTTTAATGAACTGTCCTAAATTATTAACAACATATATGACCCACTATGGTAAATGTGTCCATAACAGTGAGTACATAGCAGAATTAGCCTTTTGGCATAGCAGTATTAACTCAACCAACATCAATCTTTTTCTTGCTATGTACAATGTATGGTTATTGATTGAGAGTTTACTGAAATCTCTATTTGAACTGATTTCCTTGTATAAGTTGAATTAAACTGAAGGCAGAAGGCTTTAAATTCTTATGGTACGTGGGAGCAATGAATATTAGCTGTCCTAGTCAAATCACCTCATTTCTCTCTGAGTGGGTGGATCTCTCCTCCTCCCTCCTGGCCTCTACCACTCAACTCCTCCTCCTTGGTGACCTCAATATACATTTAGACTCACTCTGCAGGGCACACTCTCAATTTCTTGATCTCTTCTGACATCCCCCTCTCCATCCCTCTGACCACTCCTCTCTTCTGGAGCGATCACCCCCTCCTCTCCTCTCATCTCTCCCTCTCTTCCCCCCAAGTCAAGCCTACCCCAACACTGCCACCTACCTTGTCTGACATCCGGCCCATGAAGCGTGTGTCAGGCTGCCACTTTCTCTCCCCTCTCCACCTCTGGCTGTCTCACATCCTGACACAGCCCTGTCTCTGCTCTACTCTTCAATTTCTGATACTCTTGATGTTCTTGCCCCTGTCATGATGATCCATTTGAAGTCCAATGCCAAGTGCAATTCCTGGTATGACTGTGACCTAGCTTCACTTAAACGTAAGTGTAGGGCAGCTGAGAGGAAATGGAGGGCTTCCTGTTCATCCTCTGACAAACTGGCCTGTCGCCCTCTCCATCTGTGCTTGCTGACCCTCCCTTAGCCAACCCTCCCATCCTTCTCATCCTTTCCTCTTTTCGCCCCTGACAAGGTTGCTAGACAAGCCCAATCTATGAAAGCCTTGTCAAAACAGGTTCATCCCTGTTCCTCTAAAACCATCAAGAACCACATTGTCACCGTTGCACCGACCCTTGCTGATATTTGCAACCACTCCTTTGCCTCAGGATCCTTCCCCTCCTCTGTGAAGCACTCCCGTGTGCATCCTCTTCACAAGAAACCCACATCTGATCCTTCTTGTCCAGCTAACTGTCGGCCAATTTCCATTATTCCCTTTCTGGGCAAACTCCTGGAAAAGTTGGCCATCTCTCAGCTTAACCTTCATTCAAATTCGGTTGGCTGTCTTCATGACCACCGGTCTAGCTTCAGAGCTGCCAGAAGCATGGCAATTGCTCTCCTGAACATCCGTGAAGATCTGCGCTCCAACCTTGACTCTAACATTCCCTCTGTCCTCATCCTCCTCGATCTCTCTTCTGCCTTCGACGCGGTCAACCATACCATCCTGCTCAACCGTCTCTGTGAAAACCTGGGTATCACTGATTAGGCTCTGGCCTGCCTGACCTCTTTCCTCTCTGATCGATCCTCCCAGGTCCAACTTGGGTCCTTCCTATCATCTATCTACCTCTCTACCTGTGGTGTTCCACAGGGGTCTAAACTCTCCACCTGGCTTTTCAAGCAATACCTGGCAACTCTCATCCACTGCATTGCCATTTTCTGCTCAAATTTCCAGTGCTACGCTGATGACAATCAACTCAATTTCAGGCTGCCCTTGGCCAGCTCCTCTCCATCTCTCATTTCTGATTGCCTCACTGCCATTCAAGATTGGTGTGCCGCCAATTATCTTTGTCTGAATGCCAGCAAAACTGAGATCTTCCTCATCAGCACACCTTCACCATCCTTTCCGCTGACTCTCTGGCCAACTTCCCTTGGCACTCCTCCTACCCCCACCTGAGAGGCTAAGAACCTCAGGGACATCTTTGACTCCGCCCTTTCCTTCTCCGCCCACATCTCTTTGGTCTCCAAAAAGTCAAACTTCCTACTGCATCTCCTCAGAGGTACTCTGCCTTTCCTTCCCGCAGAAGCTCATGGTATTCCAAGCTCTGGTTCTCTCTAGGTTGGACTATTGTAACAGCCTCTTTCTAAATCTACCTGCCTCTACTCTCCGCCCTCTGCAACTAATCCAGAACAGGACTGCGAGACTTGTCTTCGTATCTCTCCAGCTCTGAAATCTCTCCATTGGCTCCCAGTGGATGCAAGGAGTAAATTCAAAACCCTCTGCATTGTCCACAAGGCTTTCTGGGGCCTGGGTCCAAAATACCTTCAGCTATCCCTCTGTAAATACCTCCCCTCTCGAGCTCTCCGCTCCTCTACCTCTAACTCCCTCAGGGTAAGCCGTTTTTCAAAGAAACGAGCTAGGGGTAGATCTTTGTCTTCGGCTGGGGTCTCCCTCTGGAACAGCCTCCCTGTCACTCTAAAACTTGAGGAGAACCATCTCTGGTTCCGGAAGCTCCTCAAGACCATCCTCCTTTCTTCTGCCTTTGCTCTCCCTCTCCCCTGCTGATCTGTTCTCTCTAGGCACCGTGCATCTGTCCACACTCTGTCATCCTGGCCCAGGTACCTGCTCATCCTGCCACCCTGCTGCACTGCCTCCATGGCCACCCCTTGCACTGGGTTCTGTATCTGTACCCATACAGTCCCCCCTTTATCTTCCTGCACTTATCAGACCTACCCTGTCTGCTGCCTTAAAGCTAGCACTTACAAATTGCTGGCTGCACTACCACTGTTTGTTGCCTTTATTTTTTATTTATTTATTTATTTATTATTATTTATATGTTTCTCCTCTGCTTCACACTTTCCACTTCTCCCCCTTCCATGCACTTTTCCCCTCCCCCTCTCCCATGCATTTGCGCGTTCTCAATGTCAATGGGCCTAGTACGATCGCTGTTTTGTTCTCCCTCCTCCCCTCCCTTGCCTTGACGCGCTATGAGACACTTGTGTACGAGCACGATAGAAATAAAATATCAATCAATCAACAAGTTAGCCACTGGTTGTTGAAAAGTTAAGATCTTAGATTTGCTCTGTTTCTTTAATCTGAGTGAGTGAACTTTACGTATTTTTTAGGTATGATTTGATGTGGGTTTATTGTTGCCTAAATTCTGAACATATGCATTGTAAAGCATATGAATATGTAGTTATTGAGGCTATTTTACATAGTGTAAATATTAAGTCTATGGGCCTCATTATAACGTTTGCAGAACGGGTTAACGGGCTCCGCTAATGGAAATTACGAGGTCCCCTCGTGGGACCGGGTAAGGACGCCTGGTAAAACCAGCCATCGTTACCGAGTCCCGTGAGGGGACCAGGGAGCTAACAACAGGCCGGTCCTAATCGGCCTGTTGTTAGCTCCCTCTGCCATTCCCATTGAGCCCTATGGGGGCTCAAATGGGAATGGGAAAGTCCGGGCCTGGGGTCCCTGAGGGAGGAATTACAGGGCCCTTTGAACTCAGAACGGCCCGGTAATTCCCCATTCAAGGAACCCGGTAAAGGAGTCTAGTTTGGCGGCAGCCATGGAGCTAATAGCTCCATGGCTGCCGCCAAACTCGTTAATGAGACCCTATGTGTGTACTTTGAAACTGTTTTATACTGTAAATGTATATGTCATGTGTAAAGTCTATTTATAGACCATGGGCCTCATTCCGAGGTTGGTGGTAGTCATGGCGCTATTTGCGCCATGACTGCCACCAATAACGGTACCATGTCCGGTTTGGTGTAATGGGGACTTACCGGTCTAGTCAGACCTTGGCGGGACCGGTAAATCCCCATTCACCAAACCATTTCCCATTCCCATTTGAGCCCCCATAGGGTTCAATGGGAATGGGGAGGGAGCAAATAAAGGGCCGACGTATGCCAAGCAAGTTATTTGCGCCCAGGTCCCTTAACGGGTCCCTTCCATAACACCAGGTCAGATCTGGCATTAAGGAAGGGACCCGCTAAGGAACCTCGTAGTAGGGAGGTAAGGGATTACCGGCACCAGTCTCCTTACCGGTGCCCGGTATGCCTTAACACCCTACTCGGAATAAGGCCCTATATCACATTAATAATAAAATTAAAATAAATACAGGTATAGGTGCAGTTCTGAGTCAGCTGGATGAGAAAGGTACAGAGCACCCCATTTGCTTCATCAGCAGGAAGCTGAAGGAACCTGAAACAAGGTGGGCAACCATTGAAAGAGAATGTTTTGCTATTGTGTGGTCACTGAAGAAGTTTAGCCCATACGTGTATGGATCTAGTTTTGGGATTCAGAATGACCATCAACCCTTGAGATGCTTGGTGCAAATGAAAGGGGAAAACCCTAAACTACTGAGATGGTCAATCAGCCTACAAGGGTTTGATTTTTCCATTGAACACAGGTCTGGGTGTCAACACCAAAATGATGATGGCCTCTCCAGGATGTTTGACCGACTGGAGTAAGGAGATTCATCCAGGAGTGGATTAAAACTTCCTGTCCCTTAGTCTGTAGGGGACGAGTGTTAGGGAGATTTCTCAAGAATGTGCTAATTTCCCTTACCTTTTCAGACCCCCAGCAACTTTGCTGGATTTCTAGGATTTTAATTTTTACCTGGAAAGAGTGTGAGCCTTTTCTTCCCACTCTTTCATGTATTTTGATGTGTGTTTTATTTTTGTGTTCTTTGGATATGGTGTTTTTAGACAAACTTCATATGCATCATCGTTTTCTTTTGTGTCACACTACACCTTCAGTGCAGTGGCACAGGGGTGTCTTTCAGACTCCCCAAGGTTTCAATACCTTCTCTGGAACTGACTGCCGTCTCCCAGAGCATGTGAAGTTAAATTGACTTTACCAGTCCTTTTAAATTCATAGACCCAGCACACACTATCTTCCTATAGAGTGCTGGAGGGGTTGCTTAGCATCCCCTGTGTCTTAACACTCATGTAACAGTCAAATGTTACCCTTTCCTCTTGAAATGGCTGGTGGCAGTGGTTTTAGAACAAACTACCATGATTTTTCCCGACCGCGATCACCGGTAGCTAAAAATCGTGTCAGCCACGTTTTTCAAAATGGCGCCCATGACCCCTCTGTAAAAACAGACTCCGGTCATCTTTTTTTGCTGCTTCTTTTAGGAAAGGTCCTTCTTGTGTTGAACTCTGCACACCAAACCAGGTTTGGTCCCTTTGTTCTATGCCCTTTGGCGGGTTTCAGTGCTGAAGCTCTCCTCTGGCGCCTGAGTGTCTGGGGTGGACAGGATGTGAAGGAGGTGCCTGAAACTCCCTGTGCTTAGTCTCCTAGGAGACCTGAATACACTCTGGCGTGATTGTCTGGCTGACTGTCTGGCAAGGACAGCCACCCTGATGGGTGAGTGGCAGCTAGGCTGGGATGAATGGGAGAAAACTGTGTAAAAGGAAAGTCTCCAGGACTGGAAGGAAGAGGCAACCACTTGAACGAAAGAACCGAAGACGAGCTGAAGGAAGACGACTGCTGCAACTCCTGGACCGTTGGTTTGCCCAGTGAAGCCCTGCTGCAGGTCTGAATTGCCTGAAACTCTATCGACAGAGAAGCTCCTTCAAGAACGATTTGTCCATTGAGCTATTGGGAACAACCAACTCGTAAGCGCCCGGACACTGTCCCCATAATGGTCGAAATTTTCTTCAGAGTGCTGTTGAAAAGCGGATAGCCAGTGAGAAGGATACCAGTTTGTGATCTTTAAGACACTCACACCTTAAACCGACGCTTAGAGAAGCATGTAGCCTCTTCCCTGGGCACTGTGAGAACCTCCCGACGTCCTCATTCTTGTCCCACAAGTGAAGCTCAGGAACAGCGAGATCTGCAGGAACTGCCAGGGACAACTGCCTTAGCTATAGCTTTTCTTCATACCTAAGGCACTGTGCAAACGCGGTGTGGAAATCGTTTCTGCCACGGTGAAAGTTTGTGAAACTTTCCCGACTTGGGGCCTTGTTCGCTCCTAAACCAACATATAACTCTTTTTCTGGCAAACTACTTCCTCGAACTTTGGAAAAGACTAACAGGGTAAT
Source organism: Ambystoma mexicanum (assembly GCF_040938575.1). NCBI lineage: Eukaryota > Metazoa > Chordata > Amphibia > Caudata > Ambystomatidae > Ambystoma > Ambystoma mexicanum. The sequence goes on along the minus strand of NC_090925.1, from coordinate 447,528,709 downwards.
TCATAGAATTTTGCACAAAAGTGGTGCACGCGGCTGGCGCACAGTGTCCCTGTGCGATACACTGAGCCAGCCGCGTGCGATAAAATCCATTTAATCGCACAGCGTATTCATGGATTTTAGCCTCCAAAACCAGCCGTGGCGCAGAGTGGCGCAGCACCAGTTACGCCCCCAAGAACGCCCTCGTGCAAGGAAAAGCCATCAAAATCCCCAATTCATCGCAAATGTCTGCGCTAACCCTGGACCTGTTCACAGGGCTGCCAAACAGCAAACGCCAAGCGGGGAACATGTATTTCAGGGGTTCGCGGGAAGTTTCACAGGCGATAGTCCTGGGTACATGTATTTCATGGGTGCGCGTGAAGTTTCACACGTGATTCCATCAGGGCACGTGTATTTCAGGGGTGCACGGGAAGTTTCACACGCAAATTCAGCAGGGTACGTGTATTTCAGGGGTGCGTGGGAAGTTCCACACGCGATTGTCCTGGGTACGTGTATTCCAGGGGTGCGCGGGAAGTTTCACACGTGATTCCATCAGGTCACGTGTATTTCAGGGGTGCGCAGGAAGTTTCACACGCAAATTAAGCAGGGTACATGTATTTCAGGGGTGCACGGGAAGTTCCACACGCGATTGTCCTGGGTACGTGTATTCCTGGGGTGTGCAGGAAGTTTCACACGCAAATTCAGCAGGGTACGTGTATTTCAGGGGTGCGCGGGAAGTATCACACGCGATTCCATCAGGGCACGTGTATTTCAGGGGTGCGCGTGAAGTTCCAAACACGAATGTCCTGGGTACGTGTATTTCGGGGTGCGCGGAAAGTTTCACACGCAAATTCAGCAGGGTACGTGTATTTCAGGGGTGCATGGGAAGTTCCACACGCGAATGTCCTGGGTACGTGTATTTCGGGGTGCGCAGGAAGTCTCACACGCGATTTCAGCAGGGTATGTGTATTTCAGGGGTTCCGGGGAGTACTACACGTGAATTGGCCGTGTGGGTCCTCCCAGGTGTTCCCTCTACACCCTCCATGGCCCCTGCAGGCAGCCCACACCACAGGGGACTACCCTGCACCCCTGCTCATGTCCCGCAGGCAGCCCATCCACCATGGGCATGCCCCCCAGCCAAGCCACATGTCACCTTGCACTACTGATCAACAACGCATGTCTCCCAGCACCCCCTCCCCCCAGCACTGTGGGGCACCTGCCAGCAGGCCCCCACTCATGTCCCCCTGCACCACCACCCCCAGCATCAAGGGGCACCCTCCACCAGGCCCCCACTCATGTCTCCCAGCACCCCCCCCACCCCGCAGCACTGTGGGGCACCTGCCAGAAGGCCCCCACTCATGTCCCCCTGCACCACCCCCCCAGAATCCAGGGGCACCCTCCACCAGGCCCCCACTCATGTCTCCCAGCACCCCCACCCCCAGCACTGTGGGGCACCTGCCAGCAGGCCCCCACGCATGTCCAACTCATGTCCCCCTGCACCCCCACCCATCAGCAGTGCAGGGCACCCTCCCCCAGGCCCCCACACATGTCTCCCAGCACCCCCACCCCCCAGCAGTCAGGGGCACCCTCCACCAGGCCCCCACACATGTGTCCCTGCACCCCCACCCCCCAGCATTGTGGGGCACCTGCCAGCAGGCCCCCACTCATGTCCCACTCATGTCCCCCTGCACCCCCTACCCCCAGCAGTGCAGGGCACCCTCCACCATGCCCCCACACATGTCTCCCAGCACCCCCACCCCGCAGCATTGCGGGGCACCCTCCACCAGGCCCCCACACATGTCTACCAGCACCCCCACCCCCCAGCATTGTGGGGCACCCTCCACCAGGCCCCTACTCATGTCCCCCTGCACCCCCACCCCCCAGCAGTGCATGGCACCCTCCACCAGGCCCCCACACATGTCCCCCTGCACCACCACCCCCCAGCAGTGCTGGACAGCTGCCAGCAGGCCCCCATACATGTCCCCCCAACACCTCATGACGATCCATAATCCTGGCCCCCATGCCCCCTCAATATACTGCCCACACCACCCCAGTCCGAACACACCACCAGGTATGACATCCACCCCACAAAGAAATAACCAGCACATGATGCATCCCAAATGGCTAGTCTGCACATCAACATATATCCGTCAAACCCACACAATGACAGCATGTGAATGAAAAAACACACATTGCAACCTGCATGAGACCAAAGAGAGAATACCACACATTGAAGTACCAAATGATAATGTATTAAACAGAAAAGCAAGGCAATGAAATGGAACAGAAGAAAATGGAAATAAAAAAAGAAATCCAGCATGTCCAATAAATGAAAAAGACGCATGAAACCCAAATGAAAAGCAATCCAAAAGCAAGTCTCCAATGTGTCAGTTTGAGAAAATAATTCCAAGGTGCAAAAATCATAAAAAAACATTGATCCATGGAAAAAAAAAATCAACAATCCAAATACATTGTCAAACTATGTACAAAGTGAACATTCAGGGTCCATGTGCCCAATCCTTTAAATGAAACGTATAAAATTAAATCCTACCTAATGAAGAAATATATACAAGAAGTTGGGGCAAGTGCCCCAAAACAAAACAAAACTGAAAGGAAACTTAACACTAAAGAACTATTTACAAGGGCAGCGGGCTAGTCCGACGGCTCACTTCTGGATGTTCCGGGCCAGGGCATCATCGAACTCCTGCTCAATTTCCCGGAGGCGGTCCTCTTCCATGGCCCCGAGGGTCCGCAGGGATGATGACATGTTCTCCTCCAACTCCCTGCGGATTGCCTCGAGGCACTCGGCCCGCCTCAGGGCCCTCCGCATGGAGTTCTCCGCCCTGACCATCGTGAGCCGTGCCTCTTCCGTCCGCTGCCGCTCCGCATCTATGGTATGGCCCAACCGCTGCCACACAGAAGACACTTCCCGTCCTGGGTCCTCCTGCCCTCCGGCCGATGCCTGCCCCTCCGATGTCGAAGGCCCCGAGCCATCATGGCTCCCACCTCGTTGCTGCTGCTGCTGTGCCTTTGCCCTGGCTCCTGCTGCCTGCACATCCTCCACTGGCCGGGGTGCAGTCGTTGATGTGGCCACCCCTGCTGGACGTCCGACTCCCGACTGTGGCAGGGATGTGTCCTCCACCAGCCTGGCCGCACCGTCAGAGGCAGCTCCACAGGGCACCCAGGTGACAAATGGGTGGAAAGATGGCACGGAGGACGACTGGCGCATAGGGTGTTCAGTTGAGGAGGGGGTCGGAACAAGCTCCAGCAAACGGAGGAATCCGGCCTGGATGACCTGTCCCAGTAGGCTGACGCGGTCAACGAGCCATTCGAGATGACGTGCAGTCTCCCCATGAAAAGACTGCAGGTCACCTCGCATGGCCCCTTGACGCAACGGCACACCAGTCAGGACAGGCTCAACCTGTACCTGGATAGCCACGTCCACAGGCAGAGGAAGGTCAGTTGTTGTAAACTCATCCTCTGCCTGAAAACGGGTCTGGACGTAGGCATCCCTGCTGGTGCAAGATGATGCAGTGACAGGATCAGGGACAGGATTACACACAGGCATCTCCGCGGCGGCCTGTGCTGCCTTCTGTCCCAGGTCCTGCACTGCACCACTAGCACCAGTGGAATCCCCACCTCCAGACCCCATATCTGTCGCTTGCACGGCCTCCTCCTCCACCAAACCCCCCACCAACCTGGATGACTCTGTGCCATCTTCCCCCGTTGGGCCCTATGGGGTCCCAGCTGCCCCTTCTGCTGCCGAGGAGTCCAACTCTGACCTCTGCCTCTTGGACCTCCCCCCGGCAGCTGCGGCCTGGGATGCGGCACCGGACTCCTCACTCCCCGACGAGATGACAACCTGGGAGGGGAGCCGGGCCTTGCGTCTCCGGCTGGTGGTGCAATCCCTGCCGCTGTGCTCCACAGCACCTTCTCCGCCCTCTTCATCAGTTGACACTGCAGACAGGGAGAAATAAAACACAGGCATCAGGGCACTGTACAATGGACACCTAAACACATGACAGTTGTACATGAGTGGCATTGGCAAACCTCAGACATGGCATCACAATCGCCAACACACGTCATTTCAACTCGCACACATGAGCCATACCATAGCCATATTGCAACAGCCAGCACCATCCATACACATACAACAGCATGAGCAGGCAAAGGTGAGCCAGACATCACATGCAACACAGGGAGTGCACTACACATGCACACACACCACCACACTTGCATGCATATGTACACCTCTGCCAACTGTTGCAGTGTTGAGATCGGCATCCATGTCACATCTGCCAATCAGTCTTCCACATCCCGGTGTCACATGCATCCATGTTGCATCACTGCTGCCCCCTTGTCAAATACACACGCATGCACATGTACACAGTGCAGATACATGTAGCTGAAACCAACATCCATGTGTGACATCACGAACATGCCTACTTACATACACATTCATTCAAACATGTGTGCCCACACATCTGCATTTGCCATGCAAGCCTACACACACAAGCACCATCCATGTCTCACACATGAGAGCCCTCGCATGTGTTAGCCTCACGGCCCTGTACACCCCCCCCTACTTGGCCCCATTAAAACACATGTGCAACCTGCACACTACTGGCACACCACCACACGCACAGCTTACAATCAGGATGCATGTACACTTACTGCTCGACTCCAGACGGGTCTGCCTCTCAAGGACATGGATGTGGAGCACTGGGGATATGCGTTCCAGGACCCTCATCTGATCTTCCGACAAGTGGCCCCGGCGCCCCTCAGCATCCGCTGCCTTCAAGAGGCACCGGGCCTTGTTGAGGGTCCTGGACCTGAAGTCCTCCCAGCGCTTCTTGACATGATGGAATAGTCGAACTGCCACCCCTCCACATTGATGGCAGTCACGATGTCCGTCCAGATCTGAGTCCGTCCTTCCTTGTCGGCGCGCAAACTTCCGAAGAGGGCTTCATACTGCCCCAGGACTTGCTCCACCAGGACACCAACTTCGGTGGCAGTGAAGCTGGTGCCCCTCTGCCTCTCTGGCCGGGGGTTGCCAGTGGTGCCAGATGTTGCAGTGTCCGACATGACAACCCCAGAGGCAGGAGTGGGTGGGCAACTGGGTCCTGGGGCTGGGCTGTGGAGCGATGGAATCCCAGTCGGGAGTCTTCGGTTCCAGCAAGGGTGGTCACAGCAACAGCACCCCTGGCTGATGTGCAGGCAGCAAATGGCAGGGCACGTGGACAGTAGGCAATCAGGCAGCAGCAGATGGCAGGTGGAAGCGTGCTCAGGGCTCTGGGGAGCAGTAATTCGGCCTTCTGGGCAGGAGCGTGGTATTCCATTTGCTTATGCGTGGCCAGCTTGATACGGAGTGATTTGGCACGTGAAAATCCAGCATGTCTGCGTGTAATATGAGGAAAGGGCCTTAGCGCGTAAGCGCGTCAGCACACGTACGTGAATTCATTGGCCCAAAGGCCACCAGCGTGTAGGTGCGTCTATGAGGTTACGCGCACGTGCGTTTTCCATGAAGCGTAGGAAAAATAAGCACGTCAGAGTGTCATAGCGTGTAATTGGTGGAAAGGGCCTCAGCGCGTATGCGCGTCTGTGACGTGCATGCGTGTGCGTTTCCCTGTACACAGGTGGATGTTACACGTACAATGACTGCACGTCAGAGTGTCAGCTCGTGTAATTGGAGGATAGGGCCTTAGCGCGTACACGCGGAAGTGACGCTGGACGTGTGGGCATGTTTAAAATGTACGTGTAGAACACCATTTCCTTGTACGTGCTTTTCGTGGAGAGCGAGTGGGTGAAATCTGTACTTCTTGTCAGTTCACACGCGATTTACTTCACGGCGTTCCAAGTTCGTACTCCCTGTTACCTCTGACAGCGTTTTCTCTTTTTGTCTTTTTCCTGGCCCTGTTTCCTCAAACAGCGTTCACTTCTTCTGTTGTCCTGTTCTTCTTTTGGTGGGGGTGTTGCCAACGCGCACACGCGTGTCTTTTTCACGCTATTTTTCCAGGCAGACGGTGAGTCGCGCACGTATTTAACATCTGTGCTTGCCCCGTGTGTCGCGTACCCCTTCAGAGGTCATTCTATGCTGTGTGTGACACGCATACGTTCATTTTTGTGTTTCTGGGTGCCACAGCGTAGTGCAGGTTTATTTTTCCACGCACATGGTCTAGGAGGGGTTGCGTGGACATTATCTCCCTTTTTTGGGGTGCCTGTGCGTTGAGTGACCCGTCATCTTCCCCCAGGGGTCGCATACAGCCTTGCTAGAGCACTAGGGTACGAATTCCATCTAGTACCCTACCCCTTTGACCCCCAATTGCCCAGGACAAAAGTTTACTGCAACTCCCATACGCACAACAACATCATTGCCATGGTTGGGAGGTGAGCATGCAGTAAGGGTGGCAAAGGTGGCCGAGCCTCAAAAGGTGGCAGTGGTGGATACGGTAGGGGACGTGGCTGGGACTTGCAGGGTGCCCCTAGCCCCCCATGTGTGGGTGACCAGTCAGGGACACCCATGCCCCCCCCCCTGGTTGAGGGTAACGTGGCTGACACCATCCCTGCTCAGCCCTTGTTGGACCAGCCCATTGTGGCACCAGACCTGGCAGAGGGTGACTCCATGGCTGACTTCCAGGTCAGCAGGTCTAGGCCACGTGTGGCGGTGCACGTTGGTGTCACCAGGCCACGTGGATCAGGGGCAGCTATGTCATCTGCTGCCCCGAGTAGGCAGGGTGGGGAGGCTGCAGGGGCAGCTGGGCTCCATCCACCCCAGCTCTGAGTCTCCCAGCCAGGACAGTGTCGGTCCCAGTCCATCCTGCTGACGTTCCCCCTGACTACATCACACTTCAGCTAATGCCTGCGCCAAGTCCCATGGTGAGTGTTCATTCCCACACTCCTAGTCCACAGTCCACCGGGGCTCCTGCCCCTCGTGTCCGAGCGACGTAGGACACTCAGGATCCCCACCACCTTCCAAGCGGAAGAGGAAGAGTGCTCGTCCAGTACAGGCTGATGCCCCAGACACGGCTACACAGTCCGGCCTACCAAGGAAGCCCAGCTTCAATCAGGCCGAACTTGATGCACTTGTGGAGTATGTGTCCGCACATGACAGCGAAATGGTGATTACAGCAGGATTCAAGACCACACCTGCACAACGTCTGGCACACTGGCAGACCATCGCGGACATCATAAGTGCCCTTGGATTTGTGAGGCGCACAGCTAATGATTGCTACAAGCGCTGGAATGACCTGAAGCACAGGGCAAAGAAAAAGCTGGCCTCAAGTCATGCCGCTACTCTAGTGACTGGAGGTGGGTCTCCAGCAGAGGACATTGAACTCACTCCACATGAGTATGTTGCTGGGACCTACGTCACGGAGGGACAGATCCAAGGCGTGGGAGACCTGCCAGATTACGAGGCATTGTCCGGTGAGTGCACATGCATGTGTGTGTCATCCATGTGCATGGTCTGTGTGTGAGGGCTTCTGATTGAGTGCCAGGTGAGGGTGTGTGTGCCTGAGTGGTTTGCTTCACCCATGTGCTTCATCCAATACATTCTTCGCACCATGATTTGGGTATTGCAGCATCCCTTCTGGCAACAGTAGACATTTAGGCCAACCTCACGCCAGTTGCCCTTGAAGTGTCATCTTGCCACAACATTGTTGCATATTATTCTGTGTTCATTCAGGCTGATTGTTCGCATTCCACCACTTTCACTAGGCATTTCTCAGTCCTATTGTCACATGTGTGAAATGCCTATGGTACATGCCATCTGTGTGATGGCATGTGTCATGTATGTGTATTGGACATGCCAATCACAGGCCAATGTGTGATGGCACTGCTAGCCAGCATGCAACAAATGTGTTGGTCTTCCATCTTGGTGTCATCAATGTGTGCCATTTGCCTCCCCTTCATATGCAGTGACAGTGCATTCATGGGAGGGTTATAGTTATGTGGGACATGTGTCAATGAAGTACTGGTTCTGTTGCTTCTCAGCCTTAATTGTGTGCCATGGTGCTAATGCCTGTTCCCATTTCTTTTCTTTCATGTCTTTGCAGGGGATGACGCACTTGATACTGCTGGGGTTGTGGAGATGGTGCAGACCCATGTGGGTTCCCAGGCCCGACCGGGCAGCAGTGAGGGACGTGGTGTGGTGGTGGGTGAGAACCCACACTTGCTGCAGACCATTATCTCAAGGGGTGTCTCTGGGTGCACCTCCCCCGAGCTCTATTCAGGTGTCGATTCGGATGATGAGACCTATGTGCGGTCGCAGGTAAGTGTTTCTGGGAGGGATTCTGTACTGTCCAACCCACCTGCACCAGGGGTAGAACCATCAATGGGGATGTCAGTGTTGGTAGGTCCACCTTTGGTGGTTACGGATGCAGGGTCACACTCCGCAACATATGATCCTGTTCCTGGGCCAGCAGATCAGAGGGGGAATGCAGTCCTGCAGCCTCAGGCAGTGCCGGCACAGCAAGACGCAGTTAGCCTTGCCCCAGACAGGTGTGGTGCCCGCCGACGCGGTGGCCATATGCCACCTGGCAATACCGCATGGGAGCAATCCATATACGGTATGGCAAACCAACAGGCAGCATCATCTGAGATGATGGCTCAGGCCATGGATAGGGTGGCCACTTCCATTGTCCCCCAAGAAAGGCTGATGGAAAAACTACAGCAGGCAACAGACTCCATTTGCCAGTCACACCGGGAGGACATGTTGGCGTCCAACAGGGACAGACGGGCGGCACTGGAGACTCTGCGGGAAGCCATTTCTATTGAGTCCCAGGGCCACAGGGAAGCCCTGAGGGTGGAACTCCGTCAGCTCAGGGTGACTCTTGTTGAGCTTGAGGCTTCGACTGACATGAGGACAGAACAGCAGCTGGAGCAGCTCACACATACGCTCTCAGCTGAGATGCAGGCAACTAGGGAGGAGGTCCGGGCATCCCGTGAGTTGTTGCATGGGAACCTCCGCACGATTATCCTCCAGAACCAGACCTTCCACACCCGCATGCTTGCTGCCATGGAGGACCAGACTAGGGCTTTGCGTGGGCTGCCTCCCATAGTGCCACCACCTCCTGATGCAGCTGCAGAGGGTGAGGAGAGCGACAGCAGCGATTCTCTCACAATAGGGTAGCCGTGCAGGCCATGAGCCCATGGAGGTGTTTTTTTTCCCAAAATCCACACAGGTGGGTTTTTGTGTGCACCCTGTCCTCGGACCTCCTGGGTGGCCTCCCCCATCCCCCCGGCCCATACATGGCCATTTTTGATTTTAGATTTTAGATTTTTGATTTTTGATTTTTGATTTTTGTTTTTTTTTACAGTGTGTTTCCTTGTGTGGCTCCCGTGGGCATATGCTGTATTGTGGCTGGGCACATGCAGGCTTGTCCTGAATTTGGGTTAGATGCTTGGGTTTGTGTGACACACACCCCTCCTGCTTCCCGTTTCCATGGGCTTGCAAAGGGTGTGCCCAAGTGACATTGACTTACACAGTGATGTTGGACTCCCATTTGATGTATGGGCAGGGCAGTCTGTAGTCAATACTGTGTATACATTCCTAGTGCATATTGTTCTTGTATTGTACACTGCAAGGTGTATTGATATGTGCCTCTGCAACCATCTCATCCTCCTAATTTGCAGGTCCATTCCTCATGTCTTCACAAGGCGGTCTACTTTGGAAATGGAGTCCATGTTGTAAGCAGTGCACCTTCACTTTTGCGTGGCGCTAACACTGTACAGTTGGAAGTGGTCGAAGTGCTGGCATTATCAGGTAGTGAGACTACCAATTTTTTAAATCCGTACTGTCATGTTTATGGTAGGTTGGAGGTTGTGTAGGTGATTAGTATTATTGCTAAATATTTGGTAATGTGTGTTGTTGGTCCTGCATTACTGTGAGCATTTCATGTGTGGCCAGTTTTTATTAGGGACACTGTACTTTGTGACACTTGTGTCATCTTGTGGGGATTAATTTGTTTGCTCTCACATAGCCTGACATGCCATGGTGTGTTGTGTGGCGGTGCTGGGGAGGGGTTGGGTGACATGGCACTGTTCTCATGTTGTATTTTGCAAGTGGGTATTCATTTTTGCTGCATAGAAGTGTGTCTTTTGATGACACTGCATTGTTGGTGTTTGTGTAGGTAGGGATGCACACATTGTGACACTTCCAGGTGAACAATCTCAGGCTGCTATGGTTCTGACAGTTGACTGTCCTTAATTCATCAGAATTGTCAGATTGAGTCATCATTGATTGTCAGATGGTATGTGCCAGGGCTGTGTGCACTCCTCAGGGGTGTGATTTCTATGTGAAGTAATTAGCCACCAGCTGCATACGGGCTGCCTCACCCATGCCCTTTCCCCTCCCATGCGCAGCGGGCGTGCATGTGGTTGGGGATGTGGGGGCACCACCATGTCCACAGCCAGGCCCCAGCGTGTTGCAACATTGTGCAGGACACATGCTGCCACTATGAGCCTGCACACTACTGGGGGAGCGTATAACAGCTGCCCGCCAGAACGGTCAAGGGAGCGAAAGCGTGACTTGAGCACTCCGAATGTGCGCTTCACTATGCCCCGGGTTGCAATATGGGCTGTGTTGTATCTTACCTCGGGAGGCGTGATGGGGTTCTGTATTGGCGTCATCATGTGGGTGCTCAGAGGATAGGCACTGTCCCCTGGGGAGGTGGTGATGGGGATCATTAGTGGGGTAGTGACATTACTCTGTATCTGTCATGCATGCATGTGCTGTGGCATTTATACTCACCAAGCAGCCATGCATCGCCATGCCGCCCAGCTTCCATGTCCCGGTTTAGGGTTGACATCCTGGAAATGAAGCTGTCGTGGGTGGACCCTGGATAGTTGGCATATACTGAGGTGATGATTCCCTTGGCATCACATACTACCTGGACGTTGATGGAATGCCAGTGCTTGCGGTTTCTATAGATGTGCTCAGATGCCCTGGGGGGACATAGAGCCACATGGGTGCAATCAATGGCACCTAGCACTTTGGGGAATTGTGCTACCCTGTAGAAATCCTGGCTGACAGCCTGCCTTTCTGCAGGTGTTCTGGGCAGGTATATGTGCCTGCGGACTGATTGGCATGCAGTGATGATGGCCAACACCTGGTGTAGACACCGTGACTGCATGGCCTGTGACACCCCCCCACTATGGCACTTGTCCGCTGAAATGATCCGGTAGCCAAGAAGTGCAGTAATTTGAGGACCTTCTCCAGGGGGCTCAGTACTTGGGAGCACAGGGTGGGTGATGTGAGGTCATCCTCCCACTCACTGACCAGGTCGAGTATTATGTGAGGTGGTAACCTGTACCTCCCATACACCTGGTCATCAGGCATACCAAAAAGGCTGGTTCTGGGTGTAAAGATTCTGGCCCTGACTATCCTCCTCCTCCTGCGGTATCCCACGGCCACTGCTGCTAGGAACGGTATATTCATTCTGGCGTCTGAGCTTGTTTGTTGTTTGCGCACACTTTTATGCTGCGCGGGACATGCGCCTGCTTCATGCTGGCGTACGTGTTTCCGGATTGGACCTTTTTTTTGGCGCGTTGTAGGCGACCGTGTAAATCTTCCCGCCCACCCGGCTGATATCGCGTGTGGAAGTTCACGCGGACCCGTAATACACGTACCCTGATGAAATCGCGTGTGGAAGTTCACGCGGACCCATAATCCACGTACCCTAATGAAATCGCGTATAAGACTACCTGCGCACCCCTGAAATACACGTACCCAGGCCAGTCGCACTGCTGGGGTGTGGGGGTGCAGGGAGACATGAGTGGGGGCCTGGTGGAGGGTGCCCCTGGATGCTGGGGGGTGGGGGAGCAGGGAGACATGAGTGGGGGCCTGGTGGAGGGTGCCCCTGGATGCTGGGGGGTGGGGGTGCAGGGAGACATGAGTGGGGGCCTGGTGGAGGGTGCCCCACAGTGCTGGGGGTTGGGGATGCAGGTGGACATGAGTTGGACATGAGTGGGGTCCTGGTGGAGAGTGCCCCTGGATGCTGGTGGGTGGGGGTGCAGGGAGACATGAGTGGGGGCCTGGTGGGGGGTGCCCCACAGTGCTGGGGGGAGCGGGTGCAGGGAGACATGAGTTGGACATGAGTGGGTTCCTGGTGGAGGGTGCCCCTGGATGCTGGGGGGTGGGGGTGCTGGGAGACATGAGTGGGGGCCTGGTGGAGGGTGCCCCTGGATGCTGGGGGGTGGGGGTGCAGGAGACATGAGTGGGGGCCTGGTGGAGGGTGCCGCTGACTGCTGAGGGGCAGGGGGGTGGGAGACATGAGTGGGGGCCTGGTGGAGGGTGCCCCACAGTGCTGGGGGGGTGGGGGTGCAGGGGGACATGAGTTGGACATGAGTGGGGGCCTGGTGGAGAGTGCCCCTGGATGCTGGGGGGTGGGGGTGCTGGGAGACATGAGTGGGGGGCCTGGTGGAGGGTGCCCCTGACTGCTGGGGAGTGGGGGTGCAGGGAGACATGAGTTGGACACTAGTGGGGGCCTGGTGGAGGGTGCCCCTGGATGCTGGGGGGTGGGGGTGCTGGGAGACATGAGTGGGGGCCTGGTGGAGGGTGCCCCTGGATGCTGGGGGGTGGGGGTGCAGGGAGACATGAGTGGGGGCCTGGTGGAGGGTGCCCCTGTCTGCTGGGGGTTGGGGGGGTGGGAGACATGAGTGGTGGCCTGGTGGAGGGTGCCCCTGGATGCTGGGGGGTGGGGGTGCTGGGAGACATGAGTGGGGGCCTGGTGGAGGGTGCCCCTGACTGCTGGGGAGTGGGGGTGCAGGGAGACATGAGTGGGGGCCTGGTGGAGGGTTCCCCTGGATGCTGGGGGGTGGGGGTGCAGGGAGACATGAGTGGGGGCCTGGTGGAGGGTGCCCCTGACTGCTGGGGGGCGGGGGCTGGGAGACATGAGTGGGGGCCTGGTGGAGGGTGCCCCTGGATGCTGGGGGGTGGGGGTGCAGGGAGACATGAGTGGGGGCCTGGTGGGGGGTGCCCCTGACTGCTGGGGGCTGGGGGTGCAGGGAGACATGAGTTGGACATGAGTGGGGGCCTGGTGGAGGGTGCCCCACAGTGCTGGGGGGTGGGGGTGCAGGGGGACATGAGTTGGACATGAGTGGGGGCCTGGTGGAGGGTGCCCCTGGATGCGGGGGGGTGGGGGTGCTGGGAGACATGAGTGGGGGCCTGGTGGAGGGTGCCCCTGACTGCTGGGGAGTGGGGGTGCAGGGAGACATGAGTTGGACATGAGTGGGGGGCTGGTGGAGGGTGCCCCTGGATGCTGGGGGGTGGGGGAGCAGGGAGACATGAGTGGGGGCCTGGTGGAGGGTGCCCCTGGATGCTGGGGGGTGGGGGTGCAGGGAGACATGAGTGGGGGCCTGGTGGAGGGTGCCCCACAGTGCTGGGGGTTGGGGATGCAGGTGGACATGAGTTGGACATGAGTGGGGTCCTGGTGGAGAGTGCCCCTGGATGCTGGTGGGTGGGGGTGCAGGGAGACATGAGTGGGGGCCTGGTGGGGGGTGCCCCACAGTGCTGGGGGGTGCGGGTGCAGGGAGACATGAGTTGGACATGAGTGGGTTCCTGGTGGAGGGTGCCCCTGGATGCTGGGGGGTGGGGGTGCTGGGAGACATGAGTGGGGGCCTGGTGGAGGGTGCCCCTGGATGCTGGGGGGTGGGGGTGCAGGAGACATGAGTGGGGGCCTGGTGGAGGGTGCCCCTGACTGCTGAGGGGCAGGGGGGTGGGAGACATGAGTGGGGGCCTGGTGGAGGGTGCCCCACAGTGCTGGGGGGGTGGGGGTGCAGGGGGACATGAGTTGGACATGAGTGGGGGCCTGGTGGAGAGTGCCCCTGGATGCTGGGGGGTGGGGGTGCTGGGAGACATGAGTGGGGGGCCTGGTGGAGGGTGCCCCTGACTGCTGGGGAGTGGGGGTGCAGGGAGACATGAGTTGGACATGAGTGGGGGCCTGGTGGAGGGTGCCCCTGGATGCTGGGGGGTGGGGGTGCTGGGAGACATGAGTGGGGGCCTGGTGGAGGGTGCCCCTGGATGCTGGGGGGTGGGGGTGCAGGGAGACATGAGTGGGGGCCTGGTGGAGGGTGCCCCTGTCTGCTGGGGGTTGGGGGGGTGGGAGACATGAGTGGTGGCCTGGTGGAGGGTGCCCCTGGATGCTGGGGGGTGGGGGTGCTGGGAGACATGAGTGGGGGCCTGGTGGAGGGTGCCCCTGACTGCTGGGGAGTGGGGGTGCAGGGAGACATGAGTGGGGGCCTGGTGGAGGGTTCCCCTGGATGCTGGGGGGTGGGGGTGCAGGGAGACATGAGTGGGGGCCTGGTGGAGGGTGCCCCTGACTGCTGGGGGGCGGGGGCTGGGAGACATGAGTGGGGGCCTGGTGGAGGGTGCCCCTGGATGCTGGGGGGTGGGGGTGCAGGGAGACATGAGTGGGGGCCTGGTGGGGGGTGCCCCTGACTGCTGGAGGGTGGGGGTGCAGGGAGACATGAGTTGGACATGAGTGGGGGCCTGGTGGAGGGTGCCCCACAGTGCTGGGGGGTGGGGGTGCAGGGGGACATGAGTTGGACATGAGTGGGGGCCTGGTGGAGGGTGCCCCTGGATGCGGGGGGGTGGGGGTGCTGGGAGACATGAGTGGGGGCCTGGTGGAGGGTGCCCCTGACTGCTGGGGAGTGGGGGTGCAGGGAGACATGAGTTGGACATGAGTGGGGGGCTGGTGGAGGGTGCCCCTGGATGCTGGGGGGTGGGGGTGCTGGGAGACATGAGTGGGGCCTGGTGGAGGGTGCCACTGGATGCTGGGGGGTGGGGGTGCAGGGAGACATGAGTGGGGGCCTGGTGGAGGGTGCCCCTGACTGCTGGGGGTTGGGGGGTGGGAGACATGAGTGGGGGCCTGGTGGAGGGTGCCCCTGGATGCTGGGAGGTGGGGGTGCTGGGAGACATGAGTGGGGGCCTGGTGGAGGGTGCCCCTGACTGCTGGGGGGTGGGGGTGCAGGGTGACATGAGTTGGACATGAGTGGGAGCCTGGTGGAGGGTGCCCCTGGATGCTGGGGGGTGGGGGTGCTGGGAGACATGAGTGGGGGCCTGGTGGAGGGTGCCCCTGGATGCTGGGGGTTGGGGGTGCAGGGAGACATGAGCGGGGGCCTGGTGGAGGGTGCCCCTGACTGCTGGGGGGGTGGAGGGGTGAGAGACATGAGTGGGGGCCTGGTGGAGGGTGCCCCTGGATGCTGGGGGGTGGGGGTGCTGGGAGACATGAGTGGGGGCCCGGTGAAGGGTGCCCCTGACTGCTGGGGGGTGTGGGTGCAGGGACACATGAGTTGGACATGAGTGGGGGCCTGGTGGAGGGTGCCCCTGGATGCTGGGGGGTGGGGGTGCTGGGAGACATGAGAGGGGGCCTGGTGGAGGGTGCCCCTGGATGCTGGGGAGTGGGGGTGCAGGGAGACATGAGTGGGGGCCTGGTGGAGGGTGCCCCTGACTGCTGGGGGGTGGGGGGGTGGGAGACATGAGTGGGGGCCTGGTGGAGGGTGCCCCTGGATGCTGGGGGGGTGGGGGTGCAGGGAGACATGAGTGGGGGCCTGGTGGAGGGTGTCCCACAGTGCTGGGGGTTGGGGGTGCATGGGGACATGAGTTGGACATGAGTGGGGGCCTGGTGGAGGCTGCCCCTGGATGCTGGGGGGGCGGGGGTGCTGGGAGACATGAGTGGGGGCCTGGTGGAGGGTGCCCCTGGATGCTGTGGGGTGGGGGGGGGGTGGGAGACATGAGTGGGGGCCTGGTGGAGGGTGCCCCACAGTGCTGGGGGGTGGGGGTGCAGGCGGACATGAGTTGGACATGAGTGGGGGCCTGGTGGAGGATGCCCCTGGATGCTGGGGGGTGGGGTTGCTGGGAGACATGAGTGGGGGCCTGGTGGAGGGTGTCCCTGACTGCCGGGGGGTGGGGGTGCAGGGAGACATGAGTTGACATGAGTGGGGGCCTGGTGGAGGGTGCCCCTGGATGCTGAGGTGTGGGGGGGTGGGAGACATGAGTGGGGGCCTGTTGGAGGGTGCCCCTGACTGCTGGGGAGTTGAGGGGTTGGGAGACATGAGTGGGGGCCTGGTGGAGGGTGCCCCTGGATGCTGGGGAGTGGGGGTGCAGGGAGACATGAGTGGGGGCCTGGTGGAGGGTGCCCCTGGATGCTGGGGGGTGGAGGTGTAGGGAGAAATGAGTGGGGGCCTGGTGGAGGGTGCCCCTGGATGCTGGGGGGTGGGGGTGCAGGGAGACATGAGTGGGGGCTTGGTGGAGGGTGCCCCTGGATGCTGGGGGGTGGGGGAGCTGGGAGACATGCGTTGGTGGGCAGTAGTGCAAGGTGACATGTGGGTTGGCTGGGGGCATGGCCATGGTGGATGGGCTGCCTCCGGGACATGTGCAGGGGTGCAGGGTAGTCCCCTGTGGTGTGGGCTGTATGCAGGGGCCGTGGAGGGTGTAGAGGGAACACCTGGGAGGACCCACACGGCCAATTCACGTGTAGCACTCCCCGGCACCCCCGAAATACACGTAGGCTGCTGGATTCGCGTGTGGAACTTTCCGCGCACCCGGAGTACACGTACCCTGCTGAAATCAGTGTGGAACTTCATGCACACCCCGAAATACACGAACCCTGCAAATTCACGTGTGAAACTTCCCACGCACCTTGGAATACACGTACCCTGCTGAAATCGCGTGTGAAACTTCACGCGCACCCCGAAATACACGTACCAAGGACAATCGCGTGTGGAACTTCCCGTGCACCCCGAATCACACGTATCCAGGCGAATCGCGTGTGGAACTTCCCGCGCACCCCGAAGCACACGCTATTTTTCACACAGCGGGTGTCCGTGTTTGTCGGTACCCCTTTGCACCTCATTTGTCCTAGAGGGCCACAGTATGGATCATTCATCATAGTTGTATATAGGTGATTTTTGTTAGCGCACATTTTGGCGCACATTTATTTCAGGCGCAGGGACGCTACCACCTGCTTTCTTGTGGCGGACTTGTTTGGCCCTGTGCGCGTCTTTACCCGTGCGCTGGTTTGCCCTATTCGATTCCATGAATACGAGTTGTAGGCGAGCGTGTGGGCGTTCCGCGCACTTGCCTCCTGTACTTCCCCCGTGACGCCCATATTTTCACGCTTTGTTCCCCATTCCGAGTGTTACGCCCCGTGTTCCGCCTACTTTTGTTATGTGCGCCGCGCTATGTGCGATTTCGCTGTGGCCGTGGCGCACGCCGTTGGATGACCTGTGCGCTGGCGTGCGCCACGCACTTTTTCAGTGCACATCCAATATTTTTCTGGTGCACGGACTTCCATGAATCGATGTGCGCTGGTTTCCCTGCGATTTTCGCACTTGCACTGCGATTCGCACGTTTTGACACCTCTGCGCCGGAATTTTCGGCGCACATTAATTCCATGAATCGGCCTGTTAATCGTTTACTTCCAGATGTGTGCTATCCTATCCAGGACTCTGAACCATTGACTTTGACCCAGGCCTATTGAATTGAATTTCTGATCGTAGAGAACTCAAACTATTTGCCCTGCCTATGAAAGTAATTGTGCTTTAACTTCTTTTAACTCTGTCTTTCTACCCCTTTTAAAAGTAACTGAGTGCCATTTTGTTCCCACTTCAGCGGAGCTTAACTTGTTCAGAAATGTATTGGTTGTGTACTGTAGTATATTTGTGTGTGATATTGAGCCACTTTCTTACTAGTGGAATGTTTGTCTAAATTACTGTGTAAATAAATGTCTATTCTTTTACCAAGAAACCTTGAATAGTGTTTGTTTGAACTACTGTTATTGCAAGTCCTTTGTGTAACCTCTTGTACTGCTCACATTAACTCTTGAGATAAGTCTGGCTACTCAGCCACTGCTACCACATAACTGTGTAGTACGGGCTTGTACCAAAGGTGAGATTGTGCTTACACCTGTAGTATTAATTGTGTGTAGTGTTCCCAAAGGGAACTGCATGTAATTCTGCCTAACACGTGTTTGTTGTCCACAAACACCTTGATGCTCACTAATTGTTCCAGGGGCATCTGTGGACACCGAATCAGGAAATAAGACCACCCACTGGACACCAATATCACTGTTTTCTGTCACCTACTTTTTGCCCATTTTAAACAAAAAAAAATACTGGACACAATAACATGCCTTCAGGACCCGGTTGCTGCTCCTTCTGCAAATTTGGTGCAAATCCAACTGGAGGTTTAGCCTGTAGCCGTGAGCAACATTTCTTCCAATGAATGTCTACCCGGATTTCAAAAGTTTTGGGACCCCACCTATAACTTTGTCACCCCTAGACAAAACCACACCAAACACCGCACAATCATTCAGAGGTGGCCATACATTTTATTTGCAACGTTTGGTGAGGCTTCATCAACCGGCACCAAAGTTATAAGCCAACTAATAACTGCTCTTCCTATGGGTTGAGCAACTCAACCATAACAACAGGGCTGCTACCACAGGCCCTGTAAATCAATAGCATTCTAAATCGATGGCGTCTACCTTGCCACAAAGCACTTTCTCACATTTTGCATCTTTCTCAAAAATGTGTTCTTTATGGGACTCTTATTTTTCATCTTACTAGTTTATTGAATTGATTTCCTAGAGTAGATGAACAACTGTTCTGTACCCAGTATTTCAACTGCCTAATCTCTTTACCTAATACTTATGTAACACAGACACACATCTTTTGGTGTCTTCATTGGATTTGTTTATTGCATCCAGTCTCTATTTTATTTAAGTTTCAAAAGTTATTGCAGACTCCCTGACCAAGGCCTCAGGTGTATCAATGATTACTAGTGATGCAGAAACATTTTTGAGTAAATTACTTTTGATATTTCCAATAACTCTTCTTGAGTTACTTCATGTAGAAAAATAATCTGATGTAGAATCCATCTTCCATATCTGGGTGATTTGCATGGAAAATGTGCAGTAGGTTGCTCTCTCTCCCTCCCCTGCTGATGTGCTTGCCCTGCTGTGCAAACTGGTTACCTGGTCACCCTCTGAACCAGGCTCCTTCATGACCAGTAGCCCCATGCACTGCCACTGGGCCTACCGTGCACTAGGCACTGTATCTGCAACCCTACAGATCCCTGACTCCTCACACTACTTAGAGTTGGCCACCTCGGCGGCACTTACTTGAGCTTGCTTATTATAGCGTCCACTTCGCTCCCCCAGGCACTTCGCCTCTCCCTTGCACTTGCATGATCAGAATGACACACGACCTATTAAGATCATTTGTTTTGTCCCCTTCCTTGTCTTGTCGTGCCTAGAAACACTTGTGTACAGACGCGTTATGAATGACTTATCATATCATATCTTTAAAAACGATTTAGGTTTATGTATGATTTTATGTGTCAATGATCCCACTGTCTTACCAAGCAGAAATATTCAATTCCTATTGCATTCCAATGGTTCCCTAAAAAGGTGTACTCTTTTTTTAACTAGATTTTCCTCCCTCCAAATACCTATTAGGCTCTATACTGTTTCCCATTGTCACTCTAATTTTCTATCTATCTTGGAAGGCAATTGTAATCTAAAATACATCTTGCAAAGACATTGAAAAAGAGCTATCTTTCCCAAGTATGTCTAGAAAGCAGTCACGTTGAATGTGCAATACTTGGGAGAACAAACATGTCACAGCCATGTGTTCACTCAAGATGTAGGATTGGCAACAGAGAACAGCTTCTACCTGTCATCCCCAAGGCAAGGCACACAAGTGGGCAAATGGCACACTTGCTGGAATTGCTGGAATTCAAATAGTAAGCCAGTGCTCTTCAGAGCAGGGGAGAGGTAGAGAGCGGTGTACCCTGCACAGAGGTAAGTGGTTTTTACAACATTGCACCAAACGTGCTAGATTAATAAGAGAAGTAAACTACTCAGATAGCGAAAAGCTAAAACCACCAACAATTCAGTATCATTACTTGATTTACTAAGCACTAACATACACTTGTATTGGAATATGGTGGGTAGTGCCACTACTTTTATTACGAGATAATGCATTGAAATTAGATACGATATAAAGAAGGATGTATGGGTGGACAAATGATATGTGAGGGTTCGTATATTAAGCATGTTTTATTGAGGTGTTACTACTGTGATACATTATACTTAGAGGTCAAATGTGACAGCATGTATGGATACAGATGAAGCAAATTAAGTATGCATACATGTCTACATGGCTGCGAGTGTGTAAGAAAGTATCATTACTGCAGCCAGCAAGAGGCCAACAAAGGTTGCCATTAGAACCTTCTCTAGGTTACACCTTAATTATCTACGGAAGTTTCCGTAACATTTTGTCTGGCTTCTCTGATCCCCACCTGCCCAACCATTTTCCCTCCCTATTCCTCCTTCTCTTGCTGCATTTGTCTGTGCCTTATGCAATAGCCTTCAGGGTCAAGGAAATCTGAGTGAAGGGTGCTAGAGGTGCCGTTTACGAAGCACGATATCTATTTGACTCAAGGAGCCCTCAAACATGTATTATCCTACTTAGCTAGCATTTCACCGGAGATGGCTCACTTCAGGTCTTTTCACACTACTTCCCATTCAACATCTCAACTCAATTATTATATTTAAAGAAAAACCTCACTTGTCTTTGTAGTTATTGTATTCATGAATGCATTCAACATTTTAGTATCAGGGTGTAGTGCACCAGACAATAACATAACATATAGAGATTGTGGGTGATGTTGAAAGCATTACTAACAAACAGGATAAAAAACAAGTCTTTGAATGGCTTCTATTTGTTCAAGTGAAGAAAACATACAGAGTTTGAGAAGGCAAGACCAAGTTGGAACGTCCTATAATACTTAAGGTTGTAAAAGAAAATGTTGTGCAGGTTGTAGATAAGTCATGTTGGGACCATAAGATATTAAATGGTTTTAAAATTGATTTTATTTAAGTGCATTGTGGGTGACGAAGGTGAAGCTAGAAGGGTAATGGATGATATGGTATGCCATAGTGCAAGCAGCAGTAGTGTTCCTGATGGCAGTGTTAGGTTGGATGGTTTATGGATTAGTGGTGTTTGCAGTGTAGATGAGGACATTCTATGTATAATAACCCACATCAAAACCTTTAGTGCTCTGTCCTATAAGGTAATGGAAACATCTCCTGATGGGCCTCATTACACGGTAGGCGGTAGCCATGGTGCTATTCCGCCGTCGGAGTCCTGGTTCCCGGAATAGGTGCTTACCAGTCTATTACGACCTTTGCGGGACCGGTAAGTCCCCATTCCGGGAACCATTACCCATTCCCATTTTTGCCCCGTAGGGCTGAATGGGAATGGGGAGGGAGCAAATAACGGTGCCGCTATTAGTGGTACCGTTATTTGCTCTGAAGTCCCTCAGCGGGTCCCATCCTTAACGTGTGGTCTGACCACACGTTAAGGACGGGACTCGCTGAGGGACCTCATAATAGGGCAGTAAGGGATTACCGGCAATGGTGCCCTTACCGGTGCCTGTAATCCCTTACCGCATAATGTGCAATGAGGCCCGATGACTTTTGTACTAATGTTCTATTTGGCAAAGGGGGAGATGAGTTGGATTTATGAACAATGTTCGTGTGTGTCTTGTGCAAGCAAGGATGGATGCTGTGTGGGGGTCAGTAGTAGCATCTCGCTGCCCTATAAAGGCTTGTAGGGCTTCTTCTTTGAGAATAGATTTGTATACGGAAAACGTGCCCCCAAACACCTTTTTCCAATACGGCAGATGGGAGCCACAGGGCAAATCACAATTGATAGGTAAATAATGTCACCCAATTGATTCCACCAGTTTATTCTGTAAAGGCTGCTTGCCACCCCTTTCCTTGGAAGACCATTGTGTTGACAGGCCGTTATTCTACCTGATTTAATCAGGAGTGGTGGATCACAGCAGTCAGCTCAAGGAAGAAGCCGTACCAGCCTTGAGGGTACAGATAATTCCACATCATTATAGGGCCTGGCACCATCAATAGGGCTGGTAGATGAGAAATTAAGGCTGCTAGTACATGAACTAAAGACACAGACGAATACAAGACTAGAGGAGTGGTGTGCTGCTTATGTTCCATTCCTGTGGTG
The DNA here is from genome assembly GCF_040938575.1 of Ambystoma mexicanum. NCBI lineage: Eukaryota > Metazoa > Chordata > Amphibia > Caudata > Ambystomatidae > Ambystoma > Ambystoma mexicanum. Next base: position 447,506,698 of record NC_090925.1, on the reverse strand, counting down.
ATATGCTATGATATGATATGATATTATATTTATAGCGCACCTATACACAAGTGTTGGTGATGAAGGCCGGAGCAGTGTTTAGCCTTATCTAATGGCGAACGAGAACCAGCTGAAACATGTGTCGACTGATATATGAAGAAACAGACACACATTGTTATAAGCTACATGTGTTGAGACATGTTCCATACATGTTGTTAGTCTGTTTCCCCGACATAGTAACTGGGTTGTAGTAGGTGTTTTGTGTTTTCGTTTAGTGTAATAGTGAATGAATGTGTATGATGAGTAGGGTATGCATGTATTCATTATAATCAGGAGAGGTGTCTGTATGTATGTATTGTTTAGAATTGATCATATGAATTGTAGCATTTGTAAATAATTGAATAAAAATTTATTATTTTTTCAAAATTGGGAAGTTTATGACCGCAATTAAAGTGTGGTTTAACTCTGTCTAGTACTATAGGTCTAGATCATTGTTCGATGTATACATAGTTTGATAGCCTGCACAATGAAGACTTTACCAGTTACCCTTGTGAAGAGTATATCTTAAAAGATAGCCACACTACGTATATTATAAATTCACTGGAACTAGATGGCATTACTAAGTCATTTGAGACTGCACCTGGCAAATGGTGGCAGCACCTGAATGTGACGGCGTCCACATTACATATAATAACAAAGCAAGGCACATCAGATTTTAACTTGCATTGTATTGCATGTATAGGGCTCGTGAGGCTGCAGTAATCGTCTGCTGGCTGCAACTGGACTTGCAAGGGTGCACATGACTATGGTAACTATACAGCACATATGAGGCAATAACTGCATTGCTCGTCATTTATGAGGCAGGCGATGATGCACTTGTCATAGGATTGCAACAATTGCACATTTGATGATGCACTAACGTGACTATGACACCAGGTATATGCAAACTTAACTGATATTATCTGGGATTCATATTGAATTTGAGGATGCACTTGGAATATGCGGTTGTAGTTAACAAACAATGACCATAATTGGGATGTGAGACAAGAACTATCACATGATGGAGGTCGGTGGCCACAGGGGACTGCCCTTGCATACAAAGGCAGTAAGTTCCCTGTTCAATGTTGGCTCTAGTTGTACTGCTGCATTTATTGAACCCATCAATGCCAAATCAATGCAACTATGTTAACATTGTATTTTCTTTTGCTTACTATTGATTAATATATACATTGTGTCCAGAACATCACTTTCTGGGATACGTTCAGGGCCAACGGTCATGTGATGTCACTGCATGTGATGAGCTCACCATTAACTGCCACATAATGCCAATCTCTCTGATGTCATCGTGTTATTGTGTGGGTGTGATGTGACGTCCGATACCCCTGTCCTTTTTGCGAATAGACTTCTACGGTCACTGATCAACGTTCACTATTGCCCCAACAACTGCGTTGCGAATGGCTGCAGACATGTTTAGGATGTGCAGATCAATTATGAATTAAATTGACTCGAAACTACACTGTTTTACACAGCCCTAAATAACTCCCTTGTTTCACAATTCTTCACAGAGTATCAACGCACTGTGCAATGCAATTAAAAAAAATGCTGCAATTGGCGCCTAAACCTATCCATCAATGTGCCTGTGACACAAGAGACTGAGATCAGATACATTTGAATTTTGAATGAAAAATGATGTAAGATGTGAAAATCCTGCCTTATTGCACAGCCAACGTAAGTACTATTGAGCGATATCCCATGGACTGTGTTTTGCTGTATTTTGAATGGGAAGGTAATTTCCAGGACTCCTTTAAAGCTTTCCTCTTGCAGAAACGAAAATAACATTAAAATGAAATAGCCCACTTGGGCACAAGCTCTATATATGATAAATAAATAACCACAAGTTTATCCGAATCCAAAGGAAGATGGGAAATGCAAAGAAGGCAGCATCAGGTGAACACGAATATTCCTTGTCTGCAGTGAAATGTGTGACTAGACTGCGAATGTATCCTTCCTGTTCGGGTAAAAACATTGTAATGGCACCTTTGCAATATGGATCATTGTATTGGTTTAAACATTCACAATTAACGGACTACTTGTAATGTGATTAGGTTGACAATTTAGACTACAAAATGGTTCACAAGCCCCACAACTTACCTTTTCAGACTTCCTAAAATGTGCGATAAGTATATTTAAAAATAAAAAAAGTAAGACGCCCAACACCATGCATCTTTTAGCAATAGCCAACTTCAAGATCCAGCATCTCCTGTTTTTAATTGACCTTCAGCAATTTGAGCAGCCGCATGTTGCATGGGATTGACATACCACCACTCTGCTAAAGTTGGCATCTCTTGTGCCACTGACACACATGCACACACTTTGGGCATACTGCATGGCATGTTGCAGATGAACATTTAAGAAATTATGTTATAGATGCCTTGTGCACTTTTGCAACATACCCCCAGCACATACTGGCAGAGCTGACTACCGGCAAAGGTTGGTTCCATGGTGATGCCCGCTTTCCTGTGTCATAACAGTGTTACACTGTGTCTATGTTTCATTATCACCCATGACATTAGAGCTGCTATACCGGAATAAGAAACAACAGATATCATTGAATTTACAGATGACCTGTGATTGGGCATGGGCAAAATGCTTTGAAAAATATTCCAACCTACCTTAAAGTGTGGTGGATCCACTTGGCTCACACGATTTAAATCATTTGCAGCTGGCTAAACATTGTTTGAAACTTTTGAAGCAAGCCACTCGTATAGATATGAGAATGTGACTATTCGACTTGGTTTGAAAACAGGTCTTTGGTAATACTGAATTCTTGGATACTGGACAGGTAGAGTAACATTCGGTATTTCGGGTGGCTAAGGAAATTATTTTCTTTGTAGATGACTCTAGATATTCACAGCTTCAATGACTCATTAAACCTACTGAGAATCTGAAGAAACCACACAGATGACATTGCACGGAGACACACACACACACACGCACACACACACACACTCTCTCTCTCTCCTGCACACCATATGCATCTAAAAGCATGTCCCAACGACTCCTTAGGAGGAATTCTCATGCCAGATGGAGAAAGGAGGGTGCCGCAGATCACATGTCACTACTGAGTTGGCATGGTGAATTGAAGACTTGATGCCAAATACATCAGGAACACATAAGAGAACTACTTTTGACTACCATTGTACACACATTTAACCTGACCATCTCTTAATGCTAAAGTAAAGCCAAGGGCACAACTTAAATGGTTATTGGATGTTTGTTAATATGGTAGTGTGTATATGTTCACAAGAAAAGATACCTTCCCACCACCATCAACCCCAACACCCATGCCCTCTCCTCTAACTGCCCCAACAGCCATGCATGCCCTCCTCCCACCCTAAGCCACAACACCCATGCCCTTCCACCACCCTCTTGGTCAGGTCATAATTCCCAGACATGAAAGATGTCTATTTGCATGGTGTGCATCATGTCCTGATCGCAATTGTTGTGACAACATTGGAGGGTTCTGCAAAGTCTATGTTGACTTCCCACAAGACAACCTTTTATATCCACTGTGGAGCTGTGCTACCAGTGTCCAAACCACAGAGTGTGCTGGTGTGCCAGAACCCTTGGTCTCTGCATATGTTCCTGATGGCATAATTAGCTGATTCAAATTGCCATACCATCTGGCCTATCAATGTGATGGCAGCTGTGGCATCCATCAAGTTATGTCAATGCCTCCCACATGGCTGGGGCACCCTGCAAGAAGCCCCCTGTACTGAATCATGTATTGCCTGTGAACGCAGCATTCAGTGCTCCACATTGTACTCTAGCCTGTGTCAGATTCCTGTGAGGATGTAATTGGCCAGGACATCTGCATGGTGGACAGAGGAGGGAGTTTCAACTAGGTACTTCAGCCCTGTTCCCACTCCCTCTAGCATCAGCAGTGACTTCATCATCATCATCACCAGTCAATGAATTGGGCTCCTGTTGGTGGTACCACTGTAGGGCTATATCAGCATTTGAGCATGAAGGAGAGGTGATGAGAGAGGAATGGAATAGAATGGGAAGGGTGCATGCAATATGAACCGGGCTCTGAAGACAGCAGGCATCAACATTACAATGTTGGTTGCACATAGGGGCGCACAGGTGGAGGTGGTGGTGATTGGATCCCCTAAAGACGGGGCAGGCAGTTCATCAGTGGTGGTGAGGGGAACTTCTGCAGCCCAGCAATTGTGGTAATGAAGAGCACTCCTGTAGAAGGTGAGGTTTAGGAATTGAAAGGTTCAGAAATGCGAGACGGACAAGTAGATACAGTTTTCTCACAAGTAGCCATTTTATTAAACAATGGGCCTCATTCCGAGTATGGCGGTAAGGGATACCGGTCACCGTTAATGAGACCGGTGCCGGTAATCCCTTACCACCACATTCCGAGTTCCCTTTGCGCCCTCGTCCTTAACGCCTGCTTTTACGGTCACCGTTATTTGCAATTTCCCCATTCCCATTGAGTCCTATGGGGGATCATTTGGGAATGGGGAAGAGCCCTGGGGAATGGGAAATTACCGCCCTGGTCAACTCGGAATAGGGCGGTAATTTCCCATTCCACCAGGGTGGTGCCGGTACGGGTCCGGTGCCGACCAAGGCGCTACTACCGCCATTAGTTAGCGCCGGACTCGGAATGAGGCCCAATAAGTGTGAGACAAACACCTACATTTTTCTAACATAACATGGGGTTCTCTATCAAAATAAGGCTAAATGAAAATGCCCTTATGTTAAAAAATCTCTGTCCCCCACACTCATACATACAACAAAATCATGGGTTATGTGGCTGTTCAAACACATAACATAACATTTAAATTCACACAGATACATTATAAACAGTCATCCTTGTAATCAGGGTTGAATCCCCTTTCCCTGGATCAATTCAGGATGTGTCCAACCAAAGATCAAAATAAAGAAAGTTCTTTCAATAGCCAATTTCCACTTGAAATATAGCACAAGGTTCTGTTCATTCCAAATGTCCCTCACTTTGCAATATAATTGGCTTATATGAAATGGTATTATTCTCTTCTCTGAACACCAAACATCTTTCGTTAAATTACATTTCTTCTTCATAAACAACAGAGTTTTGTCAGAATGATTCCACAACAGTGCATCAATACATATCAATGGATATACCACTGTCTTTCCAACACAATCTCCTACGACATTGCAGTACTTTAATTTCTTCTTCCTAGTCTACTCGCCTGCCAGGAATCACCACTAAATGTCAATTTTCTGGTATACTCCACTGCCAGGATAAACACTCCTGCTATTACCAGTAATTTGTGACATGCACATCCTCATTGTGGAAAGTTAAATCAACAAATGGTTCATGGAGGATTATGTTGTCTTTCAACAGCCACAGGAGTGTTATAACTTCTTCTACAAGAATACAGTACACATTGACAATGTCTCTTATGCTGATTAGTTTTCCCCAGGCAATGCAGATTATATCACTCTGTCTGTTGATATTCTTTACAGGGAGGGCTTCTATTCTGCCATATTTTGTTTTGTTTAATTGTCGTTCTTTGACTTGGGCAATACTTGTCACAATCTTCTTCTCATTCACTGTGTTTAAATATTGTTCCCATTGTGCTTTGGTAATGTTGGTTACAATATTCTGTTTCACTCTGATTGAATATTGTTCCCTTTTGGCTTTGACAATGTTGTTTACTATATTCCTGTTCATTCTGGTTAAATATTGCCTCCTTCTGTCTTTGACATTGGTGGTTACAATGTTTATTTGCACTCTCTCTCTTGTGATAAGAGTTGGGCCCACATTGCCTTAATTCATTAGTTTGGTATTAATAACTTCCATTCTTAGCCAGCAGTTTGTTTCAGAGTGCCCCGGGGTCACCTAACAAAGGCCAACTCACTGGTCTTTCCGCGCCACACATCGCAGAAGCACGCAGGACCAAGAAATCTTCTCTCTCCTATGGGACAGCTAATTTCCATACTGCTCCCGCTGTGCGCTCCCCACATCCCACATGGCTACAGACCTATGTCAAAACAGTAGCAGCTCCGTCTCCTACTACTTCCCCATGCTTCTGCTGCTTCCACTGCTTCTCTCTCTTAATGGCCCACACTTGAAGGGCCTCCAAATTTCCAAAGGTCCCGATCATATGCGGGTGATCACAACCACTAGACTGCACACTACAGTTCTGTAACTCTGAGCTCCTCTTCCTCATCTAAGTTCCCAAACGATTATGGGACTTGAAGTCAATAATAATCAAATTTTTGTCTCAACATTGTCAACTGTACAATATGCCATTAATACAGTATGATCATTAGGAAAATTATATAAAGTATTTTCCATTCTTCCAGACGTGAACCTCCCCTCATGTGATCCTCCAATATATTACCGCCCCAAGGTTAGGATCAGGTAACGGTGCCTTTCTTTGGCCACATGAGAAGGGGTCCAGAACAAGGTTTCTGTGGTGATCATCTCTTATTCATCATAGAAGGCTGATAGTAGTCATTGATGTGTGTGTGACCAAGGCAGATGTAGAGTTTGCAATGAAGCTGGTGTTTGAAACAACTACCAGTCCCACTGAAGCATTGGTCTTTACCAGTGTCCTGCAGTGGGTGCCTGCACAGTGGAGAGGTTGGGAAATATATGCTAGAGGTAAGGGTAGCCTTCGATGTACCCTTTTAACTGTTACTGTCATCCAAACACTAGCTGGCAAGGGAGCATATTGGGACTGAATAAATATGCATTTAGTTAGCATTCCTAGAAGTGTACTGTACGACACGTGCATTTTGGCGGTTGACGAATACACCTCAAGGTGAGTAGAGTGTTCTTCAGACACATGTTGTTATTTTCTCCCCTGTTGGATTATATGGGCCTCATAATGTGTACGTGCCTAGGTAGAGCGGACTTGTCTGTTCAATTATTCTGATTATTCTTATTTTCTAAATTTCCATAGTGTTTTGCACATTGAATACAGGATGCCTAGGTACATTTGGATGACCATACTTCTAGTACTGTCACATCTTTAAGCAAATATACATTCACACCACATTCACTCAACAGTTTCTGCTTGGCTGTCTTCTCCCATTTCAAGTGAGCCTATTCCCTTAAGGCCTGAAATGTGGGGGGAGCTGGAGACATCTTCTTCCAATAGCAGATGATTCAGCAGCTCGATAGTACAACCTTGTGTGACAGCAGTCTGACAGTAGCAGATTGAGAGGTGGCTGTGTACCTGCCCTTGAGATCATTCCACTTCTTTTTTCAATCCTCCATATTAAGAAGTACTGTGCCCACTGTTAGGGAGAATTCTCTGTAAAGGCTAATATCCCAAACCTAGTGAGTCCCCCAGCAACTTTGTTGGATTTTTGGGGTTTATTTTTTTCTCCTGCTAAGAGTGAGACTCTTTTTCTCCCACTTTTAGGCATGATTTGAGAATGTCCTTTGACTTTGTAATGTGTTTTATGGGCTATGGGGTCTTTTACTCCATAGGGCTTCATGTGTTTTTGGTAAGTGTGTTACACAGCACCCTCAATGCAGTAACACAGGGGTGTCATAGTGACCCCCAAACATAGACCCCATACCCTGGGACTGACTACTGTCTCCCAGGGCATGAAAAGTCACCATTGGCTATACTAGTCTCAAATTGTGAACAGAACTGGTACAAACCATCATATTGTGGAAGTACTGGTAGGGGTAATGATATTGCCCCTGGGTCTGTTTTCCAAGGGGGCACTGTCCAGTCCCCCCTTGTCGGGTTTCTGGCTGGTGGCAGTGGATACCACGCAAAATATTCTAACGGAATATTTCCTATGGGATTTTTCAATTCATTTTAAACACACCATTTTTTTGGTGCAATGTTAAAGATACCGCCAGGTTATTTATTTAATATTTATTCCCCGGTTGGGTCTTTTTGCCAGGACTCGGTTTTAAAATGGCATTTGTGTTTGCCTCTGTAACTCCAACCCAAGTCAAGCCCTTTGTTCCACTTTTGGCTGGCCTCTGCACAGAAGCCTCCAAAAGTGGTGCCACTCTGTCTGAGTCCACAGGATGTGTGGGAGGGGGGAATAGGCACCCTGGACTGAGTTGCCTCAGCAACTCAAGTCGCACTCTTGTGTGATTGGCCGAGTGGTGAGCCACCGGCTCACCACTTAGCAAGTTTGAGTGACAGCTAGGACTGATGAATGGGGGTTTTCTGCATAAAAGCAGGGCTTTGGGGACTGGAACTTCAGAAGTCGCCACAGGACCTAAAGAATCCGAAGAGGTAGAAGCTGAGCTGACCTGCAACAACGACACCACCGGTGGAGCGCTGCTGAACCAACTCACCACTTCCCAACGACAGAGAAGATCTTCTTCCAGGAGAGTCTTCTTCCTTTGAGCTGGTGGGGTTAACCAGTTCGCCCTTTTTTCACCTTCCTGGATCGTCTCGTGGTCGAATCGCCCGTGCCAAGCACTCCGGCGGCTGGATTGCCACGCTTCACAACTACCGCGAATAAAAGGGTAGTACCTTTTAACTGGGAAACTCTGCAGCTGGTTTCTTCCCTGGCAGTGCAACGACCTCCAGCTTTTCTCCACGTCGAGATCTTCTCTTCCCCTGGATGAAGCACTGACTTGCACCCGCTGCCAGGAACAACTGCCCCCGGCGGAGCTTTCTCACCATTTCAGGTACTGTGTCCCGCCTGGTCTCCCTTGCAACAGACCGTCCAAGGTGTCCCATAAATCCTTGTCTCTCTATCCCGGGGTGACCTCGGACCTGATAACTAACTTTCCTGAACTGACCTAACTCCTTTTTGAACTATCTGCAAAGACTTTTAAAGTGTACTTCAACTGTGTGATCTTGGGCGCATTCCGCCTTGCTCTCTCCAAGAGTGGGCCTGGCCTATGAACTTTTTGCTCTACAGTAGATCCTGCCTTTCTTGACTTGCTGTGGTTCTTTAAAAGTGTTGGTATTGTGTGTTTTCCTATTTCTGCCTTTTCTCTCCCTTTTTAAATAATTATTGGAGTGCCATCTTGGTTAAGCGCTCACCACTGTGTTGATAAAAAGTGGTGTTCTTTTCCTAAGACTTGTCGAATAATTAATCAGGGAGGTGTATATGTTTCTAGTGACTGTGTTTGAACTTGCTTGACATATTAGTGGCAGTTAATTTTTACAAGTGTGTTTTTAAATAATTACATACTTTTATACCAAAGCTCTGGTCAGTGTTTGCTTGTGCTACTGTATTTTTGTACCTAATGTGTATACTCTGTATACTGCCTAACTCTTCTTGAGAGAAGTCTGACTGCTCAGCCACAGCTACCAGGTAAATCTGGGTGGTACAGACTGCTACCAATTGGGTTTACTTCTAACACCTGTAGTCTTAAACTTTTTGCAGTGGTCCCTAAGGGAACTGCACAGGTTTCTGCCTAACACTGGTGTACAGCGGTGGGACTTGTATTGAGTGTACATTTTAGTGTGCTTATAGATACCTTAGTGCAACTAACCACAAAGTTTAGCACTAAAAAGTTTATTTTCTAACCTGTCAACTATGGAAATGTATAGTCAAGAGTCCCTTGCTACAAAAACTGGTGATTGTTTAAGAGTTCTCTGTAAGCATAAGAATATCCTGACTAAAGGCAAGAAAATGGAGCTAATAGAAAGATTGTTAGCAAACCAAAGTCTGGGGGATGGTTCAGAGGAATCCACTAACCCAGAAAATGTAGACAACAGTGATGATATTGATATTGATCAAAGTATTGAAAATCTTGAGCCAGAGTCAGAAGAGGAGGGTGAGGCTGTTGTGACTGTCCCCCCTAGGCCCCTGTCTGCTCTACCAGCTGTACCTACTGGACCTTTACCAGGTCCCACAATTAGTCCTCAATGTCTTGAACTAGAGAAAATGTAACTTGAATAGGAGTTCAAAAGACTTAATGCTCAAAAAGAGCAACAGCACCAAGACTAAGGCTCAGAGAAATGGAGCTCAAGCATGAGCTAGAGCTGAAGAAATTGTCTGTTGAAAATGCTTCTCTCTCCGGATTGTCTAGGAGTACCAGTCCCAAAAGACCCCGGATGTCTAAAGAGATTGTGGGTATGTATGAGCCTAAGTTGGATGTGTTGGATTGGTTGGCTATGTTTGAGTATAATCATGGGCTCCAGGACATCTCAGGGAATTAGTTACTTCCCTGGTTGTTCTCTAGGCTCCCCCCTGTTGCATCTGATGTGGTAATGGAATTGGGGGAGGTGGATAGAAGGGACAATGAATGTGTGAAGCTAGCTTTAATAGCTAGATTTGGGAAGACCCCTTCCCAGTACCTTAAGAGGTTTAGGACCCTCAAAAAGAATGATGGTACCCCTTGGGCTACCTGGGTGAATGAGTGTTTGAAAACTTAGAGGGATGGATTAAGGGTTACAAGGTGGACACTTATGAGGGAATGAGAAATCTTGTAATGTTGGAGTCGATTTATGATGCCTGCTCTCCTAAGCTCAGACAGCACTTGGCTGATTCAAAGGAATTAGATTCCAGAAAACTAGCTAAGGCTGCTGACTTGTGGGTTGCCAACAGGGCTACTCACAAGGATTCAGGGGTCACTCAGAAAAAGGATGAGGGAAAGCAGCCACCAAAAGGGAACCAAGAGACTTCTAATACCTCCCAACCCAAATAGGGCCCCAAACAACAAAATAACCAGGGTAAGCCCCAAGGTAAACCACAACAGGCTAGTGTACCTTCTGGTCAACAATTAGAAGGAGGTCAGAACAAGCCACCCTTTCAGAGAGCATTTGGAGTATGCTATGTCTGTAAGGCAACTGACCATATCAAAGGAGATCCAAAATGTAAGGGTAAACCTACAGGGATCAACACAGTCTCCTTAGCCTTCACTCCTGAGGAGGAGGTCCAAATGGCTAGTGCTCACTTTGAAGTCTTTGCTGAAGAACCTTTGGGTCTTCAAGCAAGTGAAACAGTAGAGTCCATGGGTCTGGTTAGTAATCAGAATAGGAGTGTGTAAAACTCCATACCAGAAAACTCTAAAGTTTATTATATGGACAGTGTTCTTGTCAATGGCCAGGATACTCCTGCCAGGCGAGACTCTGGGGCCAGCAGAACAGTAGTGGATGGAAGCTTTTTCAGTCCTGAGGATGTTGCTAAGGCACCCAAAGGTCCCACTAAGATGTCTGGAGGCCCTGTCCAAATGGTTCCAATTCTACCAGCCCTCATTCAGTGTAATAACATGACAGTGAGGATTCCTGTCAGTGTACAGACTGAGGTGCCTGGGAGAGTCCTGTTGGGGAATGATCTAAGAACTCTAGGAGTAGTATCCAGTACCCCCAGGCCTCTCAGCATGGAGACCCAGAACCAAACCAAATTGGCTAGAAAGGCCACCTTAAGGGACCACTCTAAGCCTGTGGGGACCTCTACTGAGACCCCCACTACAAGCACTGGTGTTGGTAAGTTGACCTCTGACCCAGGCACATTTCAGGCTAAAATGTTAGGGAAATGGGAGCCCGAACCAAGCTCCATCATTATTCCCCCAGTTTTAGAGTCTGTGACTCCCCATGCTTCTGAGGAAGAGGTGGATAGACTAACTAGACCTCTAACTAAGCCTTACAGAACTGGTAATTTTCAGTGCTGGTGGATAACCAGAAAAGAAAAGTCTAAGGCCAAAAACCTTCAGACTGTTGGACCTTCTACTCAAGACTCCAACTCCAATCCTACTCTTGGGAGTGAAACTCCTAAAGTAGGTAAGGGTAGATCTAAGAGAAAGGAGAAGCATGCACCTTGCTTATCTCCATCCCCTCCAACCAAGAGTCCCAAAACCCAACCTTCTCCCAACAGAGAGGTGGTGAGGAACTCTGGAGGCCCCTCTAGATCTAAGGAATCCTTTATAAGGGCCCCTTGAAAAAGCCTAACACATGTTCAGAAGTTGTACCAACGAGTGTTAGGGAGAATTCTCTGTAAAGGCTATTTTCCCAAACCTAGTGAGTCCCCCAGCAACTTTGCTGGATTTTTGGGGTGTACTTTTTTCTCCTGCTAAGAGTGAGACTCTTTTTCTCCCACTCTTAGGCATGCTTTCAGAATGTCCTTTGACTTTGTAATGTGTTTTATGGGCTATGGGGTCTTTTACTCCACAGGGCTTCATGTGTTTTTGGTAAGCGTGTTACACAGCACCCTCAGTGCAATAACACAGGGGTGTCATAGTGACCCCCAAACATAGACTCCATACCCTGGGACTGACTACTGTCTCCCAGGGCATGTAAAGTCACCATTGGCTTTACTAGTCTCAAATTGTGAACAGAACTGGTACAAACCATCATAGTGTGGAAGTACTGGTAGGGGTAATTAGATTGCCCCTGGGTCTGTATTCCAAGGGTGCACTGTCCAGTCCCCCCTTGTCGAGTTTCTGGCTGGTGGCAGTGAATACCATGCAAAATATTCCACCAGAATATTTCCTATGGGATTTTCCCATTCATTTTAAATGCACCACTTTTTTTGGTGCAATGTTAAAGATACCGCCAGGTTATTTATTTAATATTTATTACCCGGTTGGGTCTTTTTGCCAGGACTCAGTTTTAAAATGGCGTTTGTGTTCACCTCTGTAACTCCAACCCAAGTCGAGCCTTTTGTTCCACTTTTGGCGGGCTTCTGCACAGAAGCCTTCAAAAGTGGTGCAACTCTGTCTGGGTCCACAGGATGTGTGGGAGGGGGGAATAGGCACCCTGGACTGAGTTGCCTCGGCAACTCAAGTCGCACTCTTGTGTGATTGGCCCAGTGGTGAGCCACCCGGCTCACCACTTAGCATGTTTGAGTGACAGCTAGGACTGATGAATGGGAGTTTTCTGCATAAAAGCAGGGCTTTGGGGACTGGAACTTTAGAAGTCGCCACAAGACCTAAGAATCCAAAGAGGGAGAAGCTGAGCCAACCTGCAATGACGACACCACCGGTGGAGGTCTGCTGAACCGACTCACCACTTCCCAACGACAGAGAAGATCTTCTTCCCGGAGAGTCTTCTTCCTTTGAGCTGGTGGGGTTAACCAGTTCGCCCTTTTTTCGCCTTCCTGGATCGTCTCATGGTCGAATCGCCCGTGCCAAGCACTCCGGCGGCCGGATAGCCACGCTTCACCACTACCACGAATAAAAGGGTAGTACCTTTTAACCGGGAGTCTATGCGGCCGGTTTCTTCCCTGGCAGTGCAACAACCTATAGCTTTCCTCCACGTCGAGATCTTCTCTTCCCGCTGCCAGGAACATTTGCCTCCGCTGGAGCTTTCTCACCATTTCAGGTACCGCCTGGTCTCCCTTGCAACAGACCGTCCAAGGTGTCCCGTAAATCCTTGACTCTCTATCCTGGGGTGACCTCGGACCTGCTAACTATCTTTCCTGAACTGATCTAACTCCTTTTTGAACTATCTGCAAAGACTTTTAAAGTGTACTTCAACTGTGTGATCTTGGGCACATTTCGCCTTGCTCTCTTCAAGAGTGGGACTGGACTATGAACTTTTTGCTCTACAGTAGACCCTGCCTTTCTTGACTTGCTGTGGTTCTTTAAAAGTGTTGGTATTGTGTGTTTTCCTATTTCTGCCTTTTCACTCCCTTCTTAAATAATTATTGGAGTGCCATCTTGGTTAAGCGCTCACCTCTGTGTTGATAAAAAGTGTTGTTCTTTTCCAACAATAAATAATTATACACTTTTATACCAAAGCTCTGGTCAGTGTTTTCTTGTGCTACTGTATTTTTGTAACTAATGTGTATACTCTATATACTGCCTAACTCTTCTTGAGAGAAGTCTGACTGCTCAGCCACATCTACCAGGTAAATCTGGGTGGTACAGACTGCTACCAATTGGGTTTACTGCTAACACCTGTAGTCTTAAACTTTTTGCAGTGGTCCCTAAGGGAACTGCACAGGTTTCTGGCTAACACCCACTGACACCATCTTGTCATAGATAGTGTTCAAGATATGAGTTGTATGTGCTGGTTTGTTCTTTTCCTGTGCCATGCACAAAAAGCTCCTCAGCACTACCCACAGCCTCATCTGCCAGCACCTGACACCCCTCCTAAATTTGGGTTTCTGCATCCTTATGTCTAGCACCTTAGTGCTTCTCTTGTCTCTTGTCAGGGTTGTCATGGGTTTTAGTCTCAGAAGGCAAAAGAAAAATGGAAATGTAAAAGTAATACTGCAACACGGAATTAACATTGTTGCCAGGTCTGTTAATGTATTTCAAGGGGTCGTAATAAGGAGGTAATGCTTCTGATCTCTGTAGTGGTAGTGTCTAATGCCTCCCTTTTATGATGGTTCTGAGGCTTTGTATGCGCTGTGGGAATATCAGACCAGAAATAAATTACACGGAGACAGAGAGAATGCCTCTGTCTTTATTTTACTCTGTTTCTTTCTCCCCTGGTGCAAAGTAGCAAAACCCCTTTTTTGTATGCGTGACCCTTTGCATTCTTATTGGTCCACTGCTGCGTGACGGGGCTCCTCATCACGCTGGCTCAACCGCATCTTTGCTGGACAAGACATCTTCCCCTCCCAGCTAAATAGAAGTGCCTTTGTTTACAGTTGCATTCTACATCTCCTCGATCAGTCTGACTGGCCTCTTGACACATCACTTTGGTCTTGCAAGTCTCTCCACCATTGGTTCAGATTCCTCACTTCTGAGGCGATTTCTTCTTGACACTTCCTGCCTGCTCTCTTCATCACTTTCCGCTTCTCCATTTTCTTCTGCTCAGTCATGATAAAGTTTAAATTGTGATATGTTTTGTGTGGTCACTCTGCCGGGGGATTGGGCGGTCACCATGGATCCCTTTATTTGTGAAATTACTAAATTAGCAGCATCAAATTTAGATTCTGATTTCCTCTCCTGTCTCTGACACACAAGAACTTTATCACCTGTTTATAGTGCTGATGTCCTTGCTTTCCACTTCTCATCAGCATATCTCTTTTTGGTGGCATCCAAATCCAGCAGAGTCATGAGGTAATTTTCTCAGGATTCTTCTCAGTGACGAAGTCTCGTTCTTAGCTTCCTTTGAAATACAAGCTCTGAGGGACATTTCCCTGTTGTCGCATGTGGAGAGTTTCTATAGTTGCTGAGCATGTCGCATAATGCTTGGTTCAATAACATCTCACTCAGCTCATTTTATTGCAGTACTTTCTTGAGGCTCCCCATGAACTACTCTACCATCCTGTTGGCTTGTGGCCTGGCCATAGTGGTGTTATTTTCCTGTGCCTTATGCCCATGTAACTCATAAACCCTGAAAACTCTAAACTGCTGAAGGGTGGTCCATTGTCTAATTTCAGTATTTCAGGGATGGCCCACGCAGGGAAGATATTGGCCAGTTCAGGGATGACGATGCTGGCAGCCGTGGATGACATCATTTGCACAAGAGGGAAACAAGACAATTCATCTACTACGACCATACAATATTTGCCACCTTAAAAAAGGTCTGAAGAAGTCAACCACTTTGTGTCCACAGAGCTTCTGGCATTTCTGACATTTTGAGCGGTTATTGGTTTTTGATGTACATTGACACATATGACATCTTTTGACTGTGGTTCCCACCATTAAATCTATCACTGGCAACCGCATTGTCTCTCTTATTAGACGCTTGGTCGCAGCTATGCCCCGATGAGCTTAGTGCTCCAAGTCCTCCACTTGCTGGTGTAGATCCATCGGTATGACAGTGCATCTCCTGCACATCACTAGGCCTTCAGCAGTCATTGTCAGCTCATCCTTCACCTATCTTGAATGCCTGCATTTCTTGTTTAAATGACCTTGAGGTCCACCCGCGTTCTCCAGATCATTGTTTCCCCATCCTCGCGATGCTATGAGGTTGCTTACTTTCTGTAATGTTTTGTCACTCCTAGTGTAGTCATGCACCATGCTCTACTTGCGTGGATTTGGGGGTCCCTATTGCAGGAGGAAATTGATGCACTCTTCATGTTTCGGGAGAGGGTGGTGAGATATGAAACCTGCTGGATTATATTCTTTTTCTGGTTTGTGAATAAATGTGAAATAGAGGTCTTGCAATCTTGGTCCCCACCTCTCAATTCTGGGAGGCATTCTGCACTGAGGGTTACCATAGATGGTGATCAACACTTCATGGTCAGTGAATGGTTTCTCCAACAGAAACATTTGATAGTACTTGCAAGCCCAGACTACTGCTAGCCCCTCCTTTTCTGGTTGTGAGTATCTTCTTTCCAAATCTGTTAGACTCTTGGAGGCATATGCGACAACAGCTCTTGGTCCATCTCTTGCCTGTCTGTGCTCTGCCAGAATGCCACCCAGGCCCACCGACCTGGCATCCACCATCAGCTCAGTGCACTTAGCCAGGTAGAAATAGGCCATGCACTCTGAGGATCCAATGCCTTTCTTTATAAGAAAGAACACTTCTTCACAATGTCAGTCCCACAGAAATTCCTTCCCTTGCTTGGTGCGCTCTCTCAATGGTGCACTGGTGGTGTCTGAGTCTTTCAGATACCAATTGCAGTAGCTGGCCATGCCCAAAAATGACCTCACCTCGCTTATAGCTTACGGAGGTGAGACACCTGTGATGGCAGTCACCTTCTCAGGATCAGGACTCAATACGTAATTGGAGAATATATGTCCAAAAAACTTGAGATATTTCTTGTGAAATGCACACTTTAATGCGTTTAGTGTTAACCCTGACTGGAACACTGCCAGACACACCTAATGAAGTGCTCAATCATGTTGTTCAACATTCACCCCAAAGTCCAAAATATTGTCACTATAATCAAAGCAGTTTTTTATATGACAAATTACCCTCCTGATGCTATCCTGAATGATTTCAGCAGCAGACAATATTCCAAAATGTAATATTTTGTATCGAAATAAACCCTCATGGATCGCAAATGTCGTTATGTACCTTGATGGTTCATCAAGTTTGATCTGGTGATATCCTTTGTATTGCTCGAGCATGGTAAATACTCTGGCTCCATTCAGCAAGCTGATCATGTCGTCTAGGTGCATGCCAGGGTGTCGTTCATGCCCTATCGCTCTGTTGGCTTGTCGCATATCCACACAGAGCTGTATTCTGTCAAATTAATATTGTTTGGGGGTGGCCACCACACGTGAGACCACAAGCTGGCTTGATAATATCATCATTCAACAAACACTGAATTTCTTTTTCCTCCTGTGGCTGCAGGTGAGGATGTTGCACAAACGGATGGACTGACCCATCTATATTAATGGTGACGGGGATCTCCTTCCAAGCATCAATACCCTTAAATAGTTCTGGAAAGCCTTGTATCACTGATGACTGACAGTGCAAACTGTATGTCATGGCCGCAATATTCATTTCAAGGGCTGTGGGTCAGCCCAATAGATTACTTCCTGGCCCTTCCCCCTGAACAACATGTAATTCGGCCATGGCCTGCGACTCTTTGTAATTCAGGGTCATTGAGAATTTTCCCTGGTTCTGAAATGGTCCTCTGGTGGCTCACTGAAATACCTTCAGTTCTGATGGAATTTTGGAGGTTGTGCCATCTTGCACAATTCAGATATGCACATGATGTTTAGAGTGGCCCATGTGTCAATGATGAACTTGGCAGAAGGTTGTCCCACTTGAATTTCAATATTTCCCTCCAGAGCAGTCACCACATCATTCATCGTGTACACAAAATTGATTTGACTTCTTTCCAGCACTGGTGGGAATGATGGCGATCGTCCGGTGAGTTCCAGATGTGGCTTACCAAGTGTCTTCTCACAATGACATCTCTCCTTGTTGTGTTCCGGTCTTACTCCTGCTCTGCTGCTTCCTTGCGTCCAACTCGGTGGTGCATTGTATACTCTCAGCATGTTATTTTCCCTTCCGCAGTTGCTGAAATTGTGTCCAAATACAGGGCAGCGTACAACTTCCTCATGTGGAAATGGTAGGCCACACCTGTAGCATTTTCCAGTTGTGCCATATCGTCTTGATGGTGTATTTCTGGAGTTACTTCCTCTTCTACCTTGACTGATCTGGTATGTTTGCTCTCTTACATGTCCTTTGCTTGTTTCCATCTGAGTTGACTGGACAGGACATCTATTCTTGCTTCCGTTCTTGCCATCTGCAGGATGGTGATGAGGGGAAGAGATTCACTGAGCAACTTCTTCCTGAACGTGGATGCGAGGCACCCACCAATTATTCTTAGCCCATTACAGAATTTGTGGAAATCACAGCGGGTTACCAATTGCATAGTCGAGTTGCAAAAGCATCCATGGTCTCACACGTTATTTGACATGCTGTATTTAAAGTATGTGTTTTGTGGTCCACATTTTGCTGAGGGTCAAAGTACGTACTCAGTGCTTCTTTGAGCCGCTTGTATTTCTTTATCTCTTCAGGTGAGAATGTGGGAATGAGATCTTCAACTTCATCTCCAACTAGATTTAGGGCTGTCTTCTGGCAAATGTATCTGGAGCTTTTTCGTCATGAGCTGACATGTAGTTCTCAAATCTCTATAACCATCTATGCCATGTCTGCCCCAATTCCTGATAATCCCCCATAGCAATAGGACCTGGTCAGTGAGATGCAGATGCACTATGCATTTCCTCTCAAAATAATAAAATAAAAAAATAAAAAATAAATCATATTAAAAAACAAAATCCAAAACTAAAAAATGTTTAGCCAACATCTCCATTGCAGAACTGCAATCTGCTACGATCCATTTGGATGATAAACCAGCGAGTCCTGAAGTCCTCAATTCTGATGCCTGTCCTCCCGTAGTAGGTGGGGAGTCATATAAAGGTAAGGCACCTAATGTTATTGTACCTGTTCTTAATGATAATGAGCTGCGAAAAGATTCTGAAATTGTGAACAAGCCTACTACTACAGAAGACCTTATGAATTTATCGGTATATTCCAATAACAATATATCGGTCTTAGTAAATATTCATCATAGTCTCCATCAAGACAGGTTACACCCTGTTATGCGAAGCCCGACCTTCTGTGTGAACTTAGATTATGACACAAAGTCATTTGACTCTTGAGCAAAATCGTAAAAAAACTTGTGAGAAGGGCACCATTTCCCAAAGACTCGCTGTCCAAATATGAACTACCGGTGCCAGAAAATGGGGCTAAGCTTCCAAGCTTAGAAAAAGTAACTTTCAGTAATGATCCTGTGCTTCTTCCTGCTAATACTAGAACAGGAATACCAACCCCACAGTAATTAATGGTGAATGAAGAAAATTTATGGATTCCGGGAAATTTGAAGGATGAAACTCTTAGACTCACAATGATAGATAGAGTGTACTCTGACCCATTCCCAAGCAGAGAGATGCTCCTAATTATCTTTCATGCCATCCCACAACTTAAGCACATTAATTTGTCAGATATTAATGGGGTATCTTACCCAATACCAGCTCAACAAGACATTGTGGAAATACAGATGCCCTCATTAATAATCAAAAACTTTGACTGGCAACAAAGACATTTGCTTTTGCAAAAAGGGCTCTTTATTGAAGCTATCCCTTCGAAAGTGCTGATTCAAGAGCTGCAACAGATGAACTAGCCTCAAAAACAACAAGCTAATCAGAATACGGAGGGTCAATCCCATTGTAACTGCAATGGCGCCTCTAGAAATGCCCCTCAGGTTAAAGATTCCAAATGGACCTGGGTATCAAATGCCAGAAACAACGATAAAAAAAAAAAAACTAGAAACACGCGCTGGATCAGCACGATTGCTCCATGATTTCACCGAACACTCAAGGCTTTTCACATTTTGGGGGTAATTCATAGAATTCAGCGCACAAGTGGCGCACGCGGCTGGCGCACAGTGTGCGCGTGCGAATCCCTGCGCCAGCCGCGTGCGCCAAAACCCATTTCCGCGCACAGCGTATTCATGGATTCCAGCCACCAAAACCAGCCGTGGCGCACAGTGGCGCAGTGACCTTGCAGCAGCGCCAGTTACGCCCCCAAGAACGCCTTCCGCGCAGGGAAAAGCCATCAAAATCCCCAATCCAGCGCACAGGGCTGCGCTAACCCTGTACCAGCACGGCAAGCGGGCTACGTGTATCACTGGGGTGCGCGGGAAGTACCTCACGCGATTGGCCCCGTGCGAGCAGGGTACGCTTATTACAGGGGTGCGCGGGAAGTTCCACACGCGATTGGCCTGTGCGCGTGTATTTCAGGGGTGCGCGGGAAGTTCCACACGCAATTGGCCTGGGCGCGTGTATTTCAGGGGTGTGTGGGAAGTTCCACACGCGATTGGCCTGGGCGCATGTATTTCAGGCGTGCGCGGGAAGTTCCACACGCGATTGGCGTGGGCGCGTGTATTTCAGGGGCTCGCGGGTGGTTTCACACGCGATCGGCCCTGGGGGAGCATGTGCGTGTATTTCAGGGGTGCGTGAGAAGTTCCACACGCGATTGGCCTGGGCGCGTGTATTTCAGGGGTGCGCGGGAAGTTCCACACGCGATTGGCCTGGGCATGTGTATTTCAGGGGTGCGTGGGAAGTTCCACACGCGATTGGCCTGGGCGCGTGTATTTCAGGGGTGCGCGGGAAGTTCCACACGCGATTGGCCTGGGCGCGTGTATTTCAGGGGCTCGCGGGTGGTTTCACACGCGATCGGCCCTGGGGGAGCGTGTGCGTGTATTTCAGGGGTGCGTGAGAAGTTCCACACGCGATTGGCCTGGGCGCGTGTATTTCAGGGGTGCGTGGGAAGTTCCACACGCGATTGGCCTGGGCGCGTGTATTTCAGGGGTGCGCGGGAAGTTCCACACGCGATTGGCGTGGGTGTGTGTATTTCAGGGGCTCGCGGGTGGTTTCACACGTGATCCGCCCTGGGGGAGCGTGTGCGTGTATTTCAGGGGTGCGTGAGAAGTTCCACACGCGATTGGCCTGGGCGAGTGTATTTCAGGGGTGCGCGGGAAGTTCCACACGCGATTGGCCTGGGCGCGTGTATTTCAGGGGTGCGTGGGAAGTTCCACACGCGATTGGCCTGGGCACGTGTATTTCAGGGGCTCGCGGGTGGTTTCACAAGCGATCGGCCCTGGGGGAGCGTGTGCGTGTATTTCAGGGGTGCGTGAGAAGTTCCACACGCGATTGGCCTGGGCGCGTGTATTTCAGGGGTGCGCGGGAAGTTCCACACGCGATTGGCCTGGGCGCATGTATTCCAGGGGTGTGCGGGAAGTTCCACACGCGATTGGCCTGGGCGCGTGTATTTCAGGGGTGCGCGGGAAGTTCCACACGCGATTGGCCTGGGCGCGTGTATTCCAGGGGTGCGCGGGAAGTTCCACACGCGATTGGGCTGCGTTTGTGTATTAGGGGTGCGCACAAAGTTTCACACGCGATTGGGCTGAGTGCGGGTATTAAAGGGGTGCGCGCGAAGTTTTACACGCGATTGGGCTGCGTGCGGGTATTACAGGGGTGCGCACGAAGTTTTACACGCGATTTCAGCAGGGTACGTGTATTTCAGGGGTGCCGGGGAGTCCTACATGTGATTTGCCAGTGTGGGTCCTCCCAGGTGTTCCCTGTACACCCTCCACGGCCCCTGCAGGCAGTCCACACCACAGGGGACTACCCTGCATCCCTGGTCATATCCCGCAGGCAGCCCACCCAACATGGGCATGCCCCCCAGCAAAGGCACATGTCTCCTTGCACCAATGATCACCAACTCATGTCCCCTTGCACCCCCACCCCCAGCATTGCGGGGCACCTGCCAGCAGGCCCCCACCCATGTCTCCCAGCACCCCCACCCCCCCAGTCACCAGGGGCAGCCTCCACCAGGCCCCCACCCATGTCTCCCAGCACCCCCACCCCCCCAGTCACCAGGGGCAGCCTCCACCAGGCCCCCACCCATGTCTCCCAGCACCCCCACCCCCCCAGTCACCAGGGGCAGCCTCCACCAGGCCCCCACCCATGTCTCCCACCACCCCCACCCCCCAGCAGTGCAGGGGCACCCACCACCAGGCCCCCACCCATGTCTCCTAGCACCCCCACCCCCCAGTCACCAGGGGCAGCCTCCACCAGGCCCCCACCCATGTCTCCCACCACCCCCACCCCCCAGCAGTGCAGGGGCACCCACCACCAGGCCCCCACCCATGTCTCCCACCCCCCCCACCTCTCAGCACTGTGGGGCACCTGCCAGCAGGCCCCCACCCATGTCCAACTCATGTCACCCACCACCCCACCCCCCAGCACTGTGGGGCACCTGCCAGCAGGCCCCCACCCATGTCCAACTCATGTCTCCCACCACCCCCACCCCCCAGCACTGTGGGGCACCTGCCAGCAGGTCCCCACTCATGTCCAACTCATGTCCCCCACCCCCCCACCCCCCAGCACTGTGGGGCACCTGCCAGCAGGCCCCCAACCATGTCCCCCTGCCCCCAGGTCCTGACGATACACAATCATGGCAGTAATGGGCAGCATACCCAGCACAAACACCCAGCCAAGGATTGCATCCACCCACATAGCAAATGCAATTACATGATACAACCCCAATGGCAAGTATGTAAATGAACACATGTCCGTCACACACACATACACAATGGGTGCAAGTGAATGTCAAAACCCATATCATGACATGCATGAAACCAATGAGAAAATACCACAAAAGAAAGTTATAAAAACATGTATTCTAGAAGAAAATGAAGTAAACTAATCAAACATACAACAATGGGGATAACAAAATAAATTGTCCATGTCCGATAAGTAATGTAAAAATCCAAAAAACAAAGGAATCCAAAAACTAATGTTGGTGAACACAAATATAAATCAAAAAAATGTATTTTAAAAAATCCAACTATACACAAGAATATTCCAGGGTCCATGAGCCCAACACTATAAATGAAACCTACTACTACCTAATAAAAAAACTATATACAGAAAAGTGGCCATTGTCCGAGCAGTCCAAAAAAATCTCAAAAAATAAAGGAAACCTAACACTAACTAACTAAAGAACTATATACAATGGCAGCGGGCAAGTCCTGCGGCTCACTCTGTGATGTTGCCGGCCAGGGCATCATCGAACTCCATGTCGATGTCCTGGAGGCGGGACTCTGTCCTGGCCCCGAGGTCTTGCAGGGATAACCCCATGTTCACCTCAAATTCCCTGCGAGCTTCCTCGAGGCACTCAGCCCACCTCAACGCCCGACGCATGGAGAACTCCGCCCTGACCATGGTGAGCCGCTCCTCTTCCGCCCGCTGCCGCTCCGCACCTATCCGCTGGACCAACTGCTCCCACACGGAAGACACTACCATCCCAGGGTTCTCCTGCCCTCCGGCCGATGCCTGCCCCTCTGATCTTGATGGCCCCGAGCCATGATGCCTCCCACGTCGAGCCTGCTGCTGCCTCCGACGCCACTGCCTCTGCCAGCACGACGGCATCCAGGATGATGGAAACCACCGACGCTGTCGTGCACGTGCCCTGCCCGATGATGCCGTCACATCCTCCATCTGCTGGGGTCCAGTTGCTGTGTTGTCCACCCCTGCTGGACCTCTGACTCCCGACTGTGGCAGGGATGGGATCCCCACCGAGCTGGCTGCATTGGTCAGGGCAAGTCCACAGGGGGCCCTGGTGGCATCTGGGCCGGAAGACGGCAAGGAGAACGACTGGCGTATAGTCTCCACAGAGGAGGAGAGGGCCGCCAGATTGGCCGACACATGCAGGAAACCCCCGAACATGGCCGATCCCAATTGGGCCACGTCGGCACGGTGCTCTTCGTGATGACGTGCGTGCTCCTCCTGGGAAGCACGCACGGCATCACGAATCACAGCCGTGTGCATCGCGACCCCAATCAGGACCTTCTCCACACGGCCAGGGGTCCCCTCGTCCGCAGGTGGAGGGGAGTCAGATGACATGGACATCCCCTCTACCTGCGGACGGGCCTGGGACGGCGCATCCCTGCTGGTGCAAGGTGGTGCACCCACAGGTTCAGGGACAGCGACATGCACAGGCCCCTCCACGGTGACCTGTGCTGCCTCCTGCCCCTGCCCCTGGACTGCACCACTTGCACCAGCAGGGATGCCCCCACCAGGCCCCATGTGCGCCTCAGTGGCGGCCTCCTCCTCCTCTGTGGAAACCACCAACCTGGATGGCTCCTCGCCGTCTACCGCCGTAGCAGGCCCCTGTGGGGGCTCACCCACCCCTTCCGCTGCAGCCGTGGGGGCATCCCCGCCGCCTTGCTCCACAGCGCCGTCTCCGCCCTCTCCTTCACTAGCCGCTGCGTAGAGGGAGACATAGAACACAAGCATCAGGGTACTGTACAATGGTCCCCTAGACAGGAAGCAATAGCAGATGAGTGCCACTGTCAAAGTACACTTCCATCATGTCACACCACAACACATGTGTCAGTCCAGGCAAAACACACACAGTGACAGTCATGGTGCATGCCATGGACATTTCAATGCATGTTCAATGGACTCTCGAATCATACAATGTAATGGGACTCACATGCATCATGGGTCATGCCTATCACATGCACACACTTCACCTCAGTCACATCCATCTGGCCCCGTACACCCCAATCACAGTGCATACAAGGATGACTAGGCTGCATCAGTGAATCTGTACATTGTCACAGACATGTGTCATGCATCCATGGCACTCACAAGTCACAGACACGCAGGTCAGGCACACAGACATGGATACCACATATGTATCTGGCATCAGCACCCATCCCTCGCCCCCACCCATGTCCAGGAACAGAGACTGCCATGCTCTCATGTGTGCAATCTGCACAGGGCTCCCCATGTTGCATTCAAACACATGCAACAACCGTGCGGTTCACACATTACAGGTCGCACATGCATTCCCATGATGTTCCTGCACACATACATGCGTACATGGCCTATGTCACACATGCAGGCAAGTATCAGACAACCAGCACACTGCAACATGCCCTGTCTCACACAGCAATGCTTGGCCACTTACCGCTCAACTCCAGACGGGTCTCCCTCTCAAGGACCTGGGCATGGAGCGCTGGGTGTGCGCGTTCCAGGACCCTCAACTGGATGGAACTCATGCGGCCCCGGCCCCCCACCACGAGGCGCCGGGCCTTCATGAGGGTCCTGGACCTCAAGTCCTCCCAGCGCTTCTTGACCTTCTGGATGGTGCGGGTTGCCACCCCCTCCGCGTTGATGGCAACCACACAGTCGGCCCAGATCCTCTTCCGTCCTTCCCTGTTGGCGCGGGACGATCCGAAGAGGGCATCATACTGCCCCAGGACTTGCTCCACCAGGACACCAACTTCGGTGGCAGTGAAGCTGGTGCCCCTCTGCCACTCTGGCCGGGGGTTGCCACTGGGGTCAGATGTGGATGTGCCCGACATGGCAACCCCAGGGGCAGGAGTGGGTGGGCAACTGGGTCCTGGGGCTGGGCTGTGGAGCGATGTTATTCGAGTCGGGAGTCTTCTGTACCAGCAGGGGTGGACACAGCAACTGGACCCCTGCAGATGGCTGATGTGCAGGCACCAAATGGCAGGGCACGGTGGCAGCAGGCAGGCAGGCAGGCAGCAGCAGATGGCACGTGGGAGGCTGCTCGGGGTACTGGGGGGCAGTGATTCGGCCTTCTGGGCAGGAGCGTGGTCTTCCGTGTGTTTTTGCGTGGCCAGCTTGATACGGAGTGATTTGGCACGTGAAAATGCTGCACGTCAGCGTGAAAATCGAGGAAAGGCCCTTAGCGCGTAAGCGCGTCAGCAGGCGTACGCGATTTCATTGGACCAAAGGCCCTTACAGCGTAAGCGCGTCTGTGACGTTTTGCGCACGGGCGTTGCCCTGGCAGGGCTTGGTGATCGCGCGTGAATTTATGTTCTGTACGTGCTTTTCGTGCGGTGCGTGTGTTTTCCATCCGTTGGGGTTCACACGCTATTACTTCACAGCGGGTGTTGGCTACGCGTTCTTCTACACACAAGGCAGACGGTGAGTGGTACCCCGCTCCCCCAGGCCGGATCGCGTGAGAAACTTCACGCGAACCCCTGAAATACACATAGCCCGCTCCCCCAGGCCAGATCGCGTGAGAAACTTCACGCGAACCCCTGAAATAAACGTAGCCCGCTCCCCCAGGCCCGATCGCGTGAGAAACTTCACGCGAACCCCTGAAATACACGTAGCCCGCTCCCCCAGGCCCGATCGCGTGAGAAACTTCACGCGAACCCCTGAAATACACGTAGCCCGCTCCCCCAGGCCCGATCGCGTGAGAAACTTCACGCGAACCCCTGAAATACACGTAGCACGCTCCCCCAGGCCAGATCGCGTGTGTGACTTCCCGCGAACCCCCGGAATACACGTACCCCGCTCAATCGCGTGTGTAACTTCCCGCGCAACCCCAAAATACACGTGCCCCGCTCGCACAATTGCTGTATGTTGCCACTTTTGTAATGCGCAGGGACGCTACCGCCTGCCTTCGTGTGGCGGACGTGTATCGGCTTGTGCGTGTCTTTCGCTGTGCGTGGCTTTGCCCTATTCTATTCCATGAATACGTGTGGTTCGGGTGCGTGTGGGCGTTCCGTCTGCTTCCCTGCAGTACATCCCCAGTTACGCCCTTGTTTTCGCGAGTTGTTCCCCATTCCGCGCGTTACGCCCCGTGTTCCGCCCACTTTCTGGTGTATGCGCCGAGGTTGTGCGCTTTCACTGTGCGCGTCGCGCACGTCTTTTGGGATGTTGCAGTGACGTGTGCGCCATGCACGGGTTTGGCGCACATCCCGAGGTAAACACGCGCAGGGACTTCCATGAATCGCACGCGTGCGCGTGCGCCTGTTTTTTTCCGCTTGCGCCTGCTTGCGCCTGCTTGCGCGAAGATTTTCGGGCATGAATCGGCCCCTTAGTTGCGTCTAGACCTACATTGCTCAAAAAATATGATCTATTTGTTTTACAGGAAACATGGATGGTGACACCCCCACTCTGGCCTGACCATCAAGCGGTGACAATACCGGCCTCTAAAGCTGCTAAGGGTAGACCGGCAGTGGGGCATATAATATCTTCAAGATTATATTCACATCTGATGATTGATCTGTGGAAGAGTCCTGATCCCGGGATTTAACCTGTAATTTTACATACTTCAATTAGTAATTATCCCTTTTTTCCAATGACAATGATAATAAACAGCTATTGGAACCCGGCTTCTCCGACTGCTTCCCAATACATGGATAAAATTTAACAAATCTTGGACCAATGTTTATTGGACCCTAATATTGTTAACACAATAATTTTAGTTTATTTCAACATGAGGCTGTGTCATGTATCTGAAACTGATACCAAGTCTAGAGCAACCAAGTGGTTAACTCTAATGAAAATAAGACCATTTTCAATGCTAAATGGCACCTTTGCTAATTATGTTCCTTCAAAGTCCACTTGGTTCAGGGGCAATTCTCATTCAACATTAGATTATGTTTTAATTTCTAATAAAACAAACAACCTCATAACATTGTTTCAAATTATTCCCACCACGCGAGTGATCACCATCTTGTTGAAGTTCAGTGGCGAGCCCATTTGCTGCAGAATTCATTGTACTATAAAGGTACTTCAGAAACAAATAATTTGAATAATCATCTCAAATGGACGTTACATCGTATAACTCTTCTCAAACAGAAAGTTTGCGCTTATGTATCATTAGAGCAAATATCGTATAATAACTGCATTCAAATGATAAGCCAATCTAATACTCAGAATACTAAACCAACTTTTATCCATAAATATGCCTGGAATCAAGAAGTATATAACCTTAGAAGGGAATTATGCCGAGCAATAAGAACATTGCCCACAGGCTCAAATGAAGAGCAAAAGAGGAAACTAAAAAACAAATACAGAAATAGAATTAAACAGGTACTTTCAGCATGTAAACAAAACGATGCAGAATTAATGCTTAAAGCTTTACTAACTAAATTGTCAGGTGAAATTTGGAAGGTAATAAATAAAGCACCTACAAATGCCCATGCTTCTACACAATTAAATAACATAGATGAATTAAAATGGACAAATCATATCCAAAAACTACTCATGAAATTGCTTGAAGTACCAGTCATCCTAAGCACTGAAGTGCCTGATTTATTTGCCTTCAAATGTGACATCTTGGATATTATAATATTAATAAAACAATTGAGCAATTCTAGAGCACCAGGCCCGGATATGCTGACTAACGCTAATCTTAAAGCAAATCCTGAGGCATCGGCTGATCTTCTTAAGTCTGTTTTTCAAAACATCATAAAATTAAAGAAAATTCCATCCAACTTGGCAAGAAGGGATCATAATTCCAATTTTTAAAATGGGTGTCCGATTAAATCCTATCAATTACCGCCCAATTGCACTTTGAGACGTGCCAGGCAAAATTCTGGCAAGACTAGTGATATGTGATATTACTAAATGGAACAACGAAGAGGAACTAATTGACATTCATCAATCCGGATTTGTTCTCGGGATTGGCACTGCTCTAAATCTCATCATAATTGTAGCTATGAAAACAAAAGCTATACAAAGTAAACAACCTACCTACTTAGCTCTAATTGACTTCAAACAAGCTTTTGATTCTATATCTCGAACTATCCTGTGGGAAAAACTATTGATTCCTAACTGTCCTTTGTGTATATATATTATTTAATACTACAGTATTATTTAAATACGAGTATTTAAATTAAACTCTCCACGAATGGTCTACTCTCTAACTCAATCAGAACTAACTCAGGGTTGAAACAAGGCTTCCCTTTTGCGTCAATATTTTTTAAGGTTTTAAAGAATGTTCATTCCTTCTCACCTCGACTTGGGTTGCAGCATATACCGTACCTATTGTACGCGGATAATCTTGTCCTTTTTGATAGAATGCATATTGGCCTTCAGAGGAAGCTTACTGCTCTATCCAGCTTTGCCAAGGACAATAATCTCGAAATAAATGCTAAGAAATTTAACATCCTAATATTTCATCATTCGGTTAAGAAAGTTGCCTCCAAATTCACCTGGTTTTTAGCTAAAAATGAACTTGTTAAAACAAACCAGTATAAATACTTGGGAGTGAACATCAACTCAGAAGCCGTTGACAAGCCATACAAATAGGAGCTCACTGTTAGAATGAGATTATTAGCAATACAGAGCAAGGCCTTACAAAGGAAACATGGTGTCTTTCCCCTACTTCCGACCCGAATGTTTTACTTGCAGAAAGTTATCCCCATAATTACCTATGGTAGCCAGACCAAAATGATGCCTAAGCCGGTTAAATGGGACCTACTTGAAGGCACTTATTGGAAAACAATTTTACCAGTCCCAAGGAGTTTCCTGATAGCTCTAATTCGCTATGAACTTGGGTTGACTTCTCTGAATGTAGTAGTTTCATGGGCTATGATATCACTATACAGAAAATCATTATTAGCTTCAGATGCCTCAAGAAATGTATTCCCAGCTATTAAAAATTGACTTGATAATGTAAAAAGGTCTGTAGTTTCAAATTGGAAGAGAGTTTGTCAAGACCTACTTCAAGATGCGGACATCTCTCATGATGTACTTCTAACACTACCTCACAGAGCGAAACTCAAGTTATACAGACACGACTGGATCATTAAAAGCGAAAAAGGTCTACTTTATTCAGCTTATAAATCTGGAGCCTTTATAATTAAAGCACTGATTGATATACCCAAGTACATTCAAGCTTTCCCTAATAGAGCGTATGCCGATATATTTTTGTGCTTTAGATTAAACCTACTACCAACTAAAAGCAAAATGTCAAAATACTCAAAAGACAATGTATTAAGCCCTATATGTAGATTCTGCAAGTTCAATGAGAAACATGAATCCAACTCTGATCTAATTACTGAATGCACAAATCTGGTTGAACTTAGAACAATGCATTTTTTTAAACATTTCAAGCATATAAATATTCTATGTAGAGACCAAAAGTGGAACAAAGTTTTTAATGCATCCAAAGATTCGCTCATTATTGATACAGTGAAATGTTTCGGACATCTAAATTTGGAAGCACAATGAACACTTTTAACTGTTTTTCTATTGTTGACTCTCATCCTAGATTGATCCATGTTTCTATTATGTTAATGAGTCACTGTATGCATATCTTAAATTGATTAATTGTTGTTTTAAAGGATCTTTATTTTAAATTGCACGCAACACTGCAATAATTGAATATAATGTAATAACTTCCTTGATGCTATTATCGAACTGGAAAAACTATTTTCTTTACAGAGGTAATAATGTAATTATGTGTTGATTTTATACGAGAGCTTATGTGATATGAATAATTGAAAAAGTTGATGTATCAACTAAAACGATTTTTTTTTAAAATAATTTTTAAAAACTGCATTTCCTCATCAGATGCCTCATTTTCATGCCTCTCTCAATATCGTTCTTCACTTTCTGACATTTTTGCAGGAGATCACTTTTCTGACTTACAGTTTTCTTGAGTGTGAGACACCCAAGTGTGATTGTAGTGGGAAATGGGTGCTCAAAATCCCATCCTCGTTGCCATTGACTAATCCCTCCCTTATTTGGTGGTGCTGGGGTCCTTGTATGCACTGTGGGAAAAGCGTGCCAGAAATGAATGACACAGAGAGAAAGCATTTGCCTTTATTGTACTCCATGTGTTTCTCCCCTGCTGCTCTGTGGCAAAACCCCTTTTGCCCTTGCGCGAGCCTGCACATTCCTATTGGTCCGCTCCTGCGTGACGAGGCTCCTCATCACGCTGGCTTAATCGTGTCCTTACCGGACAACACAGGTGTTATTAATTTTAATTGAATTACCTGCATTTGTACCAGTGTACTTGAGATAGGCGATGACACCGTGTTTCTTCAATGATTTATATTGTAATCAGTTTCCATTTTAGAATACTTAAGTATGCAGAAATGTATTATGATCCGAGTAGTCAAATAAAATGTATAGGTGAACTGGTGGTATGTTTTATCTATCAAATAAAATGATTACAATCATGAAGGCATACATAAGATTCACGCAATAATTATTGTGTTGAACGTTAAGGCTGATGATAAGAGAATGACAAAGTCAACGCTGTAGAATCTTGGATGGGAATAAACAATATGTAAATGTCATCATATGTAAAAAAGGAACGGCGCTTTTTTGCTTCGAAACAGAAATGTTTTATACATCCGTGCAGAACAGCTTTAATGAAGGTCATTCAAACACATTCGCTCCAATTATGCATTCGAGTCCTTTGTGCAGAAAAAATGCCTTTTCAAAAAACATCAGCAGAATTCCTGCCAGCTGAAAAGCGTGCAGAGAAAAACTGTTCAATCATGCAGTAATCTGAGTGCTTTTCTTATACTCTGAGTACAACCACTAGTACAGTGTGTGTTTCGGAAATACCACATGTCCATTTTCTTTTTTTAAAACAACAGATGACCTTCTTTGCTTGAGTGAAGAAAATACATATGTGAGAGTATTGGGCACAACGCTAATGTTTCAGGATAGAAAAGTACACAGAAGGGTCAGGAATAACGGAATAGTGCACTGCAGATGATTTCCATAGTGCACCTTAATCTGCTAATCTCTGCTCACAATTTTAGGCAATTGACTCCAAAATTGTTCACACAATACAGGGCCAAATATATTTTTGATGCTCTTGTTTTCTTTCAAAAAATATGTCCTACATCCACCTTTTCAGTAGAGGTAAAAATGTGGGGAACTTTGGGCAAGCACTCCACCTCTTAATAATGCAAATATTGCATGGGGTGAGCACGTCACTACTTATAATGAGCATAGTCAGTAAAAACAAGAGGTATTCCAAATATCATGGTCCATATGTACAAAAGTGTTTTTCAATGCAAAAATCCCATTGTTAAATGCTTGGTAAATCAGACCCTATTTGTCTTTACCAATACCACCATAACCACAATGAGCCAAAAGAAAAAGAAAAAAAAGTCATATATTTGTGGTTTACATAAACAATGCTTACATCAGTAAACTTACATTGCAAGGCAATATACCCCTCAGCGACAAGCCAACCCTGCCTGTAACGGCTGCTGGTCAATTTAAGGGCTTGAGTGATGTGGGGATCCCTTAACGCAGCCGGATGGGGGTCAAAGCAACATTAGCATCCATGTAGATTTTTATGGGGTGCTAATGTTGTTTTAATAAAAGAAACTCAAATGGTGGTGCTGCATGGCGCAGCAGCATAGTTTCCAAGTCCATGTTCTATGTTGATGGCCGTCATGTCATCAACAAAGAAACAGGCTTGGGAGACTAAGGCGTTGCACCGAACAACAAGGTACGATTCTTTTCTTTTTAATTGAACACTCTTAGCACCCAGTAGGAACTACATAGGTGATAAGAGGTGAGGGGGGAGCAGGGAAGGAAATGAGGAGCGGGGAAGGGAAGGAGGAAACACTCAGGTTGCTTAGAATGTGGGCTTATGCTGGAGAATTAAGCCTGTGTTCTGGGAATCCTGATTGGCCAGCTAATGAGGTGATATTAAACGAGGCGGCAGGCCAAACCTGCCAGGAACGGCCCACCACCCAAATTAAAGGCTCGGGTGCTGAGAGGGTCCCTTAATGTGGGTTGCAGTGCCGCTACCAGCATGGTTGGCCCACCGCTGATTTTAATATTGCCATTAGCACCTGTTTAGTCTCGAGGTGGTGGGTAGTGGTGTTTTTCTATGTTTAATAAAATATAAGAAAAAAACCTTTGTTTGGTGGCCCAACACCGCACAGTGCTGCTTGCAGCGAGGTCCATTTTCAATGTTGGTGACTGTGTCATCATCGGCATGGATAACGGACTTCACTGACAGAAGCATTGTGCAATGCTGAGCCACAACACAAAGGTATGTTTATGTTTGTTTTCTTTTGACACCATCACGGGTGCTAAGTGGTGAAGGAGGAGCAGGGAAGAGTGCACTTGTTACTCAGGCAGCTCGGTACATGGGGTTGTACCATACATTACAGCCCACATTCCAGACTGGCCAGTGCCCCCCTCTCCCACAGGGTGCTCATGTTTAATAAAGATAGTAGTTAGTTGGCTGGTAGGAACTTGCTCTTCATGACATTACAGTTCGGTCTGAAAGCTCATATGTTGCACTTAGAAATAAAATGCAGATGTGATATATTAAAACATACCGGCATGTTTCTGCTAAAAGTAGATTAACATGTATTGTATATGATACACATTCTTCCACATTAGAAATAAGGATAAAAAATGCCCATGGAAACCATACACATGGGAATAATTGAATATGCATAACATTAGCTCTGTAATCCAAACGATTATGGTACTTCCCTAGAGGTTATTCATATTTTACACATGTAAAATATTGCATAGATATATTTTTCGGATACCTGTAGTTTCTACTTTGACATTCAAATAAAGGCATCCAAGGTCCACCAATTCAGTGAATTTCCTGATTTGGGTCAAAAGACCATGCATGGCATGGGTCCACTCAATGCAAATCAGCTAACACACTACATGTTATAGACATTTTCCACAAATGTGGTTCAAATTTGCATAAAAGTAGACTAGAGCAAACATTGCACCAGCACAGTCTAAAAATGTTAAAGTATTACCACAAATATAACCAGCATGAACTTTGCTGAAGTCAGCAAGCATACTCAAATCCACTCCAAGACAAGTGTGTATCCACAACATATACTCTATCTCTGCAACATATATTAAGTTGAATATG
This sequence comes from Ambystoma mexicanum, assembly GCF_040938575.1. Classification (NCBI taxonomy): domain Eukaryota; kingdom Metazoa; phylum Chordata; class Amphibia; order Caudata; family Ambystomatidae; genus Ambystoma; species Ambystoma mexicanum. The sequence goes on along the minus strand of NC_090925.1, from coordinate 447,473,189 downwards.
GTTAAAAGCTAGAAATCCCTGAAACGCCTGTGATGCAAACAGTTTGCATGGGGCAACAATGTTCATGAAATCATATTCCAGGCTGACATATGGTAAAAATCCTTACTTTGAAGGATAACGTGTCAACGATAAGGTCCTTCGACCTTCCATTTTTTATGTGATTTTTATTGGAATTCCAGTCCATTGCTTGAAGTGAAGGATATTAATCAGTTCTACCATACAAGATTGAGAGCCGCCCATCATACCCTGGTTAGATTCCAGACACCAGGCAACAAACGAAGAGGAACATCCCTGGTTGATGGTCATTAAAGCATCATTTGAACATGGAATGTTTAGTCATTTCACAAAGATTCTATCTAACCTTGCCTTCTGGTTGATTGGTGATAAGTCGAATGTTGATGGACTGTCAGGGTGATTTGTATGATGCTGTTGATACCACTGTGTGATGAAAAATCGGTGTCGAATAATTAATAGGCATAAAGGTTTTATTTATTAAGGACATGAGGTTTGGCTCCCCATTCACAACCTGACTTTGATTGACAATGTAAAAAAGTACTTGTGATTGGGGAACAAGGACCTTTCCTTTCTCCCATTCTAATCTGGCATGAGGCTGTATTCTCCTGCATAATATCCAACTCATAGTAGTGTAAACTCTCTCTTGCTCCCCATCACTAAAAGATCCAAGGGGATAAACACAATATTGCTAAATGTAGTTTGTGGTCTATACATTTAAAATGTTTGATATTTAGTTTCCATGTTGAGACAAATGATTGAAAACCATGCTCATTACATTTTCATTTTCTGTTCGGATGTTAGGAATACTGCATTAATATGACCAGCAAATACATATATATTTTGAAAGTTAACTGTTACTTTTCATATAAACCTTGTCTTTCTTGACGTTTTATAAAAATGTCATTATGATGCATTCAAGTGAGTGGGGATAATCTTTTGTGTCTTTTTATAGGTGTATTGTGATGTGAGATGAAATAAAGTGGTCTAAATCAACTAAAAAGCTGTGGTACAAAGCCTAAACGTATCCAGCTGAGCAGTCAGAAGATAAATAAAGGAGGTTGGTAAAACGTACATACATATATTTTTGTTGGAGAATATGAGCAGGTCACAGCAAGTGTGCATTGCTCGGGTGTGATAAAGGCATTTTTTTCAGAAGCGTGTAATCTAGTTCAAAGGTTCAGAATGGCAGTTTGTAAGGCTATCTGTCATATTTAGTTTCTCAAGTTGTAACAGGTTAACTGGGCTATGGAGCAGCTGGTAACTTTGTAATAAAGGAAAAGAAAAACATGAATGAGGTTTCTCTTGCGGATTTAAAGACATATGTTGAGAAGAAAATGTTCGACTGGGGAATTGGTCTTCAAATCTTGAATCTTCTCATCAAATCAATAAGCAACCTCTTTACAGTCTGTTTGGTGTTATAACTATACTTTTTTTTTTTTATTACCATCTGTTAGTGTAATGATCCCAGGTCTCAGGAAGATGGCTTAAATCAACTGGGGTGAACTCTGGTTGCCTTACGTGATGATTTCAAAAAATATCTTTATGATGCCTTAGCATCCATGGTTGGGGGAGCAACTAATCAGGTTGCTTGGATCACGGCCTGAATACAACGATCAAAACCCATGTTCCAAGCAACCTGATGGCTGCTTCCCCCCACTCTGCACATCCATCTTCCCTCCCATATGCCCTGATCCATTTTCCTGTCCATTCAACCCTCCAGCCCACTTACCTGCTTACTGCAGCGTTAGTGCCAGCTGCCTCTGCTTTGATCCCCGTCTCTTTACTGGGCCACCCTGGAAATGGAAACGGGGCTCTGCTTGGAGCCCAGTCTTCCAGCACTATGGTGGCCCTTTTGTGTAAGTATTTTCTTTCAATGAATGGGACTCCACAAAGTGACCCGTTCATTGAAAGAAAATACATTGGTCTTAGAATTCTGGGTTACCAGATTGGCAAAACAGGGTGTTAATATAAATACTCACCTGCTCCATGAGCTGGAGCAGGTGGTAACATCACAAGGGAACCTTGTTAAAGGCCTTTGTTATGCTCAGGTCTTTAACTCAGGTCCGGCCCATTACGACCGGTTCCAGCCCATGTCTCAGAATTCGAAGAAACTTTGGTCTGGTCAATGCCCTTAATCACCATCTCCTCCTCCTCACCTGGACTTGTTTCTTCTGAGGAGCTCTCTCTGGATATTGCTCTTCTTTCTCTCCAAGCAGTGTCTTGCTTTTTTTTGTAGGGTCTAGGACGGGCTCTACTGGAGGCCACCTTGCCAGATAGCTAGATGCTTGGCAGTGGGACCCCCAGGGAGCCTGACCTAATACCAGGGAAAAGCATAGCTAAAAAACCCAGGCTGGCTGGATGTTTCGCCAGTACAGTTGGTGTCCGAAGTTGTAGCGTAACTGGGGGACTCCAATTCCCAGAAGGCTCTCTGGGTAACTCGAAGGATGTGAGTTCCAAAAGGATGAGAGGACTTGAGAAGTAAATGAGTCCCAACCAACCAAGAGCATTTCCCCCTAGATTTGAGATGAGAAATCTGACCTTAGCTTTGTCCAACTCAAACATCTTTGGGCGAAAGGTAAAGTAAACTCGACATGCGTCGAGGAATTCCTTCATCTTTTTGGGATTGCCTTCATATTTACCACAGGGTAAAGGCATCGGTGGAAGATCGCCACGCATATCCTCCCTTTGAGTGATCTGTTGTCACAAGGCAGCGTTATCTGCCTTCAGTGCACTGTTCTCTGCTTTCATAGTCTGAAGTTCGGCTATGATTCCGTGTATGGCATTGACCAATTCCTGGTATTTCTCTAAGATGGCCATCCCTTGGCATTGCAAACTCTCAGAATTCGAAGAAACTTTGGTCTGGTCAATGCCCTTAATCACCACCTCCTCCTCCTCACCTGGACTTTTTTCTTCTGAGGAGTTATCTGTGGATATTGCTCTTCTTTCTCTCCAGGGGGTTTTGCTTTTTTTTGTAGGGTTTAGGACGGGCTCTACTGGAGGACACCTTGCCAGATAGCTAGATGCTTGGCAGTGGGACCCCTAGGGAGCCTGCCCCCAATACCAGGGAAAAGCATAGCTAAAAGATCCTGGCTGGCTGGATGTTTCGCCAGTACAGTTGTTGTCCAAAGTTGTAGCGTAACTGGGCGACTCCAATTCCCAGCAGGCTCTCCGGGTAACTCGAAGGATGTGAGCTCCAAAAGGATGAGAGGACTCGAGAAGTAAATGTGTCCCAAGTAACCCAGAGGGTGAAGGTAAGCTTCTGAGAGAGAAAAGTGAAGGCTCGTAGTCCGCGAGGCAGGAAAGCAAAGCCGGACAGAGCCAGCTTCCAAAACGACAAACCAGACAATGCCGAGCGGAAGGAAAGTACCGGAGGGAACCGGCTGGCGGGAGCAAGGAACAAGGGGGGGGAACCCCAAGAGGACAAAGGATAAGGAGGGCGAGACAGGACAGAGAGGGGGACTGCAGTGGGAAATTTACGAGAAACACAAAGGAAAGCAACACAGCGTCTTCACCCGAAGAGGAAGCAGGGTTGCAACGCATCGACGTTACGGGCAGACGCGTACCTGAACGTGTCACTCTCTCCGGGAGCGTAGTGGGCGTGTCAGAAGACTAGATCGCTGCATGTTGATACCGTGTTAGCTCTTCTTCCATTGCATCCACCGTTTCCATGGGGCACACACCATGACAGTATGCAACAGGTGGTTATTGCTTAAAGTGAACAAGGGAGATTTTCTATGTCTTTTTATGGGGATATTGTGAGATTGTGAGGCAAAATAAAGTGGTCTGAATGTACATAAAAACCTTAATATGGCCATCTGAGATGTCACAAGTTAGATAAAGAGTTTATTAAAACCTCCCTAGACAATATGCTAGACCTGTGCTTAACTCATACAACTGACACTTCAGCCCTGAAATCACTCCACTGGCTCCCGGTGGCCACAAGGATCAAGTTCAAGACCCTTTTCATTGTCCACAAGGTTTTCTGTGGCTGGGGCCCGCACTACATCCAACGCTCTCTTCCATAATACCTTCCTAATTGAGCCCTTCGCACAGCTAGCTCTAAAATGCTAATGGTTAGACCTTCTCCAGGCAGAAAGTGAGGGATAGATCTCGCTCCTCTGCAGGTGCCTCCCTCTTGAATGGCATCCCTGCCCCTCTCAAACTTGAGCCGGTCCACCCAAAGTTCTTGAAGCAGCTCAAAACCTTCCTCTCCTTCTCTGCTTTCTCTCTCTGCCTTGTAAGGAAGGCATGGTATCAAAGAGTAAGACAGACACAAGTGACGACAGTTCAAGGGTGTTTATTGAACTTCAATTGGGTTTGAGAAATACCTATCTAATCCTAAATCTAAAGATGGGAGCAAGATACGGCCATCAAATAATAATAATGCAGTCCTAGTGTTGTCTTGTCAAAATAAAAAGGGCCTATATAATTAACCGATTGCCAATCCTTTTAAATACAAATAATGTGGGAACAATGTTATGCAAAAGAAAAGTGTTCAAGATATGATATGTCAGGTTATTCATGTCATTGGCTCCCCTCCCCACGTTTTCAGCACAGGACAAGGCAGCACACTCAAGCTCAGCATAGTGTTTTGCTTCTCTAGCATGAGGATACAGTTTGGTACTTCAACAACAAGGCCTTCTGTGCAAAAGTCTCTGCCATTCAAAGTCTCTTATTTCAGAGGGACAAATGCAACACGACAAACAGCAAAGTTCCTTTCTTCATAGGATTTCACATGTACAATTTTTTGGGTAATTTACTGTTCACCCTGGGTCCCCCTTTGCCGAGCTCAGACCCACTTTAACACAAAAAAACATTCAATTGGTCTCCCTCTGCCTGGCACTGACCAAATGTAAGTACTTTTCCAAACTATTTCTATTTCATCAAAATTGAAGACTTTCTACTGTGAGCAGGATTTTGCTTGACCCTTTGCAGGACCACTTCGATTCACATTTATTCATTCTCTTTCAATTGGTCTCCATCCGCACTCTTTGAAAGGTATTGTAGCTTGCTCTAAAGTTCAATCACACATCAGCAGTTTAACTTCATTTGTGTCTATTATCACACGTGTTTAAACAATGTTCACTCCAGTGCTCGACATACAATGCTGCTACTTGCAAACTTGGCTTCAACACACGCTGGTCTTGTATCGGTCTCCCAACTCACCGGCTGTTTTGACTTCACGGATGCTGCTTTGTTCTTGGAGCCAAGGACGGTACCATGGGGGCTGGTGATTCTCCCCGGCTTGATTACTGACGCAGGAGGGCCTCAGGTATCTCCGACACACAATGCAGAATTCTTCAGCCTGGTTTCCTGTTCTTACACTTTCTATTCTAAAAATGTCTGAAAGGTTATGGTTCCTTTTCAAAAAGGTCAAGGGAATTTCCCTCCTTGCGACCCCCTTCGGTTTTGTTGTCCTTCTCCTCTTGCTCAGCTGCCGTCTCGAAACTGCTGTTTCCTCATGTGTTTTGGCTTGCTCAGAGTGTGCTCTCGTGCTCTGCCTTTTATCCGTGTGGGGAAGTGTAACGGAAGTCATGTGTGAGTGATTGCCGATAATTGCCTAACCTCAACTGACCATAGTATTGGGACATGTAAGGTACACAGCTCTGGTGTTAGTCTGTTTTCATTTATAGCGGGATGTCCATGAGAAAGTCTTAGTGTTGTAAAAGGTGGGGTAGAGTTCCTATATATCCTACCAGGTAGGATGGCAGGGGATACCACGTCTCATCATCCGGTGTCCCACTCCTACTCCCCGAAGACCCCTCACCCAGGTGATCCTCCTGCAATGGACCACCCGCAGGAACTGGATCCAAAAGTGATGGCTGTGTCCTGGGATGCATGACAGATCCCCGGGGAGTAGTGGGTGAGACACCTTCTGGTTTCTCAAACCCTCACCTGCTGATCTACCTGTCTGCTGCACCGACTGGTTGCTTAGTTACCCTCAGAGTGTCACTGGGTACCAGGCTCTTTCTTGATCAGTCACCCTTGCGCTGCCTCCGGGCCTACCATGCACTTAGAGGCTGTAACTCTCCCTTGTTCTGCTTGCACTACCCAGAGCTGCGATGCCCTGGCTGCACTTACTCAGAGCATTGCTGCCATGTTTCCCCTCCCCTCTCCCTTGCAACCCCCCCTTCCTTTCCCCTTGCACTTTTCATTCGTGCACTTGCATGATCTGAATGACACATGGTCTAGTAAGATCGTTTGTCTTGTCCTCCCTCTGTCTTCCCTCCCTTGTCTTGTCGCGCCTAGATACACTTGTGTACCGGCGCGTTATAAATGACTTATAACATATCATTGGTATTTTTCTTTGTAGCCTTGGAGGTAAAAGACAGGTGTAAGATGCCATCACAAAAAATCAATTTACACAAATATTATATATTTTAGATTTTACACAACTCCTTAAAAAACAGCACATTTACAACCAACATTAATATATTTCAATTAAAAAAATAACACATTATAATTGCCAAAATGTAGTACTACTTTAAAACTGAAATAATTTCTAAGCCATAAAACAGCTGTGCGATTATTTTTTTTTTTTTTACAAAAGAGGCAAGAGTTATACAACAATAAATTAAAGTCTACAAACATTAGAAATGGTAATATTAATAAACATATAGTTCAATAGATTAAAAAAATATTATGTTAAAACCAGTAATCACCTAGAAAGTTAAAAACATCAACTATTGTTATATAATAAACAAAATGCTATGCATACGATCAAAACATTTTGTAAAATGTAAAAGCATTAAAAAGTGGATTAAATATACACTGCCAATGCATCATAAGCAAACCGTAACATATAATTAAAAAAAGTTCATAATTAATAACATACAAACATATAATTAATATACAACAATCTAAATATAAATACAATACTCAGCACACATTATACATAAAAAAGTTACTTCAACATCAATAAAAAATACTAAATACATAGACATCTCAATTTATGATTTGCATTTTAATGAATAAACAAATTACATTTTAGAATTACAAATAAATAATTCAGTAATAATAACAACATAAAATACAACATACAACACACATAAACATAAAACATACACTAAGCATCAAAAACATTACTACAATACAATAAACACTATTTATTAAAATATATTTCAATAAATAATATCAGAACATAGACAGCTTATGCAATTTTCACAGTTTGTTACATTTAAATTATAATAGTCATAGTTTAAATAAAGAAAAGAACAAAGAGCCAATGTCTTCTAAAAACAAATAGTTGAATAGCACAGAACGTAAATGGTAACAAAAGCAGCCCCAATGGAATACATATTAAAACAATAAATCAATACAAATGGTTGACAACACAAACACATATTGATAAAATAAATTACATCTTCACTATAAATGAATCGTACAAGCCATACTAAATATCCCAACTCAAAAACAGGATGAGTTAATGTTACCATGGTATTCGATTTTAACATCATATTTGTATAAATATTTATCTGTTGTGTTCACTTCTTCAGGTCCATTAATCATCTGAATTCTGCGAATTCCATTGCTTTTATTTGATTCAATGTGGAATTTGTAAGGTACACATGCACATCTGTCATTGTTTGCACTTAACCAGAAAAGGCATTAGGGCCTTGAGTTAAGTTCTCTTCTACTCTCTAATCGATGAACAGGAGGAAACTGCACTTCCTCAACCATAGTTATTCATGGAAGATCAAGATTTCCCTAGTAACCTCATCTCTCTGATAGAGGTTTGTTTGTTACTGGAACGAGCACAATCAATAATACCTAAGATGATGCTAACTGATAAATGCATGCAACATTATGGACATTTATATTTATAGAAACCACTGAAAAAGAGATGCCTTCACTTCCATAGGCTGGCTGAATTCATTACATTTTAACACTTAAACTAATGTCTTGACGTCCTTGTCATTTTGCAAATAATTGTGAGTTCACTTTTTTAATGTGATTTCGTATTCAATCGAAACGTACTATTTGTATGTTCTCCCATGTGCTTGCTAGTGGAACCACCTTGACGTTCAGCAAACCATTATGCATTTAACCCTGAGTCGAGTCACCATTCTATAGCCCTTCTAGTGTCAAATGTATTTTTATTGAACCTCCAGCTTGCTTCTCAATGACTGGTAAAGTTCGCTTTTGTCAAATTCGTGACATTGGCCCTCATTACGACCCTGGCGGAAATCGAAAAACGATGGCGGAAATGCAATACTGCCATCGAATAGCGCTCGGTGCGACTATGACCCGTCGCCGCAAAGTACGAAGCCATTAGCGACACCGTAGTGAACGCCAACGCTAACTGCACCAAGCACGCGCGCGCGCGCCATGCCAAACCGCAAACACCACCATGGTGCAACGGTACGCCAATTCCGACCCTAGCGGACATGTACCTAACGCCATCAGGCATGGCGGAATGTACCATTCCGCCATGGCGAGAAGTACGGCATCGCGAATCAACCATAAACGGCCCCACTGAGTGCCTGTACACCGCTCCCTGCCCACAAAGTACAACTCCCGGTAGGTGCAATGAAGTCACAATGCAACCATTGAAATGTACAAAGCACCCATGCATGCCAACGAACAAAAGCAACACAAGAGGGGCCAATGGGAGCTGCAGGTCACAGATGGCACGAATACAGAAGCCATCCCAATGGACATGTCCACAGTCCCCCACCAAGAAACGCACGCAAACACAGGCACCTGTGCCCAGCAACATTCCGAAAATCACATCATTCCACCAGTCCACCTGGCTGACCGGCATCTGTTACACAAAACCCAATCCCCCGCCCCTGAGCATGACAACATTCAAACTGTCATATAGGCAGCCCCCATCCCTGACCTCACGGGCCTAGTAGGCAAACGCGCCCAGTACAGTACCACGCAACTAAACCCCGAAGCTGGAACCCAATGCAGATCTCCTCACAATACATCGCCCCCCAAATAGGCATATGCCACATCACTTGCAAAGAAAAACGCTACACGGGCCAAATCAGAATAGCAATTTATGCACATCAAAGACACCAAGCCCATACAGCCATCAGGCCATGAACTCCAAAACACCAATCACCATTGTGGGCTGCATCCGCAAGAAATGACCAGCCACTACTTGTGTGTCGCCCTGTACCCCCATGGTACACAGAGCCACATTCACGTACGAAAAGGCAACATGGAAGCGCACAGAACCGCAGGGCTGTCCCAATGGGGAGGCACTAGTCCAGCTGAAAGGCCGAAATGTTGCTCCGAGACACCAGTACTGCGTAAGGGCATGTGGGCCATTGGCGATCGTCCCATAAGATCGTAATGCTGCTCCACCGATTAACACGAAGCAGCAGGTGTCGGGAGTAAAATCCATCTGCAGGAGTGGCATACAGATGGCAGTGGCAAAAGGGGAGGAGATACCTGTCAACCAAAAGAAAAGAAAAAGAACAGAATGGCCATCAGAACTACATTCGAACAACTCACTTCAATGATCACACGAAATCCACAGCCATATGCATGCTAGCCCACTCAAAAGGATCAACACCACCCCAAAACCACTTGCGACTCATAACCATCTATATCGAGGTGCAAACACCATCACAAACGAGTGTACCTGTGCATGCGTCTGTCAAAACAGAATCCATCAGATGGGAATGTCAACGTGCATGGACACAAGTGTCTGAGGGCGCCTCGAGACAGGGAGGGCTCAACAAGGCCAGATAGACGATGGTCCCACTATGGCAGGCCTGCATCACATAGCGTAGGGGAGGCGGATAGATCCCAAGAAGCCCTGTACATGGCAAACTCTGTATCAAATCACCTGCCCATGCATCCATTCATCATTCCCTCATCCCGGTATCAAAACGCCTGAATATTTACTCACATGACATTAGAAACATCCATTGATTCTGTGCGTTATGCAGCCTGCAAAATCCACAGTGCCCCAGCCCGTAATTCAAGTGTTGTGAAGTAACATGTATTTGGGAACGGCCGGCCTCATCGGCCACGTAGCTAATGCGCATCCCAAACTATTCATATCAGTCATTGCTCCCTCGCCATGGGCCCTGTCTCAAGGACATTGAACAATAGAACGTTATATTTGCAGTCAGACCTGTGGGCATCTCCTCGCCGCCAGCTGATAACCGAAAGCGCCGCCCTCCGAATTCCTCATTTGCAACATCACGTCGAAAAGGCATCTGTGGCCGTTTGAAATCACTAATTATTCCATCGAGTGCGGCTGTGTGTGAAAATGGCAACTGCCTTCACCCACGAATGGGACGCCCCGCCCGTCGTTGCAACTCGGTACAGTGATGCATGAGGGCCCACCGTTACTCGAGTACTACGTTCCACTGACCCTTCACAAGTCTGTTCGCGACTGCACAGATAGAATGGGAAACAATGGGACCATAGCCGAATGAACATAACAACCAATCCAACACGCCCATCGGGTACAAATACATGATAGCAATAGCAAGATACCATTCCCCGAATTGCAGCGTTGTGCGCGTGACGTGCTCGGCCAAAGGGGAGAGCAGTTTGCACAGGTGGAATGAATCACCACAGGTGGAGGCCATACAGCCTGAAAACACATGAATTGCACAGCCAGTCTCCTCCCACAACCACACCGAAATGCTACCGGCAGGACTCGCGATGTTGGCCCTGGGGGACCTGATAGCACTGCAAGTGCTCCAACTCCAAGAGGAAGACGAACACCAACTACAACCGGCCGCACGGAGGAGACGCAGGAGGAGGAGGAGGGCAAGGCAGGGCCAGCAAGGCCCACCAGCACAGCCACTACCACCACGCAGGCAGCCCGCAATCCCACGCCTCCGAGCACATCCGTTCAACCTCACTGATGAGCAGATCCACACCCTCTACCGTTTGGACCGGGACACCATAGCCGCCATTGTGGACATGACACAGGCTGACCTTGTCAGCATGATAGATAGCCCAACCGCCATCCCACCCCTACTGAAGGTGGTGTCTGTACTACACTTCCTGGCCACAGGCACCTACCAGCACACAGTCGGACAGTTGCATGGCATTTCTCAGCCACTGTTCTCACGGACACTATTGCAAGTGCTCGATGCCCTCCTGCAGCACGCAGACGACTACATCTCCCTACCACGCTCGGAGCAGGAAATTACAAACACGAAAGTGGGATTCCATGCACTTGCCGGCATACCGGGTTGCATTGGTGCCATCGACTGCACCCATGTGGAATTGGTCGTCCCACATGCCATGGAGGCCCAGTACCGCAACCGAAAACAATTTCATTCCCTGAATGTACAAATGGTGTGTGACTCCAACAGGATCATTACACATTGTTGTGCCCGATTCCCTGGATCAACCCATGATTCTATGGTCTTGAGGAACTCTACAATACCACGCTACATGGAGCGACACGCAGGGAACAGATCCTGGCTACTCGGTGAGTCTCATTACATGCATGATGATGTGGGGTATGTGAATTGGCAATGACCTGGCAGGAAGGGGGGGGGGGGTGTGCGTACGTATCAATGGCATTCCACATCATACGTTTCTCGTCCACATACAGGTGATGCTGGATATCCACTGAAGAGATGGCTCCTCACACCAGTCCGGAACCCACGGGACCAGCATGAGGAGGACTACAACCATGCCCACTCACGTACCCGTGTAGTCATAGAACAGGCATTCGGCCTACTGAAGGGCCGTTTCCGCTGCCTCAGCAGGTCTGGCGGGGCACTCCTGTACCGCCATGAGAAGGTTGCAAAGATGGTCATGGCATGTGTCATGCTCCACAACATGTGCGTACGTAGAAATGTGCCCATGCCCCCTGACGCAGAACTGCAAGCACCTGATGATGGTCATGATGAGGGTGGGGATGTGGCAGCACCTCATGGAGTCTGCGAGGCACCGGAGGCCCGTGACATTCGTCAGCATCTCATTGATGTATGCTTCTAGCACTCACGCCTGGTGGCTGATACATGGACACGGGACTCGTGGCACTGCGTGTGTCTGGGACATGCACAATATGGACTGTACGCCTATGATGGCCTAGTACACAAAGATCAATGTCCACACATCTCATTGGTTGATCGTGCACTTTTTATGGCATATGTGATGTCATGTTGAACACCCTATCGACCCGCCACCCAAGTGAGCCCAACACACCCCCTCCACCCCCTACCCCCCCCCGAACACCAGTGTCCAAAGATGCTCATTGTCAGTGGGCTGTCGCTATTGCAAGCCCCCTCTGCGGGTATCAGGGGCACCCCTGCCTGTGGAGCGCAGGTTCCTTCCAGATCTACGTTGGGGGCTGCCCTGGACGGAGCTTGCAACGGATGATGTGTCTGCCTGCTCACGTCCATGCATGTCCCTAAGGGTTTGCGAGAGCTCAGTGAGCACACGGCGCACTGCGGCAAGTTCGGCACATACGTCCTTGGCCGTCGCATGCAGTTCCCCCCTGAGGCTCTCGGTGCTTCTCTCCATTTGGACTCTCAGGCTCTCGGTGCTACTCTCCATTTGGACTCTCAGGCTCTCGGTGCTACTCTCCATTTGGACTCTCAGGCTCTCGGTGCTACTCTCGATTTGTGCCCTGAGTGTCTCAGTTGATGTTTCTATGTCTGCCTTAGTGCCCCCACATTCATCAGCATGGTCCTTGAGGAGCGTGGCCAATTGCTGCTGTTGTTCGATCAACTGGTCGAGGGACTGTTGCCTCTGCTGGGCCAAGGCCATTTGCGGGGGTGTCACAGAGGGGCTGTTGTCCTCATGTTGCATTGCCACAGGGCTTGTGGGGGATGGCCAGTCGTCGTCTTGTGGGTGCCCCTGCGTGGTATCCTCATGTTGTACGGGATGGGACAGACAGGGGGATTGGGACAGGTCATGGATGGATCTGACTTCGGCATCCCCGTTTTCTGTGTCGGAGCATGCTGCCATCAATGGGGTGTCACCTATGGTGCTGCTGCCACCGGAGGCAGTGCCTTCTGTGGCATCCATTGGGGGGACCTGTGGTGGTGGTGTTGTGGGCATGCTGGCTGCTGGGGTGCCTGTTGATGTTCCCTCCTCTGTGCTGCCACCTGATTTGTGCTGCTGCCGTGTCTTGATGCGTGCAGCTGAGGTGGAGGGTCTCTGGCCGTTGGTCTTGGCCCTCTTTGCAGGTGTGCTGGTAGGGGTGTCCTGTAGCTCGTCGTTTGGATCGGACCCTGTGGTGGAGTAGAGGAGGGCGAGGGTTATTGGTGGGTCTGTGGGAATTGGAATTGCATTGTGTCACATGCATTGGGGTGGTACCTGAGGGTGATTTGGGGTGGGCCCTTGGAGGTGCTTTGATTTGTGTGTGGAGTGAGGGTGCAGTTGTTTGGCAGCCTGCAGTTAGGGTGTGCCTGCTGCACGTGTAGTGCGTGTATTAGGGGTTTTTAATTATTTATGTATTTATTGTGGGTTTTAACGTGCGCTATCAGGCCGATGTGTGTGGACGTTCTCCTGGACATGTGTTTCTGTTGCACTATGTGGACGCATGGTACTTCACATGGATGGACTGTGTGGATTTGGCATTGTTTTATCTGGCCCACCTACCTGAATCTTCGGATGTCTGCACTCCTTTCTCCATCCCTCCGACTCCCTCTATGCTCTCCATTCCGATGGTGGAGGCACAGATTTCTTCCCAGGGGGTCAACTTGATGGGTGATTCAGGACCTCCCCCGGTGGCTGTGGCAATGTTGCGGTTGGCAGAGAGTATGCTGCGGATGCGTATCCGCAGGTCGTCCCATCGCTTGCGGCATTGCTGTGGGGTGCGGGGTGCCGTCCCCACCGCACTTACCCGCTGTGCCACCAGAGCCCATATGGCCTTCTTGTTTGCAAGTGCCGTCCTGGTCATTTGCGTGCAGAAGACGACGGCAGCATTCTCCTGGAGGGTCTCTGTTAGCACGGTGAGTTCCTCACGGGAGAAGTGGACCTGCCGCTTGCGGTCGCACGCTTTCTTCGCTGCTTTTCCCATTATTCTTGGTTTCGCTAGGGTGGTTGACGGTTTGGGGTGTGTTTCAGGGTAGTGATTTTAGTGGTTGTGTGGTTTTAGTGTATTTATAGGTGTACGCCGGGTTGTTTCCCGTTCCGGGCCCATGTTTTAACTTCCGTTTCCGTATATTTCCGGCCACCGTACTTTCCGGTAGGCGCACACTGCGGTGACCGCTAAGAGGGGTGGCGGTATTGCACCTGGGGCGCCGTACGGCGGAGGTGTGGGCCGTTTTGGGGTCTTTTCCGCCATCGCGGACTTTGCACTTCCGCCATGCCGTGGTGCTCGTGCCCGATGGGTCGGAATGGGCCGCACTTTGCTCCTTCGTGCAATGGCGGAAACGCTATTTACGCTGTGGCGCTCCGGTCAGTCGCTTTCCGCCAGGGTCGTAATGAGGGCCATTGTGCTCTAAATTTAGCCAATTTCATTCTATTGGCAGCATTCTTTTTTAATTTTTTTTAGGACATTACAGTAAATAAGTTCACAAAAATAGGTTTTGTGATTTTCAGAACCCACATAACTTACAAAATCTCAGCAATGGGTCTTGGGGTGGACTGCAAACCAAAAGAGGCCCCGGAAAGAATTTTCCAAGTGTACCCATATTACACTTGTTCAGCAAGCCCAACCTGTTCCTATGGGAACATTTGGAAATACCACACAAAAGAGGACCTTGGTGCAGAGCCCTACCAGGAAAATTCCCTATAGGCCAGTCTGCCCATGAATGGGGTTGTTGCTGGAGAAGTTCTCGCCAGCCGAAGTAAAAGTACTCGGGTGCTGATAAAATCTGCAAGAAACTGTATCTCTGTATTTTATTTTCGTCCCAGAAAAGGTAGTTGAAATCTAACATAATTTTAAACAGTTAATGTGAAGCTCATTTTAAAAGGAACAGAGTGGTGAATCAGCATATAAAAGCAAGACGTATAGCTCTAAAGCCTTGACTTACCTATCTGGCCCATGTTGTTGTAGTGACAAGTTAGAGGAGGGTCATGAAGAAGATTTGCATTCCTCTTCCTTTTTTTCAGGGTGTTTCATTTCATGCCTGCATGACATTTTCATACAGGCTAAAAGGAATTCATTTCTGTGGAATACAGCTCGGTTTTGTATCTGGTCGAAACTCAGTGACTTCCATAAGAATCTGGTCACCTGCAAAGGATATTTGCAGGAAGTGTTTAGATCTTTCGAGAGATGGGGCCTCATTACGACTGTGCTGGACAGGAAACACTGTTGCTGGTAAGCCTAGTCAGACCTGGTGGGCGAAATGGCACCCGCCCGCAGAGTTTCACCGAAGCCGGTGCTTCCGTGGTCCCCATTCCCATGGAGTCTACCAGACTTACAAAATGACCGGCGCCTGACTTCCTGGCCACCGGGTTCGGAATACCCCGGTGTTACTGGGAAGTCAGGCGCTGGTAATTTATTATGGGTCCGGCAGGAACCTGCCGGTATTACCGGCATGGTTACCGCCAGACCCGTAATGGGGCCCATGGAGTGGAAAATGAAAGATTAAAGTGAGTTTGCATCAATTTTACTCTTTCCTTCTCGTGTCCACATTATGAAGGTTTCAAGTTGCATGTAGGGGACCAAACATCAACTAAATGCTAATGTTGGTGATCCCCTGCATACAATTTAGACTTTTGAGAAAAATTTCCCTGTAAGTGAAGATGCTTCGCTTGCTTTCTTCACTTACGAAATTTTGCTGGTAAAATGACAAATCAATGTTTTGCAGTTATTGGGGGTCATTCCGAGTTTGGAGGTAAGTAACGTTCCTTACCGGCATGGTGTAAATAGCGTGTCAGTGCTGTCACCAGTCCGCTAATAGAGGACTATTACGACTTTGCGGGCACGAGCTTTACCCCATGCCGGTAAGGTATTTTGCGCCATGCTGTTAAAGGCACCCAAAAAGTCCTTAGCAGCATCAAGCATAGCGCAGATAACACTACCGACATTGTTCAATGCGGCATTAGCAGTGACTGTAAATAGCGGTGACCGTTATTAGCGGTCACTGCTATTTACGGTCACCGCTAATAAGCAGAACTGGAAGTAGCGTCATCGCACTGGAACAGGAAGGAGCACGGCGGCCATCTTTAAAAACACAATCCATTGCCATCCTCACCACACAGGACCCCTGGGACTCTGCTGATTTTTGCAAAACATCCACCTCCAACACCACTATGCCTAAGGCCCTGAAGAAGGGAGCTGCCCGCCTTCGAAAATAATGGTTCAATGAAGATGAGCTGCAGATGCTGGAGGACACACTGCAGGAGCATGCTGCCATAGTGTTTTCTAGCAATGTGAAGAGAGAGGCAGTGCTAAAGAAGAAAGAGACCTGCGCAATAAAAGACTGCCGCAAGCGCTGGGATGACCTGCGACTAAGGGTACGCAACATCCTCTCTGTGAACAGCAGCCAGGACATCTGTGCCAGCATGATAGGGATGGAAGGCATTGAAGGTGTTGGTGAGATGGAGTGTGGCACCACAACATCGGGCGATGGAGGTGAGTGTCCAAAGTAAATATTGCTATGCCAATTCTGATGAAAGTCAACCAATATGTCAGTTCAAAGAGTCAAGCCATGGTTGCCCAAACACACACACACATTCCCACCAAAGTAGGCAAATGCATCACAGACACATGCAGATGCCTGGTGCAAGGCAATTACGTACATGACACATACCACACAAAGTTGGAAATGCCACGAGTCACACAGCGTGCATGGCCAAAATACTATGCATGTCAGATAGCACTGCTCCTGGGCAACATGAGTGATGCCGATGTATGCCTGAATCAACCACCCATTTATCAAAGAACAAGCTCATCCAAACACAAATGCCTTTTACCCCCAATTGTGTGGAAGTCCTAATGGCATGCAGCCGCCAATCCCAAACATCATAGCCAGTCCCTCCAACCCAACCCCGCAGCACAACCACACCCTGTACCGTCTGGACTTGGTAGAGATATGTATTCCGTTGTGTGCTTGAAGTGGGCATCCGCCACTTGCTTCCGGATGCAAGTGAATGAGGATGGGGATATGCCATGCATGTGCCACACTGTGTGCTGGTAGGTGGCTGTGGAAAGGAGGTAGAGCACCGACACTACCTTCAGTAGAGGGGGGATGGCGGTGCATATTTCAATGAGGCTGACAGTAGTGTATCATGTCCACAATGGTGTTGATGGTGTCCTAGTCCAGACGGTACAGGGTGTGGTTGTGCTGCGGGGTTGGGTTGGAGGGACTGGCTAGAATATTTGGGATTGGGGGCTGCATGCGTGGTTACGCTGGATGCACTGGTGGGGCATGCAGGTCCTGTCGCACCCTCCTTCTCCTGCTGCGTCTCCTCTGTGGTGCCTGCTGGTGTTGTTGGTGTTGTTGCTGGTGTTGCAATGCATGCACGTCCTCCAGCTGAAGTGTTGATGCTGCTATTGGATTGATCTTGGTGTGATAGGGGGTGTGGTGTGTGGGTGTGCTCCTTTTGTAGTGGGCCAGACTCCATTACCTACACCTGTGCTGATTGTGTGCACCTGTGGCAGTTCGGATCACTGCACATGGCATTTTACGGTAGGTCTTCGATGCTGGTATTTACGGCATGCCGGTAACATCTTTTAACACCTTCATGAAGCCGGTATTTGCATGTCCGCTTACCTTGTGATCTCCTCCAGTTTATGGCATGCCACTATTTCCGGCATGGTGGGTCACGTGCCCGCGCCCAGACCACTATTAACGGCACTGTACTTTACGATGCCGCTAATAACGGTCGGGCTGGTCAAAATAGCCCGTAGCAGTAATCGATGCCGGTATTCCTTTACCGGCATCGTTGTTCCCTTAGCACCAACCTCGGAATGACCCCCATTGTATTCAAATGTGTTGATTTTTCAAATTTCAAATGTGTTTGTTGATATTTTTGCTGGTAGAAATTGGTGGGATTTCTTCAGCGGTCTAATTTCACTATAAATTAATAGTTTTGCAATCTCATGATGTGCACAAATATGTATTTCAATCAAATACGTGAGCAGTATTGAAGTTGGTCAGAGTCCACTGATATCCCTAACTAAAACATATAAGCCATCACAACACAATAGGGTCCTCTCATTATGTTAATGACCACAGCACCAACTTCCAACACAAATTAGCCTCTCATCCCATACTGCCACTGTGATCTGCATTCAAATACATTTCTGCTAAGGTGATAATTGACAGCTGAAGAAGATTCTACAGAACACTGAGCATCTCAGATTGTGCATTGGGTGTATCACATTAAAAAACACGGACGTGGCAATTGTTGGCTATTCTGTGTACATATTAACGTGATGTTCACATCATGAGTGTTCATCTAAGCGCACTTGGGTCATCTTACATTACATGTTAATTGCATGCAGCAGGCCACCATCTTTTTGCACTTGCATGCTGTTTGATCCCCTGCATGCAATTTTCAACATGTTCAAGGTTGAGGGTAAAAGGAATGTGTAAAAGCCAGAGAAAATCACTTTTACTCTTTCATTTTACCCTAAATCTTGAAAAGGAAAGTCATCACTGCCTGCTGTGGAAGTGAAGTTTACCAATGGAATACTATAGAATCTGCCTGGTATTGGCCAGGTGCAAAACCAAGGCAGAATCTATAGGAATCCACCTGTTTCAAATCTGCATGAAAATGTCATTCGTATTTGTATTTTATTGATTTGTAAAGCGCAGACGAGCCCTGAGGCAACTGGGCGCTAATCTTGCAAGTTACACAAGCACACATATACAGGCATTACATACGGTCACATAAATGTTACACACATTGCAGTAGAATTTACAAATAGGACATGTATACAGGGGGCACTGATAATGAGGTACTGCAGGGTTTAAGAATTGAATATTGATATGAATGTTTAGGCAGTTTGCTTTTATGAGTTGAGGTCCCTTGTCATGGAACCAGTCTTTAACCTTAGTGCGGAATCGTGAGAAGGATGGTTCTTCTCTTATGGAAGTGGGGAGTGCATTCCATTTCTTTGCAGCAAGGACTGGGAAACTGACTCCACCTGCTCGTTGTTGGTTAAATCGTGGAATGGAGACACAGTGAGCTTGTGCCATTCTAGTAGGCCGGTTGATGTATGTCGTGAGAAGGTGTTAGGTAAATAGATATGTAAATAGGGTGAAATGATACACACTGACAAGAAGGGGGAGAAATGCAAAGTGGAGATCTTTTCTCTGCTAGATACAACATGGCGTGGAGAGGTAAAACAACGACAAAAACCGTTGTTCCTTGCTTAATCCCTGTGGAAATCACCTGGTTTTGGACATATGCAAAACCAAGGTGTTTCCCATAAGAATCTATTAGTTTCTTGTTTGCATGAAAATGTCATGAAGGTGTTAAACAAAATGCGCTGTACATACTCACTCAATTATCACATCTTGCATAACCAAACTTTGGCATTCTGTTAGAGAGAATTCTCTGTTTAGGCTGAATTTCCTAACCTAGTGAGTCCCCCAGCAGCTTTGCTGGATTTGTGGAGTTTGTTTTTTTCCATCCTGCCAAGAGTGAGACTCTTTTCTCCCACTCTTGGACATGAATGTGGTTAATTCCTTTGAATGTCAATGTGTTCTATGGGCTATGGGGTCTTTTACTCCATAGGGTCTCATATGTTTTGCTATGTGTGTTACACCGCACCCTCCGTGCCGTAACACTGGGGTGTCATAGAGGATCCCCACCATAAACTCCATACCCTGGGACTGACTACTGTCTCCCAGGGCATGTAAAGTCACCATTGGCTTTACTAGACCTAAATTTACAAACAGAACTAGTACAAACCATCCTATTGTGGACGTACTGGTAGGGGTAATTCGATTACCCCTGGGTCTGTTGTTCGAGGGGGCACTGTCCCGTCCCCCCTCGTTGAGTTTTGTCTAGTGGCAGTGGAAACTACTTGTTATATTCGACCCCGAATATAATTCTATGGATTCTTCCCATTGTTGGAGGCTAATACTTTTTCACATTAGTCTCTAACATACCGCAGGTTTATTTGTCTTAAATAAATCTACCGGATGGTATTTTCTGCCAGAACTCGGTTTTTAAAATGGCGTATTTGTTCGCCTCTGAAACTCTGAACCAAAGGTTGAGCCCTTTGTTCCACTTTTGGCGGGCTTCTGCACAGAGGCCCTCCAAAGTGGTGCCATTCTGTCTGGGTACCACAGGGGGTGTGGGAGGGGGTTTAGGCACCTTGGACTGAGTTGCCTTGCCAACTCCAGTCGCACTCTGGTGTGATTGGCCCAAGTGGTGAGCCACCCCGCTCACCACTTAGCGTGTTTTGATTGACAGCTAGGCTGAATGAAAGGGGGTTTTCTGCATAAAAGCAGGGCTTTTGGGACTGGATCTTCAGAAGTCGCCACAGGACCTAAGAATCCGACGAGGGTAAAGCTGAGCCGACCTGCAATGACAACACCTCCGGTGGAGCCCTGCTGAACCAACTCACCACTTCCCAACGACAGAGGAGATCTCCCGGCCGGAAAGTCTTCTTCCCCTGTCTGGTGGGAACAACCAGTCCCCTTTGCTTTTTGTTTCGCTTCCAAGGCGTAGTGGTCGAATTGCCCGTGCGGAGCACCCCGGCAACCGGATAGCCACTAACCCGTACCGCCACCAAATGGTGGTGCCTTGTGACGGAGCACTCCGCAGCTGGTCTCTTCCCTGGTGGTGCAACGATCTTCAACTTTCCTTCGACGACGAGACCATCTCATCTCTTGGCAAAGCCCCGACTTGCATCCACCACCAGGAACAACTGCCCCCGCCGGAGCTGTCTCTTGACTTACAAGGTACTGTGTCCGCCTGGCTTCCCTTGTGACGGGTAGCAGGGGGTGTCTTAAATCCCTACCTTCCCACTGGGTCGCCTCCAGACCGTCGTAACTTTCTGTTCTAAACTGGTCCAACCTTTCTGTGACAATTTTGCTACAAAGACTCGAAGTGCATTTCTACTGTGATACTTTTTGGGACATATCGCCTTGCCTCTCTCCGAGTGGGCCTGGCCTCTGAACTGGGTGATCTACAGTAGACTCGGCCTTACTTGCCTTGCATTTGCTTCGAAAAAGTGTTGGTACCGTGTTGGTTTCATACCCTGCCTTTTCTCCCCCGTTCTAACGAATATTAGAGTGCCATCTAGGCTAAAGCATTCACCTCTGTCTGCAAATAAGTGGTGCCGTTGAACCTAGACTTGTCGAAATAATGTTAGAGGATTGAGATACTTATAGTAATTGTAATTGAAGTTGTTTGCCGTATCAGTGCCAGTGTGTTCTTCATAGATGTGTTCTTAAAATAAATAACTATATATCTTTACACCAAAGCTCTGTTACGTGTCTGCTTGTTCTACTGTGTAAATTGCCCTATCTTGTATAATCCACATACTGCCTAACTCTTCTTGAGGGAAGCCTGACTGCTCAGCCACAGCTACCAAGTGAATCTGTGTGGTACAGACTTCTACCAAGTGGGTTTACTGCCAAACACCTGTAGGCCTAAATCTTTTGCAGTGGTCCCAGAGGGAACTGCACAGGTTTCTGCTTAACACATTCTAATACAAAATGACCTCAATTACCTCTCCAAAGAGTTCACATCTCAGGATGCTGGCATAGAGAACACACCACATCCTGTCTTCATACCCTAAATAGTTAAAACATTTTTGGACAAACGGTAAATATCACACACATTTGCCAACTACTCCTCTCTGCTCTCTGCAGAGAAAAGTTTATGTTTGCAGAAGACAGGGCAATGCTACAATGTTTTAGTGTGCATCTAAATGCACAACAGTTGTATAGGTACGACATACACCTCCCTTTTTCCACTTTTGCCCCGTGCCACTGAATTGGCAGGAGGAATGTGCAGTGAAAATGAACTGATTATCTTTGTGTCTGTGTGGTCAGAAGACAGAGCCTGAAAGAAGTATCTATGTTAAGCATGAGCGTCTATGAAAAGGAATACAGAACAACTTGATAATATACCAGGCTGCAGATACACACAGCCAGCTTGATCTCGTGTTGAGCACCATGCTTATTCCTGTGGTAAGAAAAAGGTCATGAAGACATATCGGCTGATGTTCATCAACATATGTCCGATTCACTCCCCTGAACCCCTTTGAAGTGACTAATTCAGGTGCAAAGTGGTTATTGATGTGATCAGCAATATTTTTAAGACTGAAGGGCGATCATTTCCCGCATGTTATAATTTGGGGGAGGGTAATTACCCACTTGAAAGCAATGCGCCCTGAGGTCCATAGTATATGGAGATGTGCAAATCAAAAATACAATTTTGTATTTCAGGGAGGAAAATGAGCACACACAAGCAAATTGTAAGGTTAATGTAATGAACTTGGAACTAGTAAAAATGCACTTTATACATGTTGTGCTTCATTTCTGTTTGGTAATCTGAACACTTGAATTCTGCATGCCAAGCCCAGCCTTTACATAGCTGAAGATAATTGTTTATTTGCTGCTTGCTAGTGTCCTTCGCAAGTCAGAGTGCTTGGGCCAAGGTCTATATTATGGATTATAGGGTGGATTTTGTGGCTTTTGGGGCAAAGGAAATATATGTTTGTCTATTGCGAGGTGGGCACAGGGTAGCATTATGTCCGATTTTATCAGCACAAGAAGAGCTTGTTCTTGAGTAGTTATTAGTTTCATTTTCACAGTACAGTCAGTGCATAACTAGCATTTCGGCACTAAGTCAAATATGTTTCACATGTCTCCATTAGAAGTTGTGCAGAGCTGGTTCTCAAAATGCTTTTATCTACCCATTGCTTATTGTGTATGCCTTTCTCCATTTTCCTTTTTTTATTTATTTAAATGATTTAGTTTGTTACAAACATTTCATTAATTCCACTCACATTCCTAGAAAATCAAAACAGAAAATACTTCCCAGCCTCAGTCCATTAAATAATCCTAAAAAAAAAGAAAATCATAATAAAAAGGCTATCCCACACATTGCGCTATCGAGTGTCTATCATTCTAGCAATTACATCATTTCTCTCCAGAACTGAACAACTCTAAAGATGAGTCTTTTATGGTCTTCGATGATCATAGTAGCCCAACGATCTTCTGGGGATAAGGCTGAAACTTCTACAAGTAGCATGACAGGATATTTCTTTCTGATGGGTGATAACACCTCGCAGACCATCATTAAGTGATGTAGTGTTTCTTGTTGTGTGATGTCCTTCAGAACCGACAAGTGCTTGGTTGGTCCGTCAGTTGTTTTGCATTTGTTAAGACCTCTCTCGTTGGTAGAATATTGAGTCTCATGCGACAGAACAGATCACGTGTCTGCGGACATGGGAAGAGCTATAAATATAGGGGTAATTGGTTCAGTGCCCTGCTTTCTTGGTCACAATTGAGTGCCAGTTTGTACTGACTTTTTTGTTGTTGAGTTTCATTCCGGTCATTATGCAGTATTTTTATCTTGACAGCTTGGGGCGCTGTATTAGCACTTCGAGTGAGCAGTCCAAATTTTCAATCCATTGTTCATATATTGTTTTTCATTCGTTCAGGACTACGTTCTGAGTCGCTAGTGATCGTGTTCTGAATATGTCAATCGGCTGTATTTTATCTGTTAGTGTGGTTTTCCTAAAGACATATAATAATTTCCATAAGATAACGAATGAACAGGTTGTAGTGCCAGTTCCAATCTTATTCGTTGCAATGGGTAGGTTTTTGGAAGAGATAGTACTTCCCTCCAAAATACGGCTACCAACAGATCCCAAGTTGAGCATTGTTTCAGCTCCATAGATTAAAGTTGGAACTACTTTTTGTCGGTAGCATGCAGTAAGTGGACGGAGTGAGGACTTTCCATATTTGTGTAACATCAAGACTTGTCGAGCCAGGGAATCCACTTTTATTCTGAGATGTTTCTCCCATCCACGCTCTCAAACACTGGGGTTCAGCCGCACAGTTTTTTGGAGTCAAGGTAGATGGAAAAATTGTTCTTCTTTCAGCCTCTCTGGCCTACAAGGGTCATAGTTTGGGACTTTCCAATATTTATAATCAAATTGTTGGCTATGAAATATGTTGCTAGTGCATTTACTCTTTGTTGGAGACC
This sequence comes from Ambystoma mexicanum, assembly GCF_040938575.1. Classification (NCBI taxonomy): domain Eukaryota; kingdom Metazoa; phylum Chordata; class Amphibia; order Caudata; family Ambystomatidae; genus Ambystoma; species Ambystoma mexicanum. The sequence goes on along the minus strand of NC_090925.1, from coordinate 447,449,159 downwards.
GACTTGTGTTTTATCCAGTAGGACAAGATCGTACGGGACAGTTATACCATTCAATATTGGAGTAAAAGCTCTTACCTCCTCTTGGCTCTCTGCAATGTCTGATATATATAGGTTGAAAAGGGTAGCTGCTAGAAGTCAGCCCTGTTTCAGCCCATTCCACGTGGGTATATCTTTTGTGATTGCTCCCCTTGTTGATAGCCTCACGCGTACTGAAGTGTTGGCATATAAAGCTTGGATTCCCGCAAGCAGGTCTGGTGGACAATTCCAAGTTTGCACTTTCTTCCACAACTTGACATGATTTACACTGTTGAATGCAAGTTTGAGGTCCACAAAGACAGCATATACTTTAGATTTCGATTTTATAGCATATAGTTTCAGCAAGTTCAGGATCATCAAACTGATGTTTGTGCCCACTCCTTTGATGAATCCAGTCTGACGTGGGTCTCTTCTGTTTGTTTGCATTGACCAAGCAACAAGTCGTCGTAGGAGGAAAGTGGCAAAAACTTTTCCTATCGGCTCGAGGAGGGCTATCGGTCGGTAATTGCCCAGAGACATCCTCTTGCCTTTCTTAAAGATAGGTATGACAACAGCGGTTTTCCATGAACTGGTATATGTTTAGATTCCATAATTAAGTGGAACATCAGATGGGAAAGGTCAGCCCATGTGTCTGGATTTGATTTTAGAATTGTGTTTGTTAGCCCATTGGTGCCTGGGGCTCGAGACATTTTCAGTTTTGTTATATGTTTGTATATCTCGTCACGATCCCATTCAATGTCCCATTTGGATGACATTGGATTTCCACTTGAATTTGTTGAATTTCCTGTTAGTTCTTGCCAGTCAGATTTTTTTCCATAAACAATAGTGAAGTAAATCACCCAAGCTGCTTCTGTGACATCCGAGATTAAGAGATCAGCATGTTGCGAGTGACCATTCAAAAGACTCCAGAGATCTCGAGTGTTATGCTGGGATAGGGCATTCAGCATACACTCAGCGTCTTTTTGGCAACAAAAGGAGCGTGAGCTAGACAACCAGATTCTTTAGGTTTGTTTGAGTTTTTTTACTCTCTTCAATCGCTCTTGCAGCGGCGAAAATCTCAGAGCTTTCTGTTTTTTTCACAAACCTTTTTTTCTGTCTACTTGTTCTGCTTCATAGGCATGATCGGGTTTTGCTAGCTTATTTGATGTATTCGAATTTGAATTTTTGTAGGGGGACAGGAGCCAATCATAGTTAAGCTTCTCGCTCCCAACTCTCTAGGTATTTGCAACATTTCTGTCAGTAGTTAAGCTTGCTTGGAAGAGAGGCGTAACTTGTTTTCCCATTATTCAGTTGGAGTGTTGGTAAACTAAACCCCATTGTTCTTTATTGTTGTTCCTTCCAGGTTAGGGTAAGCATATAATGGTCAATGTTGGTAGTAGGAATGATCTTCAATGTGTCCAGAGTTCTGACTATTGATTATGAGGAAGAAATGTAATCAAGACACGCTTGCGAATGCCCCTTCGGCCAAGTTGGTTTGGGTGAGATATCTTCCTTCATCAGCCCATTTAGGAATAGAATATCTCTTGGCTGTAGTTCTTTTAGCCATGTTTGGGCTTTAAGTGGGTGAAAACCTCTTGGAATTGCTGTTCCTATTTTTGTAAATATATAAATGTTCAGATCTCCACAGATTAGGACATTTATGGATGTGTGACGTCCCCACAGATCACCATTTGCTGAAAGTAAATCATCCAAAATAATATGATCGTTAATATCTGCGGGCTTCCAATAAAAGTTGCAAATTCCTAGAATGTTTTGAGATGAAGAAAGAGAGGGAGAGAGAACCTTGGTCTCTTCAATTACTGTCACCTGTATAAAAGGGTTGGGATTTATTGACTCAATAAATTAAAGGTTCGCTGCAGCTTTGATTAGAGTCAACAGCCCAGAAGAAGGGCATCCAATTGCTCTTCTGATTGTTGGATTCAAGTATGTTGTGTATCCGCCACAACGCAGTTTATTGCAGAGCCACGTTTCTTGTAGACATATAAGTAGTAGAACTTGATTTCCTTCCTTAAAAAGATGTGTGAAGCCTCTCATTTTCCATGAGCAAAACTTCCATGAGTAAATGTCTGGTGGAGGTAATGGCTAGTGTATCTTAGCAGCCAGTAGGTCTGATTGCATCTGATTGATAGATTTTGTCTTCAGTCTAAGTGAAGTCTGCCTCTTCCTAGTTTTTACTTCTCTAGGGATACTTAAATCATTGGAGTCAAATTCTACTTCTTTTTTTCCAGGATATAGTTCTTTGTCCCCATGATTAACTATACATCTAGTCTGTAGCCCATTTGGCGTAATTGGATTTCGGTGGTTGTGGGTATCACAGTCCATATTCATTGTATCATCCATATGTTGATTTCAGTGTGGCTTTGTTGTTGAACAGGTTAAATCAAATCCGAGGGGGAGGAAAGCTGCCATGCGATCAAGTATTGACCTGTGGATCCTGGATGAAAACAAGTGTAGGACAATACAATAAATTCTGTTTTCTTGTACAAACTAGACACATTTTTATATCTTGAGATCTGATGTTTTGCAGGTTGGGTATTACATGTAACAATCTTAAAATGTTAGTTCGATTGAGGATTAAACCATCTGCATGGTCCGTCATCCTTCCTACCATGATGGTATTTCCTTCGTGGATCCTCAAAATGCAGTAATTTTATTACCTCCTTCCTTATCGGATTTGTTAACATCATCACAGATGGTTGTTCTTGGACCTTCGATAACGAGGTTCCTTTCTGGGCAAGAGTCTGGATGCGCGGTCCACATGAGGCAGCCAAAATATTGTGTGGATATTTGGTGTCTATGTTTTGGGATAGGTCAATAGCTGAGTATTCAAGCTCTTCCTCCGAAATGTCTTCACACAAGAAATCTGTAACTGTTGTGTGTGCTGCCTTTTTTACCAAATTCTTCCTCGAATATACCGAAAGGTTTAGAAGGGTGTCTCTTTTCTTCAAGTTCTTCTTTTGACAGTGCCTGTTTTCCCCGCTTCATTATTTTGTAGAAGAGCTCGGAGTTTACTTTCCAAGGGATCTTTGTCAGATTTAGTTGGACGGCTGTACAGGGGTGGAGCTGGTATTTGTAGGTTTCTAAGAAACACTCTCGAACCCTTCATTCTTGATTTGGCAATTCCTGGTTGATTTTTGTTTTTTTTCTGTGCAGATTTTTTTGCCTGGGGAGCAGTGGTGCTCTTCTGCATTGGAAGGCTATGAAATAGAGGTAAAGCTTGTTTCATAGAAATACTTTGTGGAGCTAATGTTCGGGTGTTTTTTCCATTTACTCCTATTTCTATCAACTCCATATTGGGCATTGTCTGAGTGACTTCCGCTGTAAGCTGAAAGGAGGGGGTAAAGTTAGATACCTCCTCAGTTTGTTGTCTATCTACAAATGGTTTCTATCTCACAGCCTCTGGAAGATTTTATGAAGTGTTTTTTGCCATTTTTGTTGCAGACTGTTTATAGACTTGTGCCTTTTTTTTCTCTGACAAGGGACTGGTAATTTCTGTCTTTGTGGTTTCTGAATGTACTTTCTTAGCACATTGTAATATAATGTTTCCCGTGTTCCACTCAAAGGTCCTCAGTAACAATCACTGTATTCTGGGGCCTGAGTGCTACATCTAAATTCCCTTGCTCTAAGCGCAGATTTTTTATCCTTTCCAGCAGTGTTGTCATCATGCTGGATTTGTCAGCATGGTCACTCCTTGCTACATCGAAGAGTCTCATCTGCCATTGTGCTGAAATCTCAGCTTCTGTGTCCAATCTAGCCTGTATTTTGTTGACAAATGCTTCCTCGTGGATGTGCTTTGTAAGAATCATTGCCAGAAGCGTGGCTTGATCCTTCATTGCTTCACTATATGATTCATAAAGTTTGAGGAATGGTGTAAGTGAAACTGCAGTAGCTGCCATTAAACTATTTTTTAGGTCCGCCATTGTTGTAGGGATTGATGGATAGGGTTCTGGCTCCATCAGTCGGCAGTGATAGGAGGATATTGCAGTCTTGTTCTTCATTTCTTCTTTATGAGCTATTTATGGAGAGGGGGACATTTTTAATTTCTGAAAGGTGTATTCATTGGTTTGAAATGGGTCTGGCTGCATACTGGGTCTCCTTAATTGTATTTGAAGTTTTCAATACATGGCTGCCTCCTACCTCTTGCACATTTGTTGCTGTTCTTAGCAATGTTATTGATAGGAAGTAGAGGGATTACAGCCAGCAGAAGTAGACATTGGACGAACAGACTGATCTCCTCTTTCATTGATATCATATGACCCTGGAGTCGATGTCAAATCAGATCTTTCGCCCTTCATAAGAATAGGTGAAGTAAGTCCAAAGACTGATTGCCGCTTTTCATGATTGAACATCAGAGATTCAATCTCTGTGATGTCCAAAGAAAGTCATGCAGCATGGCTACTTGCATAACGTGGGACACGCTGAACAGTCTCCATATGATTAACAGGTAGTGGGGTAAATGTATTCCCCAGGGATTGCATTAGTCTCGGGAGATTGAGCACAGAGTCGGTAGAGAGAGGAGGCATATGTTTCCCTGACAAATCCATGCCATGGTTCTCCATGTCTGACCCCACTACAATGGTTTTGTTTCCATCTCTGTCTTCAGAATCATTTTCCAGCTCCTGTGATTTAATAAAGCCAAGGAGAGAGTTTGTGGTCTGGTGAGGGGAGTGTAAAACATGCTTGGCCGCTTGATCAGGCTCAACTGTTGTAGGTGGCGCATCGCTGGTTATATGAGGAGCAGTGTTAACCTTACATTTCTCAAGATCGTTGTGGGTAACATCAGATGCATCTATTTCTTGGCTGGGGGTAAATGGATCATCCTGTTCTGATCGTTCAGTGCTAGAAATCGATTCATGCCTTGACAACGTACTCAGCAATTCTTCCATTACAGGCATATCCAATGTCACGGCTCTCACCTCTGATTGTGATTCGTTGTAGCAGTCGGTGTCCAACTCCAAGCATTCCTGACTGTTAAACTCAGCCGCTGGTTGAGATTTACTTCTTTCAGACGTCAGGCCGTGCCTAGGGGGACATTTCTTAGATTGGTTCTGCGTCCTCAGGCCTGTATTTACCACCATCACAGAACCCTTCACACCCAGCCTTAAAGCCAAAGTAGCAGCAGCAATGAAATGAATGAATGAGCAGCAAAAGCAAAAGCCACCAAACCATCACTTCTCCGGCACAATCCAACGCCAAACTCCCACGCCGGTGCTCCGCGCTTAGTGTGAGATTAGTAGCTGCAGTGGAGGGTGGGGCCGTAAAGCAAGAGTAGCAGCAGCAATGAAATGAATGAATAAGCAGCAAAAGCAAAAGCCACCAAACCATCACTTCTCCGGCACACTCCAACTGCAAACTCTCACGCCGGTGCTCCGTGCCAGGTGTGAGATTAGTAGCTGCAGTGGAGGGTGGGGCCGTAAAGCCAAAGTAGCAGCAGCAATGAAATGAATAAATAAGCAGCAAAAGCAAAAGCCACCAAACCATCACTTCTTCGGCACACTCCAACTGCAAACTCTCACGCCGGTGCTCCGCGCTTGGTGTGAGATTAGTAGCTGCAGTGGAGGGTGGCCGTTAAGCCAGAGTAGCAGCAGCAATGAAATGAATGAATAAGCAGCAAAAGCAAAAGCCACCAAACCATCACTTCTCCGGCACACTCCAACTGCAAACTCTCACGCCGGTGCTCCGTGCCAGGTGTGAGATTAGTAGCTGCAGTGGTGGGTGGGGCCATAAAGCCAGAGTAGCAGCAGCAATGAAATGAATGAATAAGCAGCAAAAGAGAAAGCCACCACACCGTCTCTTCTCTGACAAACTCCAACGCCAAACTATTCCTTTTAGTATTTTCATTGCTCTCTCGCTTTTTTCTATTCTCATCTTTCCTTATGCTCTTCTGTTGTCGCTCATCCTGTTTCATCTTCTGCTCTTTTTCTCCTCCTCATCTCATAAGCATTTCCTCTTTCCATTCTGCTTTGTCTTTCTCCCAGGTTTGTAGTTCACTTCCTCCTCGTTTACCTAAAATGTACTTGTTTGTACCTTCAACTGTCTTATTGCTTCTCCTGTGCCCTCGCTCCCGTACTTCAACCCTTTCTCTTTCTCTTTATCCACTCATTGATCTTCCTTCTTCGACTTCCCTTCAAGTTTCTTCTCCAGCTATCATTAAAACTTCTTTTTAGACCTTTATCTTTTCTCCCCAGTCTCTCTCTGTCACTTGTGCCAAAAGGCTTTACTGATGGAAGTGATAGGCTTGCTAGTGAGAGATGCTCTACTGATTGCCAAATCTGTTTTTAATTGTGACTGGTCTCTGCAAACCGACCCAATAGTCTAAATCTCAGCAGCATTGCCATGAAGTAGTGACCACTTGCGTGTGATCATGGGGAAAACGACATCAGTGAGAGTAACCTGCACTCAGCTGCAGTTGTGGAACCATCAAACTGGCCTAAACAGCTCACCTGTCGTGGAGAGCTCCGTCAATTTCCAAAACAAACTAAATCAATACATGTCAACATACAAATTAAATGATTGTTGTTGTCAGAACTACACCTAGATGCTGGCATGGTTAAAATAGTTTTCAGAAGAAAGTCCTAATGAATTGCAATCAATCCATATGAAACAATTTTGGTGCGCAAAACTATCTAGCTATTCATTGGCTGCATTATAAGAACAAACTGAAACTAACATCAGAGGAACAAATCACTCCATCCAGACGTCAGGATTTCAAGCTAATAACATTTCCAGTAATGAGTATAAGAAACATGATTCATGTGTAAACAATGTCACCATGCAATATACAGGCTTCTCCATATAAAGTATGTAAAAATCACAGTAATGCCTTTCTGTGTAAGCTCTACATATTTTGCTGTTCAATGTATGTGTTTTACTAGAGTGTATATAATAATGTTCAATTGTTTTTTGGGGTTATTCCGTGCAGGAGTGTTTTTAATATTTGATGGAGAAGGAGGTGCCCTTTCGCCCCAAACATTTTTTATATCTCGCATGGTGCATTCAAGAATCATGGTTTTCAGAAATGAAAAAGCTGCCATCTTTTTTTTCCCTCGATGTGGGAGATAGCTCTGGCTATAACCGAGGTTATCTGAAAATGATACGCAGACAAATAAGCAATTTGCAGGTTAAAAACATACACATGCCAGCAGGCTATAGGTGGACGGCGGGGGGAAGAGGGGGCAAGAGAACACCAAGTGAAATTTGGGATTTGGAGGGGTCTAGGGACTGTGTTTGCAGCACAAAGCTTTTCTGTAGCCTTGACTATCAGAAAGAATAGTTGTGAATAGCCGACATATCAGATCAAACAGCATCAAAGAAACAGCAAGTGTTATGGGGGAATGGGAAAGGTCAGTAGAGGTCAGGAGGCCTTTTAGGATGTGGGGGAGTAGGCACACAAGAGAAGGAAGTTGGTGAGGGCTTATGGGGTAGGTAGGCCTTTTTGGGTTTTGCTGTTACCGCAGGTATAATTACTACAGATAACCAAGGGTATCTGTATTCCTGTAGCATGGCTATAGAAAACATATATACGTTTAGAGCTACAGTGATGTGACCGGATAAGCATCTGGGCTCCGATCAATACAGTAAGCTGGACGAACCCTGCTTAGCTTCAAAGCGAGGAAGGTGCTGGTCCGCTCAGGCCATGACTAGCCCAGACACTTGTTCAGCCACAAACCAATGCCAAATGTATTTTCCAGAATTTCTTTCTTGCCCGCGGCACGTGGACTAATGCTGTGGTCCACAGATCCAATATGGTGACTGTTTGAAAAAGTACAACGCAATTCACATTTTTCAGTAACTAATCAACATGCACGCTTGGTGTTTGCGAAAACCACGCTGCCCCCCTGATTGGCCCAGAGTCATCCACAGACATGAATCAAGAAATGACCAGACAAAGATATCCCAATTTAATTTACCTACTATTTGGCTATAAAAAAAAAACTACTGGATGGATGTACACCCAATTTGCAAAAGCATGCTTTCAAGACCAGTCTGACACTCCTCATGCAAATCTAGTACAATTCTGTCCAGTGGTTTGGGCTGTAAACGTAAGCAAAATTAATTTCACATGGATGTCTATCTAGATTTCAAACATTTGGGGAGGATTTGTCGAACGTCAAAGTTATAAGCTGCCCAAAAAGTGCTCTTCCTATTGGTTGAGCACATTAACCATAACTGAAGAGCTGCTATAAGGGCCTGCGGTAGTGGCCCTGTAGTTATGGTTAAGGTGCTCAGCTCATAGGAAGAGCATGTTTTGGGCTGTTTATTACTTTGCCTCCCCTGGAAGAATCCGCACCAAACATTGAAAAAGAGTATATGGTTCCCTCAGAATGATTTTCCGAGGTGGAAGTTATAGGGGGGTCCCAAATTGTGTGGTAATCCTCATAGATGCAATACAAAAACTTTTTGGATCATGCCTACAGCCCGAATTGCCAGACAGTTTGTCACAAAATGTGTGCCAGGAGTGGCGGCTTGGTCCCAAAAGCATGCTTTTGAACATTTTGTGTATATCTGTCCAATAGTTTTTTAAAAACATCAAAAAGTAAGTTAAAATAAATTAGTGATATCTGGGTCCAGACTGGGGACTCAAGTTCTGATTTGTGTCCACTGACACCCGCTGGACCCATCACAGTTCAGTGTCATGTCCGCAGACATCGTACACACCCGCTGATTGGCCAATAAAAAATGTGAGGTGCATCAAAACATTTCAAACAGACGCCATGTTGGATTTGTGAATAGCGCCCATAGTCTGCAGACATTGCGGTAAAAACATATTAAAAAACACAACATTGCACTTGTCAAACAAATGAAACAATCTCTGGTGAGGTGAGGGATGATGAGGATGAGATGGCATATGGCCATAGATAGTGTGTTTTTTTCTTCTGCGATGTCTGCAAACATCTCAGATATTCAGGGCATCCATGCATATTTCTGTTGTGCAGGGTCGGTGAAAAGCAGTTTTTGGATGACTTATAAATTTGGCACCACTAAATAAAATTGCATGAAAATGTGCAATATCATTTTAGACCTCTCCCTGAATGGTATGCAAAGTTTGCTGCTGTTTCGCCAAGAGGGGGAGAAATTAAAGGGGCGTCCCAAAATATTTGAAAGGTTTACACATTTGTTGTCATTTGATGAATCTGCACAAAAGTATGGAAAAAAGATTTCCGACACAGATTTGAATGGTTTTGTAAAGTTTGGTGGGATTTTGTCAAGAGGCGGTAAAATTAGAGGTGATCTCATCATTTTTAGATGGCTTATAACTTTGTTGCCATTTGACGAATCAGCACAAAAGGTTTCATAAAGATCATAGACCCAACGTTGAATGTTTGGGAGAAGTCTGAATGGATTTTGTCAAGTGGGGGGTGAGTTATATGACTAGTTTTGTATGTATATTTTGACACTTTTTGGATGGAACATGGAAACATGGATGATTTGCAGCAAATGTCATAATGTTGGTACACTAAATAGTGATATGCCTTTGGTAATATAGCCTACGATATAGCCTGTGATATAGCCTGTGACCATGGCCTGTGACCATGGGCAGTGAGCATATTGTCCGGGTCATGGCCAAAGGTCATGACTCAGACAATCTGGCTACTGCCCATGACCACGAGGGACTGGCAATGTGGTTAAAGTGGGCATAGACACCAGGACTGGCTATGAGGTAAAGTTTTTAAAAATTGGGATAGGTTTGAATAGGAAAATACATTCTGCTCGTGGCTGGACAGGATTGCAGCAAAGACTCACGAGGAGAATCAGCAAGGACCTCAAGGCATGGTTTGTCAAATCTTTCCGGTGTTTTAGTGTTTCTAACGTGTCAAAATGTAAGTACAAAACATTGTGTTATAACTTTGGTGTCTGGGCATTGGGCCTGGCCCTGTGCATGGACAAATGTATACTCTTATTTGTTTATTGGGGCATGCACCATGGCCAAAGCCCTATCTTTGAATGGGAAAAATATTCTCCTTTTGGCTACAGCCTGAAGTGCTGGACTGGATTAAAACAAATCTGCATGAGGAGCATCAGCAAGGACATGAAAGCAAGCTTTTGCAAATCTGTCCTGTGTTTTACTTTTTTGAAAGTGTCAAAAAGTAAGTACAAAAAACAGTGATATAACTTTACTGCCTAGGTAGTGGGATGGCCCACGGCAAGGGCAAATATCTACTTCGATTTGCCTATTGGGGAATGTGGCATGGCTGAACCCCATGCCCCATGGATTGTGGAGCCTGGCCATTGCTGCAAGTCATGAGCACTGGCCATTGGTCACATTATGTGGATATAGTGGACACTGATGTAGGATGCAGGGTAGGTGCAGTAGATAACAGGGATGGTTTGGTGAGGCTGGGGTCATGGTCGACCATCAATTCAGCCATGACTTGCATCCCGAGAATGCACTGCTGATAACCAACACACACCAGTATGTGTTTAAAAAAATATGTTTCTTAAAGGAGGCTTATAGTTCTTTGATATATGTTAATAGAGGAAGTATTAATAACTTATATACAGTGATGTAACATCATGAACATTTTTATTCGTAAAAACCTATGAAATAAAAAAAAAAAACTTTGTTAAACGGACGTTATGGTTACGTTGCTTTAATAAAAATTTACGGAATTCAGTGAAAAAGCATGTTTAAATGAACACTATGGTTACAAATAAAATGAAAAAATCCCGCAATTTGCCAGTTATGGTAAGCTAAGCAACCATAACTTGTGCTAACAGCGTGTACTGCTAAGACTAACACCTAAGACATCAAAGACGACATCACAAATGTCATTGATGAAATCACATGTGTAAATAATTTGATGAAAAGTCCCTACAAGGGATTGAGTTTATAATGTTGTTAACAAGATGTAAAGGGCGATCGGGGAACCTAATATTAATTACTTAATGTATTAAAAAATTTACTAATCTAAACAAAACATTATATTGGAGAGTTGTTGTTAATACAGGAACCTAATCATACATGAAGATAGGCAATGGCTGCAGCATGCACCCTAGAAGTACAATATTGTTAATCTGGTCATTTTGAATAGTAAATCACTGAATGCTAATTTATCAGAGCTTTGAGTATTGTTAAGCATTGAATAAATAGCTAATAATTCAAGACTTACTACATACTAATGTTAGTGCAAACATATGAAGACCCACAATGCATGTAAATCAGAGGCACAAACAGAGAAACTTAAGTAAGGAAGAAAGAAACAACATCACAAAATGTCAATAACATTAAGTTCACCATCAGTATACACATTAATTGTCTGTTTGAGGCCTGCTTATTGCCCCATATATGTGCACTATGAGCTGAGACCTAACCGTAAGCAAAGTACTTTAAGAACATACAATAAGGTTAATGTCTAGATATATAGCACCTTTTCAATGTTCATATGTTGACTGTCAGTGAACAAAACCGCCTGGCTTAGATATGTGAGTGCACAAAAACAAGTATCTCTGATATGTAATGTCATCAATGACATTTGTGATGTCATCTTTAATGTCCTGGGTATTAGTCTTAGTAGTGCATGGTGGTGGCACGAGTTATGGTTGCTAAGCTTACCGTAACTGGCGGATTTGTGGGGGTTTCCGGTTTTACTTGTAACCATAACCTGAATTAAACAAAGTGGTTTCACTGAATCTCATAGGTTTTTTATTAGTGCAACGTAACAATAACGTCCCTTTAACAAAGTTATTTCTATGAAAAAATATATATATATATATATATAGTCAAGGAAAAAAACTTTAGTTGCAGCGATGTTAAGGTGAGATCTCAACACAACAAAACCAATGAAATGCATGACCGATGACATCACTAATAAGATGTTGTACAAGAACACTGATGACATTACAAATCACATTACTGATGACATCACTGGTGACAACACTAACTACATTGTATATAACTGATTACATCAATGATGGAATTAGACATAACATCATTTATAAATTAGCTCATTAATAACAATTTAGGATGGGGACTTGGCCATGACAAAGTCTGGGGTCACTGGCATGCACCAAAGGCTGTAGCTAGTGGTCAGTTAATGTTTAAAAATACCAATGTGCATGGTTAAAAGTCATGCCTTGTAACCTGTCACTGCTTTAAAATATACAATGGACAACATTGAAAGCTGTATTCAGTGGCCATGGCTAAAGGCCAAAGCTGGTGCACATTAATCTGTTAGAATAGACAGGCCACTGGCTAGTATTGTGTTGACGACCATGACTAGTGGCTGGTTAGTGTATATAATATACAGTGGGCATGGACGAAGTCCATAGCTAGTGGCTAGTTAATGTTGTTTAATACAAAGTGGGCATTGCCAAAGGCCATCGCTTATTGCATTTTAGTATTTTAAAATATACAGTGGAAATGGCCAAAAGATATATAAATTGCTCACGGTCAAAGGTCATAGCTAGTGGCCAATTTTTATGTTAGAACATGTAGTGGGAAAAGCCAATGATTATGGCCACTGCCCGGTATTGTGCTAAAGTCAACGGCTAGTGCCTGATCAGTGTATATCATGTACAGTGGACATGGTTGAAAGCTGTAGCCATTGGTAAAGGCCAACATCTATGGTTGGTATCCAGTTAGTATTTTAAAATATTCAGTGTACATGGGTGAAGGTTGTGACCTTTGTCCATAACTGAAGGCCATGGCTATTACCCATTAATGTGTTAAAATGTATTTGGCGATGCACACTGACCATTGCTGAAGGCCGTGCTTAATTCCAGTTATGGTTGTAATGTAATTAGTGATGTGATCAGTGATGTGATCTGTGACGTCATCATTGTGGTCATAGGGTGCGCAACAAGGGGAGTGAACTTAAGGTGGCTTTAGCTGAAATTTTCACGGGTTTTGTTGTATTAAGTTCTCACCTTAACGTCACTTCAACTAAAGTTTTTTCCTTGAATCTCAAAGGTTTTATTACAATGTATTGCTCACCTTAACATCCCTGCAACTAAAGTTTGTTCATTGAATTTCAAGGGTTTTGTTATTCCATACATAAATGACATCAATAATACAGACATTTGGGTTAATGAAAACAATGTATCATGTCTACAAAGTAAAATAAAAAGAAATTGTGCAACCACTCCCCCCCAATAAACCTGTATATACCAAACTTTGTTTGCATATGTGCTTACATTTTTAAAGTGTTTACATTCATATATAATGCTGATGAATACAACGTTATTAAAGTGTTACTGTAACTGTGTACAAAGACCACACTCAATATATCTTAAAATAAATCTTTAATAGTCTAGAGGTCATATATATATCGAAACAAGCTAAAATAACAAAACATGACAAAGGACAAAGCACAAGACAAAGGACAAAGTTATAGGAAGAAGAAAAGTAAAAGAGAATGGATAAATCAAGGTACTGCTTTTAAAATTCCTGAAGGCTTACAAAGACATTCGCCCACCAAGAGACAAAAAGGAGTGATAGAAAAACAGGATGGAGGTGCTTGGGAGAGGGGTACAACCGCGGTTACGTGATATATATCAAACCAGAATCTGTTTTCTGTATGCGCAGGTATGCGCAAACATAAATACATGCTTGTGCCTAAATTGTTGACTAATCGTCTAAATCAATGAGAAGATGCTCCTTTGCATATAGACGTAGCCACGTTGAGGAAAGGCTCAATCACTTTGAAAGCTACACTGATGCAGCTATGCAGCTTCACATGTGTTTTTAACAGGTAATCAGATCATATAACAGTTTACGCTTCCACTATATCTTGAATGTGTTCATTTTTTTAATGTTATCCAACTAGACAGTTTAAAGAACAATTAGTACCCGACAAGGGATAATCGTATTGTTACAAACAATTTGATTGGCCATCACTGGGGCCTTAGCATTCAGAAAAGGCACACAACTACATCCTTTGGTGTTTGTTCTGTGAGTGGTTGCCATGGAATGAGAGAAGGGATTACATATACTCCCTTCTCCCTTTCTATAGCAGATATTTTCTTATTTTTGTTCTTCTATCTTTATAGGGACCTTCATGGAAAGTGAGAAGAGACTATATGTAGTTCCTTCTCCCTTTCCATGGTGGCCATCTTCTTTGTTTATTTATTTTTACTGTTTTAAATGGCCGCCATTGAAAGGGTGTATGGACTTCATATCCCATTCCATGGCTGACATTTTCTTTTCTTTTTTCAGTTGTGAAATTGAGAAATTCCGGAGTGTCTTTAACCGAATAAAGGCACTATTAGCACTGTGGGATGAAGTGGATGAAGTATTCCGGCAGATGCATTGCATCAGAAAGAAAAGATCCCAGGAAGGCCTCTCGCTCATCCTAGTGGCACAGCTGGAGGTAGGAGCAGCACATTTGTGTAAAATTCACGAAAAGCCTCCTCTCAGAACCTCTCTAGCATTTCGTATAAGTCTTCAAATACAGTTTTCCAATGATGCCAGTGTTTGAAGAGTGAGTCTGTTGCAAGCAGCACTTGTGCTTAAGCTTTCTGATGGAACATTAGAAGGGCCACGTCTTAGTGTTGTCTTTCACAATGTTAGATATGTTCAAATGTCCAACTGGTGAGCAAAACATAAAATAACAAAAATGGCAACTCTAAAAAGACAACGTCATAAAAAATTAAGTCTCCTCTATGATCCTCTGTAGCATTTCAAAAGACTCTTCAAAGAGTGTTCCAGGGCAGCAGGTATTTGAAAACTCTAGTGATTGCTGGCAGCATCATTAAAGGGTGGAGGTTGATTCTGCACAACCTCCGCTCACAGCTACAGTGAAGATATAAGACCACATATAAGCCAGAAAAGGCTGAAGCCCAGTATGGGCCAGACAATATTCAGCAATTTCCAATACGCACCCTCCACATCATCCCAGGAGACTCTCACCAGATGATTTATCATGATTAATGTTCCCAAGCTTTCTAACGAAACATTAGAAGGGCCATGTCTTGAAATATTAGACATTTTAAAATGTCCAAATGGAGACGAAAATATAAAATTACAGAAATGACAACTCTAAAAAGACAATGCCACAACAAATTAAGCCACCTTTCGGAACCTCTCTAGCATTTCTAATAACTCTACAAACAGAGTGTTCCAATGCTGCAGATATTTGTAACAAAACATTATGAGGGCCACATCTACTTTTTTCTTGCACAATGTGCACTGAACGTGCTGCGCCTCACTTTAAAATCATGGCCTATAATCTGTGCACAGGTATCTACTGTAAAAAAGCATCACTACTGTTGCCGTTCTCCAACCAAATAAAGACATCATTGCTACGCCAGTATAATGAGCCACAGTTCCAATAGCAATAAGCCTAGAGCAAAGGGGACATTCCTGCGTCAAAAAATGCCCCACGGTCTTCCTTATAGCCCTCACGTTGGTCAGACCACTAACTATGAGCATGCTAAAAATTCACCTTAACACCATGGAAGAACCAGTGTGCTGAGTAAACTGGCTTTCACAGCTGCCATTATTCAGTATCATGTAGCAGTAGAGTAACAATAACATCAAAATAAAATCAGTGTTTCCTATTTTAAACTGTTGCACATGAAATCTTCTAATAAACCATCCCAACATTTTACAACCTCTAATCCAGTGGTCTTCAAACTTTTTTGGCCTGGGCCCCCCTGAACAAAATTTGGGTAGGCTGGGCCCCCCCAAATGTGCCAGATGAACTTTTGTGTGCCGTCACCACACCCTACTCCTAGTACAGACCCTGGCCTCTCCTCACCCTGCTCCCACCACAATCCCAGTGCTCCTGCCCATCCTGCTCCCACCACAGTCCCATAACACAATCATACACGCATCCATACACATATTGAAATAAAAAATAAATCACCATAAATGTACCATCTGCAGCGGCCTGCAAGTGGTTGCTAAAATGCCCCCCTCCAGCTTGTTCTGCCCGTATGTGCGAGGAGGCGCAGGAGCACCCTCTCGCACATACATACATGCAGTGCCCCAGCCAACATTTCAAATGAGCAATGCAAGGCTGGCGAAGCAAAACACCCCCAGCGTTGCATGGCTCAGTGATCATGTCCGGCTGGGGAACTGAACTGTCAAATGCAAACAGTGTTTGCCTTTGACAGTTCAGCCAGCCCAGGAGCACTGCCCCTCAGCTGGAAAAAGCATCTGAGGGAGTGCTCAGTGTTTCACTGGGCTGGCTCCTGGGCTCCTCCATAATGGGTGAGGGGGCCAGTGGGTGGATGCCCCCTCACCCATTATGGATGAGCCGCCAGACTTGGACTGGCCTATAGGGCAATAGGGCGATGACCGTACCAAAAATGCAAAATGCTAGTGAAGGCCAGTCAAAATGGGCCACTTTTTGGCCAATGTGAGCCAGTTTGAGGAGTTACTTCACTATTCAGCTAGTAGTTTTGACCATTATTGATGAATAAACATTCTTTAAATATCCCAATTTGTTTACATTTGAACAAAAAACACCCCCTTGGGTACTATTCAAACAGTCAGTGACTAGAGGACTGAATATCCATTTGCAACTGCTGGCCACTTTTTCATTGGTGCCTGAGGCAGTTTTATGGTCCAGTCTGACCATGTGAGCTGCCCGTCCCCATTTCCTCCAATCTAAAAAAAACAAAAAAAATAATAATGATTTTTTTTAAACACATTTCATGCTGGCCTCTCACGTCCCCCCTGGGAAGCGGCCGCGCCCCCCTGGGTGGCGCGCCCCACAGTTTGAAGACTTCTGCTCTAATCTGTGTAGTACTAAAATTGGATTGCTAAGCACATACTCGACCTGCATTTATTAGGGCAATTTGCACCAGAAAATTAATTCCATTTCTATGTTAGATAATAGCAGGTTGCACAACTAATACCATATTCTTTATGAATATATATTTTAAAATAAAACCAATCACACATATTTTTTATGAAATTAAGCACTAGGTTTTCACAAAACAATAAACAAAGGTAGACAAAGCATGTTCTCTTATATATAACCACACAGTAACACACTTCAGCAAACCAAATCTTGTTTTAAAGAACACACATTTTCATATCACCCCAAAAAACATGTTTAACACAAACCAGAAGTGATTGATTATAAACGCATTGCAGATATAATCACATTTCTACTGCTGTATGATCAAATATCACAAGTAACATGAACTGCATAGTGTGAGTTCTGCAGTCAAAATGAGAAAAATAGACAAATAGACAAAATGGAGAGTTTCATACTTTCCAAAATCAAAACCAGAAAAAGAGGACTATATTCTAAGAAACGTAATAAAATGACCAACACATATTCACTGCAACCTTTCACAAAGAAGTACACTTTTACACCATTAACACTAGCCAATTAGAAACACTGAAACACATACAAGAAAAACTGCACCACATCACTAGTAGCTGTTGATATTGAACCCGGCTACCAAGCGTACTTGTAGCTGCGGAACGTACATTTTCTAAAAACTAAAAACCAAACTAAGCCAACCTTCAAAACTTCAAATAAGACAACACCTAAGCGCACAAAATAACACACACTGATAGCATTATGTGCTATATCATCCACATAACAATATGATTATTGCACAGAAAATGTATGTGTATATACGCAGCTATAAATATTACTGCGCCTACGGATGCAACCAATACAATAACAAAAAGCATTAATGTGCCTATGCACATGCTTTTGTATAGACGCGGTTATAGAAAAGCCATACAAGCCCATTTGCTGTTAGCTGCAGCGATTCAAAAAATATGCAAATGCAAAAATGTATTTCCATCCAAAATCCAAACAAGTGTCCAAAGCACACCTACCAGCCCCCCTACACTCCACATGGTCCCACTGGACCCCTCTGGTCTCTCCTAATCCCCCAAAACACTCAATGCATCTATGATGCTACTCTACCCAAATTGTCGGGTAGCCGCGGCAACCACACATCCCCAACAAACAATGTGCCATTTACCAAAATATAGCCGTGGCTGCACAGGGTACCACATCTACCCACAGGTGCAATGCAGCGCCCTGAGTGGCTGCCGGATAGCTGCGGATAATTAGAGTAGTACCATCAACCAATTACAAACTCAAAAACACACATATCATACATACCGTGCTCATTAAGACTACAAAAAATTCAAACTAAGAATCATTTTCCTGAAAACAGCGAAAGATTGCAGATATCATGGCTGGTTTGAAAACTGTGGCTGATCAGAGACAGTTTGCTGTTTTGTTTACTGCCTATTTCAATAAATATATACATAATAGATCAGTCTTAGAAATATAACACATAATAGATTAGTCTTAGAAGGGACTCTTTCAGGTACAAACAGTGCACTTTTTTGCACATTGAGGCCTATAGCTGTGGGTATGGTCGAACAAACCCGTAGCTACGACCCTCGCCAGTCGTTGCTATGGTTAACCATGCCTCCAGTATTTAACAGCCCATTGGACTACACCATTGCCGTGGTTATTCATCTATGTTTACAAAAATATATATGATTCTATCTGAAAGAAAAGAAAACATAATCAGTTAGAAAACACACACACTTTAAGAAATACAATTTAATATACAAGATTGTATGACCTTCACATCTTGTATGCAGTGCATGACATGCACTATATAAGATGCAACATTTGTACATACAACGATGTTGTTCTATTTACATATACAAATCATTGAGTCATTGGGATAAGAATTCCAACTTGGATTAAAAAACAACATTACAAAGCTAGGTGTGAGCAGTGTTTGTGCATAATCAAACTCCACACATTGAGGGGGCTGCCACCAACAACAAGAGACTTCAAACAACTGCAGCACTCCATTTCAAGAACCATCTGAAATGCTACAAATGTTTAAAAAGAAGGCTTTTCATAAACTGTTTACAAATGTGCTGCTCCCATCTCCAGCAGTACCACTATGTTTCGAATATAGGTTGATCTTTCACAGAAGTTAACTGTCCAACATTTGGTGCAAATCCACTGGCATGATTAGAACAAAATAGCTAATACACAATACAAACATAAAAAAATGACTAAAATTAACTTGCAAAACACCATCAATTCTACTACCTCACAGAAAACTCAAAACAGCTAAGAGTACTGCATAGCTGAAACTGCATTAACATTACACTAAATACAATCAAATAAACATGCAACCTCACTAACATGTGTACAAAGCTAAATGCCAACATATAAATACCATTGATTGACGAATCTAGTTGTGTAGGTCCCTGTTAGTAAAAGGTAAATAATACATCAATAAATACTTGCCACACAATCAGAGCAGATGAAATAAGTGATAATAAACGCCTTCTGATAGCAATAATGTATATAACTAACACACACAACACTGCAAATAAACCTTCAATCATGTAAATATTTATTAACACATGCTTTCACATCAGCCACATTTCTGCCATGTGGAATCAAAAGGATACAACTGCAGGAAATGGTGGCTTTTATACTTTAAAAAATAAATAGCAGAAAAAGAGGACTATATTGCTGACACGTTTTTACTATAAAAAACAAGGGGGGTTCTGGGAGTCCCTCTGCTGGACATTAGTACCGGTTACAAGAGACTTTCGCAGAGTCTTTAGCTCACTATCTTTCACAGAGGAGAAATATCTAAAACATATCAGTCTTTGTCCTGCCCTAGGGCAGTCCAGCACAGAAATGCTAAGCAATTATCCTCTGAACAAGAGTACCAACAGCAACCCCAGACTTGTGTTTCGGTCTGGTTGAACCTCATCAGTAGGGTGGAGCTGTGCCTCACTAAGAATAGTGAGCAAGGTGTCCACGTCTGGATTCCCCTAGTAATTTAGGGTGATACCCAAAGTAACTTAAATATGCAAGAAACAAGGGGGGTCCTGGGAGTCCCTCTGCCGGACATTAGTCTGGGATGCGAGAGACTTACCTAGAGTTCTTAGCTCACTATCTTTCACAAAGGAGAAATATCTAAAACATAGCAGTCTTTGTCCTGCTCTAGGGCAGTCCAGCAACAAAATGCTAAGCAATTCACCTATGAACAACAGAACCAACAGCAACCCCAGACACATGTTTCGGTCTGGTTGGACCTCATCAGTAGGGTGGAGCTGTGATTCTCTAAGAATAGTAAGAATAGCGAGCAAGGGGTCCACGTCTGGATTCCCCTAGTAACTTAGGGTGAGACTACACTACAAACAATCATAAAGAGCTACACAAATTGAACAGTAACAACAACCAATAACAAACAATGAAACTCACAAATCTATTTTTCCCCAACCAGCCTCTTTCATAGCTGTGACTATTTGATGCGGCTGCAGACCGTGGTTTGTATCTGCGGCTACACGTAGATTTGTCTGCAAGTCCAATATCAAACTAAATTGGCCTTCAAACCTTCAAATCAAATTGGTGAACAACTAAGTACATAAAATAACACAACCAAATAAAATTCTGTACTGTATCATCCACATACAAATATGATTATTGCACAAAAAATGTATGCTTATAGACACAGTTATAAATATACTGCAGCTGCAAAACTGTGTCACATTTACCCATGGGTAATAACGCTGCACATAGAGTGGCTGCTGTACAGCCGCAGAAAAGCACAACAGTACCATCAACCAATCAAAAACTTAAAAACACACACATCAAACACACTCTGCTCATACAAACTATTACAAAAATAAACTAAGATCATTTTACTGGAAACAGAGAAAGACTGCAGATATCATGGCTGGTATGAAAACTGTGAGGCTAAGTAGAGACATTTGGCTGTTTTGATTGCTGGCTTTTGTGAGAAACTAAATATTAACATGGATCTAGGTTTGAAAGATTTTACAATAAAATGGTTTGGTTTGCGGGGAATGTGTTGGTTCCATATTTTTCCAAGATTGTTAAGTCTGAGAAGTACAGGGTATCCAGATGTCATAGTAATTCATTATAGAGGCAATGATTTGGAGAATGTATGTGGTGTGTCCCTTACTTTAATCATGAAACAAGACATGGGAAAACTAATGGAACTAATTCCTCACACCATCTTTATCTTTTCCAATCTGACTCAGAGTCAAAAATAGAGATGGACCACCGGATATAACGGTAACATTGAGAATTCGCAGAGAAATAATAAAGCACTTTTTGCATTCATGAGAGACCACAACCAATTATGGATTTTGAACAACAACATGCAGTTCTACATGGCCAATTTCTATAGACATGGCATAGTACACCTAACTGATGAAGGGAATGCGCTATTCCTTCAAAACATCAAAACGGTACTCCAAATGTACTAAAATACTACACTATGTGTACACCAAAACTGTTCTTTTAAGGACTACTTATGATATATAAATACACACATACAATAATATAAACTATACCCGTGGTTACAATCATTGACATTTATCATAACCACAGTTACAAACATTGGTTGTCACATCAGGTTTTATACTACAATAGAACGTAAAAGATCAATACAGTACAACACTACTCATGTACTTATGTAAAGTAGATAAAGATCAAGAAAGCAGAGAATAATATATAACAGTAAAGAGGGTAGGCAAACATTTCACAGCCACATGATATAATACCATAAGTGAAACTACGCAACCTAAAATACAGTGTATGGGGCATCTAAAACTATAGTATATTTTCTCATTTTAATATTAATTTTGCCAAACTATTTTCTGCTCTTTTTCTTCAAAGTCTCACATATACAAAAGTCTAAAAACAAACAGCCAAAATAAAAAAAGACTCCAAAATACCTACCATGTCCAGTGATTTTTCACCGCTGACGTCACTATACCTACAAAAATAACTCAAACAAATAAATAAAACACTGCCTCCCCAAAATATATAGCCACAGGCATGGAACTACTCCTAAAGGCAGATATCTGTAGTCCTTCATAGCCTCGGATATGGCCGCGAATGTCGGCAAAATGGGCGTAAAAGAAAAATCACCAAGTGCCCCCCTGATCTGTGCCAGCACCACCCACTCCTAAGAAGGCCTCCTCACCTCCCCTGTCCTCTCCCTTGCCCCCCACAACACACGCTGTTTCTGAGACGCAGTTTGCTTTCAGATGATGGCTATTTGCAGCAATAGCCAATACTGCAGATAGCTTTGTGTTGCAATCTCAGTCTAGATCCCCTCCAACTGCCAAATTTCACTTGGTGCCCTCTATCCACCCCCGCCTCTAGCCTGATGACATTTGCATGTTTTGACCTGCAAATAGCTTTTTTCCTGATTTTCATTTTTCCATATCCTCGGCTATAACCTTGGCTCTTGCATCAAGAGAAAAACAAGAAGGTGGCTGTTTCATTTCTGAAGGTGATCAGTTTTGGGTAAATCCCCAAGATATAGCTATTTAGTTTTTATGAAGGGGGCACCCTCTTATCTCTCGAATATTTAAATAACTACTGCACGGAATAAACCTAAAGCAAGCATGGATCGCAAATCAATGCTGTATGCCAAGGTTGTTTTGGACCGGGTCCAAATCTGTCCAGTGGTTTGGGCTGTGCACTTTGGCAAAAATGTACCTTGTTTGTCTATGGAAAAATGTATGGGAAGTAGGACGCAACGTTTGAAAACAAAATGTTTTTGTCTTCTTAACGTTCTTATTTTTTAATGTATCTTTTCAAAACTTTGCAGTCTGGGGGGACCGAGAGTCCCTAATCATTTTCGAAATTTCTGTCAAATCCATCACTAGAATCAAAAATTATTACCAATACAATTTTAAGGGGTTTCTATGGGAGTGTGACTCACCTTAACTATAGGCCACCTTACAGATAAGATGATAGCCTTGAGTCATAGGAAATCTGAAAAATACATGGCTAATAGGTTTTGACTTGTAGGATGGATAGGACTGAACTTTTCCAAACAAAATGTTTGTCACAAGCAACCACAGACTGGTAATTTTGGGCAAGATATTTACAAAAATTAAAAGTTATTAAGAAAGCAAAACAACACTATTTTCAGCCTTCTCCCACTTATTTTCCAATGGAAAAAAAGTTCACATTTGGTCAAATCAAAGCGCAAAGTAAATGGGGTCGGTTAGGACCAAATAAGAAACAACTTGGGCATGAAACATGGACTTAATTTCAGGGATAGTCTTGGGGTTATACTTTCAAGTAGTTTTTAAATATTAAACAGGATTGGGGGCCACCTGCTCCCCCAATAATAGCTATATCTCCCATGGTTCTTTGCAGCAGAGAAGCTTTTCAGAAATGAAAACCCAGCATTTTTGTTTTTGCTCGATGTGAGCGATTAATGCAGTAACACTGGGGGAAGAGAAAAGTGAAAAGTGCTCTAAAAGCTATTTGAAGGTGGAGAAAGGATAACATTGCATCAGAACTAGAGGTGGGGGAGAGGATATCATGTGAAATTGGAGAGTTGGGAGTGGTCTGGGGAGCCAGTTATAGTTTGAATGTTTTTGAATTAGCAAAAGAATATGTGGGGAAACATGTGAGATTCCCATGTTGAGATGCTCTTGGAAAAGAAAATGCATCACACAAAGCAAAGAGGCACATTTTGTAATGGGAGAAGTCCAGGGATGGAAGAGGAGCAGAGGAGCTTTGGGGGACCATTGAAAGAGAAGGGGGTACTTGGTGAGTCCTTTTGAGGGCAGGGAAAATAATTTTTAAATTTACAAGCATTTCCGCATTATCGCAAGACCACCGGGAGAATACCGGGGCATATGTAATTCATTGCTGCTGTATCTGTAGTTATTTGGCATTATCAGGGGAATGTTGGGGGAATGGGAATCGGAAGAGAGTGAAAATAATGTTTTTATATCAAGTGGACGCAAAAGAAACTATTGGGGCAGCATGTATAGTATCTATGGCTGAAAGCCATGGCCGAAAGCTATGGCTAGTGGCCCTTGAATAATATATGGTATTAAAAAAAACCTTCAGATTCACTGAACTAACTTTAGTCAAGGGAAGGTTAAAGTCATCAGATTCAATGCAACAAAACCCTTCAAATTCAGCGGCTGTAGAAAGTGATCATCATCTTAAGTTGAATCCCTCCTGTTACAAAGCCCAGGAGCACATACATAACAGATGGGATTCACAGTAACAAACAAAATTAGAGGCTGGCAAGATAGCTCAGTGACTTAAGCGCTCACAGCTGTGATCTGTGTGTGATCTGCTTGTTGCAGGTTTGAATCCCAGCAAGGCAAGCTCAGACTTGAATCTGTCTAGGGTTGATAAATGAGTAGCATCTCTGCTTGGGTGATATTGCATGTATATGTGTTCTCTGTAGAGTATGTTGGCGTAAGCATTGTATAAATAACACATCATTAATCCTCGGGGTCATCAACGGGGGGACACCGAGTTGAGATGATCATTACTTCCCACATATGCTGAATTTCAATAGTTGGTTGCGTTCAAACTGATCACATTAACTGAAGTTTTTTCACTGAATATTTTAGGGCGGTGGTCTAATCGAGTTACATAGGCAAAAACATTAACTTCTAACAGCGTTTGACTCATGCAACCAAATTGGCTGAAATGTTGAAGAGGGAGTTGGATCAAGTCCAACACAACTTTGGCATGAAGCGTTGACTCGCAATCTTTTGTGGTTATTCGATCCAGTACCTTTTAAAATATTTGACGGAGAAGGAGATGCCCCCTTCTCCAAAACAAATAGCTGTATTTGGGGTAAATTGAGAAGAAACCAGGTGTTTACACATGACACAACTGCCATGATTTTTTCTTTTCTCAATGCGAGATAGCTGTGATTATACCCCAGGTTATAGCCGAGGGTATGGGGAAAATGAAAGACAGAAAAAAGAATTTTGCAGGCTCAACATTTTTTCCCATACCCTCAGCTATAACCTGGGGTATGGCTGTGAATAGCCAAAATATCAAAGCAAACTGCATCACAGAGGCCATCAGAAGAGTGGGGGGAAAATGCACACAGGAGCGGGATACTTGGTGAGGGCCTAGTAAGGCAGCAAAGCCTTTTTTCAGCCATTTTTCCAATATCCACAGCTATAAAACTACACATACCCGCGGCTATCTGTAGTCCATACAGAAGAAAGGCATTCTGGACTTCCATCCATGCAGTAGCCAGGACCAACACTGCTTAGCTTCAAAGTGAGGATGGGTCCGGCCCGCCTCAGGCCATGTTGCCTAATACATTAGCAAAAGGTACAAGACCACTTAGAGCAACATGAAGCTAGGCAGGGTCAGTCATGGTTACTGCAGAGATGGGAGGTTGCTGTGTGTTTTCTCAGTTTTAAATATCTCATAACACACTAAAAAAACAAACATCTGCATTGTTTATTTTTTAAACCATAATACTGTCAGTACTTGAAAGTATTGCACTCTACAGGTCAAGCTGCCATGAGGCCCACTTGAAAAGAAAATCTATATCTGGGTAAGGAGCTGCTAATTGTGAGAAACCTGAAGGTGTCTCCCTGGCTAGTCCCTGGGGATCTGTCATCCAGGTGGCCAGGACACGCCATCATTACAGTTCCAGGGGGTGGACCAGTGAGGGAGAATCACCTGGGTGGCGGGTGCTTGGGGAGAGGGAGTAGGCCAGTGACGGGTGAGACACAGTATCCCCCTTTTTTTAACACCTTTTCCCCATCCTACCATGTAGGATTTTCCAAAACACTGCCCCCCCTTTTTTCCGACACAAACACTTTCGCACAACACGAAAGACAACAGACTAACACTAGAGCCATTTACCTGACATGTCTCAAAACAAGAGTCAGGTAAAGTCAGGCAATTGACCAGAATCGCTTACACCTGACGTCCCTTTCCCTCCCCCACAGGGATAAAAGGTGGAGCATGATAGCCCAGGACGAGCAAGCCAGTCTGCACAATGTGAGAGCTAACTCAACACAGCAGTTCAAAAGGAGGCAAATGACAGCGCATACAGATGGGGTGACAAGGAGAGAAGCGACCTTACTCTTTCCGAGCAAGGCCCCTGAAATCTCTGCAGATGGAAACCTAAGACTAACAACAATAGCCAGCGTGTATTGCAACAGATGTCTACAGTAACCAAGCTGGGGAGAGACACTTGTCTCCTTGGTACCAACCTTGACTCGAAGGTGAGGAAAGCCAAGCAGTTCATCACAGTCGGTGAGTCGAGCGGAGAGTCGATAAGAAACCGAACTGTGTTGAACGAAAAGTAGCAAGCAGCTAAATTTGAACTTTGAAAGATTGCAAGGAACTATTGAGAAAGAGAGGGGAAAACCTGCAACAGAGGTGTCCGGCACCATGTGGGTGCTCACGCAAGAAACTCTGGATGATTACCGATGATAAGAGACTACCGTAACCAGAAGGCCTTGGGAAGAGGCGAAGAGAGGTCAAAGTGGTCAAACAGGGGTCTTGTAAGATCCTCTGTACCATCGAAAATCTTTGAGTGCCAGATGATTCTGAAAGATAGGGAAATGACTCCTGCATGTTGAAAACTAGTACATGGTCAAAGTGTTGCAGAGGTTTGCAAGAGTGAACCCGGTGGAGGGATGCTAACGAGACGGGCAAAGTCTAAAGTCCCATAGTGAACTGTTTGTGTAAAGGTTGGCGCGAGTGAACCCGGCAGGGAGAAGCCGACAATCAGGGGTGCAACCTGAAGAACTGTTTAAAAATACATTAAGACTCATGTAAGGAAGGAGCATTGGAAGACCAGGGGAAGTGAATGGTCCCCGTTGTCAAGTGGGTCCGAGCCTGGTCGAGGGAGATCCAGGGGTGAAAAGTCCTCACCCAAAGTCCATTGAGAAAGTTTTTGTTTTTTGTTTGTGGTTGAATACATCAGGCCCTCGAAGGCAAGAGACTTTTTATTGAAAAGAGACTTAACCATCGAAGAACCTGATAACTAGAACAGAACTGTCAGCTCATGCTGAGAAAACTCAAGCATATGTTGTGCTCCATAGACTCACCTTGTCCCGTGCTGAAAACGTGGGGAAGGGAGACCCATGGCAATCACATCCTGACTTAATATTTGTGAACACTTCTTTCTTTATTGAATCATTATCCCACACTCTGTTTGTAATTAGTTGTAAGGAACTGGCAATAGGTTTTTCTTAGTATATGCACTTTTTATTTTGAAACAACGCCACAACGACTGCCTTATTTTTCATTTGATGGGCGAAGCTTGCTCCCATCTTAGATTTAGGTTTAGGATAGGTGTTTTTCCATCCTGTATTTACAGTTTAATAAACACCCTTAAACTGTGATCACTTGTGTCTGTTTATACTGTTGCCACCATGAGTACCTTATATAATACATGGATAATTGTAAATACAACTTGCACATGTGAGGCAGACTAGAATATCCTATACCTATATACTGATATATTATGCCCCAATATGGTTTAAAGATCTTCTATGTTTCCAGTGCTCTTTCAGAACTCTGAAAGACTGTTTGTTTGCCGTTTTGCTGAATTGCCTTCTGGTATTTGTAGTCTCCCAGTTCAGATGGCGGGTATAATGCCACAATAGTATGCTTTTTGCCTAACAATGTACTATAAGGATTTATTCATTTGAGTGACACTATGGTGTGTGCACTTTTCAAGTAATATTTATAAAGAAGAGTATTGTTGAAAGGCAGACATGGGGTGGGGAGGGGAAATGATGAGAGGGCAAGTAAGTTGTGAGTATTGCTCAGGATGTGGCAAGAGAGATTGCAATCCTGGACACTGGTGTGGCTATTTACAGCTGAGTGTGGCTGCTTTTCAGGGCACAAGCAAAGGAGACATGTGAGTGGACAGCGTAACCTTTTTTCTGAGGGCAGACGCAAATCATTGTTTTTTCTTAGGTTGGCAAGCTTGCTTGAGTATTTGGCTACCAATATTTTACACAGGTTGTTATGTTCCCTGTGCAGACGCTTACCCAAAAGACTGCAAACACTTGTTTTGTATTGGGATTTTATTTTCCAGGGACTATTTCACCGCAGATTGCTGGGTCTAAAAGGTGAGCACCTTTTTTTTTACTTGTCAGCATAATATTTGGAACATTTCCACTTTCAGGTTATTTTTCTGGGGTTCATGACTTTTTTTTACAAGTCCAATGTTGTTTTGTCTTGACCAATTTCTTCTAAGGGGAAGGTCAATAGAAACACATTTTTTATATTTCACTTTAAGATATATGTTCACTTACTGTGTGTTTATTCCTGGGTGCCAGATTTTGATTTTCGCTAGGTGTCAAATGTACCAGGGCATAGTTTATTCTTGCAGCCAGTAATTTGTCTCCCATTTCCATGCTGCTTAAAAGCAGTTAGTTAGGGTTGTGCAATGTATCACTACAGTCACCAAGAGAGAAACCATAAATCAAGGGTCTTGTAGCATGTTCCCTAACAAAAATGTGTGATCCTTGGCAAATAATTTAATCTCACTGTTCATTGCCTAAATATATTGTTCTCAAATCCTGCCATCTTTTATACATAACGAATAACAGTGTCAAAACAGTTCAAAATCAGTCTGTGATTGATGACCTTCTTTGAGCAATGGTAGCATTAGGGTGGATTTCAAGGTTAATATTCAAACCTGAGCAAATATTATTCTTGCAGACATCAAAGATGACGTCACAAATGGCATGTTCATGAATTTCAATGTTTTTTATGACTGAAAATGCTTTATGGTGTTCCAGCACTGCATATACGTTATTAATAATTTATTTTTGAACATATATTAAAGGACTAGAACGCTGCTTTAACTAATGTATTTCTTGCAGTTCATAATGATTTGTGTCATTTTCAGCAGCGCATGTTGAGGATGCAAGTCATGGTTGAAATGCCTAGGGCATGAGGCTCGATTATGTCTTTGGCTCACCAACCATCCTCATTATCCAATGCTCCAAGCCTGAAACCCGGTTACAGGCCACTATACCCCCATAATGTGACCAGTGGTCAGTGTTTATGGCTTCAAGCCATGGCCAGTGGCCACAATCCATGGAGCATGGGCTTCAGCCATGTTGCAGGCCCCATTAAGGAAACAGAGTAGACATTGGTCCTTGCCGGGGTCCAGGCACTCTGCCCAGGCACCAGAGTTATAGCACTATTTATTGTCCCTACATTTTGAAACTTTTGAAAAAATATAACAAAGGACAAATATGTAAAAGCATGATTTTGTGTCCTTGGCGATGCTTCTCATGCAATTTTGCTGCAATCCGTCCAGCATTTCTCGCTGTAGACACATGCATAATTCATTCGTCTCGGTAGGATAGCTCAGTAGCAACGTGCTCGCCTTGAAAGAAAAACAACACGGAGCAATACAGGTTCGATCCCTGGGTCCGCGCTTAGACACCTCTGAGTATTAAGCGCGTTATAAATAACCCATCATATCATATAATATAATTTCCCATTTCAAGCTTATCTGGATTTTGAAAATTTTGGGACCCCTTACAGTTTTTACACCTCTCGAAAAAATCCTCCCAAACTTTGCAGAAACATTCAACTTTGGATTTATAATTGTTTAGCAAACTTTTGTGTGGATTCATCAAAAGGTGCAAGAGTTATAAGCCATCCAAAAATGTTGGGACCCTCTTCCAATTCCTCCCCCTCTTGATGAAACACAACCAAACTTTGCAAAAAAGATTTAATGTTGGGTATATATGTAAACTGAAAAATGTTGTGCAGTTTCGTTGCACAGTGCCAAAGTTATAAACCATCCAAAGTTAGAGCTCTTCACTCTGAAATGTACACATTTGCATGGATGTCCCTGAACATTTGTCAAATTCTCAAACATCACAGTTATGTTCCCAAACATCTGAGATGTTCACAGACATCGGAGAAGAAGGAACACCCCATTTTGTGCTTTTTCTAGACATATCCCATACCATCTTCATCACCCCTCAACTCCCCAGAGACTGTTTCATTTGTTTGACAAGTGTAATGTTGACTTTTTGAATATGTTTTTACTGCAATGATCACAGACTATGGGCGCAGTTTGTGCTGATTGGGTCAGAGGCGTCCTTGGACACAGAATCAGGAAGTGAGACCACAGACCAAACCGAGATAACCACGATCTCTTTTTTATTGACTTTTTAGGCATTTTTTCAGGACAAGGCCACTCGTCCTCACATATGTTTCGTGCAAATCCGTCCAGTGGTTCGGGCTGTAGCCATGAGCAACATTTCTTTCCATCCATTCATGTCTAGCCGGATTTCCAAACTCGGGTCTAACATGTTTTTGCAAAGTTTCTTGTGGATTCATCAAATGGTGCCAAAGTTATAAGCTGTAAAACTGCTCTTCCTATGGGAAATCAAACTGAATCATAAATAAAGGGTTGCTATCGCTAACCCTGTAAAATACATATAAAGTTTTTGTGTGCGTAGGTTATGAGAAAAGTCATTTAGTCATATGTGCAGTGTAAGTTACCTACAAATTGTCAAATTTACTAAGACAGACACCGACAATTAGTGGGTGTAACACCATGCACCAAGTCGGTGGAACACACACCAGTGTAAGTGAAAGGGTCAAGGAAAACTGAAGTCAAACATGAAGAACATGTGCACAAACCACCTGCAAATGTTTGTCCGAGCAATCACACACGTTCATCAAACATTCCTGCTGTCACCTCGTGACTCAACAAACTTACATGCTCTGTGCACCACACTTACACCACCAGCATCATGGTTTAACTTACTACTCTCCAAACACATCTCCCAAGATCCGTCTCCACTTAGTAAATACCTTCATACTTAGAGTCCTTGGGCATCACACCAGTTGTGACTCACTACGCCCATGAAACGCCCAACAAAACATGAACACATCCACTGACACCACCCAAAGCAAAGGACAGTCTCACTGACACACCCACCAAAAACAGACACACACCCACCTACATGCCCACAATTCACTGGACACACCTGCAGAAATGCCCATACCACATGGCCAGGAAAGGGAGAATGAAGGTGGAAAGCATTCCATCAACACATGCACATTACATGCCAGACATCCTGATATGGACATTACGCCACAGAATAGCAGAAAATATGCCATATGCCACATGGATGCCAGGACCACTCCAACTAGGTCATCCTAGCCAATACAATTCAAGATTGACATAGCACCCACAGGACAAAGACATCACGCAGCAACACATACAAATTCCAACACATAACAAATGCATACATCGATTTGCCAACACATGTGACACCATCAATACCCTGGGGTTTCCCAATCAGCAAACAAGGTCTACACTAGGGAACAATACATCCATGGTCACATGATAGTCACAGCACTTGTGCACACACTCAACTGATGCAGTACACATGGAAAAAACACAAAACTGATTGATTCACAGATCTCAATCAGAGTCAAATGCCTCCACCTACACTGTTCACAATCAATCATTTCCATCACACAAGTGCCCCCATTCGCTGCAGAGAAGGTGGTGTCCAGCAAGATGGAAGCTGCAAATGAGGTTCAGCACAACATGAACTTCATAAAAGGTGAGGTGGACATGCATGCTCCGATTGTCTGGACATTGCAGTATGCAGAATCAGTGAAAGCTTACTGGCACAGTCTCATGGATCAAGTCAACAACCTGGGCAACGCATCTGGAGAAAAAATCTAAAATAATTGGTTGGACAAGAAGCTGAGGGTCAAATTAAAGTACACCCAGTTCCACGTGGCTCAAGCTTCCGGAGGAGAACCGCCAGGCCCCGGGTTGTGACTGACACCCAGCGAACAGAAAACCCTGAGCTTGGTCCCAGAGGAGATTCTCACTGGCCTACGAGGCACAGTGACAGGAACGGACGTCTTTGGTAAGCACATCACCTTTGCACACCCACCCACATCTGTATCGCAGAAACCCATGCAGCACCTATACAATCAATACAATGGGCAAAAAGAGAACACAACATGACGAACACAGGCAATGCCCCATAACCTGTGTTAGTACACCACATTGTCATATGGTACATAAGTCACACACTAGCGCACATGTAACATACAGACCTTTACACACATGTCTACTGAACACACATTCACATTACACACACAAGCCAACATACCACATGGTTGATGACACCACCACTGGCACATGCATCCCAGACTCCACAGAAAACACACAGACCCAGCTCGCAATCAAATGGATCATTCCACCACTCCACATGTGCCATCTGTGCACTGCCAACAAGCAAGATATTCCACACCACACCTACAGGAGAACAAACCAACAGGTAGACCTTAAGCCACATGGACAAAGGGATAAAACTACGACATGCAACACACCATCACCTGCACGCATAGCCATGCAATCAATCATGTAGCTGCCACCATACTGACACACACAAACACTTGACACATCATCACCTCGCCCAGACATGCACCACTCATCGCCAATCCAACAGGAATACATCTAAAGGGGTCATAAATACATGGGGCAACAGTGGATAAATGGTGCAATGGGAAGGTACGTGAGGGCCACATGTATGTGCATATATAGCAATATGTTGCCACAATAATGTGACTAATTTGCACACATCCTTTCTATGCCATGGACTGACATTTCTCCTTTCCATTCAACTGCAGAGTCGAAACGATGGTGAAAAGGGCCCATGTGGATTGCTCCAACAGCAGTGAGAAGGGAGAAGAGAAGAGCGAGACAACCCAGGTTGACCCATGAGGAGGTGGACTGGGGGAAAACATCTCCCTCATACTGGAAGAGTGCTTTGTAGAATCATCAGCAGCACACATGTGTGTGGGTTTCCGAATTGCTGCACCTTTAAACAAGGTGATGTCAGAGCTGCTTGCAGAGGACAACATGTTCCTCACACGGGCAGAGGAATACGACAAGGACACTAGCAGTGGACCCTCCACACACATCAACTACTCCCACCATCACTCCCAACACAGTTCTTCACCTGTTCATTGCCCAAGTACCTCAGCCCTATCAGCTGCTTCGCTTGGAGCCCACCCTCAGGCTGCACCATCACCATCACAGCCTGCGGAAGCACCAGGGGAGAGCAACCTGAGTGGCTGTGTGAGTGCCTGCAGCAGCAGTTGCTCATGGTCAACAACATGGCTGAAGTTGGGAGCAATATCGCATGGGAGCTCACAAGTGTGTCTAGCTGCCTGGATGCCATCGAACAGACAGGAAAAGATATAACGGACACATTTTCGGGCCAGGCACTGCCATGGAGACTGCGACTGAAGCATATCTGGGATTGTCGGGGAGATTCTATCAACTGTTGATGAGGTACAGTGCACCCATGAGGAGACCTGAGATGGTGAATAGGGCTGTACAGGCCATTGGCACCAAGTCTTGTGTGCCACAGCCTGCACGCAGGCCAATCACTCACCATTGCCTGGAGGCAATGAAGCAATTGCAGAGGATGACAGCTGGGCCTCCCGACCATCCCATACTGAGTCACA
The DNA here is from genome assembly GCF_040938575.1 of Ambystoma mexicanum. Classification (NCBI taxonomy): domain Eukaryota; kingdom Metazoa; phylum Chordata; class Amphibia; order Caudata; family Ambystomatidae; genus Ambystoma; species Ambystoma mexicanum. The sequence goes on along the minus strand of NC_090925.1, from coordinate 447,415,887 downwards.
GGACAAAAGGTGACACGGTAGGCCCAGAAAGTGGCCCCTGACTCCCTCCTTGGACTCACCTCATTCCTCTCCTTCTCCTCACAGCCACCCTGCCACACATTCCACCAAATCCTTAAAATAAAACAGTGTGGATCCATCAAATACACCTCTGCACCTCTCCAACAGCCCCTTGTTACAGGACTTGAAGACTCTTAGGCATGGCTTGCCTATGTTTAGAGGGAAGTTGTGACTGTAGAAGTGGAGTGCTGGGACAAGACACATTGGTCCTCATTATGAGGTTGGCGGTAATCCACCGGTGCTACTGGAGGGTTGCTGCAAACCACATAACACTGTTTCTGGCACCTGACTTCCTGGTGCTACCAAGACATTACAAGTCCCGGCGGATCAGGAAGTCAGGCGCCGGAAAATGTTGGTCCCCATTCCCCTGGAGTCCCATAGTACTCCAGGGGATTGGGGACTCGGAAGCACCAGCACCGTTGCTAATGGTGCCAGTGCTTCTGTGACAACTCTGCTTTTCGGGTCCATTGCTCCCGGCAGGTCAGACCTGCTGGGTACAGAGGCCCCAGAAAGCAGAGTTGTAGTCTACGGGTCTGGAAAGGGTGCTAGTACATTGCTACCGGCATCATTATTCCCAGACCGGCAGACTTTTAATGAGGCTCATTGTGAGCACATTGTCACATCTACGCACGTACATTGCACATACAACATTGCTACACACATCGACCCAGAAATCCAAGGAACCATTTACCCCTCAGTTGTACCAGCAGCTGGCATGCGTCCATTCAACACATCCACGCATCAGCCCAGTGACATTGCATGCTGAGCAATATTGCAGCCCCATCCCTGCACGTAACAAATGTCATTACATCAATCACCCACATCCAAACACCTGCCTTATGCACATAGGCTGAACAAGTCCAATGTCACACGCAGGAGTGTCCCAACAGTGTCCACATCCACCACAAAGGACTTTCCACATGCAAGGCAACCCAACATACAGTCAGCACTCAAATTCCACATGTGCCATACCAACCTGTTACAGGACCATGATCTGTGTGCATACGTGGACATGCAGCTCATGCCTTACATAATACACACATATCAAAAACATCTGTCAGCAACGTCACAAAAACATGTGTCAAGTACACAATTATAGAGCCACAGGGTGTACAGACTGGATACACAGACATTCAGCAGTCCAGGCTTCAGCAAATACTGCAGCACCTGATATCCCACAATGAAAATGTCGTCTGCCCAAAAGTACATGATCCTGTCTGTGTCACATAGTTATCATGCACATGACATTCACAGTGAAAGCCAACACACTCAGCCAATACTAACATTCATTTGTCTGAGTGGATACAATGCCAATCACGGCAGGCATACACACCCGTGGACCATGTCTGCTGCATGACACACAGTGAGGACAGGTGAGGCTTGATGCCACAACTCATAGGTACACATGGCACATGCAAATACACTTGAGTTACAGCCTATCACACAGGTGCACATGTATGTTTACTGAATCACATTCCTGACTGATAGAGTCAAGCTGTCCCCAGCATGTGCACCGCTAGATTTGTGAAGGGCACTGTCCTGCCTGTTCAATGTGTGCAACATCAACCGCTGCCTCCGAGTAGAGGTGGCACATCCAACTGAGACACGGACATGCCAGAGCTGGTTTGTCTGCCTTTGGGGATCTGCATGTGTGCACGTTTCTATGTCAACATCCTTGCATGGGAGAGTCTAAACTCACTGCATGCACCACTCCAAGAACACATTTGTAAGCCGTGAAAGCACCCAGCAAGATGCAGCTTGCCTGCAAACACAGGGAATAACTTCCGTCTCAGTCTGGCGCCATTGCAGCATTGAACGTGCCTAGCATCCTCAGACTTCCCTCGTCACTTAAAGGCTGACTGTACCAGTTCTCATGGTCGACATCTGGCATGGAAGGGAGCAGTAAATGCCATGGAGGCAGGGCTGACACGGATGCACAAGAGGGACTCCCTAGTCTGCGCAGGAAGATTATGAGAAGCAGGAGCAGGCAGTCCACCATGGTGGTTGCAGGCACCTCTACCACTGTAGGCGCCTGTGAGGAGGGTATACCACAGGTGAGCTAGATACTGCCATCCCCACCATCACAGGTGCACCCTGTCATGTGCAACATTCCCGCTGCCCCAGCTGAGGAAAATGTGGGTACTCCCACGCACGACATCCACTGACTCCGGAAAAGGAAGAGGGGAGGATGGGGACCTTCAGCCACATCGGACCTATGGAGTACCCCAGTGGGGAGGGAGCCCTGCCTCACTGCCAGCCATAACTTCTCCTGCCATGCAGTCACTACCTACCACCCAACCCCCAAAACACTTCTGGATGATTCTCCACCTTCCAGGGATGACTGCTTCTCTCCACCTCCTAGGTTGCGAAACCCCAATTCCAACCAACAGGATGTGGAGGTCCTGGGGTAGAGGTGCTTATCAAGTATGGGCACCTCACTGGTCACATTTCACTGCTCACTGAGGTCCAAGATAGCAAGGCAAGTCAGCGCACTTGGAGTCTACCAGCAGAATGCCAAGGAGGTGAAGAAGCACTGGTATGACCTCAGGCAGGTCACTGGCATCAGGACACACAAGTTGCTGATGGCAGGGCCAGCTGATCCATCCTGGCCCATGCTGTGTGCCCTCATCAGGACCCTGGAAGCACGGATCCTATGGCAGATTCACCCAGAGGACTACCACAGTACCACAGGTCCAGCAAATGGACAGGCACCTGCATATGCCCAGTAGGTGTCCTCTGTATTATCTGCCACCACAGCCTGTTGATGAATATCATGACATGCCTATCGTTCTCTGGGTGTGTGTGCCACATGCATGTCCTCTTAACACCCAATGCAGGGTAGCGTTGGCTTGTTGTCCACATGTGCAATGTGTCTGGTGTCTGCTGCCCCAGTAGACGTAATATGTGCACCGCATGTAGGTGTTGTACATTCACTGGTGTGTGTATTTTCTTATGTGTCCCTTTCGCCTCTCTTGCAGCCTCTTTTGCCAGTAACCCCATGGCCCAGGACTACAGCCGTGCATCAGAGGTGCAACAATTCCATAGGACGCACACAAGGAGAAGTTTGGCAGAGGTGGAATTGTTAGAGTTTGAGGCACAGCTGTGGCATGAGGAGTCACAGGAAGAGCAGAAGACAGGGTATGCAGTGCATATTTCGCCCCCTAGGGACTAATGTAGCCCCATCAGCTGTGGTACATGTGCTTCTTCCTGCTATACCTGCTCCCCCACCCCACCTCAGTATGTCCCGCAGCCAGCTGGCTGAGGCCAACTCCCCTTCCTGGACTGTTTCACACCCTTTTTCACCTGTGAGACTGACCCCCCCATTCCCAAGCTTGAGCCAGCACCAGTGTACACTGAGTGTATCCCTACTGCCTCCCCGCCTGGTGCACGTCTGTTATGCGGCACCTGCAGCAGAGGGCTCCACAACACCCATTGCGCTACCTGGACCTTGTGTGCTGTGTGCAGCTCGCCCATCTATGGAGCCAACTGTGCCCACCCACCGAAGCGACCACTGCCACTGCACCTTCAGGGGACCAGCTTGATGTTACCATGGCTCAGATACCCACAAATGGAGGTGGCAATGTGGACTACAATGAAGAATTGCTGGGGCTCTTGCAGGGCATCAGGGTGGGCTTGCAGGAGGTGGCAAGGGAGGTGATGGAGGTTAGGAATGAGTGTTCAGGAACACAGAGCATTGAGGGAGCAGGTTGCAGAGCTGAGAGAAGAATTGCAAGCAGACAGCGGGAAATTGAGGGTGATCAAGGATGCTGTATGTGTCATCCAACAACATTTGTCACTGGCACAGGCAGCCCCTTCTCCTCACAGGTAACCTGCGCTCTTGGCCAATTCAACTCCTCCTATGCCCAGGGTTGGCCAGCGGGGGCACGCACTGGGCACCTCCATCTCTGTTTCTTCAATCCCGCCAAGCCAGTGGCCCCTGCATGGCGAGGTGAAAGAAGAGGATGTTGAGGTGGTGGTCATGGGGGACCGTGAAAATGAGTGGTCAGGTGGAGAACAGTAATAGTTATTCATTTTCAGCATTATGTCCATCCTATTTCACTCTCCCTGCACAGTGTGCCTTGTATATTGTTTATTTTACTTAACAGTTCTGTTGCCCATGTGTACCACTGTCTCCCTGTGTAGATTTCACCTTCACTGTGTATTTTCCATTTACCTGCACTCCCCCTTTCATTCATGTATTCTGTGGACATGTTTGTGTGCACCATTTACGCCATTACTTTCCACATACTTTTAAATATACTTGTTCTGTGTGCCGTCCATCAATCTTGTCCATTTTGCCGTGTGTGTGTAGTTCATGCTCATTGAAGTTGAGGTGGATGGCATGATGTGGAGCATGATCCTGCACATGGTCAAGGTAGGTGTGTTATTTGGAATGGGAGTGTTTGTGTGATTTTGTCATGATGCACATGTGCATCCACATGTATATCAGGTGAGTAGTCCTGTGATGGAGGCAGTTTGTCCACTCCATCGATGATGTGCACGGAAGGTCATGCAGCTGCGGGGTATGTGATTTGCAGGCATGACGGTGTTCTGTCCATGAATGGGTCTATACATCGGGTCAACATCATCTTGTGCTGCGTCCACGCATGGGCGAGACAGTAAGTACTGCAACAGCAGGTTCCAATGTAGATGGGTAATGCCCATGGTATTCCATTAGACTTGGTGTGGGGTGGATGGGCAGGAGGGTGTCATGCAATCCTGTGTGCATCTGCCATGCAATGCCTACATCCTGGGAAACACACTGACCTTGGACTTTTCAGCTAAGTTGATAAGGTAAATAGGGCATTTTCTCCAAATGTATGGGTTGTGCATTGAAAGCCTCTTCTGCAAATGTGAAGGACACACTCTTTATTGCAGCCTACCTCAACTAATTAGCGGAAATGGAGTTGTTTATTTGATGGCTCATTAACATTTTTGTGGAGGTCATGGGTTCCTCTCTGGATGTCTATGTATATGGGCACCATGTTATGTCCTTCTAGTATTTTAAACAGAGATGTTCTGGAAGATGTGTTCTGTGGACACAGACTGTTCCTTTTTAGCTTACAATTGGACAGCAGGTGGGTACTTTGCGAGTATGCACTTACCTGTGTGTCCCATGATGAATGACTGTGTGCATTGTGAGCCCTTGAATTAACATATTCCTATAAGTGTTTCAGGGCCAGCATGGGAACCATGCACAGGGCAAGGATGTTGACAGGAGTCTTTCCTCACGAATTCTACATCTGATGTAAGAACACTTCTTTGCTGGCATGACACCATACATGTGTATTGCTGCAAGCTGCGGGAAGGGATGTGACTCACTTCCCATGTTTTCTTCTGACTGTGCATTCTATCTCATTATCCTAGATACATTGTTGCTGTATGTCACTGTTGTGGAACATTTAACCCGGAAAACAGGTTTTTGTGGGAATTGACAGTGACTTACCCGTTTTGGGGCTCATTGATGATTTTGCACAGTGACATGTATGAACTGGTTTGCCCGCATGCAGTGCAATGCATGGTTACAAACATGCCTGTGCTACCTTTGTGATGTGATCTGCATGAGTTGCAATAAAGTGTACATCTTCCCCTGGCGCCATGAACATATTGATGTGTCGTAAGTGGTGTTTGCTGCTCATGCTTTTGCAGAAATGTGGCTACTTACAGCTTGTCTCATGTGGATGCCGAGTAGCTATGCAGGGGTGGTGGGTGCAAGCTCCATTGTGGGTAGGTGTGCTATTCCTTTTGGAACATGCAGGGGTCCTGTTTTAGTCTACTGGTAAAATGTGTAGGGTTGGAGATGGGCTATCATGTTGGGTGGAGGGATGTGGGAGGGTCACATTTAGGGAGAGGTGCTGTCTGCAGCGGGGCATGTGGTTCTGTACTTCCTTATGTGGGTGAAGTGAAGTTGTTGCAATGGTTTGGGTGGAGCTTTCAGGTGAGTCAGCATTGTTCCAAGAAATACACTCCCCCCGACCTCTCATACCAGTTAGTGCAGGTATGCAGTGTGCATCAAGATTTGCAGTCCACGACCAGCCCTCACTATCAGTGCACTCGATGCCAGCGATGTTGTGTCATCATGTGTTTTGTGTTCAGTGCATCCCCTGGCTGTTCCTTGGTGATATCGCTTTTGGTATCCACATCACCCATGCCCCCCTCACCATTGCTTTGATGCTGTTGTGTTTACCTTGCGACTTTGTACTTGGTGAGACCAATGTATCCCCTTTGGTGATTGTTGCCACTTCACCAGGCCATGTTCCATCATCTGTGCTTCCCAAAGTACAGTCACAAAGTTTTACAGTTGCATTGTGGGTGGTGGGATGTCCGCTTTTCTCACTCAATATGGGCACCTTGAGGCTCCTGATCCAATTAAATGTGATGTCCTGTGCGTTCCATACAAATGTAGTGTGCGCCAATAGTTGCCAATGCGTTCATGTGATGTCAGTGTGGGTGATGCTCCGACCGTGCATTATGACACCACATTCATGCAATATGCTAATGTGTTTTTCTGCATGTGCACTTTCTCCATGTGCCCCAGTGTACCTCTGTCACTTCTGTTCAAGTGCCTTGTGAATTAAGGACAGGTTATTTGGCAAACCTTGTTAAATAGAGGTGCTAGTGGATGGTTTTTAACCACTAGTTGTAGCCATGAATTACTTGGTTCTTGGTTATTGAAATAATGGAGCAACTCCTGACTCCTGTTGTCATCAGTGAGGGTTTTAATTTTGTTACAGTGGCCCTATTGTCCTTCATAATCCAACCAACCATATCGCCTTGTGAATTAGGTTTGTCTAGTGCTTTTTTGCCATTGCGTGCTTCTGGACGAAGGGTGGGTGGCGAATGTTCCACTAGGGCATGACGTATTCTTTGCTTTACACTTGGCATGTCAAGGCAGCCAATGGCCCTCATTACAACCTTGGCGGAGGACCATGGTGCTATTAGCACCATGGTCCATGCCGCTAAGGTTACGAATCCGCCATGGTGGATGGCGGAATTACCGCCCCATTCCAAGGTGAGTGGGCCGGTAATTCCCCATTCACCATTTGCCCTTCCCCATTCCCATTTTTGCCCCCATAGGGCATAATGGGAATGGGGAAGGCGCTAATTACAGCACCGTAAATTACAGTGCCGTAATTAGCTCCAAAGTCCCTTTGCGGGTTGGATTTTTAACGCCTGCTAAAAGCAGGCATTAAACACCAACCCACAAAGGGACACTTGTAATCAGACGTTAAGGGTTTAACGGTGCCGACGGTGCCGTTAAACCCTTAACGCCTGAGTTGTAATGAGGGCCAATGTGTTTATGTTGAACCTCCAGTGTGATGTATTGGTTATGGTGCTGGTGAGTGTTTAGAATCCGTTTGACTGGAATGTAGATATGTCACGATGTGTCATGCAAAATTGGTCATTTTCATGGGTAAGGCTTGTAGATGATTGACCATGTGACAAATGTCATGTAGGACGCATGTGTGGTGGTGTGGATGTATGTTTGGACACTGAAGCAGGATCTGGTTGTGCTGAGGGGTACGTGGTGGTTTGAATGCTGCTGCGTAGATTGGAGTTGATGTTTATCCTTGCTTACTCCATGATCATCCCTTATGGGATTTTTGGGATGTGCAGTATTTGCATGGGGGAAAGGTTGTATGCATCTGTCCATTGCTTTTGTGTGCAGTGTGGGGGCTGTGTGTATCGAGGCATGCATATTTTCTATGTGTTGGCATGGCCAGATGTCTGTTTCCATTGGTGCCTCAGGCAGGTAAGTGTGCAAGCCGTGCCTGGCACTTGTCATCCATAGACACTGTCTCGTGTGCGGCCAATGTTTCTTTCTGGCAACAGGCTGGGAAAAAAAGCTGAATGCGCTTTCGTTGCACATTCAGCTTGGACAAATAAGTCGAAGTGCATAATGCCGAACATAGAGAGCTGGAGTTTAGCGGGTGTCCCCTGCTCCCCTTGTTTGCATTATGGGCTTTGGGGGGGTCCCCTGCTTGCATGAAATTGGAAGCGGGGGACAATCAAGAAAAAAAAGAAAAAATAAGAAAATGGAAGAAAGGACCCTGTGGTGCCAGCTCTGTCCCACATTGATGGGAGGGAACTGATGCTGCAAGGGTACAGCAGAGTTGGTGGCACTCTTCTGTATGTGCCCCCGAAAAGGTAAGTGGGGTGGTTAGGGGGATGCGAGATGCCAGGTAAAGTGATCTACGTGATCACTGCCCAGCACCATTTTCGAATTCAAGATTGTTGGATTTGCAATTTCGCGCTGCGCAATAATCACGTAGATCCTTTGACCAGCTACTCCCTCATTCACACTCATGTTGCACTGGGCTCCTGCCAGGTCAGTGGCCTGGCGTGTGGCTCTGGCCTGAAGTCAGGTACTTGGTCTGCATATACATCTTTGTACACTGCAATGTTATGCAGGATGCATCAGGCATGTATGATGTCACACATGACGTGTGGCCTGTACATGAGAACACCCCTGAGTAATCTAGGCATCTGAATTATGTCTTCTGAAGGCCTATGGGCCGCTCAATGTTGCCCCTGTTGGCCCTGTGTGCCATATTGTACCTTGCATGTTGTGCACTGCCGGGCCGCCTGTAGGGTGTAATGAAGCAGGTTTGCAAAGCAGAACCTGCATCACCTGCGTCAGGAAGGGCTTGAATGGTGTCAGTATGCATTGAGTGTTGCTTTGTGTGTCTTGTTGGATAGGTGCTAGTTGGCTTTGTGTGGACTGAGGGATGGTCTGTGTGGGGATGTGTGGTGGAACGTGGTGGGAGTTACAGTACAAATCTATCGATCACATTTCCCCATAGTGTCCAGCTTCCAACTACCCACACAAGCTGGAGACCAGGATTTGTGGCTGTCCTGCACAGAGCTTGCTAAATTGGCGTACACATCTGTGAACAGCCCACAGGTTCCAGTACATGTACATATTGGAATGGGGGCCATAGTGCGACATGGCTGCAGTCAATGGCAACGATGACCCGAGGGATGTGGCCTACACACCCGTGAACAGCACACAGGTTTCAGTTCCAGTACATGTACACATTGGAATGGGGGCCATAGTGCAACATAGCTGCAGTCAATGGCACCAATGACCCGGGGGAATTGGTGAGCCTTGTAGAATCTCCGTTTCACCTGTCATTGTACATCCTCAGTAGAGGGCATGTGGACATGGGGTTGGCTGCAGGATATGATGCATTACAGAACTTGGAATGCTTGGGTGCTCTGAGACCTTTGGGTGTGGGGCAGATTATATAAAATGTAAATTAATTGGTGCAGGGCGCATGGTACGTGTCCCGAGAGATGCCTAGAGTGAAGTCACTGGTCCTCTGGTTAGTGCTAGTGGTGAAGAATTGCAGGACAGTCAGGGGCTTCACATGTGCCCTGATGGAATGTAAAATTATGGTGGTGGGGTATAAATCACTCTCCCGCTCCACAACATGCCCATGTTGACATGCAGAGAGAAACAATACCTTTGGTAGACCTCTGTGTCATCTATCCCGAAGAGGGCGACCCTGGCTTGGAAGACCTGCTCCCTCTGTCTCCTCCATGGCTGTGGTGTGGCAGCAGCAGCATCATGCCATTGCTGCGCATAGAGCACTGTCACTAGGTTTCAGGGATAAATCTTCTGCAGTGGGAGGCATGAAGTTGCGCTGTGTGACTTCATAAAAGGACATAGGACATATGGCTTCATGATGTGCGTGCAGATGTGCATCATCGCTGTATTAGTTGGTTTGTCCATGTTTGTGTATGTTTCAGTTGTCCTGCAGCTGTGTGTGTGGGGTTCAGGTTTGTCTTGTTTACTGACTGTGGGCCTCATTACGACCCTGGCGGTAAGGGGTTAACGCCAGCGTTAGCTGCGCCGACCCCTTACCGCCAATTACGAGGTCCCTTAGCGCCATGGCGCTTTTAACACCTGCTTTTAGCAGGTGTTAAAATCCATGGCGCTAAGGGACCATGGAGTTAATTACGCCACCGTAATTTACGGTGGCGTAATTAACGCCTTCCCCACTCCCATTATGCCCTATGGGGCAAAAATGGGAATGGGGAAGGGTAAATGGGGATTGGGGACTTACCGCCCCGCCGACCTCGGAATGGGGCGGTAAGTCCGCCAACCACCATGGCGTAAACGTAGTTTACGCCATGGTGGTAAAGTCACGGCCCAGGCGGTAACTTACCGCCTGGGTCGTAATGAGGCCCAGTGTGTGTGTTTAGCATGGAGGTGCTGTTCCTTTTTTGGGATTATTGTATTGATTCGACGTATCATGCAGTATGCATGTTTGATGTGTTCTGTGGTGTGTTACGGGATGTGTTTTGGGTTTTGTGTGTATTTTCTCCTCTCAGGTGGTTTCGTGGTGGTTGTGGGTGGTGTGTATTTTTCTGCAATTATTTGCTAGCAATATAGATGTGTATGTCTTCTTGGGGTTATTAATGCGTTTTCATCTTTGCATTACATCCGCCTTTGACGGAAGTTTCTGCTTTGACGTACACTCCTTATCTTTACTTTTGCACTTCTGTGTTTTTCATGTAAGTAATTTTGGTAAATTTGTGTACGTTAACGCTGGTACGTCACGAGTCATTTTAGGTGTAAGTTGGACTTGTATCTTCCTTAGTAAATTTGGCCCATATATATAAAACTCATGGGCATTTGTTCAATATGTCATTTATTCATTGCAATAGGTTGTGTATATGGTTTATTTGAATGTAACATGCACATCTAACTATTTCATATACATAGCTTGTTATTAAATGTGTAAATGTCACCATACACTTTATTTATGGCATTATTTAATACATGAATCTAATTATCAAATGTATGTTTCTCAGTGTACAGTGTATGTATTTAAATATACACTCATGAATCTCAATACATTACAGGCACATCTGTGTGTACAACAAATACATCTCAGTTTACACTGTGTGGAATTATATATTTCAACATATGATGTATACCTTTCAATATAAAGTGTATATGTCTCAGTATAACATGTATGTATTTCAGGGCATTGTCAATGTATTTCAATATATAAATATATATTGTATTCTGTTCAATATACTGAAAATCCATCCCAATATGAAATATATGAATCTAAGTGTGCAGGGTACAGAATCTGGTGTACAATATATGCATCTCAACAAGTGATATATTACATCTAAGGACATAATCTATGATGCATGCATTTCACTATGCATTGCATCTGTTATTATTGATATTAACATGCGTTCCTAATAGAGACAAGCACATCTTTACTGGAATAGTCCTGTCCTCACAAGTACCACTTGTGGGGTGAAGTTGGTTGATTAAAATTATTTAATTTGTGTACAACATACCTGACACATTCATTGGTTATCAGAAAATTAGTCATATTTACTCTAACTGAATCATATCAGGACTCAGCTCATCCTGGTGCACACTCCTTTGGGCCGTGGTAAGAAGAAATATTGTATTAAAGATGTCAAGTACCAGCCATCACTTGTGTACCCTTAATGTAAATTATGCTCCTCCTTCGGTGACCACGCATATTTGATTTAGATGCACTGAATAGCGTTTTAAAGTAATGCCATCCTGAATGTATCATTGCTCACTCATTCCATCTGATATTCCTCAGGCTCAAGTTAGAACCACGTCATGTTTGTGATAAATAACTCTCAATTTTGACTTTTAATTCTTGTAGCAAAACACATTGTTGATCTTTGCGACATGTTAATTTCTTTAGCGGATACATTATGAATCATGTTCATTTCATCCTTCCTGCATGAACAGCAACCACTCCATATGCACTGCTTTTGGTTAATGATAAAAAGGTACATCAAGCTTGAGTCACTTTGATTATCATTGTTCAGTTCTAAATCCAACGTTATATCTCCATATATGTAAGTGTCAATGGCCTTTGGAGTGAAAATGTGATGTGGTCCTTACGCATCAATGGTGTTTGACCTTATCCGGTGTCATGGAAACATTATTTAAACGTTTACAGTGACAGGAAGGATTTGGGCAGGATTTCAGACCTACAACTTCCAGATTAATCGTATTCCACCTCTTGCAAAAAAACAGCAATTTTAACAGATGCGTACAGATTTCCCCTTTATGTATACTACAGCTGAAAATGTCAATGCTGCCAAAGTAATGATTTTCTCATGGAATTGCTATGTTTTAAAACTTCTTTGTGTAATGTGCACAGCAAGTTTAACCTGTCTGTTACATTAAAGTATGTCCAACTTGCTCGATGTGCACGTGGATATCCATTTAGTAGTACTCATTCTCATATATTACAAACTGATATTGTTCAATAACTATCATTATTTTATTAAAACATTACACAGTAGCCGATCAATTGTCTGGCGTTAAAGCGAATCCAATGGTGTGGAATAAACACATTTGCCTTGTAGCAAAATGTTGGAAAAAAGGATGGAAGAGGGCAGGAAACAGGTCAGCAAGGCTGCATAACAAAACACGCGTCTCTGGCACTCAGCCATCCGGAACCTTGGTTTTCCACCATCACCATTTTGTCATCCAGCATATCCTTAACTTGCATGCTTTTGTTAACATCACTGATAGGTGGCAGAAACTAGGCATCCCCTTTAACCGTGTGCTCGGTAAGAACGCTTCTATTGTACTTGGGGAGCAGCCAAGACTAGAGGTCATCATGTTGTCTTTTCACCTATAATTAAAACGGTTGATTTGACCAAGGGGTTACCCCATGACATTATCTCTCACATATCAAGTATAGCTTGGGAAGTATTACATCTAAGACTGCAAAATGTAATTCTCGAGGAAATGTTAATTTTTGTCTTGATTTCCCATTGGTAAGAATACTGCAGCCTCCTTCTCTTTCCCTAGATTATTTGGTTACTTTAATCCCAATGTTGACTCTAGCTACTGCAGGCTTTGGTTTAACGGAATCTAGGTAAGAGATCAAGGTCAATTTACAATTTACTGTACACTTGTAATAGGAAAGGTGAAAAATATATGATAGGTTGTCAAGCAGCCATTTGCTGTATTTAAGCTCCACCCACAAGTATTTTATGTTGTTACACCAGAGCACCTACACTAGGACAGTTCTATGTGCTAATGTCCCTGCAATAATATCGCCATACGAAAATATCATCATATTTTTGGTGCAATACTAAGGCATGGAACCTGCAGGGGACACCCCCGCAACTCCTGCAACCCCCACATTATTTTTAAAGGAGCTGGGGACACCCTCGCAACCTCCACTCCTAAAAACCCCAAAAATGATCCCCCCAAAAAATATCACCTATGGCCGTTACAGACGACCATATATACGACGATATTTTTGGTGGGGATAATATGTAGTGATACCCACTAGGACATGTCAGTATCAGTGAAGTAAACAGTATTGCAGGATGATTAAACATTTCAGCCTTGACATGAATAATACATATTTTGGGATTTGTTACAACACAATGCCAAATCTGACGCATGTTGTTTTGACATGTTTCTTTTGACTTAAACTGACATGCTTGAGGATTCCTAAGACTAGCTGAAACGCATTTCCAGACAAGACATCTACTCCATGAATACACTGGGACTACCAGCCGTTGTCTTCACAGATGAAATGGACAATGGATCCTAGTGGTGTGCAAGGAGGGAGTCGAACTGACTGAAGGACTACAGAAAGCAAAATGTCAGACATTGGGGTCAAGTTGCGTTGCTGAACAGTCACGCATTGTCACAACAATTCCAGTCACACATTGTCACAACAATTCGGTTTTGATACTCTTTCTTTCTTAGTGTGTTTAATTTCGACCACACTAGGCCAATAGCAATAACAACTGTATTGCAGAAAAGTGAATTAAATCAGTTTTTTCTAGGCGTTATCATTGCATTTTATTTTGAAAAACGGAGGCAGGTCAAACCAGTGAAACAATTATTCAACTAAAGAAGCTTTTCACTTCCAAAGGAATCCTTTTTACCGCAAGGAAAGGAAATATAAGGGACAACAGTACAGCATTGTTCTATCTTCTTAGTCATCTCAATTTATAAGAAGACCTAGGTGAACTTGCCTTTCAACAAATCAGAAATACCCACATTTTGGGGGATTCGCTAAGGACAAACCTTAGATGTTATTCTGAAAATGCTTGCCTGAAGTCCGCCTATATGGCTTGTGATTACTGGCCAATCAGGATGCTCGGAACGCGGGCTCCACTTTATGATACTATTTTATGGTACAAGCCTGTGTTATGAGCAACCTGGGTAGCCAGCGTTGCCTTCTCTTCCCTTACTCACTATCCCTTCCCTCACCTCTTAGCACCTGTGTAGTTTCATTCATGGGTGCGTAGAGTGTGCTTACATTTCTTTTAAAAGAATTGTATCTTTGCTGCGTGACACCACGTCACACAGTGCTGACCCCGAAGCGTGTTTTCAATGTCGATGATGTCAGTAAAGGTACGCTTCATTTTATTTTTAAAGACTCCATTAGCACCCATGTAGGGTACTACCAGTGGTCTGGTAGTGTTTTAAAATATACAGTGGCCACAGCTTTCAGCTGTCTTTCAGCTGTCGCAACTATTCATGTCTTTCGGCCCACTAGCCAGAGCCATTGGCCCTGCCCAACCATTTTTTTTTAAAACCTCTACCGTACCACTAGCCATGGCCGTCGACTATGTATTTAGTGATGACTATGCTCATTTCTCTACATAGCACCTGATCCCTTGGAACTGGGTCACATAATTGGCAGGGACGCTTGATGGGTGCAGGCCTGCCTTCAATCACTAATGTAAGGGACACAGGTGCATGGTCAGAGAGTGTACGCAATCCCATCTCCACCCCCCGAACACATGGATATAGCGAACTGGGACACAGTAAAAAGTCAAGCCTTGAGAATTCCTTATGAACATGTGAGTAAAAATAGACGTCTCCTCCCTGTGGAATATTCTCTAAGCCTCCTCTAACCCCAGTTATCTTAGCAGCGTGGCGAATGAGACTGCATGTTAATAGTTGAGCCTGGAAGCAGGCAGCCTCTTGTCAAGCAGTGGGTCACGCACTAGATTAAAGTCATCCCCAATCAGTTTGTGTCTGTCAGCAAAGGCTAAGACTTGGGCTACAAAGGTGTCCAGAAAGTGATGTTGCCCCTCATTAGGGGCATACAAAGAGATTAGGGTAAATTGACCTTCCCACAACAGACTAATAACACAAATGTATCTTCCTTGTGGGTACCGCTAAACTGAGAGCTTGGTTTTAGTCACATCTGCCCCAAACAGTATGGCTTCCCCGCATTTCTTCTCCCCTCTGGAGGCAAAGAACTGCCTCGGATAAGCCCATGACCTCACACTCTACTCGTAGAGATGCAGCAGGTGTGTCGCCTGCAAAAAGACTATGGAGAAAGACATTTCCCCTGGTTTCCTGAGAACTGACTTTCTTTTCCCAGGAGGGTTCAGGCCATGGACATTCCACGTACCCATCAGTATGCTGTTTTTCCAATTATTTGTCACATCACCCATGGGTGCAACCTAGAGTCTGTAAGGATCTGGAATTCTGAAAGCCACCGCCCTTTTCTGTCATGTGAAAGATAATGACATACACCCCTACTCTGCAGTAATATATGGTAAGTTATTATAACTCCCTTTGCCCCCATTGCAACATAAACAATAAACAACAACTTAAGAAACACATAGGTCCGATTAGGAACTGAAATTGTGAGATATCTGTCTTGGAGGGACCACTATGTTAACCTTTTAAGAATACCACTCTCCCCTCTACCTCCACCCACTGGCATGTACCTGCGTGATTACCATCTCAGAACCAACAAACAGATATCAGTGGGCCCCACTCCTATGTATGCTCCATACTTCCACCATCCCAGCAGGAAATATTAGCAGAGCACCCTCACACCAGCTCCTCAGGTCTTCCGAGCCGGGACCTTCACCTTCTTACCTCTATCCATCTTCAAACATCTCTTAGAGCCCGCCTGATCCTGCTTAAACTCAGTGTCCGTGGTTCTTTCCCTCTCCTCTCCCTCACTCAACTGGCTTTCCCCCTCTTTAAGGCTTTTAATAGTCTACCTCCTGGCCTGGTGCAAGAAGAAAAGCATTGTGGGTAATCCTCAGCTGTAGCTAATGCCAATCTCCCTCAGCCAAACAGTCAGTGGGCAAAGATCTCTTCACTTTGCTGGGTTGGAGGATGCCAGGTCTTGGTATATTGAGATGGAAGCATTGTGAAAGGCAATCACTGGAGATGCCCTGGCAATCCCCATATTATGCTCTTTTAGGTTTGTCTTGGGAGCTGCATTCCACTTCCTCACACAGTGTGTCCTATCCATTTCAATCCCTGAATCAACCGGTAGGTCTAAGATTAAGCAAAAGAAGTTGGACACGAAGGAAGGCAGGTTGACATCCTGCCCCGATAGCGGGATACTGCAAAGGCAGATGTTGTTCCTGTGGGAATGATATTCCAAGTCCACCTGCTTGTCCTTCAAGGCCTTGCAGTGAGACTCCAAGGCTTCTATTTTGTTGGCCTATGAGCCCACCTCATATGACTGCTCATATGGCATGTCTTCCACTTCCAATACCCAGCTATCTGCTTTGGACTCTCTCTCTTGTCTAGCGCCATGATCTTGTGAGATAGCTCTGCCATGTTGTTATGGATCTCCTTGCAGATTTCTGTGAGAAACTCCTGCAAGAAAGCTTTAGTGGACATTTGGGAGAGCATGGGGAAAGCCGGTCCACCGCGTGAATCTGTGCAGTCACTGTCTCAGCACGCTTAGGGCCTGTCAGCTGGCTGCAGCATTGTGGAGATGTCTCCCTGCTTACGCGTTTCAGGGGTTTGGGCCATATTATAGGTTGGAAAGCCAAGGAGCTCTAGGATTTTTAATGACAGTGGGGAAGAGGCCACCACTGGGCTCCCCGCGGATTAGCCTAACACCAACACCCAAGAGTCACTTCTCATCCCAGGTTTCTACCTCTGCTTCACAGGAGGGTATGCTAGGCTGTACTCCGCTACGATGAGCCGCCAAGCTCCCAGAGCGCATCCCGACGAATGAGAGGAGCCCCTCCCCAGGACTACTTTAGGGCTCCCTCGTCCGTGAATGGAGAGGCCCCATGGGAGTTAAATAAGGAGGTCAGAGGAAGAGGACCCAGAGATTAAGCTGCCATTCAGGAGTTACCACAGGGCAACCCAGAGCCGTACTTCAGTGCCAAATGCCTTTCCCCTTGTACACTCACTCTGCAGGGGCCCCAGAGCTGCACACTGGACCTCTGTTAGATCTTGGACAAGGTTCCCCTTTCCAGTAATCCATCCACAAGCAGGTGATGGCCATCGGCTCACAGCACTCATCTCACCCCCATTTAATGAGCTGCATCCCGGCACAGAACAGCGGGTCATGGGCTCCACACGGGATCTGCCAAATAATGGAGCCAATCACAACTCTATTATGACACAGGCTCCAGAGGGCCCTTCTGCAATGAGCATCATGCAGCCTGTTATGGGCACTGCCATCTTGAGGTCAGACACACACCCACCACGAGGCAATGGAACTCTGGTCATGGGCTACCCCCACCTTGCAGAAGGCCACCGGGCAACTCCCCAGCTGTTCCGCTGGCCAGACCCGGCCAGGGCCAGCACACAGTACAAGAGCCGTTAAGGGTGGGGCTTGCAAGCTTTTGTCTGCTCTCAGATGCTGGATACTCCTAGGAAGCCATCCACACCGATGGCACTCCGAGCCATGCCCCTTGTATGTGCATTTTACTTTCTCTAACTCTATCTGCTAAATAAAATAGAGGTTTCACTTAGAAATAAAGCCAAAATGCTGTCAGCCCAATTGAAGAAAGTCTTTACAAAGCTGTCCAGATTTTCATTTATTCCAGCTATACAGTAATATTAGATGAAGAGCGTTCTAATCTTTCTTTTTTTTTGTCCTGGATTTTAACTGGTTTGATTTAGGGGCCTTTCTGGACATTTTAGAAGGGTTAGAATGGAAGTATTCCTTCTCTCGAGTTCACCGAATTGTGTGATTAGATGTGAATTGAGGCATATGTCATAATGAACAATCACAATTTGGAAAAAGTTACATTTGTATGCTAAAATATTGGATCCCCTGATAGATTCTCTCTTTTTAGACCTCAAATGATTCCTTTTTAAGGGTAATGTTGCATCATCAAAGGGGACCGTGAAGATGTATATCGACCTGTTCCTCGAGTTTGATTCAAATTTGAGTGGCTAGCGTTTAATCCATGAATCCTTTAATTTCTGATTGTCGCCGAAGGAGATCTGTAGCATATCCGAGGACGCATGGTGCCAATACATTAACCTCCTTTTTTGGGACACTGAACTGGATAAGAGTGGCAATATTGACATCAAAAGGCACTTTCCTAATGAGACTTTTGTATTTGAACTTGACGAAAAATCCTTGTGACCATTAGTAAGGGTAAGGTATCATGAGCTATGGGGCCTGGGGCCTTGCTAATGTCGTAATTAAAAGGGATCCTATTTTATGGGCTGAATATCGACATACCCTTTTTGTAAAAAATAGTGTGCTCTGTCAAGATACCTGACAGTTAGTGATCATCAATTCTTATTCCCATTCATAAAAAAGGGCTCTTATTCCGATCCTTGTAATTTCCATCTGTTGGCAATGCTGGACTCTAGCTGTAAGATCTTTGCTTCACTTCACTTCTATTGCGCCATCCTAATAGATGGGCAGAATCAAAAAATCGAATCAAATGCCAACTGACAGAATTCAGACAAAACTACAGCACGGTATATAGCATGTGGCCATCACACCTGCTTGCTGAGGATATCTCTCGACAGTTGGAGTGATGCTTATATTTAAGTTTTGTGTACTCTGCAGCCTTGAACTGGGTATCTCGTCCTCGATTATGGTAGAAAATGGAAGGATGGGGTATTCTCCCCACTTTGCTATATTTCATCAAGTTGTTATACACTAAGAACTATGTCTCTATTAGGTTCTCTCAAGATGCCACTTTTTCTAACCCTGTTACTACTAACAGGAGTCTTAAGCAGGGATGTGTGCGGGCCCCTTTGTATATAATCTTTATGCTGCAGATCTGGATGCTTCCTTGCATAAGGCTCATAATTTACCCCCCAAACTCACCATTGTACCTATTTCATGGTTATGGTATGACGGTACTTCTGTTCTGATTGACCAAACTCCCCCCTCCCCTCTTGTCATTCTCCGTTGCCCTGCTGTTGTCTTGTTAGCCCTCATGATGTGACATGAGTTTGCTTCTTGTTGTGTTCCCTTGAGTGACTCCCCACCACCTCCCTCTCCATTTGCCTGTTAATGCGTTGCGCAGTGCTGGCCTGGGCCCCTCTCCATCTCTCTTCTTCCAACTTTCCTCCTCGCACCCTCTATGGCATCTACTCCAACTGCTGCTCTATCCCCTACGCTATCAGTCTCACTAAATCTGTAAGGAAAAGGTTCAAGTGGGATATCCTGCTCTCCAACCCAGGCCTCCCTATTAATGTCACCTACAAAAGAGCTTCCTCGAGACAGACTCTCACCTCCATCCTCTTTGTCGTTCCCTCTCCAGACCGATGGACCCCTCATATGGTCTTGGTTCTCTCTCCTATCTCCTTCTAACCCATTAAAGGTGGCACTGGGTGGGAGGTCCTCTTGGCCTCCTTCCACTCCTCCAAGACCATCATTAATGTCTATCTGAATGGCACTTTCTTGGTACAGGGTCCTCGCCCAATCTCCTCCTTTTCGATAGGCATCTCCCGCATCTTATCAGCTTCCATCCTTGTCCTGATACTCCTACTAACAGCTCTCTGGCTCCTCTGTCAGATCCCCCTTCCGCCACATGTCTAGCAACTTCTTCCTCCTTTCTGGATACCATGCCACCTTCCAATACCACCGCTGCCAACTCCCAGGACCCTGTATCATCTCCACTGGGTTACCTTATTCCTGTACCGCACCCTGGAAGTCTTTATATTGTGAAAATCTCCACGTCGCTACTCTAAACTCTTGCTTTGCTGTCAAACCCTCCTCTGACATCTGCCACCTGCTCACAGAACTTGACCTGGATGTTGTTCTCACCAAGACATGGTTCACGGCCAGCTCTGTTAAGAGATTTGGCAGTCTCCTCCCTGGCGGCTACAAGATCCTCTCCGAGCCCAGTGCCAACCGACTCAGAGGTAGAGTAGCTCGGATCTTTCCGGAGTGGGTCCATGCTTTTGTCAATCCTACACAGAACTACTCCTCCTTTGAATGCCTGGTCTGCAGGCTCTCTATCTCTCCTGGCCTCTCTCTGACTGGTCACCATTTACAGGCAACCTCTCTCAGAATGGGCTGACCTCTCCTCTTCTCTCTTTGCCTCTACCTCTCAACTTCTCCTGAGACCTCAACATCCACCTGGATGCTTTTAATTCCTCCTCTGGTCTCTTCCACAACCTTTGTGACTCTCTCTCTCTCTCTCTCTCTCTCTCTCTCTCTCTCTCTCTCTCTCTCTCTCTCTCTCTCTCTCTCTCTCTCTCTCTCTCTCTCTCTCTCCATTCTTACCTCTGATCCGACACAATCTGCCGGACACACCTGGGATTTTCTCATCTCCTCAGATATCCCCCTCTCTAACCCTCTCATCACTCCTCTCTCTTTGACTGACCACTTTCAGCTTTCCTCTCAATTGAAATCCTATGTCCCTCTGACAAAGCCCAACCCAGCACTGCCACCTACCTTCTTGGTCATTCGGCCCAGAAAGCATGTGTCAGCTGATGCTTTTGCCTCTACTTTCTCTGCTGCTCCTACCTCTGTGGCAGACTCTCACACTGACACTGCCCTCGCTAACCTGCATCTCTCTATCTCCAACACTCTGGACATCCTTGCCCCTGTCATAAGAATCCATCTGAAGCCTACCTCCAAGTGCCCCTCTTGGTACGACTCTGACCTCGTCACCCTGAAATTCAAGTGCAGGATGGGTGAGAGGAAGAGGAGGGCTTCAGGCGCATCCTCAGACAAACTGGCCTGCCACCTGCTCCAAAGGCAATACAGACTCTCTGTCCTGTACAAGAAGAGAGTCGACAACCAAGCCTGCTTCTCTGCAGCCTCTAACAACACAGACAAACTCTTTGAAATCTGCAAGTAGCTGGCCAATCCTTCTGCAGTCTCCACCTCTCCAGTTTCCTCCCAGGCCTTCTTTATGGCTCAGGCTTCTCACTTCACCACTAAATGTCAAGACATCCTGTCTTTGCTCTCCCCTTCTTCTCCTTACACCTCTCTCACCCCTCCCCCCCCACCCTCCGGCTGCCTCTCCCTCTCATACTCCTCCTTTCTCCTCTTTCTCTCTGACAATACTTGGAAATGTTTCTAGACTAGTTTGATCTATAAAAGTGTCATCCGAACAGGTGCTTCCCTGCTCCCACAGAAAAATCAGGGACCACATTGACACCCTCGCTCCAGCCTTGGCCGATTTCTGCAATCACTCTTTCGCCACTGGATCTTTCCCTTCTCCCCTTGAGAACTCCCATGTGCTCCGGCCACTTAAAAAACCTTCTGCTGATCCTACCTATCTGGCAAACTATGGCCCGATCTCTATCACTCCTGTCCTGGGAAAACCCATGGAAAAGCTGGTCATCTCCCAGCATACTCTCCACAATGAATCTCTTGGCTGTCTCCATGACCATCAGTTTGGCTTCAGAGCATCCAGAGGTATGGAACCTGCTCTCCTGAACACCTGTGAAGATCTGATCTCTAATCTTGACTCCAGATTCCTTCTGTCCTCATCCACCTTGACCTTTTTTTTAAACAATTTTTATTATTTTATATTTACAAACATCACAGCACACCCAACAGTGAAGATATTAAATGTCCAAACATTGTTTGCTTTAACATGTGTTTAACACTGCCATCACTTTCCCTCCCTCCTTTAACTCAAGCTTACTCGTCGCACCTTCAATTTTATTCCTCCAGGGGCACCACTCCATCCGTGCTCCCCGAGGTGTCATGTTTGCTTGAACTGGACTGGTTGGGCTCAGTTAATGTGGCCACTAGCTGACTGCAGGCCGCTTCATACCATGCTACTGTTTGCACTTTGGCCCATTTCAGAAGGTCATGCCACCACACCTCTACCCTGGGTCTCTGGTCCGCTTTCCACCCCATAGCTATTCTGCGTTTGGCCAGGATGTAAGCCAAGTCCTTGAGTTTGCACACATGCTTCATTTTACGTGGTCTAGTAAATCCTCCCACTATGCATGCCCACACCCATTTTACATCTAGCTTAATACCTTTCTCAGAGAAGCGGTGGGTAACCTCCCCCCAGTATTTTCGAATCTCTGGGCATGCCCAAAACATGTGTATCACCCTTGCATTCACTTGCCAGCATTTGAGGCACATGTGTGTGTCTGTGTTCTTAAATTGAGCTATCTTTTGAGGAGTCATGTACGCTCTGTGGGTTACATATAGCTGGATCTGTTGTAATCTAGTGTTCCTGGACACCTTCTCATGGTACCTATGTGCTCTTTCCTAATGCCTGTCCTGCATGGGTTCCCCGGTGTCCTCCTCCCACTCTCGTCTCAACTGGGCCACCTCCTTCCCCACCCTGGACATTATCAGTTCATATATCGGGAATACCTCATGCCCTCCCTCCGAGATATCATACCTTGTCTCTATAGCCGATTCTGGTTGGTCTTCTAATACTATTTCCAACCATAAGGCTTTTATCTTCCTTACCAGTCTGATGTGGGTAATATATTGGCCGGGGTGTGCTCCGGTTTCTTCCATTAGTGTTGTGAATTCCAGTGCCCTTCCTTCCCACCACACATCCCCCAGTGTTGCTATGCCCACTGGTTCCCAGTGTCTACGTATCGTCTTTCTTAGTTGTTCGTCCACTCCCCTTAGTGTCACTAGCGGCACTTGAGGGGAGCACAGAGTCGGGTTCTCCATGATCTGTCATGGCTTGCGCCATGTCTTCCACCCCAGTTCTAACAGTTTCAGTCGCCCCTTTAGCTCTGACTTTGGCAGCCATATCAGTTCTTTCAGAAAGAAGGTGTGCATTCAGACCTCAGCAGTCTGGACTCTGCTGTTGTCTCTTCTGTTAGCCACTTGGCCACATACTGTAGTTGCCCCGTCAGATGATATATCTCAAAGTTAGGCAGTTTCATGCCTCCTCTCTCATACGCATTGTGTAACTTCCATAAGGCAATCCTATTTCTGGTGTTGTGCCAGATAAAACCTCTGTAGTTTACCAAAAAAGTGTTTGGGTAGTATATATGGGATATTCACAAAAGAGTGCAACAGCCTAGGCAATGCGACCATTTTCAGCAATGCCACGCTTCCCATCATAGCTAGGGGGAGTTTAGCCCACACCTTCATGCTGTTTTCAATATTAGCTACTGCTTTCTCTGTGTTGTATGTGTGTTCTTCTTCCACCTCATGAATATCAATCCCTAGGTATCTAAATGTGCTAGTCTCCCAGGGTATATGTAGTACCGGCAGATTATCTTGCGTAATTCCCTTGTATCTCCCTAGGGGAAATATACATGACTTCCCAGGGTTAACCTTGATGCCAGAGAATGACGCAAATTGTTCCATCACTTCTAGGATGTATTGCAGGTTTTCTTCTGGATACCGTAGGTATAGCAGCATGTCATCTGCATACAGTGATATAAGATGAGGCCCCTACCTAGTGTGGACCCCTATCTCTTCATATTGTTGCCTCAAGTACATCGCTAGGGGTTCCAGTGCAAGGATATACAGCATCGGAGACCATGGACAGCCTTGTCTGGTGCCCCTACTGAGCTGCCTTTTGTCCAAAATGATAGCTCCTGTTTTGACTCTGGCCATCAGCGAGCTATACAGCAGCTTCACCCACCTCAAATACCCGGGCCCCATTCCATATTCCTTCAAGGCCGCCATCAACCAGGGTCACCTTACTGAATGGAAGGCTTTCACCGCATCTAATGAGACTATTGCCACTTCGTTTGCATCTCTTTCTATCTGTTACATTATGCGATGGTGCAGTCTATGTTTATCAGCTATACTTCTACCCAGAACGTATCCTGTCTGGTCATAATGTATCAGTTTGCTTATAACCCGTCTAAGCCTGTTTGCCAGAACTGCCGTGAGTATTTTACTATCCTGGTTTAGCATTAGACTTATTTGGTTTGAGAAGCGGGATAATTATTGCCTCTCTCACAGAGATTCCAGTAGTCTCCCTACCTCAAAAGCCTCATTTAGCATTGTCAGTATCGAAGGGAGCACCCCCAACCTTTATGATTTATGAATCTCACTAGGGTGCCCATATGTTCCCGGGACTTTGCCAGTGGGCAACTGTCTGGCCACCATTTCTAACTCCTCCAATGTAATGGGGCGTCCAGAATCTCTTTCTCCTCTGCACTCAATTTAGGTAACCCGATGTCCTCTAATATCTCTCTCATCTCATTCTCATCTGCTCCTCCTGCATCTTTGTATAAGTGCTGGTAGAATTTTTGGAATCCCCTGTTTATGCTCTCTTGGGTATCTTATATTTGACCACTCTCTTCCCTTATCTCTCTTATTGCTGGTCTGGGCCTCTCCTGCTTGTATAGCCATGCCAACAGCCTTCCCGGCTTGTCTCCCCCCCAGCGTGTTGCCTTTCTATGTATTTCTTGTAATTTAAGTTACATAGTCTCTCCCAGTCTCTCTTTCAGTTTTTGCAACTCTTTTACTATGTCCCCCTGCAGCCCTTTGGATTTTGATATTACTGCCCCTCTCGTCACTACTTTTAATGCCTCCCACAGGGTGCTTTCCGATGCAATGCTGCTGGTGATTTTCTCGAAATATTCTATTATCTCCTCCCTCAGATGATCCCTGAACTCTATATCTTTCAGTGCTTCGACTGTGAGCCGCCATGTTGGGATCTTGGCTCTGGGGGGCTGATGTTGCCACTTCAGGATCAGAGGTGAGTGGTCTGATAAAACCCTTGCTTTGTATTCCGAACTTGCTATCTCCCCAATAAGTTCAGGGTTCACAAACATGTAGTCTAATCATGTGTACAGGTTTTGTGGAGCAGAGTAATGCGAATAGTGTCTATCGTGTGGGTGGTGCAGTCCCCATACGTCTTCTAAGTGGAGGTCGCCTAACAGGGTCTGCAGCATTTTGGCTGCGGGGGTGGGCCTATCCAGTTTTTTGTCTGACCTGTCCATCCTGAGGTCTAGTATGCAGCTAAAATCTCCACCCCAAACCACCACACCTCCCAGATATGGGCACATTTTACCATAAAGGGCCTTAAAGTAGGCCACTCTGTCCTGATTCGGGGCGCGTGTGTTAATGATACACAACTCCCTGTTTTCCACCATTCCCCGTATCACCACCATTCTCCCGTCCGCTTCCACTATGAACTGCAATAACTGAAAGGGTACATGTGGCGTTATCCAGGTGATTACCCCCTTAGCATATGCCGCGTTTGTTGCTCCGATAACGGTCCCCTTCCATTTTCTCCTTATCACCTTCTGTTTTTCTTTTGTAAGATGGGTTACCTGTAGCAAGGCAATATCTATTTTTTGCCTCCTCAGGTACATCATGATCTTGTTTCTTTTCAGGTAACTATTGAGTCCCCTGACATTCCAGGTTCTATCTTAAGGTCCCCCATCGCTCATCCACATCCCGTCGCTCTTCTGACCATCCGTGCCCACCTACTACCTTGCTGCTGCACGTAGATATAAGCTTGTTCCCTTACCAACTCTGCTACAAACTCCCCAACTCCCTCCCCATCCCCACCCTCCCCAACCCCAACAGTTGCTCAGCTCCATCTCTGGATCTCAGGCTCTCCCGCATTTAGTCCTACCCTGGCTATGCCGTTACTAGGAACCAAGCAGGGGGCTGCCACTCTACTGGCAACCAAACTAGCCTATCTAATGGGCTGCGAGTTGGGTCCTCTATGTCTCCCACATTTATGCTACCTTGTACCCTGCCTACCCCTATGCACTGCCCTTCTTCTTATTGTTATATACGGATCTACATTCCAGTCCCATTCTCATTGTTTATACAGCACCTCAGTCTTTGTGATCACCGCCTCACTTTGCGTTTCCGCCATCGCGCTGATCATGCGTCTCCGGCGGGCCATTCTGTGTATCCACCCAGTCCATAGTTTCTTCCGGAGTCTCGAAGAACAAAGCCCTGTTTTTTGTGAAATACTTTCAGTTTTGCCAGGTACATCAGCATGTATTTATAGTTCACTATGCGTAATCTTCTCTTAATTGCTCCAATGTTTAGTCAGTGTTGTTGCACCTGGAGAGTGTAATCCAGGTATGCTGTTATTGACGCAGATGCCCTCTGTATTGTACCCCCTTTCTGTAGGAATTCCAGGATCTTCTCCCTGTCTGAGTAATTTAATATCTTGGCAATGATCGGCCTTGGGGATGCTCCTGTTGCCGGTTTCTGTGTCAGTGCCCGGTGTGCTCTTTCCACTGCGAATCCTTGGGTGAGTGCCCCTCCTTCTATTTCTTGTAGCAGCATGGTTTCGATATAGTCAATGGGGTTCGATCCCTCCTCACCTTCCGGCAGCCCTACAATTCATATGTTGTTTCTTCGGGTCCGTCCTTTGGCTTCCTCTGCCCTATTTTCTAGGTTACTGACGTTGATGTAGTGTATGGATATCTGAAGCGTTTGCTGCGCCGGTGATCGTGTTCGATTTGACCTCCTTCTCCAGCTGGCCTGTGCGTTCCGCTATCGCTCTTACGTCTTGTCTTAATAAGTTAACGTCCACTTGTACTGCATCGATTTTGAATTCTAGGGACGTATTAAGGTTAGTCATGGCTGCTTCTAGTTTGGATTCCCATGCTACCTTTAAGTCTGCTATTGCGTCCAAGATCTGTTGGTCATTGCACGGTGGTACTGTGTCAAATTGCGAGTTCCTCTCTTTGCTTCTGGCTCCTTTCACTGGTTGGGGTATTTTTGTATAGTCTTCCATGGTGGGTTGCTTCCCCTTCGATTTGCCATACTAAACTGCAATTATCTGTGGATAAGTACACCCCCTTCATTTATTTATAGGACAATTTATGCGTAAAAACGCTGACAAGCATCCTTTCCAAAGGAATAGCCCTACTCAAAGGGAATATGTTATAGACAAATCGCAGTGAATATGTTTGAAGTTCATTTACTGAATTTTTTGCTCAAAATTCATTATAAAACATCCATTTGTAGAAAAACCACATATAACACAATGACATTTCATATATTACAAACCAATTTTAAAGATACACATATCACATCTAAAAAAACACATGTCATATCAAAACCAGTGATGACATTTCACCCATCCTTACTCACATCTGCTTTCATCCACATTCATACCATCCACCATTCGTACTGTGCAAAAAACCACAGTTATAATCACTCTGTTCTAGAGGTAGAGCACCCATCTATTAGGGCTTGAATGTTATTGTATAATTACAAAGGCCTATTTGACACTACATTTTTCTTTTCACAAAGTTAAACAAGACAAATGTTCAAACAAGCTTACTGATGAACATATACCAATTGCCTATATATTTTGCGGAAACTCAGAGAGGCCCAACTTGACAAAGTGGGCTCTCTGGTGTTGTCTACTCGAGTTTCGGGCACCGCAATAGAGATATAATATTTCTATCTGGTGCACCTCATCAGGACATATACATTGTTAGATACCAAAAACCAGTTCATATTAGCGTAGTTCAGCTCGATATGTAATGCGTGTCATCTAGGTGTTCAAAATATAACTTCTTTCCATTCTCAAACAGAGTTGCATACTTCTGTAGGTCAAACTGTGTTTCTGTGTGGGCCTCCAAAAAAGAGGAATAGCTGGGGTGAACCTGCGCACACTGAGGTCCAAGGCATTCTCAATAGGGTGTACTTAATGTAATGGACTTGTGCTGGCTGTCAATGCCTGCTGGGATTTCCCTCCTGGGCAGTATAATAATAATAATAATAATAATAATAATAATAATAATAATAATAATAAAGTTCCGTCTTAGGGTTGTAGCCTGTTTCTTTCAAGTTGGTATCACCCTGATGCATTTATTGATTCAGCGTGTTTGCTAACTCCACAGGGTATTGGACCCGTTCGCTGTGTTCCTCCAACCGGGTCTCGCCTGTGCATTTATGGGTCCTTGTTACGTGTGTCCAAACCATGCTCTTGGTTCTGGTCCAGGGGGCACCCATGCCGTGCATGCAAAAGGTCTCCCTCAGAGTCAGCCGATCTCCGTTCTTGAATCCCCTTCGATTTGGGCAGTTTTGATGCCATTTCAGTGCCTTTGGTTGGCCTCACTTCAGATGAGTGGGGTTTGAATATCCGTTTAATAGGCTTGTCGGAGCCTGTGCAGCTTTTGTCCCTGTTTTATGGAGGCTTCCCACTCTGCTAGCCTGGATCTGAATGTGCCTGTCACAAATTCTGTTCCTTGGTGTCCAGTAAGTAGGAGCACAGTATGATCTATAACACACTTCTGTGTTTATCACCTTACTCGGGCATCCGTTACATGGCCACTCATCTTGGACCTTGGGTCAGTTTGTATGTCGTCCTGCTCTCCGGCGATGCTTTTCCTTTAGCAGCCTTGGTTGTTACCCTCCGTTGCACTGCTGAGCGTGGTTTCATGCAGCCTCCCTCTTTGTCTGCACCAGTTCTCCAGTCTGTGGCACGTTTGCTGGCACAGTATGAGGTGCATCCCCTATGTGGTGTGGGGCGGCCTTTCCAATGTTCCAAGTGCTAGCCCTGCTGTCTTGGGCTTCCGCGCATATAATTTTGTGCCTCTGCCCCCGTTGCTAGGCACAGACACCTTTATCTTGATGTCCTGCTTCCCCGTAGCAATCTGTGGTGTGTGTCTTGCCACCGTGTGGTCTGGTGAGCCGACGTCCTGTGTTCCGTTTTTATTTTATTTTTAATTTTTGTTTATTTTATCCCTTTGGTGCTTGCGTTGCTCTGCCTCAGTGATTTGAGCCCCATCCGCCAGTGCGGTGTGGTTTCAGCACCTGCCAATCCCTGCTGATGTGCCTTCTCCTCTGTGGGGGGCCTCCGCTCTTCCTACAGACCAGCTGGTGTGTTTCCCCTGGATTGGAGTATCCCCCGCCGTGGGCGCACCATCTCTCAAAGCCTTCCTTGGGGCTTTGTGTCACACGGTCCCCCGGGTCACTTCTTTATACAATATGCGGTGGGAGCCGGCCCTCAGTTCTTCCTGGCTAGCCCTCCTCCGTACTGCATACCTTGCTTATTATGGGCCCCTGCCCGCTCCGTCATGCCCATATCATTTCACTTCCTGGACCTCGGCGCATCCCAGTCCTTTGTCTCCCGAAGCGGCCATCTTGTGTGGGCATACGTGATGAGCCCTTGTTTAATCCTTCACAGTTCTTAATTTCCTACATGTTAATATGCGATACCGGTACCGGCTAGGGCACTGGTTGCCTTTCTGCTTCTGTCAGCTGCCCTTCGTGTCAGGCGGTGTATGCGGCACATCTATCAGGCGCTTCTGTGTTTCTTTTCGCTCTGCTGGTGAGGTTTCCGCTGTCCTGCACTGCCGTGCCCGCGGCACACTCGCTTATGCCAGTCCTCTCTCCCGCGGTGCAGCGTCTCGTTACACACAACTCCGGGTTGCTGCTGTGTGTGGGTTCCGCGGATGTCAGCTCTCACTGTTTCCTCGCGGACATATCCTGACACTGCCCATTCATCTGCAGTTTCAATCCACCTGAGTCTTTTGTCCAGTGGGGGCGGCAATTTTAAAATGTGCGGTCATGCAGATCCCAAGACCGTTCTTTGCAGATATCTCTTGCCTTATTATTCAGATCTGGTCCTCACTTGGCGCGCTGGATGCGATTCACTTTTGCATAACTTCTCCTCTATTCGGATGCAGTTTGCAGTACATCTACTGGGTGAGCATCTGTCGGATTCTTCCAGGTCTGCAGGAGCTATGGAGCCACCCAGCCACTCAAATGGCTAGTTAGCCACACCCCCATCCACCTTGGCCTTTCCTCTGCTTTTGACACTGTAAATCACACCATACTGATGAATCGACTCCAAACCAACCCTGGCATCATAGATCAGGTCCTGGAGTGGTTGACCTCCTTCCTCCTGGACCGACCCTCCCAGGTCCATCTTGGGCCCTTTCTCTCACCTCTCTCTCCACAAGTGGTGTTACTCAGGGCTCTATCCTCTCACCCTGGATTTTCAATGTTTACTTGGCTTCTTTGGCCACCTGATCACCACCTTCTCCTCTAACTTTCAGTGCTATGCAAATGGCACTAAACTTTCTTTCAGTCTCCCCTCAGCCTCCTGTCCTCTCTGGCTCATTCCGGACTGTCTATCTGCGGTTCAGGAATGGTGCACCTCCAACGATCTCTGCCTTAATGCCAGTAAGATGGATATCCTTCTCATTTAGACCCCTGCTCTGGCTTTCCCTCTCTCTGGCAGTCCAACTTGGGCCCTCTTTCTTCGCCCTCCTGTGTGGCAAAAAACCTTGGGGTGTCATATTGAACTCCACTCTCTCCTTCTCTCAATACATTCATGGATCTTACCAAGAAGGCCCACTACCAGCTGCACCTCCACAGAGGTATTCTTCCATTTCTCACTCTCCACGAGAAGCTCACTGTCTCCTGAGCCCTAGTTCTCTCTAGGTTGGACAACTGCAACAGTCGTTTTCTCAATCCGCCTTTCTCTACTCCCCGCCCTCTGCAACTAATCCAAAACAAGATTGCAAGATTTATCCTTGGCCTCAAGCCCAGGGACCGTATCTCTCCAGCCCTGAAATCTCTCCAATGGCTCCCAGTGGCTGCAAGGATCAAGTTCAAGACCCTCTGCATTATTCTCAAGGCTTTCTGGGGCCAGGGTCCGCACTACATCCTACTCACTCTTCCAAAATACCTTCCTTTTAAAGCCCTTTGCTCAGCTACCCCAACTCTCTGAGGGTCAGACGTTTCTCCAGTCAGATAGTGGGGGGTAGATCTCTCACCTCTGCAGGTGCCTCCCACTGTAATGGCCTCCCTGCCCCTCACAAACTTGAGCTGGACCACCTGAAGTTCCAGAAGCAGCTCAAGACCTCATTTTCTCCTCTGCTTTCTCTCTCTGCCTCCCCTGCTGACTTACCTGTCTGCTGAGCCGACTGGTTGTGTGGTACCCTCGGAGTCGCAAAGGGCACCATGCTCCTCCATCATTAGTCTCCCTGCACTGCCTCCAGGCCTACCACCCACTTAGGGGCTGTATATGTAACCCTTACAGCCCGCTGCCGCCTTGCACTTACCCAGACCCATGCTGGCCTGGCTGCACTCACTCAGAGCAATGATGCCCTGATTGCACTTCCCCCTCCCTCTTCCTGCCCCTCCCCCTCTCTCTTCCCCCTGCATGTTGCATTGTTGCACCTGCACGATCTGAATGACACAAGGCCTAGTAAGATCGTTTGTCTTGTCCTCCCTCTGTCTCCCTTCCTTGTCGTATCGCGCCTAGAAACACTTGTGTACAGGTGCGTTATACACGACTTATATCATATCTTACAATGCTCGATTAATGCTCTTCACCAGTATGGCTTGGCTAATAAATTTACAATCAATCGGAGCAAGACAAAGATCATGATGCTCAACGGGAGTAGGCAACAAAGCATCCCCCTTCTTTTGGAATATTGGGGGGTATTGTTATTGTAGAGTCTTTTTTTTTACTTAGGACTCCCGATTAAGTCCTGGCCACCGGCACTGTATTATAAAGAGGATCTTACCCCCATTCGAAAGTGGCTGGTCAATAGAAATGTTATCATGCATAAGGATGGATGTCTATTCAAGGCATTTTGGAGGTTTACAAAAAGGGAGTGTGTATGCCCTTGGAACGATACCTGAACACCAAACAAAATGGTAGGTCTGCATTGAGGGGAAATCTTTATGTTCCTTACTGGACTTACCTCCATAGTACCTGTTTAGGCGGCTTGCTTGGAATTGGGCCTTCCTTCATTGCTGTCATATTTGAAAGTGTCGTGCTGCAGGATCTTTGCTAAGATTGCATGGGCAGAGGAAAAGCAGGACTCTTTACCGGCCCTGTTCTTTAGGCTTGTTCGTTATAGGCCCTGCCACACTGCCCACTAAGGCTTAATTAATATTGCAAAGACACATTTGACACATATTGATCTCCAGCTCCCTAAGGCATTTGAAGCCGGCGCATTTTTCTCTAAATTAAAAACTAAGACCTGGGACTGGGATCGTGGTCAATCCACTGAAACTTTAACGACCAAGACAATATATTCTGAATATTGGTTGCAGAGATTTCCACCAGCCTTTCCACAGTTATCTTTTCAAAATGTGTAATTTACCATTGAGGTGTTTTATTTTATACTATTGTAGAAGTCTGGGTACACAGGCCAAAGTGTAGGTTTACGTTAACACAGTAGGAGAACTATTTACCCTAAGGCAACAGTACCCTCTAGCGGTGACAACAAGCAAAGCTACTGCATTGGAGAAACATACAGGATAAACGTACATCCAGCGTTGTATTCTATTGTTCGATTAGATATTCGTTTAAATGTAATGATTCATTTTGGGCCTCCATTTACTCAGTTGACTCTCTGGTTATATCTGCAGTGGCACATGGTGTTTGTGGGTTTGGATTAATACCTCTGAGAACATTAGCTCTTATTCACTTTATAAAGAGGACTCTTCCATTTCTAGCTCGTGGGGTCCTTTACCAAAGTAGCTTGTATGTTTTCCTGCAAATAATGAAAGGAATTAATCTGGTTCCCACACTAGTCGTTTTGGGACCAACGATGGGTCTTCCACGACGTGAACATTTGTGCACATGTTTAAAGATAATTCTACCACTGAAACTATGAAACATCTACTGATATCTTGTCCAACCTTCATTGACCTAAGCACGTTGCACCTTTCAAAATGTGAATAGGTAACGACAAATGATGCTTCTGTGAATTAGTGGCAGAGATTGATGAGTGAGCACGTTTCAATAATCCTATCTCTTACCCGCATGTTGGACCTGCACATACTAAGTCCAACATGAATGAACTTCCTCCAGCACAGAGATAGAAGTGGCTATCCCCTGGAGTGTCACAAGCATCCCCCCACAGGAGATACATTGGAGAGTGGAGGACATCCCTCAAGGACACCATCCGTGTAGGTGCAAAAAATCAGGAGCTTTGGTTAGGCACATATCCACGCTGCTTTACAGGACTACTCTGTAAACCAAGGGATCTTGTTGTGGACACTACAAACCCAGGGACTGACAGAGAATCACAGAGGGTTCAAGCAAAGACCAAGGAAGAAGGTATCCAAGTGTCAGCTTTTAACTTGAGCAGCCCCAAGGCAAGAAGGGCCACCATCATTCTCTTCAGCATAAAAGGGCCACAGCAGCAGCTCTGCTCCCAGATCACCAGAAATAGCCTTCCAGAAGATCCACCTTATCTGAGATTACCCCTACTAACTACTGGCTTTCAGGACTTCAGAACGGCTACATGGGGTGACATCTGAGTATCAGGGCAGATGCCCATACAAGAAGCTGGAAAATGAAGCTCGGGCACCTATGACCCTCAACCTCACAAAGGCATCAATGCTCATTGGGGAGAGTAAGTCCCTGATATGAGAGGGTTGCACCATGGAGCACCTACCCAGAGAACGGCATCTCAAAATTTACCAACAAGTCATCATCCTCTCAAGCCAGCAACTCAACTTCTAGAGCCTCATCTCAGGACTCCTGAACCATAAAGAGGGAAGAAACAGGTGCCAAAAGTGCCCAGATTCGGAATTACATTCATACCTGCTAACATGTCACCGAAGCATACCCTACTTGCTACCACAGTACTCCCATTTTTGAGGTTTCGAGTAAAAGTTGAACTCAGGATAGTTCAGAAGATGCACCCCAAATCCACCAAAACAATGCAGGACACAGTCATCCAGCATAACGTCATCCCTGAAAAAGCCTAAGTGGTCTGCACAGATACCAAACCTCTCTTCAACAAGCATTCCCCCAGTTAAGATGGGCAGTTGGAAATTGGTGACTATCAAGCACATAGCTGAAACACAAAGTCACAAGCCATAGGCTTAGTGCAAAACCTACAAAGCACACCAGCCGTACTATTGAAACCATAATGAAAAGTTAGACAAATCCATAGACCGGGTAAGGCCATCACCAGACATCTGGCGTGAGATCAGTTTCATCACCAAAATAAAAACAATACTGTCTTTGTCAACCAAGTTCCATGTTCTATACCAACAACCATGTTGTTGACACACTTCAACAGAACAGTGTTAAGAACAGTATTTGTTTCGTCAGTAGACAGAAGGCAGCACCCAAAGAGGTTCAGCCAGAGGTCAGGTCCTAAAAATAAAGTGGGGGGACCAATTAACATACCAATTGAATGTGGCATAACCAGAAATTAGCATATCAAGGTGCACTCTGAAAAAAGTGGGGGGACTTCTGAAAAAAGTGAGGGACTCTGTCCATCCGTGTGTACCCTTGACTTGAGCCCTGGGTTCGGCGCCCTCTGTTTTCTTTCCATGGACTGTAATGAGGTTCAGGAGAACTCAGAACATCCTTTGCATCTATCACAGTGATAGATCCCAAAATAGGCTAGACGCAAGGAAACAACCATGTGTACATATTCAATGGCCACAACTGAATATGTACACAAGGACACAACCATGTGTACATATTCAATGGCCACAACTGTAACTGCAGGGATGTCATTTAGGGGTCGCCAGAGGTCGCTTGAGTGACCTCTGCTGATTGGCTGGCGACCGCTGCCAATCTCTTGCGACCGCTGAGGGGGCATGGCCATCTGAGGGGGCGTGCCACCACAGCAAGCATGGTGCTGCGTGGTTCCTCCATTTTGCCTCGCCTCGTGTGCTTCACACTGCTGCTGCCTGGTTCTCGCCGTCCCTCATCCTGGAAGAAGGTGAGAGTGTCAGACTGGAGTGAGAGCAGAGCAGTGCGGGGATTTGGTAGTGTGCTCTGCCTCTGCGGTGGTGGGTCCTCCTCTTGACGTTGTGTGGTGTGCTGCTGGTCACGGGCCGGTGCGTGGCCTGCAGGACCACGGCACCAGCGTGGCCACCCAGACAGGACTCACACCGTCACCAGCCTCGCAGCTTTCTGCATCTCTTAAAGTCGTACGTATGTTTGTTCAGACGACGTGCTTAAATAAAGCCGTGGATACGCCTGGCGACAGGCACTGCTTTGGGTCTGTTTGAACTAAGTTGTTACTTCACTGGGGAGGGGAGGCACGCAGCGTCTGCTGCTTGTGCTTCCACCTCATGGCACGCGGCCCCCATCCCTGGGAAACTTCTCGCTCTGTGCTGCTTCTTCACAGGCCCAGCAAAGAAGTGTGATGTGAGGAGCTCTGCGTATATCAGCAAAGCATGAAAAGGCAAAGCGTACATCGAACTTCAAATGGAAACCACACAAAATGCAGACACTGCTATTTCAATAATGTGCAGAAGATTAAAGGTTTACACAACTCATTATGGAAGCCCCTGGACGCCTCCACAATCCTTCTCCCCAATCTTCACATATACTGCCATTCAAATGTGTGTGCATGTCCGAACCTATCATGTCTCCAACGCTGGTTTATTCAAATGTCTTTGGGGTGATGTAGGAGGCTAGCGAGGGGGCATTGGATGGATCAATTGAAGTCATAAACACATTTTTGGCTGTTTTAAAGGGTTGCAGTGGTTGGATGAAACCATTGAACTCTACAGGATATACCCATAAATGAGGTATTTTAATGCAAAGTGATGCTGTCTACTCATCCAGACCTGCCTTTTTGCTTTGGATTATGGGACTTGTAGTTGTTTTCCCTTTATTATCTGAAAGACGGCAAAACACCAGAATTCCAAGGAAAAAAACAGAACTGGATGGCCTCACGCATGGACAAAGGACACTTGAGAGTTCTATGTAGAGCCCACTTATGCAAGTTTGGCGACGGTTGGTTAGTTGGATTAGAGGGAAAGGAAGATGCTGAAATCAGAAGTACCACACCAATCAGAAGTTGTATTGGTGTGTTTCTACATATTTGTGTTGCTTATACTTGGTTGTATATTCTTCAATGCCAATTTTTCACAGACGGCTTGAGGTTCATGTGTGTCACAGTGAAGAGTGAAAAGATTGTGTTGGGATTTTGGTTTAAATATTTGCCATGCCCCCCGATCGTGCACACCGAACTGCATGTTGAAGACATGTATCTTCCAGCACAATAAGTGATGACTTGTCGGAAGACTATTGTTGTGTACCTGTGTCTTGCAGTTTTCTACAGGGTAGCATGGATTGGCAGGGCACACAGTGGTCACTAGTGTTAGAATGACTGGAGGCAATGCAAGGCAGGGCGGAGGAAGGAAATGCAGGCCCAGTATTGAAACCCCTTCGCAGCAGGTGGGCGCTGCAGGTCACGATCGAGGTGCATTGACCAAGTTACATTCCTGTGCTGGAATAGCGGAGTGGTTCGAATAAAAGATGCACATGAGTGGAGCAGAGCGCTGTGCGAGTCAAGGAACCGCAAGAAAAGCAGCTCAGTAATGTGATAGGTCCACGCATGTCCTGAGCAATGTCACACATGAGTAATTTTGCATTCCATGGCAGGGGCGGGGGGCTCGCTGTGCAGCGTCTGCAGCTGCTCTTCAAGGAGATCTAACTGGTCCATCCGAGCACACCTATGGCAGGATCAGCGGGTCACTGGTTGTCAGTTTTGGTACCTTTAGGGGTTCAGGGCTGTTTGTCTTGACATTGAAGCTTCATTTCACGTGGTGGCAATACAAGGAGGCACGAGGGAACAATGCAATTGTGACTCTGCTTTCTTCATTCACACTGACTCAATGAAATTTCATGGCCCTCTCAACCTCACCTCAACCTTGGAAATACATGCTGCTGCAGCAGCCCAATAACAGTTCCCCCAGCAGCCGAAGGTGCAGTCAGTGATGAGTATTCTTTGCTATTCAATTGAATTTGAGGACCGCCATCCAGTGGAGTCTGGGTACCTGGGTCTAGCACATTGCAAGTTCTTCCTCTATGGTGGCCTCATGGTGATCAGTTCTGCAAGTGTGAGGCGGTGGATTTAATGGGAGGGAGGGCATGGCAAGATGCGAAACCTGGGGTTTTAATGTGTGCAGATCCAAAGAACACGCTGTGTGCTTGTGAAGGGGGAACTTGGAATTCCCTGTACTTTCTTGGGCAACGTACAATTTTTATCACAATAAGCATTGCACGTGTATTCGCGGACGTCTGTTGTTGTACATACAAACATAGCTGAGGAATTGTATTTGCCCACTTAATTGCGCTGATATAGTGTATGCTTTAGGAGAAAGTGACAATGTTGAAAAATGTTATGTGGCAGCAAAATATAAGTATTTGTTGTTTTCCTGTGTTATGTTGCCATATAACTCTGGGGTGACCCCATATCATATAGGTTGCATGTGTGCAGAACTAAATACGTTTTGGATTTAAGTTTTTTTCCGAATTTAACATGCTGTCAAATGTTTGCTGGCAGAGTACATACATTTCTCACGCACTCACTTCTTATACTTGTTTTGAAAGTAGTGTGAGAGTGCGATGGTAGTAATGTATAGAAACAAGAACTTGAAATGTTTTTTCCTCTTGAGTTATGCAAGCACTTTCAACAGATACAAGAAGATGATCAGGCAGCAGTATTTGCCAATGCACTAATCAAACCCATTTTAAACGTAGCTCTAGGTTCTGAAGGAGATGAAAATCAGAGACCTCTGGCTGTTTTGTGCAGTAGTAATGAAGTCCATGAAACAACTGCAAACAGTACAACACAACACTGAAGGAAACTTGTCAAATAAGAAGAAAATGGGGTAAGTGCCAAAATAATTGAAGACTGTGGATGCCATCAACTAAAAGAATACATGTTCTCTGGTGAAATATTCTCCCTCTCCCTTTTTATCTTGGCTTTCCCCTGTCCATATACCCGCCTATCTGCCCTTGTCCCCCCAGAATGTGATTTCTTTCTGTAGACCTGTTGAAATAACATGGCAAATCCACATAAAGAGGGGATTTGGGTTCATACACTTCCCATGGCAATATGGGACTTGATGCACTGCAACATATGATGATCCATTCTTGTATGAAATGTCACAATACAGGGATATTGTAACCATATTTTTCTTAGTGTACTGAGGGATAATGCTTTATGATGCCACTTCCTGTGATGTCAAAGGGGTGTGGTCAAATGGCATCACTTGTGATGTCACACGGGGGTGGACTCAAATGGCATCACGTCCTGTGATGTCACTCTTGGGGGGCGGGGAATTGTGATGTCACATCCGCCACCCCTTGCATTTTGGTGAAATGACGTCCCTGTGTAACTGGCCTACCACAAACAACCGATGTGAAACCCCACAATCTTTCATCCTACAAGGTGAAACAAGGAACTGGCTGAAGCTATTAGGCCATCACTAACTATGTCCCAGACACCTAGACTCCCTATTAGAAAATAATGCTTGTAACTATACATCAAGTACCACTAGAAAAGGCCCTGCTATACCCCATAAGCAAAATCAGCTATGAACCACAGATGTCCTATTTCTCAGGTAGTCCTAGAAATGCAGGAGTAGCAGAGGCCAACCTAAGCGATGCCCATGATTATAAGAGGACTAATGACTTGCTCCAAAAACAGGGTAATTTCCTTGATAGCAACATTAGGCCGAACCAACCAACCTACTGGTAACACCAAGTCCAACAAGGATAAGTTAATATAAAACCATAAAACACTATCTGGTCCAGACAAGGGGCAATTTGTACTACTCAAACCTGTCACCTCCGAAACCAGAGAGAGGGGGGCATTTCCCCCATCTAAGACTGTGGTTAGCAACTGGAGAAGAGCAGGAGGGGGAACCAGAGAGCTTTGATGCCTACCTCAATTATATTCCTGCCAGACGACCCAACCAGCAATGGCCTGAATGGCCAACAAAGTAGGGATGTCTGCAGGCCAGCCAGAAGAGGAACAAGCCACACCCAGTACTTTACAAAAATACAACAGGCACTTACACCTGGTGACAACTGCTGACACACGCATGTACACACACATGTGCAAACACACACACAGCCCATTTGTGTGGGGACAAGGCAATACATGAAGTGATGATATCAGTGATCACGTGAATAAAAATCTCTGTCCTACCTTTACAGGAAGCATGTTA
Source organism: Ambystoma mexicanum (assembly GCF_040938575.1). Taxonomy (NCBI): domain Eukaryota; kingdom Metazoa; phylum Chordata; class Amphibia; order Caudata; family Ambystomatidae; genus Ambystoma; species Ambystoma mexicanum. The sequence goes on along the minus strand of NC_090925.1, from coordinate 447,376,789 downwards.
TTAAAAGAACAACTACGCTGTGGAAGTGGCCAGACACTTAGTCAATCTGCAAGCACTGAGTGAGATACAGTAGCCAACAAGAGGAGTTTGTCATTATAAACATCCTGACACTGTGTCACCAATGAACATGCTCAAATAGACTTATAATCTCCATATACCCTGCCTACCATTGGTTATACTGTCACCTTTCAGCTGAAGTCATGAAGTCCCTCACCCACTACCACCTCCAGGTTACAGCAGTTTTCCTCACTGGTCAGGCAGGGATGCACATCTGTGCATACTAGGTATCATCTTAGCTTTGTTTTGTGTATAACTGAATCCTAAAAAACAGGAAACACAATTTCAGAATTCAGCCACCTGTGGGTACAGAAATTCCACCTGTGGGACCCATGGTATAATGTACTAACCATTGTGTTATACAGGTTCCACCAAATAGCAGAACATATTGAAACACACTATCCAATTAAAATGTAATTGTAAAAACATTTTCACTGAAAACAAAACATGTGTTCAGTATTATGTTTGTATCATGGAAACGTGTAGCTTCTTAATCATTCTTAGCCTGACAGTTACATCATCTGTTGAGGGTCAGACACATTTCTGCAAGAAGGAAAACATAACACAAAACTAGGATGTTGAACCCATACCTGAATTTGATTTACTCTGTACCTGAGGGGCAGCTTGCATAACATTAATATCAGCTGTTGGAATTGACAGGTTACCACAGTAACCAGTGTGAAGGTTGTTTTACAAGGCCAGGCACTCTTGACCGTACATGCAGAACATATAGCCTCTTTCGGTTGCTAATAACTCCATTCCTCGTGCATATTGGACTGAATAGAACCTACACCAGTGTCCTCGTGTAATTGAGATTAATATGGAACCTGCTGCAAAGAAAGGCAGGTTCAACAACAGCTGAGTGAGGTTGGGACAACATTTCAAGTCAGTCTGTCTGCTTGACCCTTTCTTTTAGACATTACCAAAAGCCCTTCCCAAATTGTGGGTGTGTGGGTGGGGGATAAAGGGTCTCCCCAGCAGAACCTGTAGCCAAACCACTGTGCTGTGGAAAGATTCAGAGGCAATATTTTGCTCACCCCTTATATCATGGTCAGTGTTCAAGCTTCCACTGCAAGAGCAGGGGATAGTGCCCAGACCAGTACTCACAGCAAGAGACTGAGCAGCCCAGCATGACCTATAGGACGTTTTACTGGTTGTAAAGCTGAGAGTGGGGAACAGCCATACACCAAGTAGTACAAATGTACATGAGACAGAGAGAATAACACAGTGACCACACTCCTATTCTTACCTACTCACTGCAACCTCAAGATTTCCTTCATGGGCATCAGCAATCCACACATCCCCATGCATTGCTCCTTCATTAACTCATGGCCAAAGACTGGGCTACAGTGTGCACCAGTGCTATTGCCTTCTGCTGCTTATTCCCGGTGCTTCACCATTTGCAGGCCTAAGGAGATGCATCCCCACCCATCCACAAGCAACGTCACCCCTTACACTCACCCCAGCAGAAGCTCCAGGGATGCCCTATGGTCACCAGGCCTGTGCCGCCTATCTCCTCCTGAAGCCCAAGACAAGTTGTGACTGAAGGGGTATAACAAACATCATGCTTGGAAACACAAACCTCAGAATTGTGATAAAACCCTCAGCAAAACAACAGACCATCACAGCCGGCCTCTTCAAGAGTTACGGTCCAGAAGGATAGAATGCAAACAGCTCCTCCACTGTCATACATGAGTCTGGGCAATCCTAGCATGCAGCCTAGCAGATGTTGCAGGGATGCCCATACTCACTAGGCATGGGTCCAGAAGAGACTGAGGATAAATACAAAAACGGCTTCCTTATTCCCACAAAGCCCATTAGTGTGGGCCAAACTTTGGGAAAACACAAGACCAGCCCAGTTGGGCTTTTCAGAATGCCCTGTTCGGAAGGACAGAAAGCAAACATGATGATTATGTGACATGCCAGGTGCTTTATACAACAGACTGTGAGGGGGAGGGGCTAAACCAAGACAAAATATATGTTTCAATGAAATTATAAATGTTCTTTCTTAACACGCTTAATACAGGAAACCAGTTTCTAAGGGCAAAACTGGGATTTGAACTTGTGTTGCTATTTGTTGTTTTGCTTCCATGACAAATGCATACCCCCTGAGCTATCGTCCCGGCCTAAACCTCTAGTTGTTTCAGAAGGTGGATAGGTGTCAGAAGTAAGTTAAGTAAGAAATGTGAGGATGAAGTGGGACAAACAGATATTAACTTTAATATTTTAGGATTTTCTAAACATAGTAAAGAGCACTAATATTTTTTTTAATACCAATTTGAAAAATCTCAATATCTATAAAGCACAACTTTTTTTAAATCTTGTTCATGATTTCCTGCATGTCTCAACACTTAAGGCCTCATTCAAAGTTGGGAGGTAATGCTAAAACCTGCAGTATTTTCTAAATACTACCTGTTTTAGTAACCACCTCATTACAGATAAGAATGCTACTTCCCTCTGGTGGTATTCCAAGGGAACACTACCAGTGCTTAAAAACCTTATTACAAGGAGGTATTCTTTCTTGAAAGTCTTCAGATTGTTACCTCTACTCAAGACTCTAGAGATGGTGGTAAAAACTGTACACAGTCCCCAAACAATTATTTCTTTTTTTCCCGTACTGGAGGGCAGCACACTTGTCTGCCTTCAACACAGGGAAAAAACCTTTGGGATGAGGACATTGGAATGTTAATGGAACCCAAGACCCTTTTCCTAATGCTGCTTCTTTCAGGTGTGAGGTAGATGGATGAATGTGGGGCGAATCAAAGACAAATGGTGATTGTTTGAGATTTAATTGAGAGAGGTGCCAGAAAATGCACTATTGTATTTATGATTTCCACATCCTACTCGCTATCACAGTAGCACACCTGAGAGATAACACTCAACAAATGTGGATAATGCCACAAATGAAATCGTTCTAGGAAAAATATGAGGCCTTGAGTTGATTTCCCCCAAAGACTGGGTTTCTTTTTAAAAATGTCAAGTGAATACAGGAGATGCAGAAAAAAATGTTTTTAAAATAAAAATTAATTTCTGAAAATGCAGAGGCATGATTGTGTGAAAAATATAATCTTTTTCTACTTTATTATTAAAAAGGGTCTGCCAAAAGAGGTGTAAAAAGCACTAGACAAATCGTAGGTATCGAGGCGAAGATGTGGGCCAAAATACAGAGCATACTAATACACCATTGTAAGAGGATAAAAGATCGTGACAAGGAAACGGCCCAGAAGTGGCAAGCAGAGGAAGCTAAATTAGTACAAAGAAATGAGCTAAAATTGTTGTAGAGGCGTCAGTGTCCACATCAGTGCACATGGAGATGGCAGAAAACACCCAAGAGTTTGCAAACACTAGAATTTCTGCAGTTTGTTCAGAAGGAGGTCAAGGACAGTGGGGAGGGGGTCCACAGTGCCCTGGCCCACAATGGAAACAAGGAGCAGCGAGGAAGAGGTTTCGAGGAGCAAGGGTGGAAAGTTTTGGAAGAATGGGGCTGAGAGGGGGAGGGATGGGCATTCACAATGTTGGAACTGTGGGGATTGGGGGCATTTTTCAAGAGAATGCAGGAGCAGACCAGGGAAGGGGTATAACTATGGCCCATCATCCCAGGGACCCCCGCAAGGGCCAACACCCAGGATGACTTCTATACCCTGTGAGACACACCAGGCCTACACCCAGTTACCTCTGCAGGTACATGGTCCACCAGTGCAACAGCACCAAACAGTACAACAGTACACACCCTAGCACACCTTCCAACAGGGACGTGGCACAACCCAATTCAACAGAACACCAGTACGGTCACCCACTTTCGAGGCACAGCCATGGTGGGGGGAAACTTCTTTTCCTTTAATACTAACTGGCATAACTCTTGACACGCAAGGCTTCTCTGGGGCTATTTCTATAGTTCCATAAACCAAAGAGCTGGACATAAAGGTGGGAGGGAGTGTTAAGCAGAATTATATGAAGTAACCTTTGGGAACACCACACACAATTAGGACTAAAAGTGACAGTACAAATTCAACTTTGGTACAAGCCTGTACTACACAGTAAAGTGGTAGCAATTGCTGAGCCTGTACTACAGAGTAAAGTGAGCGGTATCAATAGTTACACATAGGATAGCAATTACTATGATTCAAACAATCACTGACTCAAGGTTTCTGAGTAAAAGAATATACATTTATTTACACATCAGTTATTAAACATTTCACTATTATCAAGCAGTTGAAAAATCACAATCTTAATAGACCACACCACACTCAATAGATTCTGGACAAGTTAGGCTCAATATTAAGTGTGAGCAAATGGCACTCTAGTAATTTAAAAGGGAAGGAAAGAAAAAGTTAGACAGAAATTGAGCAGCGCCAACAAGTAAGTAAGCAGGGCAATCTCGAAAAAAGAACTACAGTGAGGAAATCAAATTCAAGGGGCCTGGCCCAAATTCAATGGACCAAAGTCTTTGCAGAGATCACACAGTTCAGGGTAGTTTGCGGTTAAGTATTTGCCAAGAGTTCAGAACAAAGTTGGCTGGATAAAAAGTTACTTTAAAGAATAAAGAAGGACAAGCCCTTGGATTGGCGAAAGATTTCACACACTTTCACCGTGGCTGGACGAAATGAACAACGGGTTAGCACAGAACCTTTAGAGCAGAAGAATGCTGTAGCTGAGGCAGACGTTCCTGGCAGGTCCTGCAGGCTCACGTTTCCTGAAGCGACTGTCGGACTGACAAGAAGGAGGAAGACTGGAGGGTCCGGCACTGCTCAGGGACGAAACCATCAGTGGAGCAAAGTGACGAACAAAAGATGCGCTCCTTAAACCCCAAGCAGGGTCCGACCTTACTGGCTATCCGGTTCACTGTAGCTGTGCACAGCAAAGTCGACCAGAGGAGGGAGGCCTGGCTTGCAGTTTGGCGAACTGGTTGTTCCCACGAGCTCAAGGGGAGAAGATTCCTTGCAGATCTTCCCTGTCGTCGAATTTCGGAGATTCAGACATGCAGAAGGGCTTCACCGGGAGGTTCAGTCGTGGTAGAGGTCCTCTTCAGTCAGCTTCTCTTCAGTTCTCTCGATCCAGTGGCGACTCTGCCTTCTCAGTCCCAGAGACCTGCTTTTTATGCAGTTTTCCCCCATTCACACAGCCTGGCTGTCAATCACACAGCAGGTTGGCTGTCCTGGTGGGTGCCTAAGGAGGGTTTCTGTGCAGAAGCCTGCCAAAGGTCTGCAAACAAAGGGACCAAACCTAGTTTGATGCTCAGAGTGAAACACGAGAAAGACCTTCACAAAAAGAAATGGCGAATAAACCCAGCTGGAACAAAATAAAAACAAATATGGTCCAGCGGGTTTAAGTTTGAGGTTACTAAGATAGCCTAAATCAATACCAGGGCTATTTATTATAACCGCAGTACGAAAAATAGGGTAGATACCACTGCCACCAGCCAAGTCTTAATTAAAAGGGAAAAAAACAATGTTCCATGAGAGACCGACAAAAAAGGGATGACTATTAACCCTTTCCAGTATCTATGTAAGATAGTTTGTACCCGGGTCTGTAGTTTTAAAAAGACTAATAACGTCACTGGCAACTTTACATGTTCTGGAAGACAGTAGTCAGTCCCAGAAAATGGAGTCTCAGTTGGGAAGTCTAGAAATACAACCCTGTGTCACTGCACTGAAGGTGCTGTGTAACACACAGTAAAAATATGATGCATGATGCCTATGGAGTAGGTGAGGCACCACAAGCTATGAACACAAAAATGTTAAATACACACAGCAAAATACATGTAAGAGTAGGAAAAAGGGTCCACACCCTTACCAGGTGAAAAACATAAATCCTAGAAATCCAGCAAAGCTGCTGAGGGTCTCAGTAGGTAAGGGAAATTAGCCATTTTGGAGAATTCTCCCTAACAGGGAGAGTGGTGCATGCTACCTTATTGTATTCTGAACGTTCTCATGTCAATCTATTGGGCAGAGACCTGCTCAGCAAATTGAACATGACAATCTCATTCACAGACCAGAGGATTGTTTGTGACATGCCAGGAATGTGCACAATAAGAGCAATGGTAGTAATACCATTGTACTGGCAGGGGAGGTAGTGGTCCGTTGGATACCCATAGATCCAGACATGTTTATATATGGAATATCAGTACTAATGGAGGCGGTGTCGCAGATTGACAAGAACTATTGGAGAGTGCCGATATATTTTATCTTTTGCACTATGGTGTTCCCGGAGTTGGTGGTGGGCACAATATTGTCCCAAAGACCTGCAAGGGTTGTTGGTGTCAGCAAAGAGAGTGTTCGTGCAAGGGACAGACAGGGATGGGTGCGAGTGGCACGCAACGCTTTGCATTGACCCCACTGTACCTCTGAAGGTGGTGACAGATGCAGAATTATTTGAAAATCATGAAGGTGATGGAAAAATAATACTAGAAATGTATATCCCCTGTGAAATCATGGTACAGTATTGAAGAATGATGGATGTTGTGGCCCCACCCCGTTTCATTGAAGCAGACCTAAAATATGTACCTAAAGCGGTTGTGGACCACAATCAACACAATGTAAGGCTTTTACACGAAGTTACCCCAGTACACATAACACTAAAAGTAGAGGCAGTGCTGCATTGGGTGAAGCAGTGCTCACTATCAAGAGAAGCAGAGGAGGTAAGTAAAGACACAATACAGGCCCTGCTCGACCAAAGTATAATAGTGCCATCCACATCCCTGTGTAAAGGCAATGGGGGCAATTGGAGGATGATCCAGGACTTATGCCCTCTAAACAATGTGGTACAAAAGGAATTTCCTCTGGTCCCTAACCCTGCCATCATTCTATGTAGTATCACCAAGGAGGCGACCCACTTTACAGTTGTGGATTTAAAAAACACCTTCTTTTGATACCTTTGCACACCGATTCGCAGTACCTGACAGAAATTACCCATGGCGGAATGCGCTTCGAACACACTTGTTTGCCTCAGGGGTACTGTGAGAGCCCAAGCATTTTTAACAGAATATCGCATGCTGATTTAGGAAACATTCAACTATCCAGTAGGTGGATGATTTGCTTGAATGTAGTGACAGCAGCACTTCCGGAGGGACTCTGTCACACTCCTGCAATTGCTTGCCTGTAAGGGGTACAAGATTGACAAGGCAAAACTACAGTATTGCGAGCAGGAAGTGCTGTATCTAGGACAGATAATATCAGAGAATGGCAAAATGATCATACAAGTTCAAGCGGCATCTGTGCGCGCCACACCCTGATGCACCACAGTTAAAGACATACAACATTTTTTAGGGTTATGGAACTACTACAGAGCATTGATTTTGGACTATGCAGCATATAACAGACTGCTCATGCAGCCCCTAAAGAAGCACAGAAAAGCGATAACAAACTAGAGTGGACAGCAGACATGATACAAACGTTCAATGATCAACATTACTGTAAATATGTATAACAGCAGTAATGAGCATATTAACAACTATAGCAGACAAACAGGTACACCTGTACGTATGAGCATGAGTATATTAGAACATTTTTCCCAATTGTTCTTAAGATCATTTTTCGTAACGTAAGCATTCATGATGATATTAGCAATAGAAGTGTTGTGAACAAACACATAGGGCCACATAGGAGAATGAAAAGGCAAGCATGGAGACTGAAATATGATGCCTACCATCGGCTAGGCCTTGATGCTATTGAAGATGTGTGACATACTCAGATGACCAACAGTCGGTACAGTCGGTACATGGATATGAGTGTGGTAGGGAGCGAAACAGCAAATGGTAGCTGTTATGTGTACCAATCATAGAGGCACAGTGCCTGGTTCATTTTGCACCATGTAGGGTTAAGGGCACCTTCCAGGCACACAGTGTTCAGATCCCCTGCAATGTAACAATAGTCCAAGAGACACTCAATGCTTACAGCAACCATATTTGGTGATCCAAGGACTTAAATATATAAACAACAGATGGCAAGCGACTACACTCAGCTCCATGGCAGAGGGGCTCCTAGGATATGAAGAGGGGCTACTGGCTGGAGTGGAAGAAACTTGCACACAAATTTGGACAATGGAAAAACCAGTGAAAGTGCAATGAGAAGAAACTTATGAACTTTGCTTCCACAGTGAAATAACTATTTTTATCGTTTCTAATGAACGCTGCAATAATACTCTACTGATTCCAGACCTGAAAAGAGGCACATTGGCAGTGATGGATTACTACTGGGTCTGCAGCCAACAAGCATACTAGCACCTCCCGCCATCATGAAAGGGCTACTGTTTGCTAGCAACGCTGCACTCAGCACTATTGGTAATCCCGGAAGAACATTTGCAAGAGGGGTCAATACCCAATACAGCCCGGACCGTTACTCTCGCATTTGAAGAATAGAACATGTTACCACCACCAGAGTTTCACATCCTACCTGGAAGAGGGCAAAATGAAAATCTGCAGAGGAAGAAGAGATCAAACTACCCATCAAGAGACTCTTGTGCTTTGCTCAATGAAATGACTGATGAATACCGATTTTTCACCTCAGCGGAAACATTCTCCTCTTCCCTATTGATACCTGACGTACAGGCTGTGACAAATGCAAAATGGCTGCAGATTGTATGCTGGGAAATGGACCAGTTGGCAAATGCACCATGCATGGGTTCAATTTCAAAAGGGTTGAGATGAGCAACCTGAGACTGATGACGATGCAGAATTGCTACATCTTTGATATGTTGACGCCAATGGAAAGATGTGTGTGCCAAAACATTGCTGATTCCTGCTGCACATTCATACCTCCTGAAGGCACAGAGAACGGGTCATTATCTCACATAATTGCAGCTGTACATGGTCTAGGAGTTTGCATGAAGAAAGAAGGGGGAATACAAGGAAATTACTAGTTTGATGTTGCATTCGATTGGGCCCCATCCTGGTTGGGCACCATCGAGAAGAGGCTGGTGTCTGTCATTGTGGTCATCTTGGTCATCTTCTGCACCTGTCAAATGGCTCTCCAGTGTTGTGCCAAAGCAGTGCCTAATAGCGTAACAATGATTGTGTCAATTGGGGTTTCAAAGGTACCTTGCAATACAAAAGATAGTGAAATAGAGACTGACCACTCCATCCCTCACATGGTTCCCATCCCCTATGGAGACGAAGTAGACCATTTGTTTCACATCATTATTGTTCCACCCCCTGACCTTGAGAATTATAAAGAGGTATAAGTGAATCTGGCAGGTGATGGGGGATGTATCTATATGACATTCACACCTGAGGAGTATGCGTGGTCAGGGGAGAGTCTACGGTCTGTGAGTAGGGCCTGGATACCAGAAAAGTGAACCCCACCATATGAGGAGGTGGTGAGAAGGAAGAACGAGTGCATATATGGAGGAGTTTGTTACTGTGAAAGTCATGAAAGGGGGGAGTTTTGGGAAGAGAGCAAGCTCATCCAACCCCCTAGGTGCTTTAAGGTAAGGTGAGCTCCATTGAAAGAACTATAATAAACCAGGGGGGAGAGGGGTGTCCTAAAAGTCCCCACACAATCATGACATTGTATACAATTTAGACATATAGACATGGTGCACGTATATAAGTGAATGCCCTTTTTGTAGATATTAGTAGCCATAGTCAAAGCACAGGGCCTGCACGGCCATGCAGTATTCAGTGTGTTTGACACAGGCCACGGGCCTGAAGGGGAAATCTGGATAGGCTCAAACGTTGAGGAGAGAGGCCAAGGGTGCAACTTCCACAGAAAACCTTCTTTGTTTTAAGGTTGTTGCCAATATGTTTGTTCTAAAAAGAATGTGTCCTGCACGGCCACGAGACAGAACTGGGCGTCTTGGTGTATGTGTTAGCACAAAGAGGCCAATGCAAGCCTCCAACCTGCACCCAGTTAACTACGAGTTATAAACCCTACAACTGCCCTAGTCCTGAGACCTCTGAATTCCAAGACACCAGTTGACCCCAGCCCACCAACCATAAACCAATCAACTATAAAGATCTGACAGTATGGTCATCCAACCTTTATTTTACAATGGCATGGTTTGTAGTGCGAGGTACAAGGAGGGATACATTATATAGTTCAAAGGCCAGGGTGAAAACCTGGGGAGCTGATGATGCGATCGGGAATGAGTCAAGCATATGTGGGTCAGGTTAACCTTGAAACTACCCCTGTGCCAGACTTCGAGCCTGCCAGGTGCATTGTATAATGACACAGTAGCATTGTTCACAAATTTAGCGAAGTGCTTCCTTGGCCTAGGTTCCTTGGAGATGATGAGCCCAGCATAACCCACAAGATGGAAGATGGACAGACTGGGCTGGGACCAATGACCTGGCATCCCCTATGGATCAGGCCAACCATGTACAGGGTCGCACCAACCAGCCATGCAGGTTTTCACTGTCTCCGATGTTCTTTGCTGTTGCACCTATTGTTGTCAAAATAAATAAATACTTGTTTTACTTGCAAGAGCATATTGGGGCTTTTTCCCCAGTGGGTTGTATTTTTTCTGGTGTGAGCGTTTAGGGTCATGCCTCCACAGGGCAGTAAACTGACATACCACAAATATGAACTCCATGGTTCTCACACAAGAGGAACATATAGAGTGGACAGATGGCTTATTTTACGACAAAAGCAGATTCATTCATTAGATGGCACGTTTTGACTATGCTCTCTCATACAAAGCTGCCAGCTGCAAAACTAATGCAAACCAACAAAGCAGATCTGTCATCTCACTTCCAATCAATCAATGACTGACCTTGTCATATAGATTTGTTTACAGGTGTCATGTGCTAGACCATGAGTCCTTAGCCTACAGTTTAAATCCAGGGCATGGTCAAATATTATATTTTACATAGAGAGAATATGTTTGCTCATTCTTCTGTAGCCATATGTCTTAGAAAAAAACAAACCCTAAAGAGTTTCTCAGTCATCTCTTCATTTGACATCAAATTCGCAATATGATTTTTAATAATTAACACAATTGTTAAAATACCTAACATTATGAAGCAATGCGGAAAATATGTTTGTTGCATACCCAAGCATGTGTCTGCAAACACAGATTTCAGAAATCATTATTTCATTAAATCAGCATATTGCTGACATGAATTTATTAAAGAAGAAGAACAAAATGGTCTTCAGCAGTGTAGAATAAATGATGCCCCCTCCTTTGCTTATGTCAAAAATAAAATATAAAAATAATAATCATCCAATGAAGATTGGGCATGTGCATTCTTTATATGTGTCTAACTGTGAGGTTGGCCAAATGGAAATACACAGGTCCAACACATAGTGTGACATAATTATGACAGCAAGGGTGATTCCAGACTGGACATGCTTTACACTTATTAAAGCTCTTGAGACTCAGGTAAGATTTATGCCACTCATGGCAGTCGCATGCACAAGCTGCTAGTATCACAGCTAATATAACTGTATTCTGAAAATATGAAACTGAATGGGCATTATATTTCAATTACAGTGATATTGAGAACAATGGTTTTACTCTGAACCCCTCCACTAATGAAACATATAATACCTCACCAAGAACAGTGGTGAGTAAGCAGTTCAAAATCTTGTAATAAGGCTAACCAGTATCAGTTAACATTATACATTATTAATAATGGCACCTACTTATTTAATTTTTTCGAATATAAGTATTGGAGATCATTGAACAAGCTTCAATACCCTACATTCAATGGTGGAAACATTGACATAATTGGGTGAGTGCTTTGTAACTCCAAGTTCACTTAACATCGGAAACCGGACACAGCATGGTTAGAATTGACAGGGAAATCTGCACCCTGTGGGACTGGAAAGATTCTAATTAGATCATGAAAGTGAATGAACTGTTACTTACCAATCACATCAGGTGCAATTTTCACTTGGAAGTGTGGTTGTCTAGCTACTCTCAGATTAAGAGCATGGAATAATAATGTTAATTAAGATACACCAGTACATGATGGGATAATAATGTAGCACTAGTTCGGAGATGTCACGCCATTTTTATTGTTATACTCTGACAGTATTGTGCAACCAATTCGTCCTCACTAATTATTATTATATATTATTATTATTATTATTATTATTATTATTATTATTATTATTACTGTTATTATTTCTTTCTTATCCCCCCAAAAAAAACTTCTCTCTGCTCATTTATCTTTGTGGCTACTTAACTTCAGCAGATGTATGTGATAATAGATTACTGCCAACCAATCAACGATCTGTTAAACCAGTTTATAATGACTCATAAAGGATCACATTAACATAATGAATGATTTGTATACATGTTTTGTTATACCTGAGATAATGGCACTGATGGACAACATTTGCCCATGTTAAGCCTTGAAAAGTTCTGGAATGGTTGAAACACGTGTCAGCAAGGGCACTTTTGTTTTATTTGATTTATTGTTTATATTTTATTTTTGCCATGATCTGAGCAATAAGACTGACTATTTGTTTTCTTGTTCTGTACAAATTATATGAGTTGTATTTGACAAAAGAGCTGACTATAGGATTATTGCTTTATTATATATAATCTAATTGCATATTCTTACAATTCACAGATAAGCACAATTATTCTGGTATAGAAATGTTAAACATGTTGGACACAACATAGGCCAGGGCAGAGTCTATGTACACTAGAATCTATAGCCATCCCATTCTATTTTGAGTGTTTTTCCATCAACTTTCAACCTAAGCACATCTTAATTCCTGGACGGCCCTCTTCGTTGTATTGACATAATTCTGACATAAGCATGGGGACTTTGGACCCTTTTCAAATAGTGTTAGCACAGAGGAGAGCATTCTGACATTGGAAATGCTCCTGGGAAGAGGATTGCCTATCCCCATTAGATGAGTGCTAAATCTGGAAACCTGGAAACCATCAGGAACATTGGGTCTTGTTTATGAGGGATTTTGAACCAACTTAACATGGATGCAAACTTAATTTCCTGAAAACGGCTGGAACAGACCAGGAGGGACCTGCTGAATGGGAAATGCCCAATCCACTCCTGGTTCCATGCCATTAAAGATCAATTTAAAGTGAGCTTGAAAGCTCCCCAAATGTAATTAGGTAAACCCCTATGATCATTGCCCTACGTCCCTGGAGTACTAGGACATTGGAAGGTAATTTCTACTAAGGGGTGCCCATTCCAAATAGAAACATCCTAATAATTGGTTTGAAAGGTTACAGTGTGTCACATTATTTTTAAACTTTAGTGAGATTTGACAGCATATATAAACAGTGCAGTTTTAGTAGTGTGAGTTATATCCTGATTTCATTTTATTTGAAACTGAAGGATATCACATTCAAAGAAATGCAAAACTGCTTTCTAGGTGTTGTGAGTACTCTATAAAACAGGCAACATTTCTCAGCACTGACATTGTAGCATTTAAAAGTAATATTTAAAAAGTACCTTTAGTGCCACCAGAGGAATAGTCGAAATTAAACCATTGTTCCAGGATCTGTTCCATGGCGTAATGGGTATCAGTTTGATACTGTGTTTTCTGTGACGGATGTAGTTAGTTAAACTAAATTAATAAATGAGAGCAAGTTTAATTGTGTAATTTGTGTTAACATAAAAAATGATGCATGTAGGTGCCATGCAACCCATGGCTTTCCTGTGTTAACATTTTTTATAAATCAGGCCCTTAATCTTGAAGTGAAAAGGAGAGGGAACTGATGTTTAATAAAATCCAGTAGAAAAAGAAAACCTTCTCCCAGGTTAGGGTGGCAGAGTTGAAATTGGGTGTGTTATAAATTGGTGACACTACTACTTAACATGAAACCTGGAGGAGTTTGATATGAGTCACTGTGGTCTTATTTTAAATGACACACACAAATTAGAACCCCAAAGCACCATATTTGCATTGGAGGCTCGAAGCAAGCAAATATTCCTTGATAACAGCATTTGTAGGTAATCTTGGGGAAAGCAAAAGTCCTATGTATTATAAGCAAGTGTACGTTTATGTTTAGATTAATAATGTTAGCATATTAGAGAAAATAAAAAAAATTACAGGAATTCTGGTATTGTTATGACCCACGTGTCATCTTAACTGATAAGAGGCATATTTAAATCTAATAGCTGGTAAGCAGCAAAATTGCAATTAGAATGTTTTAGTTATTCAGACCTCACTGTGTTTACACAATCAGTCGTGAAAATTAGTGTTTGTGTGTGAAAAATAGTGAGATAAAGTCATGGCAGTCATGTTTTATTTTTAGAACAGCTGTTTGTGATTGTGTTACGTTGTGGTGACTTCCGCTGCATAAAGCTGGGGACCACCTTTGCTGTGAGTGCACATTTAATAACTTTATTTAAATAAATTTGAGTTTTGATAAAATCGCCTGTTTCTTGCCCAGAATTGTTTGGTGAGACTATATATCTATGGGTCAATTAGATCAAAGTGTCCAGCTAGTGTATTATTCAAATATTACTAAAAATATATCTTTCACCATCCTACCATCATCTATAGCATGTGATGCGTGCACGGGTTACATGTGAGCCTTCTGTGCATTATAACATGTACAATAGTGGCATCTCTACTGTACACTATCAATTTCCACCACTAAAATGAGGTTAGAAATGGATTGGATGGAAAGTAGAACAAAAGACAGCAATTGTTATTTCTGGAATGCGTTCAGTTATATGCCAACAATATCACTTATGTTACAACTGGGTGGTGGCAAAGTTGCAATTGGGTGGATTTTCAGAAATGCCACTGAAATTAGTGGTAATTACCCCTGGTAGTATTCCTGCTAAATATTTTGCCAACTCCTAACGATGCCCTTAAAATATTGTTACGTTTTTAGCTCAGCCATAACACTAAATGGAGATACAAGGGTGTAGAAGCACCTCCTCACTGCGGTAGTAGAGGTATTTGTTATGTAACATACTAACGCCTAAGTAACTTCCTTTTCACTTCCATATTAGGGAGGGCTTAAAAGATAGATAATATCATCAGCAAGTATCATCAGCACTCTTGTGGAGTGCTGATGATACTTACCCTGCCTCAGGGTCGGTGCAGTCCCCATGCACTCTTCACAAACCACATTGTGTCTCAAGGAGACCTATGGGTGACATGCCCAGCACAAGATGAGTAATAGACAGTTCTAAAAATTGGTAGTTCTAGCCTGCCTTTGCCAGATGCATAATCCTGTATAGTATGGAGCAGGTGGTCGGGCCAGAATTCGGAGCACATTAGCTTGGGCCATGCCCCTCTATATATAAGGTCCTAAAGTGTAGCTGTCAGTTCAGTAGCATACACTGGCTGTGGAATGAGAGTGCCCAGAGCCCCTCTTAGACGACCACTAGATAATGGGTAGTAGTGTACCAGCAGAGGTAGCATAGCTCTAGTGCTGATGGGAAAAGCACCCCTTTAATTAAAGCCAGCAGGGCAGTTTAACGCTTTGGAGAAATGAATGATGCAATTTTGTTAAGAAACATGTGCAAACAGCTGTTATGTCTAAACAAGTAAAACAGACTATTAATGACTTAATACATATTCCCTAATCATGTCCTCTGCGAATAAGTCACACGTCATGTTTTCCTGTTTAAATGAGGACTGAAGACACTTTGTTCAATGTTATATGTACAGTAAGATTGTACTTCCCCCTTGGATGTGGCATCTTAATGTAAGGCATGTACACAATACCAAGTGATTGCTTCATGCAATCATAGTATATGACGGCTGGGCAACTTGTGATGACAGTTCTAAGGCCAATAATGAAAAACTGTAAAAACAATTTGGTCTATATAGCTGAATGTGTGTTTTGTAATGTTCATGTAAGAGTCGTTCAAAAGCAGACGTGTTCAGTTGGAATCTGATGGAAAAGGCCGGTGCTTCTACATTAAGAGGAAGAATGCGCATTGAGTTACTTTACTAAGCATGGGGACATTCATGTCATTAGTATCCAGTGACATACAAAACATCGTCAGGGACGTTTTCTTTCATTTATTTGTTCTGTTTTGAAAAGAGTCAAATCCTGAATATAGCCAAGCCCGATCATTGCAGTAGTCTATATGATAAAAAGGTCCCATGGAATGATGTGTCTACTTTCGAAAGTCCCTTTCCCCCATTCACTCTCTCTCTTTCTGAATCCTTTCCCCCATTCACTCTCTCTCTTTCTGAATTCTCTCCTTCCTTTGAAGAAATGTCTTAATTGATTGTTTTAACTAATAATGTATGCCACAAAACACACTTATCCTGATCCTCCATTGGATATTAATTATGTCTACCATTGATACTGGAAAACAATTATGCAGATCAGGCCAGAATAAAAATGCCAGGGAAGATCTATGGCGACCCGACTCTTTGCCCTTCATTCAGAATGATGTGTAGGCAGGGAAAATCAATTTGCTCAGATTTCCTTTATGTCCTCTTATGCAGATCTGCTGCAGTTCTGTGTGAGAACTGCGTGTAGTAACTGGGACCCATTCAGAAATCAAGTGGTCTGAAACCTTTGGCTCTCTAGGTGTTTTGGGCTACAGCTCCCATCATGCTTTTTCAGCATAGCCAATTGTGAGGGTTCATTGAAGTTAGTATTCAAAACATATAGGGCCTGATTTATTGAATTTTCTGCATGCTAAGTGACTTTGCACATTAATCAGCACACAAAAGTCTGTTTATCGATGTATGGAACTGACTTTGCATGCTTCTCTGGGCCCTTGCCGGTACTTTGCACAGGTCCATCCCATCTCTCTGTGCATTCGAGCGACTTGTGCAAGACCCAATGCAAATAGTGGCAGGGGCCTAAGCAATGAAGTAAACAGGGGGCAGAACATGCATATTTGCCATTCCCCACACAGAATGAGGAACAGAATGCATTACGTGGGCATGCTGAGGGATGGCCTGTGCAAGTAAATCGCATGCCCAGAAATGCGCAAAACCAAGCGCATTCATTGATCTGACCATGCAACGTCACATCGGGGAAATCAGCATGCAAAGATCCCAATCTCACTGCCACATGAAGGCATGCACTGATTCCCAATCACATAGGAATCAGCACATCAAGGTAAGGTCCGATTAGGAATATAGGGGTGCGGGAACGCAGGTGGGGTGCAAATTGTAGTTAGGGGTGCACATATGCAGATTAGCAGGGTGCAGCAGTAGTTACAGGGGTTAGCACACAGATTTTGAGTTATGAGTTAAGCAATGCATATTAATAGGGGTGCAGTTATGGGTTACAGTGCACCATACACATTGTCGCTAGGGTGCTGCCTTGGTTGCATGGTGCATGACTTTGCAGACGCGGAAGGCACATAGGTTGGTATATGTGGCTATATCTGCTCTGCATGGGGGCATGTCATGGGCATTCCGGCCGCTACTTGTGCTTGGGGTTACTTTGCAGGTCAAATTCCATGAATACGCGGATTGCGCATAACATGCTTTTGTATGCAGGTATGCACAAAGTGATGTTATACACAGAGAACTTTGCTGGGTCTATGCTCTTATTCTATGAATCAGGCCAATAGAGAACCAAGGGTTGCAAAATCATGCAGTAATCCCTCACTTGTGCAGATGCATCTCATGGTGTAGTGGAAAGGTTTCTCTTTGGCTCTCCAGAAGTCTGTCACAGGGCCTCATTACGAGTCGGTCGGTAGGGGATACCGGGCACCGGTAAGGAGACCGGTGCCGGTAATCCCCTACCGCCCGATTCCAAGGTGCCCTAATGGGAATCGCTTACGGGTCCCGTTAGGGGACCAGGCCGCTAATTACGGGCCTGCCATTAGCAGGCCCGTAAATAGCACCTTCCCAATTCCCATTGAGCCCTCTAGGGGCTCAATGGGAATGGGGAATGGTTGCTGCAATGGGGACCTACCGGTCCCGCCAGGGTCGGACTAGACCGATAAATCCCCATTGCACCACACCGGACTCGGTCCCGTTATTGGTTGCAGTCATGGCGCAAATAGCGCCATGACTACCACCAATCTCGTAATAAGGCCGTATGACTATAACTTCAATCAACCCTAGTCAGCATAGTCAATGGTGAGGGATGATAGGAGTCACAGTGCAAAACATCTGGAGAGCAACAGGTTGAAGACCCCTGCTGTGGGGAATCAGCATTTGCATCACTACCAATAGCCCCATTGTCCAATGCCTCCAGCCAATTTTCTACCTGCTTCCCATGCAGTGCAAGAAACTGGTGAAGTATTCACTTTATATGGACGTGAATGAGCATCTTAAAAACTCAAGATCTCAGATTATCCTTAGCCTGGAGAAGAAAACAAGAGAAATCCTGAACAAACTTCAAATGAACTTGGCCACCCTAGTTTCAAACCCATTGAAAGTGAAAAGATCATTAGAAACAAGAGACTGGATAGACACAGTCACTGGTGTGAGATCTCTCAATCCCCCAAACCTACTACTCAAAGTGGAGAAAGAAATAGGTTGTTTACCACAATACCTACAAGAATTCCCAGACAAAACAGTGAGAAACAACTTTTTGAGACTCAGATTAAACATCGCTCACACCGGGGAAATCTTGGCAAAAAGAAATCATGGGGACCAAGCAAAAAACTCTGTGAACAATGCAAAACACCCTGCAAACAATCACTAATACACTGATTAATGGAGTGTGAAGGCACCTGGGAAGCCAGATTATTGCTAATCGGGAAATTTGTGGCCAAAGAGGAGGGCCTAATATCAGAGTTTTTTTGGGACAGAATGATAGCCGGACATGAGACAGGGATGTCATTTAGGGGTCACCAGACGTCGCAACTGCGACCTCTGAGGTCTCCCATGCGACCTCTGTGGTCTCAATTTTGACCTCTGTCTAAAAAAACGAAAGAAAGTTTAAAAAGGTTTTTTTGTTTATTTATTTTTTTGGTAATGCAAGCTCCTGGGCTGTGGCCAGCACCATGTGGCTCTTTACTTCTGGAGTGGCTGGCTTTCTTGTTCAGGCCCCTTTAAAAAAAATAAGAAAAATAAAAACAGGAGTGCCACAAGTCTAACACTTTCAGCACTGACTCTAAATAAGAAAGAATAGGAATACCAAATAATGTGTCTTTCGGGAATTCTATACAATAATTGCTAGACTCATCAAAGGTTTATTTCAGGCACACTTCGGGGGGGAGTCCATGATTTAGTCCGTTCTTAAATGCCTCAACTCAGCCTTTCATACTTCTGAGGTCGATAAATGAGTACCAACACAGGTTGGGTGATATTGGGTGTACATTTTATCTATATAAAGCGCTTAAGCGTAAGTGCTATATAATAACACATCATTATCATTTGGTCATGGTTGTCTGCTTGCATTCACAGTAATTTAGTAATATGGGCCTACACAAACTGATCTTAACGATACGTATGGAGATCCATTCTTGTATGAAATGTCATCACATTATAGTGATATCGTAAACATAGTTTTCGTAGTGTACAATGCTATGTAATGCCACTTCCTGTTTTGTCAATGGGTGAAAGGTTGTGTTCCATCGCTTCCTGCAATATCACTTCGGGGCGGGGTCAAGTGACATCACTTCCTGTGATGTCATCATGGGGTCAAGGGTTGTGTGATGTCACTTCAGCTATCCCTGGCATTTTGGTGAAATGACGTCCCTGACATGAGACCATGCTAACAGTAACAATAGTACAAGTTAGGAAAACAAGTAGCATCACAATATTAAGGGAAAACACATGTAATACGAAAGACTGTGGCTATATTGCTGGTTCCCCCTGGGGTCTTATGGTCTTTCCTTTTCTTTTTTCGCCTTCCTTCTTTTTTTTCTTTTTTCTTTTCTTTTTTGCTGCTGCTATATGACTGTGTTTTTTTGTAAAGGTTTTGTTTGTTATAACCACCACAAATAAATAAAAAAATATATATACGAATATCATGTCCTCATGTGATTACCTGCAGAGTGTTGGTGGCAATCTGACTCCTAGCCACAGGGAGCAGTATCCTGATTCCGGAAAAAACGAATGCATTTCTGTGGAGTTTACCTGCTACATCTACAACTAAAAAACAGAAGGCACTATTGGAAATAATTGCCACCATTTTCAGGATATTGGCAGCCATTGCTGGTCTCAGAAATGAATGCTGGCACACCCAGCAAAGATCAATAGAGATGCTTTGCATGCAACAGAGAAAGGCTCCGGAAGCCAGACTATGCCCGGGTCCACATGCATTCTCCAGCTGCGTGCACAGAATCACAAGAATCCACCAGCGAGACGCTGGCACGTGGACATGCTGTCATTCAGGCTTTCGCTGCCAGGATTTCTGGCCTCATAAAAAAAAAAATCCCTGATTGGATTTGGTCTCATGGATTGTTCCTGTTTTTCTGGTGCCAACAGAAACCTGGCAGTGTCCATAGGAAGCCATGGTGAAAGGGCTGTCAACATGTTTGCAGCTGTGGTCCCCACTGCCGAGCTCCACTGCACTACATGTGTAATCACAGCAGCGACCACACTGGATCCACTGCCTTTGCACATTGACGATCCTGTGTTTCCACACCCTGGCTTGCAGGCATGCAGTGATGTGCCACGCCATATATGCCGTGTGCAGAGACAGAGCGGAATCCCAGAAAAGAGACAGACCAGGCAGGAGCATCATCAGCCTTACAACGAGCCCATGTGAACTGGAATGTGGGTGCCTGATGGATATTTCTGTGAGAGTGACCCCCCCCCCAGACTGGAAATAGAAGCTAATGGGGAGGCATCCTTGAAACTAAGGTCTCTAGATGGAATTAACACAATTGGAGAGGGTAAACCAAGTACTTGTGGGCACTTAGGTTCGTTTTAGAACATTCTAGTACAATATATAAAGCAAATCAGCTGCAGATTTCGGCACCAATTAGGCTGAGCTCCTGCCTAAATAATTAACAAATTCAAACAAGATGTGCCATCATCTAATGCGCTTTTTGCAAAGTATCTCAAGCTAGTACTCAAAGTTTTCCTCAGAGACAATAGGCCAATTATTTGTATGTTTTGTCTTTTTTAATTGACAAACTGAAAAGATATTTTCCAAGTAGTAAAACATTAGTTGTTATAGATGAATAGATCATAATGTTGCTTGCTATACTTTGCCAACACGTGTTTCGACCAACATGGTCCTTTTCAGGGCAAAACCCACATGTTATATTGAAAGTCTGCTTTTAAAAAAATGGGTACTGACAAATCCCCTCTGATTACGTATTCTCCTCGTTACCACGTTTATTGCTTCTCATTGAATATTATTCCCAAATTCAAAGTGACTCCAAATCGTGTAAACCCTAGGATTTATTGCCTCCAAGTTCCGACAGGACTGCACTCAAGAGGGAGTCCGAGATTTCCAACTACAGCAATCGTGCAATGCCACTGTGATCTGCGGCTTATTTCACCGGCAGACTCTGTTAGGTGGATATTCAATAGCACCATGGTGGGTATTCATGGCAACACATAGAGCAGGCTCCTCATGGCAATGTGCTTGCATGTCCTGTGTGACAGTTACCAGAATGAATACTAAACAGCATTGTTTCACCTCACAAAGCCATCATTTCGACAACACACACAGACACAACAGTGTAAACATCCTTATTGCAAGGCTTCATATGCACACTATTAGAACCATACAATGGGCCTCATTATGAGTGTGGCAGAAAGGCAACAACGGCGCATTGTTACCTCACCACCACACTACGAGTTCTGCTCTTACCAGGCGTGCATACCAGCACCCACGAGCAGAACTCATGATTGCACCAGCACCGTTATTAACGGTGCCGGTGCAACCATGCTCCTGACCCCCATTCTGCACTATGGGGCAGAATGGGGATCGGGAGGCCAGCCATAACGGCACCCGCGAATAGGCAATTACCGGGTCCGCCAAACTCGGCATGACCCGGTTATTGCCCATTCGCGGATGCCAGAAAAAAACAACTCCGGCCAGAGTTATAGTGAGGGCCAATGACTCATGTACAGCGAGAAACTGTACGAGGACTCCTGCAGTGGCGCTGCTTCATGTGCAGCAAGGAACCGCATGATGACGTCTTTAGAAGCAGTGCTTCATGTGCAGCAAGGAACCGTACGATGACTCCTGCAGTGGTGCTGCTTCATGTGCAGCAAGGAACTGTACAATGACTCATGTGCAGCAAGGAACTGTACGATGACTCTTGTAGAGGCGCTGCTTCATGTACAGCAAGGAACCGTACGAGGACTCCTGCAGAGGCACTGCTTCATGTGCAGCAAGGAACCAAATGATGACTCCTGTAGAGACACTACTTCATGTGCAGCAAGGAACCATACGAGGACTCCTGTAGAGGCGCTGCTTCATGTGCAGCAAGGAACCGTACGATGACTCTTGCAGTGGTGCTGCTTCATGTGCAGCAAGGAACCGTACGATGACTCCTGTAGAAGCACTGCTTCATGTGCAGCAAGGAACCATATGATGACTCCTGTAGAAGCAGTGCTTCATGTGCAGCAAGGAACCGTACGATGACTCTTGTAGAGGCGCTGCTTCATGTATAGCAAGGAACCGTATGAGGACTCCTGCAGAGCCACTGCTTCATGTGCAGCAAGGAACCATATGATGACTCCTGTAGAGGCACTGCTTCATGTGCAGCAAGGAACTGTACAATGACTCGTGTACAGCAAGGAACCGTACGATGACTCCTGCAGTGGCGCTGCTTCATGTGCAGCAAGGAACCATATGATGACTCCTGTAGAGGCACTGCTTCATGTGCAGCAAGGAACCATATGATGACTCCTGTAGAGGCACTGCTTCATGTGCAGCAAGGAACCATATGATGACTCCTATAGAAGCAGTGTTTCGTGTGCAGCAAGGAACCGTATGATGACTCTGGTACAGGGGCTGCTGCATGTACTGCAAGGAACCGTACGAGGACTCCTGTAGAGGCACTACTTCATGTGCAGCAAGGAACCGTATGATGACTCTTGTAGAGGCGCTGCTGCATGTACACAAAGGAACCACACGAGGACTCCTGCAGAGGCACTGCTTCATGTGCAGTAAGGAACCATATGATGACCCCTGTAGAGGCACTACTTCATGTGCAGCAAGGAACCGTACGATGACTCCTGCAGTGGCGCTGCTTCATGTGCAGCAACAAGCCATTTAATTATTGAAGGGGGGTTCAAGTACAACACTCAATCCATAGTATCTTCAAGGGGTTCTACATCGTGTGTAGCATTGAAGCACGTGATGTTGAGGAGGTGCTGCTTTGGTTATACCATCAAGCATATGGTTATAGTTGTAGGTGCACTTTCTCAGTATGACATTGAACCCGGTGATTATTAGTATAGTAACACTGCTTCATTAGGCAGATAATGGCTGATATAGGGGTCCTGGTCCATGGATAGCATACAATCGTAGGGGCACAGTTCTATGCACCGCATTGAAGCATAGCAGCAGCATTGGAGGGCTACTGCTTCATGTATGCACATGTGCCATATGATAACTGCTGTGGAGTCACTGCTTCGCGTGTAGCAATGAGCCATTCGATTGCGATTGTGGGAGGGGTTCGTGTAGCGCACTGAAGCCTGCAATCGCCCTATGTCTATAGCACTGCTGGAGATTTTTACTCCACTTCAAGGCCCCCAAAGGAATGATTTTCCACGTGTGGAATTAACTCAATTGGTAAACCCCCGTTACCCCCTGATGCGTCCTACTAACTCCAGCATTGGGGCTCAGCTCTCGGGTGGATTTAGCGTGATTGCGAACGCTAGAAAAAGTAAACACGTTTCCAATATTTGCACAGGACAAACCACTGCACTTGAAATCTGATCACCGCGTTTCCTCTCCCCTCACACCACAGCAACCTAAAATGGAAAGAGACAATACCTGGTGGGGAAAATGCTGTATTCCCCCGCGGTGACATCACAGTATGCGATTATGAAATACGGCGGTGACGTCACAGTTTGAGAGTACAGCATTTGGAATGAGTTCACATTGGCTTCCTGTGAAAGCCATACACAGCAAGGCTTTTGGAGTAGGGCGCTGTTTCATTTAGTCAATGGGCGTAGGCTCGCCTTGCTGAGGCGATGCTTCACCTTTAGCAATACCTTCTGATTCACGTTAAAGGAGCATTACTTCCTGCACAGCAATGAACCGTAGCATGGCTTGTGAAGGGGCACGGCATCATGTATTGCCATGCATGATATGCATACCGCTTTATGTACTGTGTTATAAACGAGTCCACATCATGTACAGCCTTCATATGAACAGCAGAGAATTGCATTCTTGTGTTTGTTTACTTTGCTGTAAATAGTTGTTGGTTTGTAGCCTGCAGCCCCCCTGAGCTGTAATCTCTGTAATCGCTATCCTAATATATGGCGCCCCTGGCATGCGCCCAAGGGTGTCCCCGGAACTCGCTCCCGGGGGTGCTGGTAATGACATCACCTGCGGCCCTCTGGGCCTCGCAATTCATTGTTCTCTCTGTTGAGTTGATCGTGGTCAAGCGATCACACAGTGTCAGCTCCTCGGACTCTAGCCCATGCTGGCTGCTGCCACGCAGAGCACTCAGCCGTCCCTTCCGGCAGCCAAGGAAGAACGCTTATGGCAACACTAACCCCCGAGGCATGTACAAGGAAGAGTCAAGGTGTAATGAGCAAACACCTACCTGGATGGTCTGGCTCTGGTACACTTTAATCACATGGAAATTGAAGCTGTAGATCCCTTTCCTCGGCGCCACAAAGACGGATTCCAGTGTGAAATAGTTCCCAACATTTACTAGGATCTAAGAAAGCCAAGAGGAAAGCAGAATCAGAGAGCTGTGAGCAGCCTACGGAAACCTCTGCTGCCGCAGAGTGGCACACTACAGGCGTGAGTTGGCAAGCCGTGCATGCAGGCTTGTATATTAACACAGTACACCATGCATGCGCTGGCGGAACATTCTTACATGAGGCAACGAATGTGCTTTGTCAGTTTGTTTTGCTTTAGTTGCTTAACAACAGCGCATTCAATCTGAACTACAGAAACAGACAATGTACACACATATGTACTTCGTTGGATATGTGTATGTTATATATGTGCGGTGCGTGTGTGTATATGTTTGCATGTGCACGCAGACGCACGCCCTTGTGTATGTGCTTAAACATGTTTGGGGGCGAAGATTTAACAGACAACAAACTTAGATAGGGAAAGTTCAACTTGTATTGTTGAGTTTTACCTGTGGAGTTGAATTAAAATAGGGGGGGGGTCGTGTCCAGTTGCCACGAGCTTGGGCACCAAGGGATCTCTGGGGGCACGGGAAATAATCAGAGGGAGGGGCAGGGCAGGGGAACAGGACAGCAGGCAAGAGCTGCAGGGCAACCCTTGCACACACCAGACATGGAGAGACAGCCCGGTGCCACAACACCCAGTACCCCCCTTGCACAAACACTTGTGACACCACAGGATGAAGGGGGCAGAACAAAGGACCAACATCAGGGGAAAGGTCAGCAGGAAGGGAGGTCCAGGGCCACTTACCTAGGTGAATGGCCCTCTGAGCCAGCCGGCCATGAGGCAGGAAGCCTCTTGGGCAGGAATACATGCCCTCATGCAGGAGAGCGAGAATATGAAGGGAGGCCTGGCTGAGGTAAGCCAGCTCTCCTTGGTACTCAACACTGAGTACCAAACAGTCTTCTGCGTATGCAGAAGACTCTCTTCTTCTTTCCCCAAAAATCACCCACCCTAACGTTTGAAGAAGAGAACACAGGGCAACGAACAGGGCCCACAAAGTCGTGGTAAGAAGTGGCGGCAGGGTCAGGTAGATGCCACTGGCCCGGTGCCCAAAAGATGACAGTTGTTTATTATTGTGTTGTTTGGATAAATACATGAGCCCAATCATTATGATATGTCTGTCTGCAATAAAACCCCACAGCCTTTTTATTGCCAACCACTAACAATACGCCTCAGCTCGTTCATTATCTCAGGTCATTTTCGTTACGGCACCAAAGGGTAACGGGTCCGGACGGCTTTGACCTCTCTCACCTCCTCAGATTATTGCAAAGTGTTCATTGACGGAAGAAAGGTGAGTGTTCAGCACAAAGAAAAATACCCCCCGCCCCACCCTCTCAGCCACTGCCCGGGTAATTGGAGGATCTGTCATGAGCGCGGTTCTATTCCTTCATAGTGTGGCTTCCCCCCTCAACTGTAATTCACCCGGGAGGCTCATCAGGCACCGAGTGCCAGGCAGCGCGCCGACCACCCAATTAAGCAGACTCTTGGAGAGTGGCGACTGCCAGTCTGTTGAGTGCAGGAGAGGGTGGCTGTGCGACATTACAATAGAGAGAGAGAGAGAGGGGGGGGACGTGTAAAGCGTGTGTGCTGGTGCCAGGGTGGAACTTCGGCTTCCCAAATCAGGGCTTGAAACATCTTCCCCGCTCGCGGGAGCCTAAATATCTCATCGCCTTGCTTGGAGGGCGCCGATTACACGGCAGAAGGAACGTTGGCTGCGTGCTCTATGCTTGCGCTTCTCTGCACGTTTGCAGTTTGCACGCATCTGTGTAGGAACCCTGCCCCCGCCCCCCACACACCTGCGCCCCCCCCCCCAACCCGCCAGAGTGGAGACCCTCCATCCCGAGAACTGCCGGCTTCTGGTCTGCCTGCGTTCATTAGCGAAGTTGCTTGGGTGCGTGTTGCATGTCATCGGATGTTCACACGCCTTCCCAGCCGGCTCAGTAAAGAAACGCCCTGTTGCCGGGCACTCGCCTCTACGAATGGCTGTCTTGTGATCAGCAACTATTCGCCTATGTCACCCCTCAGCGCAGCGGGCATCCTTAGCTGTCTGCAGTGGCTCTGTGCCACCAACCCGTTACTCAGAGGATGCGGGGATGGATAAGGTGCTCGTCACTCTCCCATCTAAGACCCGATCTCCCGTCTATGCAGCTCACTTCTTCCAGACCTGTTCCTGTATTCACTGGTTACTCATCACGCAGCGTGGCAGCAAAGATCAGTGCCTAACGGGGGTCGAGTGGAATGCCTGCTGTTCAATAGAGAATATTCACACCTAGCGCACGCCTTAACCAATCGTATCTAGGCACTAGAGCCATAGAGCCTGCTGCTCCCTAAGTAACGAACGCCCTTTTTTATCAGTGTCAGAAGGATACAATGCTTAGTTGCCCCTGACGGGCTACGGGAAATGTCACCTCCTGATTGCAGCAGGGGAAGGAATTCGACTGAGCTGTCTTTCCTATTCGTATACTCTCTATATAAGTGCCGATGGCGGACTGCTTCTGGTCCGTTATGGAAGCATATCCACAACCCACCAGTGTGTAATTAATACACCGTCTAGGCTACATGAAGGCAAACCATTCAACTTATGTCCTTGCTGCTGCGACTCTGCACTCAATGAATTCCCCATGAATTATTTTGCATTCTTTAAACGGGAGACATGATAAGGTGAGCTGGCGCTGTGTGCCTTGCACCTGCCTGTTAATTCATCGCCCCGGTCCTCGCAAGCTTCGAATAGAATCGTCCGTTCAACTTATTTTTCGGCGGGGGGGGTTCGGGGGGGGGGCACTGGCGCGCCTTTCCTTACAGGCAGCCACCCTCCCTCCACTTGCCAGCTTGCTGCCGCGTTGCACAGTTCGGATGAGTTCTCAAGCAGCCGTGAAGCGACCCCGATAAAGAAGTGACATTATGGCTTGCAGGGCTGGACGCATGAGAGTGAGAGAAGGGACGCTTCGGCGAGGTGCGCCCTTCCCGTCTGGGCACTCAGTGCATTTCATCCAGTGCTCCTAACAGCTTACAGGGTCGGACTGGGGCATACGCTCCGTCCAGGCATCAATGGAAAAGTGGCCCACGATGAAACACTGGAACGCATTACTCTCCAGAGAAGACTGTCTGAGTAGTATCATAAAGGGAGTTTTTAAAATTTATTTTTTGGTAAAGCGTGTTGCAAATAATGAATAAGAACACATCTGCTTAGTAGAATTGGTGAAAACTAGTGTAGTACATTATTAAACTGGCCTACTGGGGTCAAAAACATGTAGCACTCTGTAAGAAAAAGGCCGATCTTAGAATCATGGCTGGCACTTCGGTCATTGGTGGCTTAGCAAGTGACCCTAACCCGCCACAACACAAGCGCGAACCGATTTGTTTTCCGGGATGCGTGACTGCATGTGTGGCTATTGACAGGTAGATGTTAAAATCAACAGCCATGATATTCGCATTCAACATGGGCAGCCATGATATTCGCATTCAACATGGGGCACACGCAGTGGGTGAACGAGGTTCCCAACATGCAAAAGTGCAGCTCTCCGCAGATTCGGAAAATACAATAAATAAATAGATAAACAACACTGCAAGTACTTTAGAAGTGACACAAGTTGCATATGTTAACATTTTCTTCAACATAAAATGTAAATGAATTATTGTCAATCAGACACGTTTTAGGGACAGCGAGACTTGTCTACTTGTATGTGGCTGTGTATTAAAAAGCAAACATGCATACATACAAAAAAAACGAGCGTGCACGCAACAGTGACCGTCCTGCACCAGTCCCTTGTGCCATTGTGCCATCCAGACCATTCTGAGAAGACTCCCTGAGGAATTGGTAAAATGAGGTAAAAAGAAGCAAAACAGCAGCCATGTCCGGCACAGAAAAGCACGGTATTTCCCTAAGGTGTCACTGCCAGACGACTTTGACGTTTAATCGTAGCGCTGCTGTTTTCCAACCCCCTCTCTGTTCTATACCTTGCACTCACCTGGTCGAAGTAGATGATCCGAGTTTTGTTGCTCATCTCCGACGGCTCGTGGTTCGTGCTCCGAATCGCTGAGAAGGCCACCTTGGAGTTGGCAGCTCGCACGGAGATCCCCAGAGGGGAGGAGGAGGACCCCTTGGAGTCCGCGGCGGGGTTGGAATCGCACACCACCAGGCACTTGCCCTCCAGGACGATGGGCTCGGTGTCGTTCTGCGCCCAGGCCTGGAGAGCGGGGAAAGTGAGAGCCAGCAGCACCGTCGGGACCATGGACAGCACCCGCGAGGCGCTCATGGTGATGGGCGGCTGAGGCTTCAGTGCGCGGGAACCACTGGGCTGCACTCCGCGCGGCAGCTGCGGTCTCACACTCTCAGCTATCTCCTCTGCAGGATGCAGAATTTCCCCTTTACCTTTTCCTCGTTTCTGATCTCTCTCAATCTCCCAAAAAGTCAAGGCGTCCTAGCCTCGTTCTTCCCCACTGCATCCGGAAGCCCTCGGGTGAATTATTGATGGGCGAGTCTCTGAAGAAGCACCATTGACGCTGCCATGCTTCCCCTCTGTCAGACCATCCTCCTCGCAGTGCGCTGGAGTCTGCTGCGTGCAGTGCAGTAATGATCACAGGCAGGGCTGCTGCTCACTTCTGCCACGCGCTGCGATCCCGTGTCTGACTTCATCGCCAGGGTGGTTTCTCACCACAGCTCCCCAAAGCATTGTGTCATAATGAGCCAAGGCAGCCATCGGTTCCCTATATCAGCTGATGCAGCCGGCGCGAGCCCCAGAATAGATTCTCAGAGGCACGGACGGGAGCATCTTGAAAGCCAGAAGTTCGGCCAACTCTACGCCACACTCGTTGCACTCAATTAATTTGAGATGCGATGTTGAGGTGCGCGCATACGAAATGCGCTGTTCATTGCACACGCACAAGTGCACCATTTAAATGTATAAAGCACGCCGCTGCTTTTGCATGTTATCACGTTACTGACAGATAAAGTAAACTATGGCAAGCGCACCGAATGACTGTCTGTTATCACAATGACCCTGCTTTTGCTGTGGGTTATCTGTAAACTGCAACTCTTTGAAGTTGCGTAAAGGAGTGTTGTACTCATTATAACGTGTGTTATGAATGCGCCTTCTCATACGTTGTTGCCGCTTCTGGACAATGTAATCAATAGATTATTCTATCACCCAGTGTAATTGTCTATCACCATGCATGCATGTGTCCATTTTTATTGCAGATATACCTCGCATATATAGCCGCAGTGTCTTTATCTATCTGGTAGGATGAAAGGCTGGTTCGACCATGACAGAATTCGAATATTGGGAATGCACGGTGCTTCCATGAAGAAGCACTAACACGAAACATTGTTTGACGTGGTGAGAACAGGAATGTTGATGCAAATCACCGGTCTTCTGTCCACTTTTGCCCAGGTTGGTCATGTTGAAAAGGTGTAACGTTTTGATACATCAGTAGGCACCCTTTCATAGATGTCTGCCCCTCTAACTGAGCAGTGCAGGCAAAACACAGCACTAAGCAATGCATCCGCACATTTTTAGCAGTGTGGAGCCATCATCTGTTTCATTAAACATACGCTGTAATGGAGCTATGCACTTTACTGTGCATCTTCGCATAACAAGCAGGTATACGCATGGCATTTGATACATCAACCATACTGCGCGCCTAAGTCACATCACACACATATTGAACACATGGCAGCTGTAAATATCATTTTTTTCTGCTTTATGGATAGTGCTGCCAAGTGGACCTTTTTGGTAATGTTGCTGATCAGACAAAATATCTTGCAGATAGAAATAAAAGGCTACAAAAAGAGTAATAAGAAAAGAGCAATATGGTTATCTTGGTTGTGGACAAACATACATGTTTTGTTTATTTTATAGTCCTATAGTAGCTCTGAATTACCCCTGATTTACGCATGGAAATGAAGAGAGAGTGAGTAGTAAGTTCAAGTCACTTCCATTCACAAAGAAGTCACTTGTAGTAACTCATGCTACTGATTTAAATGTATCTTTCTAGTAGTAGGAGATTGAACTACAACAATTAAACATGGAAACACTGTGTCCGTGTTCATGTGACAGGGCCACAGGTACAGGCCTCTTTCAAACAACATGCAACTGATGTACTGAAGGGCAGCTTTGCCAAAATAATGAACTGCTATGGCGAACTCGGTGCATTTGATTGAACAAGGAACATATCAAAAAGGAAACTCCATTGCCAAAGTAATTCAAAGGAACACTCTAATGAAGGATTTGACACTGTTAGCATGTTTAAAACGAAGTGGAATACGCAGCAAGGGTGAAAATTGAGTAAAATGTGTGTTATTTAATGTGAGATGTAAAGCAGGCCTAATGTAAACAAGTGCAGCATTTTAAATTCACAATTGTTCTGTTCGTAAGAACCGACTTAAAGTTGCGCATACACCAGAGAAACCTCCCACCCATCTAAATTATACCAAAGGAACAGGCACTCTTCACCTTCCCATTACAATTGTCAGACCCATTTTGTCAATCCCTTTGTAGTTTAGCAGAGCTACAAGGAGGCCACTGAATAAACAAAAGCACAGTACAAAAATGCTGACCTTTATACAATCCCCAAAATATAGTTCACTTTTGTGGTGGGGTGCAGGCCTGATGCCAGTTTGACATGCAACAGAAGGCAACATGTTTCAAAGGGTCAGAGTGGTGCTCTCTCTGGCCAGATGGTCAGTTATTAGCCCAGGAGGAAATGGCGAAGACAGGCTATCTCAACAGAAGAGAGACAACCAGTTCTGCCAGACCTGGCTACAGGGTTGGGGATCAGAAATAGTTTACTAATTGAGTTACAGGTATGCATGTAATTAGAGGCTACAATAGGCAGCTACTGGAAATAATATTTTGCCCATAAACATGGGTACTATGTCAGATACATAGATGGTTCATATCTTTCGAAAAGAACACAAAGAACGCTCAGCCTCATTCTAACTTTGCCGGCATCCTGGTGGTAGACTCGCCAGGATACCGGCAAATATAGATACCATTTCCGGCACTTGGTCTGATGGCATTGCTGCCGGATTCCAAGTGCTGGAGTGAAAATGTAAATCCCCATTAATGGAGTCCCGTAGGACTCCATGAGGGGATTTGCCATTGTTACCAGCCCCAGCAATGCTGGGGCCGATAACAACGTTTTTTTTGTCGGTAGGGCACCTGGCTTACCTCCCGTGGTTGGCCAGTCTGATAAAGTGCCGGTATCTACGAATACCAGCACTCTTTTTTACCAGAAGAGCCGAATTAGAATGAGGCCGACTATCTGCTGATAGGACTCCCTCCAAATTAAAATCTGGAAAACAAAGTTTTAAGACAGGAGATGATTGCAACTTCCCAGAATAAGTTACAGATAGAAGAGACAGTTAGCAGGTAACATATTGAATCGAATAGTTGTCTGTGAAATATCATGGTCCTAACTTTAATCCTATCTTTAGAAATCACAAACATCTGTCATTCGATCAGATACATTTTTTCTAACTTCGTATTTGAGTTGGGTCAGAAATACAAATTCAGACGTGTGGAGTAAGAACTCCCAGAATTGAAGCCTGGCGATCCGATGACCAATAATTAGGAAGATGTTGAGGGGGAAGAGCAATAGATATCTAATGTGAATAATTAGCTAATGACTTTGGACATCATAATTTAGATATTCTGAGGTGAGGGTAGTAGGTTTTAAAAGTGGACACACAGTACTCCAGGGAAAGTCAAGAGAAATCTAGAAGAAGAAAACAGGAGGAAGAAGAAGAGCAGGAGAGGGAGACAGAAAGGTTGATGCTGGAGTGGCATCCATAACAGAGGCCAGACAGTAAGGCAGTCAAACCAGGCCCCATTTCATCCAAACATATGACCCAGGATGATTCCCTGATGACTGTACCTGTGCAGGATCCAGAGATATTACTTATAGTAAGTACATCATTCCAACAGAACAAACACATAGGGCCTCATTACGACCCAGGCGGTAAGTTACCGCCTGGGCCGTGACTTTACCACCATGGCGTAAACTACGTTTACGCCATGGTGGTTGGCGGACTTACCGCCCCATTCCGACCTTGGCGGGGCGGTAAGTCCCCAATCCCCATTTACCCTTCCCCATTCCCATTTTTGCCCCATAGGGCATAATGGGAGTGGGGAAGGCGTTAATTACGCCACCGTAAATTACGGTGGCGTAATTAACTCCATGGTCCCTTAGCGCCATTGATTTTAACACCTGCTAAAAGCAGGTGTTAAAAGCGCCATGGCGCTAAGGGACCTCGTACTCAGGCGGTAAGGGTCGGCGCTGTTAACGCTGCCGTTAACCCCTTACCGCCTGGGTCGTAATGAGGCCCATAGTGGGGATCTACTTGAATTAATGCCTTGCACTATATACACATTAATAGGGTGTGCATCAAGAAGTAGACTCTTAGGGCCCGAATAATGGAATATTCTCCTGTTCGAAGTGAATTTGCACTGCTGAAAAGTGACTTTGCTCTTTCCCGACCCAAACCCTGATTTATGGAACTGGGCAAAGTGTATTTTTGCAGTATAAAGTCCGGGCAAAGTCAGCGCATAGTCATGTTTGCAGTACAAAATGACTTTGCCCGGACTTTGCATGGCAAAAATATGCTTTGCACCGTTCCATGAATCAGGGTTTGTGTCGGCAGTGCAAAGTAACTTTTCAGCAGTGCAAATTCACTTTGAACCGGGCAAATGTTCCATGAATTGGGCCCTTAGCGTTTATAGCGTTTATTATTAATAATGTAATTCATTCACAGAGGACACTGGGGTGATCTTGGGGAAATTTCAAATCTCTGACATCTCTCAAAATGTGAATAATGATATTGTTTTTAAAGTAATTTGGAATCACCTACATCCTTTTCGTCAAACCCCAAAATTATTCCATAAAGTGGAGGGGGGAATTCATCAATTGAATTCTAAATTATTCAACGCTCCCCAGACTGTGAATAAAAGCAGAAGGGATCCTAATAGTAAACCAAATCCCTGGGCCTGTGCTCTGCAGAAAAAAGGCATTCATTGTAAGCAAAGGGAAGGCAGCTGTTTTAAAAGCACCCATCTCTGTAAAGAGTGAGCAAGGAACTCCAAAGTGAATGGGCACCTCCGCACTGTATAGTGGCAAAGGAAAGGTTTTCATTATCTGCCGAGAAGAGCATTTCATTAACTGTTTATGGTGTTAGCATATTGTTAGAAATGGAAAGTGTGCAGGGATATCCAAGATAAATGGCGCTATGCAGGTCAATTCTTTTGTCCAACATAATGGAGCTGCATGTTATTTAAATTAGGCCACATACAAAGCACACTGTATAACACGTTTGTCCTTTCATGTTTTGGGGTGCTGCATTAATTGTCTTCAACTGAGGGATATTCTTTATTGTGACTAATTTGTCTGAGTATTCACTTAGACCTGTGGTCGTTCTTACATGTTTCCTGGGGGCGGGGCACAGGGTACATATTGGAATACAACATTCACTTTACATGTACACTCTTAAATGGTACATTCAGACTGAAATATTGTGCTATTTATCTCCCCTACAGGATATTTAAAGGCAGTAGGTGAGCGGGGAGGGTGGGGGAGGCGAGGTGCAGAGACCAGAAATGAAAAACTATGCATGGTATTGTGTCTTACATTCTATGTGATTTGTTGTTCTAAAAACACAAAAATACATTTGTGGTTTTATCTTATTTGTAGCGAGAAGCATTGTTAGGAAGCAAAAGCTTTGTGGCATGGAGTGAAAGGTGCACATCTTGATGATCATTTTGTAAATAAGAATTTGTCTTTCATTAAAAAGATTAAAAATATATCATATCTGCCCACTGCCATGGTTCTTGATTAACATATTGCAGAAGGGGCTATGGATTACAGTGGTGTTATGTGCATCAAAGGCTGAGTTGGCCAAGAATCTGATTACATTATCAAATAATGTGGTGCTCTTGATTAGGGGGAACAAAACCCCCCACATTATGTGTCACCCCATACATATATTCCACAAGGATAAGTCAAGAGGAAGTCAGGGTACTATGAGAAACGTCTTTGTGAATCACCTTGAATACATTTACTGATTGAGCTAATCATTGTCACACACTGCTATGCACACATGTGGGCGCCCCCAAACTGAGAACAATATGGCAAAATAATGTGTGCTATGGGGATGGTTCCCACTCAGAAGGTTCTCTAACCA
The DNA here is from genome assembly GCF_040938575.1 of Ambystoma mexicanum. Lineage (NCBI taxonomy): Eukaryota > Metazoa > Chordata > Amphibia > Caudata > Ambystomatidae > Ambystoma > Ambystoma mexicanum. Next base: position 447,341,964 of record NC_090925.1, on the reverse strand, counting down.
TGCTTTAACTTCCTGTACTATTCACACATGAGAACTATCAACTTGCATATCTGTCCTAAACAGTTCAAGACTGAAATGCTACGCAATTCTGACACGTGTGCTTAGAGAGGAACAGCTTCATCTCACTCATAAGGTCAAAAGGGGAATTGCCTAACAGTGTGGTGGTGGGTGACACTTGTGTCTTGGACAAATTAATATTTCCTCTCTGTGAAAGATACAGTGAGCTAAAATATGGTTGTGGACACTCCAGAGTTGGAATTCTCACCAAATAACACATTATTTGGCCATGTTATTTAACAGTTGAGGAGCTCCTACATTTTTTTAAAAAATTGTTAAACAGGTGTTGTTTGGCCATAGGTGTCTAAGGATAGTCCAGCCATGAACTCATTTCTCACAGTGCTTAGAGAGGTCTAGCACTGTTTAACTTATTTTTTCCCAGCAAGCCATAACAATGTGCCTGGGTTTGCTGATGGCGTTCTTGTTCAATAGGGAACTGCCTAAACATTCACACCTGCACTGCCCTTGTGGGGGGAACCAGACAGATATGCAAATGGTTATTTGTCATTTCAGAACGGTATTCTGAGCTAAAATGTGGTTTAGAACTCAAGAATTGGAAGCTTCCTGCAGAACAGCTTATTAGATAGTTGTTGTTCTCCGGAGAGGAGCTCCCTCATTGGACCTCCCTCATGTTTGCACAAATACTGCTATACCTCAGCACCATCTATTTACCTGCTATGCCTTTCTTAATGTCTTTCTATTCATTTAATCAGAAACATGATACACAAATAAAGGAACGTACACAAGTGCAAAACAGTTAACGTACATTAAGTAGTAATTAGTGTTGGGCACAGATATATATACAACCAGTAAATATAACAGAAGGACTATTCAAACAATGTTTTCTAACACAATGCATCCTTTGTTTCATAGGTTATTTGTGGACCCATTTCTGTGCACACCTCTTGTCCCTGATTAACCCTGACCTTGTATTTAATCAAATGTCACCATATCTTTAACCTTTTCTTCCCACATTGTGCCACTTCCTTGCACCTATCCTTCATACCTGTATTTGTAAACTCCAAAAATGAACTGTTTAATCTACACCCACAAAAGGTTACATATGTCACAATCAGCAGTTTGTATTATCCATATGGTACTCTGTTTGCACCACACACACTCATTACATCCCCTGAAGCAATGTTTCTTCATCTAACTTATTCCATCCCTGAGAAATAGGCCAAGGTGGAGGACCATTAGATGAATATTCAGATAACATAGTTCTTGAGAGGAAGATGAATGCACCATCCATAACACCAGACCCTCTTCACCTCAATATTGTAGGGATGGAAGATGGGCAAACTTTATGTAACCTGTCTCCTCTCCATTGTCGTATCACAAGAAATGGAGACGGTATTCGCTGAAACAGACCTATCAACCTTACCCTGGAACGAATGAAGAAGAGATAAATCTGCAAGCTCTAGGAGAAATGACCATATTGTAACCAAATATGACAAGAGCAAATTGACACTATCTCCAAAACGGACACACGTAGATGCATTAGACACAAAGCAGAAACACACACACAATGAAGTTAGACAGACATGAAGAATATTACCTGCATTCAATAGATGCTAGAACACACATACTTAATACGTACGCCGACAAGCAAGATGCATAAGAATGCACATAATGCTTGCCGAATGCAGAAATGTAAAATTAACAAGTGGTCATTTTGGAGAAAATGTAGAAAATGGATGACACAGACACATTACAGTGAACAGGGGATTAAAGGGTGTCTCTGGCACTGCAGAGAAATTCAGAATGTTGAATCAGTTACAACGCAGATTTTCATGGACCAAACAAGAGCTTGTCCAAGACTAATACAGGAAAGGGAGGCCCAGCTTGCTATAACGTAGAATACAAGATAACAGTTACTAAGCACACAACATATTTCTTTTAGATCAGGTGAAAGAACAAACAACCTTAAAATGCCAGGGGCCAGTTAATTAAAAGCTTAAAAACACATGAAGAGTAACTCAACCAAATCTCCAGAGGTCAGAGAAAGCAATAGCACCCATATTAATAAGAGCTAAATGCATGGTTAAAATATTAGCAGGTTAATTCAAAATGTGGTCTTCAAACACGTGACTCATCAATAACACATTGTCTATTCATTAGCACCAACCATGGAGATGCATGTGCTTGAATCCCTAAAAATTACCAGCCCAAAGTCACTGGTTACAGATAGGATCAAAGGCAAATGCCCTGACCTGTGGCCTAGGAAATCGGGGATGGCACCTTAAGAAATTAAAATAGGAGGTTCTCCGGTGCATATCCTCCGCCTAATAGTCTTTACTCATGTTCTGATGACCTGTCAAAATGTTCAGGGTTGGTGAAGCCAGTACCAACCAATTATTGCTCTCCGACAAGTGCTGCCTTACAACTGTTGCAAGAGTTGATTCATTACTACTATGATGTATTCTCCTACCTTATCACCTTTAGAGATGGTCCAAGGGGGCACCACCAGAATTCTATGTCAAATTAAAACCAGGACTGGTATGCATTCTAAATGTAGACAATTTCCTGCACCAATCCAACCTTCATGTATGATGTATTTTTTCTATCATAAGCTAATGTTGTGCATTAAATTCTTTGAGAGAGCAGAGATAAAATGTGGTTGTTGCTGTCCCTGTTTTAAAGTGATTGTTAATAAAACTGGCCTTTGTCATTCCCCTTGACTATCCCGATTCTTGGGCCCAGGATTTCCCGTCCTATCTGATCTGCTCAGCGCTGGGATTTTCCACCCAACCATTACATATTATAGCAGTGCTGGATAGGTGATCACGTTCCCCGGAACTTCAACTATTTACCATCATGATTCTGAGGACTGCGGAGCAACCCGTGAAGACCAGAGAATCATGTGTGAACCTTAAAACAGCCATTATGATCCCCTTGGTGAAAGCCCTACCCCGATCCCTACAGAGGTGCCCCGCAGGGTGAAGGTGAGTGGACGGTTAAAGGAAGGGCAATACCAGAGGCCTTGGCCGATACACAGATATAAGTATAAGTGCATCGTTGTGACAAACAAAGGTGAGAGGGAGGTGTATGTATATATTGGGGAGTTGTGATAAAATTGTTTAATGAGAAGATTACCTAGGATAAGGTCTTGGCAGGTGATGTATTTAACCTCGGAATAAGGTAGTGAAATACTGAATGATAAAAGATATCCTTAGCCAAGGGGCTAGGAAGTATATGTTTCAAACATCCATTTGGGTGTTATTAAGAGAAGGTTCCCTCATGTCTGACAAGAAGACGGCACCATGCGGCGTTGGGAGTATTGATTGTAGGATTTTGAAGGTGCAATTATATCTATAAAAGATTGCTGGCCAGTAATAGAATGCGAGGATTGCGAGGAGGTTGAGGCGGTGGCTGAAGTGTTATCCTCCAGTGATAGGTAATGAGGAGATTTTGAGAAGCAAGCGGGAGAGTGAAAAGTTGTTTTGGGTTGTGAAAATAAGGCTTTCTTAATATTGGTCTATATTGTATAGTAGGTGGAACATGTGTTTGGACTTGTGTTTGGACCTAAGGGGTGGCATTTGTGGTGCATGCCCAAACGGTTGTTGGATAAGCCGAGAGGATTGGAAAGAGGCATAGGAAGTGCTAGATATTGGAGAAAATATTGATTATAAGATATTGAGAAGGAGGAGTGGAAAGTAAATAGATTTGTAGGTTGTATTTTTTAAAGTTGGTAAGTATCTGCATTCAAGATTGTGATTTGCCATTATGGGTGGAGACATTTCCTGTATGCATTTATGCAAATCCCTGCTGAGCTACAAGGACAAAATTCAAAAATATCAAGCCCAGTGGGTCGGGCCACAGCAGATAAAATGTTTTTACCATGGCACCAGGAGGTCACTTTTTCAAAATCATTGCTGCAACACATGACAAAATATTTACTTGCTGCATATAAGGGGAAAACAACGCAGAAAGATTAGCTAGTCTTGAGCTATAGAAAATGTTTGAGGACGAGGTGGAAGGGCCACTGAAAGAATGGCTGCGCAAACAGCATGAAGGGAGGACACAGTGCCCTCGGCTGGTACTCCTCCTCCCCACAGCATCGATCAGCCAGACGAAAAACAAGGATTTTACTCACTTAAAGTGCTAAAAGCGCATATAATAACCCCACATACAGTAGTGAAGATTCTATAAATAGAGATAGGTAAAATAATCAAAAGATATTGCCCAGGAATGGTGAGTATTACGAGCATGGCGAACTACAGGCAAAGCTAATAGAACTTTAAGAGGGAATGCAAGGACAGAAAACTAGGCCCAAGGACAGGGAAGAGTAAGTGATTACTCCAAACGAGTGGGTTGGAGAAAAGATGTTACTTACATTGGAAGGAAGGAACATTGAGAGTTCTAAAGACAAAGAACAGGAGGTTACAATGAAAGAGAGGAAGCTGAAGAACGACAGAGGCAGCAGTTAGAGGACGAAGTGAGAGAATTGGAGAGAAAAATATAGGACGTACCAGAAAGGGAGAGGACATATAGGATGAACAATGAAAGGGAAAAGAAGCAGCAGGAGGAAGTCAGAACGGAACTAGAAGAATTTGAGAAGAAGAGATACAGAGAGAGAGAGAGAGAGAGAGAGAGAGAGAGAGAGAGAGAGAGAGAGAGAGAGAGAGAGAGACAGGGAAAGGGGAGAAAGCAGAAGGAGCAACGTGAAAGGGAAAGACAAAAAGAAGTGGAAGCAAGGGGAGTGAAGGAAATACAAGAGGAATGAGAAAGACAAATAGAGCACAGCTGAGAGAGGAGGAGAAAGGAAGTTCAAAAGCTCACTGAGGAGCATATACTAAAAGGGAAAGAGAGGAGTGAGCAGGACCAGGAAAGGGAAAGGATTGTAGAGAAATGATTCAGAGAAATGGAAGAGATAATGAAAAAGAATACTCTTCCAGATGAAGATGAGGGGGCAGTGATACAAAGGAAGATTAGACACCTATATGGAAGTAGAAGGGACGCGGTGCTATGCATAAGCTAAAAACGAGCGTGGGAGGATCACTGCAAGGGGAGCCAAGTTAATTGGAGAAAGCCTTGAGTGGAATGTACGGGACAAACCTGTAGCCCCGATTAGATCTTGAGGGCAGAGAAAATGAAGAAGGTGATGACAACTGTGGCACAATGGGGTATGACGAGGGAAGAGATGAACCGGATAACAATGGAGAGGAAGGGACAATAAAAGTGCGGTTGGAGAAGGAGGTAGTGTGGTCAGATTTGGAAGAACCAGAAGGGAAAGGGCCAGAACCTGTAACATATGGCAAGCGGTCAAGAAAGTGATTGCAGGGACTAGAATGGATAACACCTTATGCAAACAGATTAAGAACATTACCAGGATGGAAAAAGATGACCATGACAGATGCATTCACAAGAATTAAGAGCATTACTAAACAGGTCTACAAAACAGAATTAACACAATTGCCATTGTTAGAAAAGGGGGAGGACAACCACAATATATACTGTGCTACAAATGGACAACAACAATTTGAGATGTAAATTACCAACATAGACATATGGGGTGGAAAAATTGATCTATGAGCTAGAACTAATGACATCAGGAAGACACTAGATGTGGGTGGCATTAACATTTTATTAGCAGCCACCATTGGGAGTGAGCTGACAACATTTGGGAGAGGGTGGGGTACCCTGTGGTGAATGCGCACAACACAGCTCATGATGGTGCCCCATTTAACAACTGCCGGGCAACCATAACAAAGTCCCTTAGAGTGCAATATCTGGCAAATCAGACATGAGTGACAAAATTATAACTATTATTTACCATATCCTGTGTCATTGGTTACCAGAGCCAGACCAGAGGACAATGAATACATTTTTGGGAATGGAAGTAAAGCCAAGGATGGAGATCCAATTGACAATAGTTCACCATTGTCAACTATTGCAAGAGAAATCAAGAAAGAAGCTTGAGGCGAGAAGACTAAAAGAAGCCAAGTTAGTTTAGAAAAAAAAAACTGTGAAAGTTTTCCATAGAAGGGGCTATGTTGATTAGTGGAGAAGGAATGTTTACATAAGATACACAGCAGGTACAGCCAAAGGAATTTTGCAGGAAGGGGAGAGAATAATGAATGCCCACGAGGAAGAGGGATTGCACAGAGAGAAAGTTAGGTTGGGTTTCAAGCTCTGCAAGACAGAGGATTTAATAGGGAACCACCCGCTTTTGGGGGTCCAGCTTAGCAATGTTGAACATGTGGGAAAATGAGGCACATTGTCTGAGTATGCAGAAGTAGAGGAAGGATGCAACAGAATTGGCAAGATCCAAGAGGGGGGATGGCATTTCTGCCACCATCCAGTACAGAGCCACCCAAGTATTATGCCCAAGATCACACGCAGTATCACACACATGTGCTGCAAATGCAACATACACAACAGACACCAGTGCAAGCATGACAACCACCAGTACAAATGCAGCTAGTACCCATACAGACACACCAAGCACAGACAGAGAAGCAAACACCAGTACAATGGAATACCACTATGGCAATGTGGATTGTAAATGCAGGAGCGCTGACACCGACACCTAGGATAGGTAACGTAACCATAGAGGGGGGAATCCTTTCACTGGGACAGGGATGTACCTGTAACCACAGTAGGACAGCCCACAGACTGACTTGATGTGTTCAATCCTATCAGGTACACCTGACCCACAAACGAACCACTAGTCAGAGTAAGAATAGGTGACAAGACATTTTCCTTCATTGTAGATACAAGAGCGACCAGGTCCTGTGTTAGGGAGGCGAGATACCCGATGTCAGGCATTGCCATGAATGCACAAGGGTTTTCTGGGGCCACACATTTGCTTCCTTTCATTGATGAACTGCCCATCACTATAGAGGAACATGACCGCTCCATGCCTCTATTATATTCCTGTCAGACACCAGTAAATATCATGGGAAGGGATGCGATATGTAAATCAACATCTCATTCACTGACCAAGGGAATAGTATGCATGAATGCACAAGAATTCATATTAGCATTATAGGAGCAAATAGCACAAAGGGGCATACCCATGGATCCTGGTGAATTTCAATACGGAGTGAACCTCTTGTTAGCATGACTCCCTGGTATCAGGGGCAAGGTATTGTGGCTACTCACATAATTTCTATTCAGGCCAGAGATTCTCATGGATGAGGAGGAAGGACATTTGTTTCTTTTAGAACTAGAAGCAGTCACAGTGAGGGAAGAAACAGTGAATATTCACTGGACTGATAACAAAGTGAACACGTGGTGAGCAGTAATTGCTTTAGACGAAGGGCACAGACTAACTGACCTGACAGATGAGGAATTGTTCAAAAATGAAAGCTCAGATGATGAATTGATATTCTTTATAAGCGTCAGGCATTGGGTGAAAATTGAGAGCAGGGAAGAGCCACAGAGGATGGCACTGATAAAAAAGGCACCATCATATTTTCGAGACGATTTGGCACAAGTATCAGGTACATTATGGACCAGCAGTTCTAATGGTGTTGGCCTGCTGAAGGAATCAAACTAAAACCAGGGGCAAACTTACCAAGAGTAAAACAGCACCCCATGTTAATTGAAGCAGATGAGGGCATTTATGAGAAAATCTCTGTGCTAGTGAAACAAGGGATACTGGTACCATCAGATCCTCTCTGCAATACAGCGGTGTACCCTGTGAAGAAATCAGCAGGGCTAGGGGGGGTCATGGAGATTTATTCAGCATTTAGCGGCATGCCTTCTATTGGTGACCCCGATGTGATCCCACCGCCCGAACCTGTGGAGGCTTCCAGGCCGCTTCTCCAGGAGGAGCCATGCCCACATATAGTGACAGGCCCTGAAAAAACATATGTTTTGAGTGGTTTAGCAGGAGCCATTTTAGGAAAAGTCCTCTCTGCTCTATGAAGCGGGTGCGGTTCTGGAGAGAGTGCAGGCCAGTGTTGGAACCCCGTGAAGGAGGAGTTTGGTTGAGCATGCACATATGAGTAGACTCTTGTAAGAGATAACAAGTAGGGGACAGATGCATTGGTAAGTGTGAAAGGTGTGATTTCCCAGAGAGCGAGGTCATTGATGTGACGTGAATGAGGTTAGGTTTATTTGTTGGTTAAATTTGTATTATGAATGGGGTGTTTCACTAAAATATTATAAGGTAAGGCATTATAAGTTAAGGCAAAGGTAAGGCAGGGATCCCCTCCTAGGAAAAGGAGGGAATGTGGTACCACAAGGCAGTATAGTATTTAAAGGAGGTATGTGGAAATAAAAAGTAGTGGTGTTGTTTAAGTAATAGGCCTGGAACAAATAGTGGTTGTTAGTTTAGTGGGGTGTTTTATTTTATGGTAGTTGTGTTTTCTGTGTGAAAAACAGGACATACAAGGGGCAGCAATTTTGTGTATTGCAGTGTGTTTTGGTGCTGTTGGATGTTTTGGAGCAGTGTGTGTGTTTGTATGGGAGGGTGAGAAAGAAGGGCAGGGTTGATTTTCTTTATTTTGCTCTTGTTGTTAAAAACAAGCAGCAGCGTGTGTGGTACATTAGAGGAATTTTTGCGGGGTCAGTAAGAGATAGATGTCATTACCTTCAGGGGAGAAACACCAATAGAGCACATGTGCAAGGCCCTGCCACTGTATCGTGACAGGGTAGACACATATCATAAGCAGAGTATTATGGAGATGGGATGCGGGCGGATGTCCTGCACATGGCCAAGGCAGGTCTCACACAACAAGAGTATTTTGGAACACATGTCTGCATGCTTAGTAGCAAAATGTAAGGGAAAGTAGCTACAGAAGAGAAAAGAAATTTTCGATCTTTGGAATATGTTCAAAGACGCAGAAGATCAAGGTAATGGAGTGGAGGTGCAGAGACAGAAATATGGGAAGTGCAGAAAGGGGGAAGTAGAAGGTGGGGCGCTAGTGGAAGGTAGGGTATTATATCCCTTGGCAACATATCCTGCAGAAGGGTATACTAATCCAAACTATGTACCCACTGTGATAGGGACCACTTCTGCTGTAGTAGGGTCTCCCACCATGCTAGTAATACCACAGGCTACAGCTCTTCCAGCTCTCTATGCCCACCTGCCTGAACTACCAGCATCAGTGGGTTATAGGTCTAGGGAGTTCGAGGATAGGTTGGTAGGATTGATAACAGAACTGAGGAGAATACAGACATCATCAGGAACAGTAAGAGATATTGGGGCACTGAGAGAAGGGTCAGGAAATCCGGGGAAGTGCAGCTCAAGATGGATACTTAGGGAATAAGACATGTTGGTGCTGAGAAACAAAGATGCCAAGGGGGTGGATCATCCTGGAAGAGGAGAATACAGTTTTGGGAGAGAATGTGGAGAAAGGGGATGCTGATACATTTACTGAGGATCAGAGTGAAGGAGAAGGGAGGGGTGAACAGGTGGCTGAAAATACCCCAGACGGAGAAGGTCTATGGGCAGGGCTAGGTTGAGGAACAGGGCCAGTCAGATGGTATTTGTAAAGAGAGGGTGAGCTGTGAAGAAGGGTGTGGGAAGTAGAGCAAAGATGCAGATGCCCCTTATACGTAAGGGAGCTGGAGGACACAGTATGTGCCCTGGCCCCAAATGGATACAGATAATTTAATTAAGGCACTCCCACAGCTCACAGCGGGGGTGATTATGTCTATATTCAAACTGGAAAAAGAAACAGCAGGGGTGCACCTTCCTGGCAATAGGGGACCTTAAGAGTTTGTTGGTTGCTGTAATTGGGTACAGGCATGGGTGATGTTAGAGCATTAGTATGGGACGTGCTACAGAGGGTCTTCCCAGATACCCCTGTGTACAGAAGGTCCCAACAACGTCTGTGGGTCTTGGCACCCCAGGACCCTGGAGCACATCAGGAAACTGAAGTAGGATTTTCAAAGACATCAAGATTATTTTCTTCCAGCAGGCAGGACACATCATACAGCACCAAAGACATCTCTGCAACTCTCCTAACAATTCTGAGCTTTTCCTCTCTTATATACACTCTAGGAAAGTGAGGTGATGGACTGATCAAAGTACAACCCCTTTCCTGTCTGTGATTTGTTGGCTTATAATGACATGAACAATGTACAACTCCTCTTACTGCTTGTGATTGGTTGGCCTATCTGCCACTCAGAACCAGTCTAAACAGGTTTTACTCAGCTCATCCTGTCACCATGACTTAGCATAAAAGCCACCATCTTAGAAATTGCCTGACCATGCCTGGCTTATCACAAAATGGTGTATTACCCTATTCCTGGTCAAAATTTGATACCTGCTCCGATTTGAATCTAGTTTTTCAGTAATGTATACTAAGCTTATACTACTTAACATATTTTCTATCACACAAGACATTCTAGAAATTCTGGCCCCATAAAATATATTGTCCTTCAAAGCGCTTTTCTGCAAAGCACTATATTTCTGATTTGTGAAGATTTAAAGTCATTGATCAACCCAATAAGTTATCAACATTCGGTTTGAGGTGGAGGGGTCTATCTCCACTACATTCAGTTTAAGGTGGGGGGTAGAACCAGCACCTGTACATTACAACCTTTGAATTGTATTTAGTCATCTACTCAATACATATCACTACTCCCATGTCCACCCTCCTCATTTTTCAATGTACCTACACATCTGTCACCTAATCACCCTTTTCTATAAGACAATTTACTTCAACCTGAGAGGTATCCTAACCCATTTATACAACGTAAGTACTAACACATTAAACTCTCCTAGTCTAAACATGTATGTGTCCCTAAAAACTACTTTTATTTACATGTATCTAAGCCCCACCTCCGTTACCCAATTTACTTTAAACTAACTGTGTGCCTCAGATAATTTTACATTGACTATGATATTTTTAAGAGACAGTCACTCCTTGAGGTAACCCACCAGCCTGTTCATCATGCAGTGTTCACATGTGACTCATACTCCACATGTTTTCTGTCACTCCCACCCCGAGACATTTTTCCTTGCTCCCATTCTCTAGCAGAAGAGGACATAACTCACAGGGATCCCTGTTCTCTGTTGAAAATCGAAATAGAGGCAAAAGTCTTTCGGTACTGGCAAGGAGGTTAAGTTTCTTCCTAACCTAAATTCTTTCTCTTTGCTGCTAACAAAATAATGTTTTCTAGATTTGTTTCTATCTTTTTTTTCAGCCCATTTAACTCATAGGCTTTCCCTATCTTGTTGGTGCACAAAATAATCATACGTCTCATTAACCCTGTTTGATTCTAAGGCTGATACTTAGTCTTTTTCTCTGCTTTGCTGCATGTGCTTCCTGCTATGCTGTAAATGCTTCATTCTGCTTTGCTGCATGTGCTCCACCTTTCCTTAACATCTTCCTTCCGATCGCGTTGGGCCATGTTTATTTTCTTCTCTGCTTTGTTTTCATCCTGCTGAGACAAAATACAATATTTTGCTGCCCTTTATATCCTTCTTACCACACAACACTAATCTAGTCTACCCTTGTTGTACTAGATTAATGCACCAATTCCTAATATGTGCCTTCCCATTTTATCATGAAACTACATTGTTTGCCTATGCTAAACATTTGTATACACTCGCCAAGTCTACCCCTTTTGGCATCCTACCAATAAAAAAGGTTACCCACCTTCCATTCAGCGTCTTCTATTTTCTGCATTTGTCTGAGCTGGCCATGCTTACCTTTATATGCTACTCTTTTCATACCTATTTACACCTATCTTGGGAAAAATTGCTACATAATTGAAGACACTCTATCTGCCTCTTTTTCTGTTACTCACCTGGGTCCTCTTACTCTTAATAATGATCAACAGTGTTTCCACACCCTGTGGTGTGAACCAGTACTTGCCTCTTTTTTCAATTCTCTTCTCCCTATTCACTAACACTTACCTGTGTCATAATATACTGTCTCTTTCAAGGCTATGCAGACATTCCCCCTATGTTCACGCAAGGTCCATGATTTTCATCTGTAGCATAAACCAACATGGTTACATTTACTCAAAAATTGAATTTAACTTACCTTTGTATCTTCTTCTTGAGTTGGCTCTGTACAAAATGTTCTTGACCGTTTAACCCAATTTTGGTCAACCATACCCCTTTTTGTTCACTGTTACTCCATAATTCCTTTTTATTGCATTGCACAACTTTTCTCTTTTGGCCTTCAACCTTCATTGGTGTCGTTTGTTTTTCAACTTTAGATTTTTTGCTTATTTTATGCTGGGTTTAATTTTTCTGTCCATTAATTCACTCATCCACTAATTTCTTCATTAATTTTGATGTTCATTCAATTTTATTTATTTATTTGTTTCACCCAAATAATGTCAATTTTTGTAACTGAGCTCTTTATTCCTATACTGTTTAAAATATTTTATTTATTTTCATCTTCTACTAATTCATTTTTCTGGACCCATAACAAAAGGCACAAAAACCACCTAATGTTTTTGACACTCTCTCCAATCTTCTTTAATTTATACTGGATGCTGCTACATTATTGTCATATGTAATAAAATGATTCCTTTCCTTTCTTTTTAATGCACGATTCTCCTAAAGAAAGCACCATTTCTTACTTCAATAAGCCCTATCTAGATATAACTCCATCCCTGACATTAATTAATCTAGACCTTTGTATGAGAACTATTACTGTCATCTATGATCCATTTATATTATTCACTTTGTGATCATTTGTCATGCTCTTTACACTATGGCTGTTTCTAATTTCATGGAGGTCATCTGCCCCCCCCTCTTTGCTCATAAATATCCGTGGTCTGAGACTAAATTCACCAAAAACTCTCACCACTTTTAAACTAGGTCACACAGTTATCTGTAATACCGCACTTTTGCTACAACAATAAAAAACCTCTGGTTTCTACCAGAAACATCAGGCCTTTTGCCCTGTACATGCCACTATGGCCACACCCATATTCAAATGGTGCATTCCCAAATGAAAACACGCTTTTTCTTAATCACATGAAGAACATCATCATGCTTAGACTTGTATTATCCACTCCTTTCCTCAAAATGTTGACAAGTGCCTGTTACAAATGTAACAAAAACTTGTCACAACACATTTTCCTCCAGAGACTGCTAATTCATCACTATGCAAAAATCTACATTTATAGCCTTCAATAAACACCTCCATCTTCTAATATTCACTCATCACCTTTCTGTCTTTGAATCATGCACATACAGTCCCATTATCTACCACTAGAGCAAACATTGGCCTCCCTTTGCCATATTAATTCTTGGCATTCCTTGAGGCCTAGTGCCACTAACAATTCTGAACGCATCAAGTCACCCTATGAAATGTCCTACTGTGGATGTATGCATTCCTGAAAGCATTTCCTCTTTTTAGAATAACACCTTTTTCTCCTGTGTGTCACTATGTATTCCATGTTTGCATATTGCTGAACCTGCATGTTGGCTCACTTACTTGCCCTCTGCTGAAAATCTGTTTTGCACCTTTCCTAAGATGCTGTACCTGCTGCACTCCCAGCGTTCATATCTGATACAAGTCTGATCCTGGACAAAAAATCCCTTCCTTGATTTGCAACCTATGCACCAGGGGGTGTGTTGTCCCCGTCCTCAAAAATTGCCCATTTCTGCATGAATCCTTGGTTTCTACACATGCATACAAGGTCCTCAAACATACTGCATGTCCAACCTACAGGAGGTCTCCTAATATACTCCTTCTGCACATTTTGACTATTCATCTGCGTGCTTTGAAACCCACCTGGTTTACTCTGGGAATTTCCCTGATTATTCTGAAAGCCTCTACCTCGGGAGCCTTCCCTACCCTGTGGTACAAATCCATTATTACCTTGATCAAACTAACTTTGGTTATTTACCTGTGGCATGCTTTCTGTTTGCTGTGAATCCAATCCTTCCCTACTAGTCACATTCACCTCTTCTTGGCCTATTTTGACTATTTTTCTCTGCACTAATTTCACCTCTGTACCTTTCCTAGCATCATTTTTCTTTGAATTCTTCTCTTACAGCAATCTGCAATAATGCACGATGGCCAGCTGAATTTCTAACCATGTGTACATAGAGAAACTAAATTGTAAAAGTTTGAATAGAAATATAAATGCAGTTTTATCAACATGAGTATTTAATTGATTTTGAAATCAGCAGACACGTGTTTCGACTTGATCGTCATTATCAAGGCTATCTTCATTTATTACCACATCTTTAGTGGACAGGCGTATTGAGATTAATGTGAATGAAAATCCTCTGGTAAGGCTTGAGCAGTTATCATTGGTGGTCGCTCGCATCAAGTAGCAATATCTGGAGAGCTGATTCAATTAATATAGAGCTGCAGTCCAAATGGTGCCATGTCGCTCAGTGCGCGTAAGAAAGCAATGTTGACTTATGCCCATGGGATTGAGCACAAACAAACTTGGTTCAACATTGCTTTCTTACGCGCACTGAGCGACATGGCACCATTTAGACTGCAGCTCTATATTAATTGAATCAGCTCTCCAGATAGTGCTACTTGATGCGAGTGACCGCCAATGAATTTCTAAACATGGCCTCGCTTCCAGGCCCACTTACTTCTTAAGCTGCTTCTGCACGGGTTCTGACAGCCTTTGGCATTTTTATAGCTCCCACATCTAATGAGTCCGGATACAAAACTCTTAGGTGTTTTCCAGACAGCCGACCTACGATTGTTTAAACTGTGTTCCTTCATGAGCTGTGCTCAACGCGGTAATACTCGAATATCCTACACTTGACCAAATGTCATCAGCCATTTTCCCACAAGAATAGCAGCTAGAAGACCTTCAATGTCTCCTGTAACTAAAGTGTATCTTCCTGTTATTTTTTCTAGTTCTTGTATTCATTTCCCAGCATCAGAAAATTATACTCTAAAGTTTGCAACTTAAATTGTCCTTATCCATCTGTAGCCATTGTACATATTGTGGCCTAGCTCCTCCTTTCTCTAGCAAAGGAAGTTGTGAAACTCACATTCATCTCATCCCCCATTGTCTGTCTGCTCATAACAGGGACAATGGCTCTGCACTGCCGTCTTCCTGGCTGCGACCTTAACCTGCTCCCATATGGTGGCAAGTCCCCCCTCTTGACCATGGGACTGCTCTTTGAAGTTGATTTAGCTGAGTTAATAATTCTGATGCACGAGATATAGGTAGGCCTAAATCCGAACATCTTACTGCTTTGTTTGTCTAAGAACACCTCTACTCTCGGGATTATATGTACTAGCACCCTGTTTCAAAATATTCTCCCCGTCTTAATCTGACATATTCTTGTACCTAACTAATGTCACACTTACCATTCTAGTCTTTATTTTAAATCAACCTGTCCACAGACACGGCTCTATGCCTGTGTACACTGTTTGCTCTGTCACATCTTCATGGGTGCAAGCTGTTGTTTTACAAAAGCCTGTTTAACAAATAATGATTCACCCGCGATGCACTCATTGAGTGCTGCATTCACAACTTTCTTTATCATTAGCCAATTTGAAATTTGGCAGACTTTTCCTCTAGGCCGCCCAGAATGTGCCATACTTTTGCATTCCTCTCGGGCAATCTCACCACCACTCCCATGTTTTCCCAAACTGCTTTCCTATCTACTTTAAACAGTCTTTTCTTATGACTGCAGTAACATATAATTGCTGTTCTTCATTCTCGCTTGCATACTGCAAGAATCTCAGTATTTCTAAATTTCAATATGCAAATCTCTGCCCTTCCTAGTTTTTCAAAAAGGACCAGCTATTCTCTATGTAAGCTATCATTTTAAATTTTAAAAGACATTCTGTGTATTCATGGGTGTGTGCTTGCAAGTGTGTGTGCGCGTTCCTAAATGCATTGTCCATGGTGCACAGATTACTTACACTTCCATAAAATCATGTGTACCTTTGTATATGTGTCTGCATGTGTGTGTGGATGTGTGTATTCTTTCTCCTGCGAGTGCATCTACATGGATGCTTGCATATGTCAGTGCAGCTTGCTAGCACTTCCTTCAATGCGTTACCGCTTCTTTTAAACTACATTTTAATATTTTTCCAAATTTGTCATGTTAGCTTAAAAATGTTTGTCAAATAATGTTTTCTCCCATTTATTTCTATAATTTCCAATAACTTTGTGCCTGGTCAAACCACTGTCCACTAGCACAATGGTCTGCTTTTTGCCGTATTTTGCACACAAAAACACATTTTGAATCTCAGCTAAATTCCTCTCATCTTGTCTGATTTTATACAATTTCTTTCCACTTTTATCTCCAAATGTTTTCAAAATCCTCAGAGATAATATATATCACTGGGAACATCTCTCCCTCGCTTGACACCTGTCTACTGTGCAAATTTATTTGGTGCAAATTTATAGATGTGCATATATTTTGCTCTTCATGCTTATCATTGCATGGCAATATTTCCCTTATTCTCAACTCCCGGTCATGCACAACATAAAAATCCATTTTATTTTATAAAAAATAACATGCCTCCTTCTCTTCTTATTTATACTGCTATATGTCGCACATAAAACCAAATAACTCATGGGCATTTCTCAAAATGTACCCATCAGAAAGCGTTCATTGTCAGCTAGCTAACATGACCAAAACACTGCCTTCACAATGAAACACAGTTCTTGCACAAAGTGTTTAAATAATATGAGATTTCCATCATTATTTTTTACCACATAATCAGTCAACCTTTTATAATTCAAAAACAGCATCTGTAATTCTTAAAAACTGTGTCACACACAGTCTGAATCACATTCCACTCAAGAGACCATTCGCTGTGAACATAAATTATTTCATCTAACTGCATAGGTTATCTATTTAATCCCTTAAAGCAAACACCATCCATTCTCCAGAAGTGTGTGGCGATCTTGGCAGTCTGCCAAACTAGGCACATCATTTTTCTTCCTTTCAAAAGAATATATTTTATTTTCCACATTTCTCATGTGCTGTGGTTTTCCTTATCTGTATTTGTTAAACTAGGAAGGCATGTCTTGGCAGAAATACATCTCTCTGGCTACGCAGTTAGTTGCAAAGCAAAACATAATGGGCCTCATTACGAGTCCGGCGTTAACCGAGGCGGTAAAACCGCCTGGTTAATGCCGGACTCGTATTACCATTCCGCCTCTGTGATTCCCGGAATTACCGGGGCATTACAACCCCGGTTTTCCGGGAATCACGGAGGCGGAATGGTGTAAATCCCCATTCCCATTGAGTCCTATGGGACTCGATGGAAATGGGGATCATGGAAACACCGGCAGCATTACGAGGAGGTGTTAAACCCGCCAGGACAGACCTGGCGGGAACATCACCTCCCGCCTGCAGGGGTCGGGATCAGGCGGTCCGGAAACAACGGTGGCGGCGGGTTTACCGCCACCGTTATTTCCGGACCGCCAGGGTTGTAATGAGGCCCAATTTCTTTTTCAAATCTTTGTCGAGTCTTATCTACTCTTCGTTTCTAACAAAGCTAGTGCAAATGTTTGTCCTGTGAGGTTATTTAAGCAGCTCAACTGGTCTATGTTTGGCAAACCCAAGAATTAAACGCCTATTTACTGGATTTTAGTTTTTACACAGGTTCAAAGTCAACCGCTTTAAAAAACTTCTTCTACTTTCTGTCACAAAATATTTCAATTGCCTTATTTTTAAACAATACACACTGTTGCACCCTTATC
This sequence comes from Ambystoma mexicanum, assembly GCF_040938575.1. NCBI lineage: Eukaryota > Metazoa > Chordata > Amphibia > Caudata > Ambystomatidae > Ambystoma > Ambystoma mexicanum. Next base: position 447,324,336 of record NC_090925.1, on the reverse strand, counting down.
CATAGCTCATATTTATATCTTATTTTCTCCATATTTGATCACTTTAATTTCTGGCTTGATTCCAATTTTTGTAATTAAAAAAAAATGCATTTTCTTATTTCCATGATATAAATAACTGTACAGTGCACACATAAATACTCATACAGAGTGTGAACAGCCCTCCTTAGGTTTGTCTTTAATCAAACCCGTCTCCTACATATTTCGCTATGGGATTTTAGGTGCTGTTCCTTCTGTTACGTTCTTTAAAATGCTGGCACTGGGCATACTCTTTATTGGGGCTCCTCCTCACGATATTTCTTAAATTGTTTGGCCTCCCCTCAAGTCAATTTATCAATAACTCAATGGCTTGGCATCTCCTCAAGTCAATTGCTTAATATTCAACACTCATAGTTACCTTACCCCAATCCTGATTACTTCTAAGCTACTATATTACACTCTAAAAACATTGATTTTCCCCCAAGAAATTATAAGGGGGGGGTCCCCCACAAGTGATTAAAGTTGTTTCTAAAAGCTGTACAAATAATAACTAAAAATAGTTTTCTAAGAGTGGTCTCGCAAAAGTGACTTTAAAGTTTTTTCTAAAAAACATTTAGAAAAAGTCAAAAATACATTCCTAAAATGGGTCTCCCAAAAGTGGACACATAATTAATTAAATACATTTTTTATTTTGAAGACTCTCGAAAAAAAATAACGATTTAAATATTTTTTGGAGGATTTCCTGGAGACATCAGCTCAGGACTCCTGTCTGGCGCGCCAAATGTACAGAACGTCCCAACACCTTCTGTGGGTTTGTTTGTTTGTTTGTTTGTTTATTCATTTGTTATGCGCACCAAACCCATAGGTAAAAGGGCGCAGCAGTATGAAGATGCAAAGCTTAAATGGTACAACTATACACCAGATACAGAATTTACATAAATACAGAATATACAGAATGTGCAAATATATACAGAAGTAAGATGGCCTTTATAGTTACAAGAAAAAACCATGAACAGTGTGAAGAAATACGAATTGCATAAGCTGGAATTACGGGCATAACCTAAAAGGTCGGAGGCAAAGGGTCTGTAGCGATAATGTGTTTTATAATATTTTTTCTGAAGTGTAGGTAGGGTTGGTCAGCTCTCAGGTCTTGAGGCAGAGAGTTCCAACATTTAGCAGCCTTTACAGAGAAGCTATTGCCACCAATAGTGGTAAGCTTGTATTTAGGTATGGTCAGGCAGTTAGCATTGCCAGCTCTGGTTAGTCTATGAGAGATCCATCTCTGAAGTTTGTCTGTAAGGTAGCTAGGGGCAGCGCTATTAAGAGCTTTATGAGTCAATGATAACATCTTTAACTGTATTTTATTGGCCGTGGATAGCCATTTATGATGGCGTCTAAGGGGGGAAATGTGGGTTCTTTTGTTTATGCCTAAGGCTGCTCTTAGGGCATTATTTTGTAAGTCTTGGAGCTTTTGGATAGTCATTTTATTAGCGCCACTGTAAAGAGCATTACAGTAATCAATTCTGGAGAGTATTAAAGCTCTAGCCAAGATCAAGCAGCTGTCGTCAGAGAGGAATGGCTTGCCAGCTCTGAGTAGCTTGCACGTGCAAGCCGTGGAGGATGTCAGGGATTTGATCTGTTTATCAAAATACAATGTGGAGTCCAAGCAGAAGCCAAGGGTTTTTACCTCCTTGGAGACTTTAATGGAATTCCCGTCAATATTGAATGAAGAAAATTCCTGACCTAGTTTTTTGATGTTAGCCTGTGAGCCCAGAATTATCAACTCAGTCTTATCATCGTTGAAACATAGGCCATGAGTGTCCATCCATACTTGGATGATAAGATATACTTTGTTCACCAACCCCGTGTCTTTACTGTGATCCCCAGAAAGTGGGAGGAGAATCTGATTATAATCTGCGTAATTGGTGTAGGTAATACCCAGATGGTCCAGATCATCGAACAAGGGATTGGTGAAAATATTGTAGAGAGTTGGTGAGACGCAGGAGCCTTGAGGAACACCACACAGGATAGGGGATGGGACTGCAGCTGCCGAGGGAGAGAAGACTCTCATGGTTCTCTCACTCAGGAAGGATTCAATCGATTTGATAGCTTCCTGGGAGAAGTGGGCAGCAGAGTCAAGGTGTCGGCAGAGGACTTTGTGGTTGACGAGATCGAATGTGGCTGAGAGATCAAGTAGGAGCAGAAGTACTGATTTCCGTTAGTCTCTATGCTCATCTATTTGGGTCTTTAAGTCGATTAAGGCTGTTTCCGTTCCGTGTAGAGGGCAGAAGCCGGATTGTCTGTTACCAAGGAGTTTATGCTGTTGAAGGTGTTTTTGAATTTGGTTGTAGGCGTCTTTATCCAATATTTTGAGTAAGAATGGGACCGTGGTAATGGGCCGGTAATTGGTGGGGATGAGAGGGTCTAGAGTCTGTTTCTTAAGGAGAGGGAGCACCCAAGACTGTGTAAGGTTGGCAGGGATAGTACCTGTGGCAACGGAAGCATTAATCAGTTTGGTGATAAATGGGGATAATTCTCTGGCGGCATCTTTTATTAGTGTGCTGGGCAGATGTCACCTTTGCAATTAGAAGGCTTCAGTGACGGGATGATTTTTTCTACCTCCAGGGTAGACATTTTGGAAAAATTGAAAATATTATTGTATGCCGGTGGTGAAGCACTAGGCACGGGAATGTTGGGCGAGTGCTGTAGGTTCAGTACTTCTTTTTTTTATGAATTTTATTTTGGAGCGTGACAATTTTATTGGCTAGTGCATGTTGGATGTCTGTACACTAAGATTTATCTTTGGTACAGATGTCAGGTGTAGCTATTGGGGACTCTAGTTCTTTAAGTATGGAAAAGAGTTATTTCATACTAGAGTTGGATTTGGCAATGCGCTCATCATAGGAGTTACATTTTGCCTGGCAGACTTCCTTCTTATAATTTGAGGAGAGTGATGTTAATTTGGCTTTATTCTTACTGGAGGGACAGAGTCTCCAATTAGTTTTGCTTTTTCTTTTTAGGATGCAAAGGTCTTTAAGTTGTGGTGTAAACCGTTTGTTTAAGTGGGCCATAGGTTTGCTGGCTCAGAGTTTGAGAGGGGCAATTCTGTCCAGAGTGGTGAGCATAATATTGTTAAATTTGTGAACTAGGATGCTAGGATCAAGATTTTCTGACAATGTGTTAAGGGTGGGAAGGGTAGCAGGGATCATTTTCTCTACTGTGATACTTTTTTAATTTCTGGTTTAACATGGTGGCGCTACTGGGAGAGCCAGTGGGGTGAGTCTTATAGTAGATAGGTAGAAGGACACCAGTGAGTGGTCTTTCCAAGAGAGCGGCAGGATGGATGAGATAGTAAGTATACAGTTGTAATCCGCTATCCAATCCAATATTCTCCTTTTTTGGTGGGTGGGTTTATTAACCTTTTGGGATAGACCTAGTGTGTTAATTGTATTGACTATATCCGTGGCATTTATATTTGTTTGGTCCTTAAAGCCTAGGTTGAAATACCCTAATAAGAGTATTTGCGAGGAGGGTTTGAGGTTGTTGGTAAGTATATTGTGCAAATCCTCCTCAAAGGTAGAAAATGGACCAGGCAGTCTATATATTAGGTGAATGGTGAGTGTGAACTTCACATGATTGTGATAGATTGACAGGGGCTAGTCTTAGGCATAGACATGTTTTAGAGATAATGGCAATGCCGCCTCCTCGGGCGCTATCATGGTCTTGTCTAGCTATAGTGTAGCCATTAGTGATAGTGAACATGATTGAAGGTCCAGCTGCATTATGGAGCCACGTTTCTGTAATCACAAGGAAATCCAGATAGCCTTCTGTGATTAGGTCGGCAATGTCAGTGGTGTGGGCCACGAGCGATCTTACATTGAGAAGCGCTCCGTTGAGGGGGTGGGGGGTCTCAGTAGTACATTGACTGGGGCAGATTTGTCAGAATTATTATCGCATGACTTACGCTTGTGATTATTGTTCTGAGGGACATTCGTAATCAAGGTGGATAGTGGCGGAGACAGATTTACATGACAAGGTGTCAGACTAAATTTAAGGTTAGTTTTAAGGTTGGTAGTCGGAGGCAGAACAGTGAGAGGGATGCCTTCCCATTCAACATGATCGCGTGTTAATATAAACAATTATAGTTTAACTACATCGTACAGTATAAGGCGCAAACAGAATCGCTATTTTGTGTAGATATTAGTAATCATAGGAAGAACGGAAGGCCTGCGCAGTAGATTCCCAGCCTTGCCCAAGCTCCCAGAAGGACAGTTCACACCCCCAACCGTGATGCTGGAAATGTATTGGATGAACAGGGCCTCCATGTCTTTGTCCTGTTCTCCTTTTATCATGTGTGTTATGTGTTATTTTCTTTACAGGAGTCCATGTGGGACTCCTGGCAGTACAGCTCTTCCTATTTTTAGTTTGGTGAACAGACCCTTCAGATATCCTTATGGCACCCATGAGTGGGGGGGTACAACCCTGTACCCCTAGCGTATGTTTTTGGGCACCTGTGTGTGGCTCACAGAGCAGGGTATGGGCTGGTGGCAGCTGCATGCTGAATTTGACAGGTGCTCTGAGTATCCTCCATTTTGGTATACCTAGGCCCTGCCATTGGAATCAGTTGATTCCTAATAGGGGACAAGATGGCCCTTGTGGCCTCTTGCTTTCTATTGCCTGTTACCTTGTTTTCCCAAAGTCCTGGGAAGCCCTGACTCTGTCCCATCCCCTGGCTGGCTGTTGGGTGGAAGTTCCATATATGGTATTGTGGAGAAGTCCAGCCCAGATTGGCTGGAGCCTTCCCAGTGACTGTATGTTGTGGGTACACCCTTGGGGTGGGACCTGGGTGAATGTGCGACCAATATGCACTTCATGTTATGTGTGTCTGGTTTCTGGTACGTGATACAAAGACTGAGACAGCCCTGTCCGAAACTGGTATGAATGCAGTGTGGAGTGCTGAATAGCTGGGTGCTTGTCCCAATACACATTCCTTGTTGTGAGTGTCTGGATGAGGTGAATGGCCTGAATGCACTGTGAGCCTGATTGGCTGACTACCTGCATGACTGCCCTTCTGGATGATTGGTTGCCTGAGTGTGACCCAGAAGAGTGAATGAGAGTCCAAACAGTATATCTGGGGACCTCTCACTGATGGATATCGTTCAGAATCTGAAGTTGAAACCTGATGTTTATTCTCGAAGTTGAGACGAAAGAAGAAGGTTAAACACTGTTCCCTTTGATGCAATCTGAAAGCTGCTGTGCCTTCAAGGAACTGATCCAAGAGAGGACCTGGCTAGAAGACCTCTCCCCAAGCTAGGAGGGGCGATTGTGCACCAGCTAACATTCACCAAGGCTCCCTGGAAGTCAGCCTTCGATAGACTGTTGGCCGGAGACAGGCACCGCCGAGGAAACTGAAGAGAAGTGCCCGGACATCCATCCACCATCGTCGGCCAGGGTTCGGAGGACTGCCGTAACCACTGGAAGTCCGTCAAAGCTGTGTTGCCCAGAAACGGGGACAGCTTGACGTGTGTCGCTGATGACCGGGGCCGCAACGCTCCATTGCCTAGGAACACTTTGAATCAAGGACTACCTTGTTCATCACCATCGACCAGTTTGTCCCACCGGAGAAAGTCAAGGTCGCAGACGAACCAAGGAGAGTCCGCCAGTGGGTTTCCCACCGCCCGAAGACCACAAACACGCTGATGAACAGACGCCCTTGCTGGGCCAAAGTTTTTCATTGATTCTTTGCGGCAACGAACTATCGCCATCGAGGTGCACCGCATGCCTCATCTTTGCAGGACGTCCACGACCGATCGTCGATGAGCATCACCAGGACCAAAGCTGCTACCTCAATGCCATTCTTCACCCTTTTCTTCAAGGGATCTCGATGATCCGTGGCTCATGCCTTAAAGGGAGTTTACTGAAGAAGGATCTGTTGAAAACCCGACGTCGAACTCTGCTGAAACAGGTACTTTGGGGTAGTAGACCTTTTATAGAAGGAAATAAGACTCTTATAAACAATATATGCACTGGGCTTGTCAATATTCTTTATATACAGTTTGCCCAGGTGGGGGCATTCTCACACAGAACTGTGTCTATTGGTAGTGGCCCTAATTCTGCCAATTGTTTAACCAATTTGTTTTCCTCCTCACGTCTATTGTTGGTTCACTTTTTAAAATGATTTGTATGCCATTATGAGACTGTCTACAGTTGATGTATTTTAATGGAATCAAAGAAGTAATTGTGGGACCACATACAAACTCTAAATATTTATCATTTTAGAATTGCCTGAGCACAAAGTGCGTTATTGTATGTGTACAGAATCAAAGCCTTATTTATATAAATAACTGTGTTTTCACTAACATAGTGTGTGGACATTCCTTTGTGGGTGCTTGGGGACTCCACTGTTCTTAAGAACTAGCCTGCATCACCTCCTGAGAACTTAAGCCTTGATTGCTCATCCAACGTTACCAAATTGAGAATCTTGGCTGGCGTGCTCTGTGCTTCTACTCTGCCATATACAGAGCAGGAGTACAGATACCTCCTCCAGTCTTTACACCAACCACCACAAGTGTATTCATTGTTCCAAAAGTGTTGCACAGAGGCATTCTTTCACCCAAGAGGATTTTGCAATGCCGCAATCAGAGACCGGCACCTGGTGTGCATGTTAGCTCACACTGTCCAAAGCATGACCCAGCCCACTCCTGGGTGACTACAGGTTATAGCCCATATAAATGACTACACCATAAGAACCGTGAATTCCATGGCACCAGATGCCATTTGACCACCAACCCCAAAGTAACAAGCCTTGACATGCTCAAAGAAGATGGACATGGCATTTCGTTGAAGTTAAAATTGTGCAATTTGTATTGCGAGGCGCAGGGATGGATACATTATATTTCAAAAGGAGGGTGGAGACCTTGGAGCCGGATGGCATGGAGTGAGTGAGTGAAATAAGTGTGTGTAGGATAGAGTGTCACAGAACCTCATGTATGTCTGTCTTAAGGCCTGCCAAGTGCACAGGATGAGTATTAAAACAAGCTGTATAGTAAGAATATAATTAATTTGTTTACTGGCATCGACATGGAAAGAAGATGAGCCCTGCAGCACCCATGTAATGGAAGATGGAAGGACTGGGCTGGGACCAATAAACTGCCATCCCTTATGGATAAAGGTAGTGCCTGTATAGGGCCCATTCAATCAGTTGTGCGGGTATTTATTGAATGTATTGCATCAGGTTTATAGTCAAATGTTTGAATACATAGTTTCGAACTACAATACATTCAAACCAAAATGATCGAGAAAAAAAAATCGAAAGCAGGTTTTTCTTTTTTGGGAGGGGGGGTGCCCCCCCAGAAACCCCTGTTTTTTTGGGGAAAAACACATTTTTCACATACCAAACCCAAAAAAAACATTAAAAAAATAAGCATTCAAACTTTTTTTTTCGATCCTTTTGCTTCAAATGTATTGTATTGGACCCTTTTGTATTCGAAATAATGACTGGACACCATTGCATCAACTATGTTCTTTGATGTTGCTCTCATTTGTGTCTGAGATTAAAGATATTATCCTTACAAGATCGACTTGGGCCTTTCTTCCCTAGCAGGTGGTATTCTCTCTGGTGTGAGCATTTAGCGGCGTGCCTTCTATTGGTGACCCCGATGTGATCCCACCGCCTGAACCTGTGGAGGCTTCCAGGCTGCTTCTCCAGAAGGAGCCGTGCCCACCTATAGTGACAGGCCCTGAAAAAACATATGTTTTGAGTGGTTTAGCAGGAGCCATTTTAGGAAAAGTCCTCTCTGCTCTTTGAAGCGGGTATGGTTCTGTAGAGAGTGCAGGCCAGTGTTGGAACCCCGTGATGGAGGAGTTTGGGTGAGCATGCACATATGAGTAGACTCTTGTAAGAGATAACAAGTAGGGGACAGATGCATTGGTAAGTGTGAAAGGTGTGATTTCCCAGAGAGCGAGGTCATCGATGTGACGTGGATGAGGTTAGGTTTATTTGTTGGTTAAATTTGTATTATGAATGGGGTGTTTCACTAAAATATTATAAGGTAAGGCATTATAAGTTAAGGCAAAGGTAAGGCAGGGATCCCCTCCTAGGAAAAGAAGGGAATGTGGTACCACAAGGCAGTGTAGTATTTAAAGGAGGTATGTGGAAATAAAAAGTAGTGGTGTTGTTTAAGTAGTAGGCCTGGAACAAATAGTGGCTGTTAGTTTACTGGGGTGTTTTATTTTATGGTAGTTGTGTTTTCTGGGTGAAAAACAGGACATACAAGGGGCAGCATTTTTGTGCATCGCAGTGTGGTTTGGTGCTGTCGGATGTTTTGGAGCAGTGTGTGTGTTTGTATGGGAGGGTGAGAAAGAAGGGCAGGGTTGATTTTCTTTGTTTTGCTCTTGTTGTTAAAAACAAGCAGCAGCGTGTGTGGTACATTAGAGGAATTTTTGCGGGGTCAGTAAGAGATATATGTCATTACCTTCAGGGGAGAAACACCAATAGAGCACATGTGCAAGGCCCTGCCACTGTATCGTGACAGGGCAGACACATATCATAAGCAGAGTATTGTGGAGAGGGGATGCGGGCGGATGTCCTGCACATGGCCAAGGCAGGTCTCACACAACAAGAGTATTTTGGAACACATGTCTGCATGCTTATTAGCAAAATGTAAGGGAAAGTAGCTACAGAAGAGAAAAGAAATTCTCGATCTTTGGAATATGTTCGAAGATGCAGAAGATCAAGGTAATGGAGTCGAGGTGCAGAGACAGAAATATGGGAAGTGCAGAAAGGGGGAAGTAGAAGGTGGGGCGCTAGTGGAAGGTAGGGTATTATATCCCTTGGCAACATATCTTGCAGAAGGGTATACTAATCCAAGCTACGTACCCACTGTGATAGGGACCACTTCTGCTGCAGTAGGGTCTCCCACCATGCTAGTAATACCACAGGCTACAGCTCTTCCAACTCTCTATGCTCACCTGCCTGAACTACCAGCATCAGTGGGTTATAGGTCTAGGGAGTTCGAGGATAGGTTGGCAGGATTGATAACAGAACTGAGGAGAATACAGACATCATCAGGAACAGTAAGGGATATTGGGGTACTGAGAGAAGGGTCAGGAAATCCGGGGAAGTGCAGCTCAAGATGGATACTGAGGGAATAAGACATGTTGGTGCTGAGAAACAAAGATGCCAAGGGGGTGGATCATCCTGGAAGAGGAGAATACAGTTTTGGGAGAGAATGTGGAGAAAGGGGATGCTGATACATTTACTGAGGATCAGAGTGAAGGAGAAGGGAGGGGTGAACAGGTGGCTGAAAATACCCCAGAAGGAGAAGGTCTATGGGCAGGGCTAGGTTGAGGAACAGGGCCAGCCAGATGGCATTTGTAAAGAGAGGGTGAGCTGTGAAGAAGGGTGTGGGAAGTAGAGCAAAGATGCAGATGCCCCTTATACGTAAGGGAGCGGGAGGACACAGTATGTGCCCTGGCCCCAAATGGATACAGATAATTTAATTAAGGCACTCCCACAGCTCACAGCGGGAGTGATTATGTCTATATTCAAATTTGAAAAACAAACAGCAGGGGTGCACCTTCCTGGCAATAGGGGACCTTAAGAGTTTGTTGGTTGCTGTAATTGGGTACAGGCATGGGATGTGTGGGTTAAGGCTGAATACCCAGGACTAACTTTGGGAGACGATGCACATGATGGAACATCTTTCAATGATGTTAGAGCATTAGTATGGGACGCGCTACAGAGGGTCTTCCCAGATACCCCTGTGTACAGAAGGTCCCAACAACTTCTGTGGGTCTTGGCAACCCAGCATCAGGAAAGGGACCCTGAAGCACATCAGGAAACTGAATCAGGATTTTCAAAGACATCAAGTTTATTTTCTTCCAGCAGGCAGGACACATCATACAGCACCAAAGACATCTCTGCAACTCTCCTAAAAATTCTGAGCATTTCCTCTCTTATATACACTCTAGGAAAGTGACGTGATGGACTGATCAAAGTACAACCCCTTTCCTGCCTGTGATTTGTTGGCTTATAATGACATGTACAATGTACAACTCCTCTTACTGCTTGTGATTGGTTGGCCTATCTGCCACTCAGAACCAGTCTAAACAGGTTTTACTCAGCTCATCCTGTCACCATGACTTAGCCACCATCTTAGAAATTGCCTGACCATGTCTGGCTTATCACAAAATGGTGGATTACCCTATTCCTGGTCAAAATTTGATACCTGCTCCGATTTGAATCTAGTGTTTCAGTAATGTATACTAAGCTTATACTACTTAACATATTTTCTATCACACAAGACATTCTAGAAATTCTGGCCCCATAAAATATATCGTCCTTCAAAGCGCTTTTCTGCAAAGCACTATATTTCTGATTTGTGAAGATTTAAAGTCATTGATCAACCCAATAAGTTATCAACATTCGGTTTGAGGTGGAGGGGTCTATCTCCACTACATTTAGTTTAAGGTGGGGGGTAGAACCAGCACCTGTACATTACACCCTTTGAATTGTATTTAGTCATCTACTCAATACATATCACTACTCCCATGTCCACCCTACTCATTTTTCAATGTACCTACACATCTGTCACCTAATCACCCTTTTCTATAAGACAATTTACTTCAATACTGAGAGGTATCCTAACCCATTTCTACAACGTAAGTACTAACACATTAAACTCTCCTAGTCTAAACATGTATGTGTCCCTAAAAACTACTTTTATTTACATGTATCGAAGCCCCACCTCCGTTACCCAATTTACTTTAAACTAACAATGTGCCTCAGATAATTTTACATTCACTATGATATTTTTAAGAGACAGTCACTCCTTGAGGTAACCATGCAGTGCTCACATGTGACTCATTCTCCACATGTTTTCTGTCACTCCCACCCCAAGACATTTTTCCTTGCTCCCATTCTCTATCAGAAGAGGACATAACTCACAGGGATCCCTGTTCTCTGTTGAAAATCAAAATAGAGGCAAAAGTCATTCGGTACTGGAAGGAGGTCAAGTTTCTTCCTAACCTAAATTCTTTCTCTTTGCTGCTAACAAAATAATGTTTTCTAGATTTGTTTCTATCTTTTTTTCAGCCCATTTAACTCATAGGCTTTCCCTATCTTGTTGGTGCACAAAATAATCATACGTCGCATTAACCCTGTATGATTCTAAGGCTGATACTTAGTCTTTTTCTCTGCTTTGCTGCATGTGCTTCCTGCTATGCTGTAAATGCTTCATTATGCTTTGCTGCATGTGCTCCACCTTTCCTTCACATCTTCCTTCTGATCGCGTTGGGCCATGTTTATTTTCTTCTGTGCTTTGTTTTCATCCTGCTGAGACAAAATAAAATATTTTGCTGCCCTTTATATCCTCCTTACCCCACAACACTAATCTAGTCTACCCTTGTTTTTTCTAGATTAATGCACCAATTCCTAATATGTGCCTTCCCATTTTATCATGAAACTACATTGTTTGCCTATTCTAAACATTTGCATACACTCGCCAAGTCTACCCCTTTTGGCATCCTACCAATAAAAAAGGTTACCCACCTTCCATTCAGCGTCTTCTATTTTCTGCATTTGTCTGAGCTGGCCATGCTTACCTTTATATGCTACTCTTTTCATACCTATTTACACCTATCTTGGGAAAAAATTGCTACATAATTGAAGACACTCTATCTGCCTCTTTTTCTGTTACTCACCTGGGTCCTCTTACTCTTAATAATGATCAACAGTGTTTCCACACCCTGTGGTGTGAACCAGTACTTGCCTCTTTTTTCTTTTCTCTTCTCCCTATTCACTAACACTTACCTGTGTCATAATATACTGTCTCTTTCAAGGCTATGCAGACATTCCCCCTATGTTCACGCAAGGTCCATGATTTTCATCTGTAGCATAAACCAACATCGTTACATTTACTCAAAAATTGTATTTTACTTACCTTTGTATCTTCTTCTTGAGTTGGCTCTGTACAAAATTTTCTTGACCGGTTAACCCAATTTTGGTCAACCATACCCCTTTTTGTTCTCTGTTACTCCATAATTCCTTTTTATTGCATTGCACAACTTTTCTCTTTTGGCCTTCAACCTTCATTGGTGCCGTTTGTTTTTCAACTTTAGATTTTTTGCTTATTTTATGTTGGGTTTAATTTTTCTGTCCATTAATTCACTCATCCACTAATTTCTTCATTAATTTTTATGTTCATTCAATTTTATTTATTTATTTGTTTCACCCAAATAATGTCAATTTTTGTAACTGAGCTCTTTATTCCTATACTGTTTAAAATATTTTATTTATTTTCATCTTCTACCAATTCATTTTTCTGGACCCATAACAAAATGCCCAAAGACCACCTAATGTTTTTGACACTCTCTTCAATCTTCTTTAATTTATACTGGATGCTGCTACATTATTGCCATATGTAATAAAATGATTCCTTTCCTTTCTTTTTAATGCACAATGTTCCTAAAAAAAGCACCATTTCTTACCTCAATAAGCCCTATCTAGATATATTGCCATCCCTGACATTAATTAATCTAGACCTTTGTATAAGAACTATTACTGTCATCAATGATCCATTTATATTATTCACTTTGTGATCATTTGTCATGCTCTTTACACTATGGCTGTTTCTAATTTCATGGAGGTCATCTGCCCCCCCTCTTTGCTCATAAATATCCGTGGTCTGAGACTAAATTCACCAAAAACTCTCACCACTTTTAAACTAGGTCACACAGTTATCTGTAATACCGCACTTTTACTACAACAATAAAAAACCTCTGGTTTCTACCAGAAACATCAGGCCTTTTGCCCTGTACATGCCACTATGGCCACACCCATATTCAAATGGTGCATTCCCAAATGAAAACACGCTTTTTCATAATCACATGAAGAACATCATCATGCTTAGACTTGTATTATCCACTCCTTTCCTCAAAATGTTGACAAGTGCCTGTTACAAATGTAACAAAAACTCGTCACAACACACTCTGCTCCAGAGACTGCTAATTCCTCACTATGCAAAATTCTACATTTATAGCCTTCAATAAACACCTCAATCTTCTAATATTCACTCATCACCTTTCTGTCTTTGAATCATGCACATACAGTCCCATTATCTACCACTAGAACAAACATTGGCCTCCCTTTGCCATATTCATTCTTGGCATTCCTTGAGGCCTAGTGCCACTAACAATTCTGAACGGATCAAGTCACCCGATGAAATGTCCTACTGTGGATGTATGCATTCCTGAAAGCATTTCCTCTTTTTAGAATAACACCTTTTTCTCCTGTGTGTCACTATTTATTCCATGTTTGCATATTGCTGAGTCTGCATGTTGGCTCACTTACTTGCCGTCTGCTGAAAATCTGTTTTGCACCTTTCCTAAGATGCTGTACCTGCTGCACTCCCAGCATTCATATCTGATACAAGTCTGATCCTGGACAAAAAATCCCTTCCTTGATTTGCAACCTATGCACCAGGGGGTGTGTTGTCCCCGTTCTCAAAAATTGCCCATTTCTGCATGAATCCTTGGTTTCTACACATGCATACAAGGTCCTCAAACATACTGTATGTCCAACCTACAGGAGGTCTCCTAATATACTCCTCCTGCACATTTTGACTATTCATCTGCGTGCTTTGAAACCCACCTGGTTTTCTCTGGGAATTTCCCTGATTATTCTGAAAGCCTCTACCTCGGGAGCCTTCCCTACCCTGTGGTACAAATCCATTATTACCTTGATCAAACTAATTTTAGTTATTTACCTGTGGCATGTTTTCTGTTTGCTGTGAATCCAATCCTTCCCTACTAGTCACATTCACCTCTTCTTTGCCTATTATGACTATTTTTCTCTGCACTAATTTCACCTCTGTACCTTTCCTAGCATCATTTTTCTTTGAATTCTTCTCTTACATCAATCTGCAATAATGCGCGATGGTCAGCTGAATGTCTAACCATGTGTACATAGAGAAACTAAATTGTAAAAGTTTTAATAGAATTATAAATGCAGTTTTATCAACATGAGTATTTAATTGATTTTGAAATCAGCAGACACGTGTTTCGACTTGATCGTCATTATCAAGGCTATCTTCATTTATTACCACAACTTTAGTGGACAGGCGTATTGAGATTAATGTGAATGAAAATCCTCTGGTAAGGCTTGAGCAGTTATCATTGGTATAAGTCATAAGTCAACATTGCTTTCGCGCACTGAGCGACATGGCACCATTTAGACTGCAGCTCTATATTAATTTAATCAGCTCTCCAGATATTGCTACTTGATGCATGAGACCGCCAATGAATTTCTAAACATGGACTCGCTTCCAGGCCCACTTACTTCTTAAGCTACTTCTGCACGGGTTCTGACAGCCTTTGGCATTTTTATAGCTCCCACATCTAATGAGTCTGGATACAAAACTCTTAGGTGTTTTCCAGACAGCCGACCTACGATTGTTTAAACTGTGTTCCATCATGAGCTGTGCTCAACGCGGTAATACTCGAATATACTACACTTGACCAAATGTCATCAGCCATTTTCCCACAAGAATAGCAGCTAGAAGACCTTCAATGTCTCCTGTAACTAAAGTGTATCTTCCTGTTATTTTTTCTAGTTCTTGTATTCATTTCCCAGCATCAGAAAATTATACTCTAAAGTTTGCAACTTAAATTGTCCTTATCCATCTGTAGCCATTGTACATATTGTGGCCTAGCTCCTCCTTTCTCTAGCAAAGGAAGTTGTGAAACTCACATTCATCTCATCCCCCATTGTCTGTCTGCTCATAACAGGGACAATGGCTCTGCACTGCCGTCTTCCTGGCTGCGACCTTAACCTGCTCCCATATGGTGGCAAGTCCCCCCTCTTGACCATGGGACTGCTCTTTGAAGTTGATTTAGCTGAGTTAATAATTCTGATGCTCGAGATATAGGTAGGCCTAAATCCGAACATCTTACTGCTTTGTTTGTCTAAGAACACCTCTTCTCTCGGGATTATATGTACTAGCACCCTGTTTCAAAATATTCTCCCCGTCTTAATCTGACATATTCTTGCCCCTAACTAATGTCACACTTACCATTCTAGTCGTTATTTTACATCAACCTGTCCACAGACACGGCTCTATGCCTGTGTACACTGTGTGCTCTGTCACATCTTCATGGGTGCAAGCTGTTGTTTTACAAAAGCCTGTTTAACAAATAATGATTCACCCGCGATGCACTCATTGAGTGCTGCATTCACAACTTTCTTTATCATTAGCCAATTTGAAATTTGGCAGACTTTTCCTCTAGGCCGCCCAGAATGTGCCATACTTTTGCATTCCTCTCGGGCAATCTCACCACCACTCCCATGTTTTCCCAAACTGCTTTCCTATCTACTTTAAACAGTCTTTGCTTATGACTGCAGTAACATATAATTGCTGTTCTTCATTCTCGCTTGCATACTGCAAGAATCTCAGTATTTCTAAATATCAATATGCAAATCTCTGCCCTTCCTAGTTTTTCAAAAAGGACCAGCTATTCTCTATGTAAGCTATCATTTTAAATTTTAAAAGACATTCTGTGTATTCATGGGTGTGTGCTTGCAAGTGTGTGTGCGCGTTCCTAAATGCATTGTCCATGGTGCACAGATTACTTACACTTCCATAAAATCATGTGTACCTTTGTATATGTGTCTGCATGTGTGTGTGGATGTGTGTATTCTTTCTCCTGCGAGTTCATCTACATGGATGCTTGCATATGTCAGGGCAGCTTGCTAGCACTTCCTTCAGTGCTTTACCGCTTCTTTTAAACTACAATTTAATATTTGTCCAAATTTGTCATGTTAGCTTAAAAATGTTTGTCAAATAATGTTTTCTCCCATTTATTTCTATAATTTCCAATAACTTTGTGCCTGGTCAAACCACTGTACACTAGCACAATGGTCTGCTTTTTGCCGTATTTTGCACACAAAAACACATTTTGAATCTCAGCTAAATTCCTCTCAACTTGTCTGATTTTATACAATTTCTTTCCACTTTTGTCTCCAAATGTCTTCAAAATCCTCAGAGATAATATATATCACTGGGAACATCTCTCCCTCGTTTGACACCTGTCTACTGTGGAAATTTATTTGGTGCAAATTTATAGATGTACATATATTTTGCACTTCATGCTTATCATTGCATGGCAATATTTCCCTTATTCTCAACTCCCGGTCATGCACAACATAAAAATCCATTTTATTTTATCAAAAATAACATGCCTCCTTCTCTTCTTATTTATACTGCTATATGTTGCACATAAAACCAAATAACTCATGGGCATTTCTCAAAATGTACCCATCAGAAAGCGTTCATTGTCAGCTAGCTAACATGAACAAAACACTGCCTTCACAATGAAACACAGTTCTTGCACAAAGTGTTTAAATAATATGAGATTTCCATCATTATTTTTTTACCACATAATCAGTCAACCTTTTATAATTCAAAAACAGCATCTGTAATTCTTAAACACTGTGTCACACACAGTCTGAATCACATTCCACCCAAGAGACTATTCGCTGTGAACATAAATTATTTCATCTAACTGCATAGGTTATCTATTTAATCCCTTAAAGCAAACACCATCCATTCTCCAGAAGTGTGTGGCGATCTTGGCAATCTGCCAAACTAGGCACATCATTTTTCTTCCTTTCAAAAGAATATATTTTATTTTCCACATTTCTCATGAGCTGTGGTTTTCCTTATCTGTATTTGTTAAACTAGGAAGGCATGTGTTGGCAGAAATACATCTCTCTGGCTACGCAGTTAGTTGCAAAGCAAAACATAATTTCTTTTTCAAATCTTTGTCGAGTTTTATCTACTCTTCGTTTCTAACAAAGCTAGTGCAAATGTTTGTCCTGTGAGGTTAAGCAGCTCAACTGGTCTATGTTTGGCAAACACAAGAATTAAACCCGTATTTACTGGATTTTAGTTTTTACACAGGTTCAAAGTCAACCGCTTTAAAAAACTTCTTCTACTTTCTCTCACAAAATATTTTATTTGCCTTATTTTTAAACAATACAATACACACTGTTGCACCCATATCCATAGCTCATATTTATATCTTATTTTCTCCATATTTGATCACTTTAATTTCTGGCTTGATTCCAATTTTGTAATTTAAAAAAAAATTATTTCCATGATATAAATAACTGTACAGTGCACACATAAATGCTCCATACAGAGTGTGAACAGCCCTCCTTAGGTTTGTCTTTAATCAAACCCGTCTCTACATATTTCGCTACGGGATTTTAGGTACTGTTCCTTCTGTTACGTTCTTTAAAATGCTGACACTGGGCATACTCTTTATCGGGGCTCCTCCTCACGATATTTCTTAAATTGTTTGGCCTCCCCTCAAGTCAATTTATCAATAACTCAATGGCTTGGCATCTCCTCAAGTCAATTGCTTAATATTCAACACTCATAGTTACCTTACCCCAATCCCGATTACTTCTAAGCTACTATATTACACTCTAAAAACATTGATTTTCCCCAAAGAAATTATAAGGGGGGGGTTCCCCACGAGTGATTAAAGTTGTTTCTAAAAGCTGTACAAATAATAACTAAAAATAATTTTCTAAGAGTGGTCTCGCAAAAGTGACTTTAAAGTTTTTTCTAAAAAACATTTAGAAAAAGTCAAAAATACTTTCCTAAAATGGGTCTCCCAAAAGTGGATACATAATTAATTAAATACATTTTTTATTTTGAAGACCCTCGAAAAAAATAACAATTTAAATATTTTTTGGAGGATTTCCTGGAGACATCAGCTCAGGACTCCTGGCTGGCGCGCCAAATGTACAGAACGTCCCAACACCTTCTGTGAGTTTGTTTGTTTGTTTGTTTGTTTATTCATTTGTTATGCGCACCAAACCCATAGGTAAAAGGGCGCAGCAGTATGAAGATGCAAAGCTTAAATAGTACAACTATACACCAGATACAGAACTTACATAAATACAGAATTTACAGAATGTGCAAATATATACAGAAGTAAGATGGCCTTTATAGTTACAAGAAAAAACCATGAACAGTGTGAAGAAATACGAATTGCATAGTAATACCCTCCGTGTATCACTAAGGCTCACAGGTAAGCTGGAATAACAGGCATAACCTAAAAGGTCGGAGGCTAAGGGTCTGTAGCGATAATGTGTTTTATAATATTTTTTCGGAAGTGTAGCTAGGGTTGGTCAGCTCTCAGGTCTTGAGGCAGAGAGTTCCAACATTTAGCAGCCTTTACAGAGAAGCTATTGCCACCAATAGTGGTGAGCTTGTATTTAGGTATGGTCAGGCAGTTAGCATTGCCAGCTCTGGTTAGTCTATGAGAGATCCTTCTCTGAAGTTTGGCTGTAAGGTAGCTAGGGGCAGCGCTATTAAGAGCTTTATGAGTCAATGATAACATCTTTAACTGTATTTTATTGGCCGTGGATAGCCATTTATGATGGTGTCTAAGGGGGGAAATGTGGGTTCTTTTGTTTATGCCTAAGGCTGCTCTTAGGGCATTATTTTGTAAGGCTTGGGGCTTTTGGATAGTCATTTTATTAGCACCACTGTAAAGAGCATTACAATAATCAATTCTAGAGAGTATTTAAGCTCTAGCCAAGATCAAGCAGCTGTCGTCAGAGAGGAATGGCTTGCCAGCTCTGAGTAGCTTGCACGTGCAAGCCGTGGAGGATGTCAGGGATTTGATCTGTTTATCAAAAGATAATGTTGAGTCCAAGTAGAAGCCAAGGGTTTTTACCTCGTTGGAGACTTTAATGGAATTCCCGTCAATATTGAATGAAGAAAATTCCTGACCTAGTTTTTTGATGTTAGCCTGTGAGCCCAGAATTATCAACTCAGTCTTATCATTGTTGAAACATAGGCCATGAGTGGCCATCCATACTTGGATGATAAGATATACTTTGTTCACCAACCCCGTGTCTTTACTGTGATCCCCAGAAAGTGGGAGGAGAATCTGATTATAATCTACGTAATTGGTGTAGGTAATACCCAGATGGTCCAGATCATCGAACAAGGGATTGGTGAAAATATTGTAGAGAGTTGGTGAGACGCAGGAGCCTTGAGGAACACCACACAGGATAGGGGATGGGTCTGCAGCTGCCGAGGGAGAGAAGACTCTCATGGTTCTCTCACTCAGGAAGGATTCAATCCATTTGATAGCTTCCGGGGAGAAGTGGGCAGCAGAGTCAAGGTGTCGGCAGAGGACTTTGTGGTTGACCAGATCGAATGTGGCTGAGAGATCAAGTAGGAGAAGAACTACTGATTTCTGTTTGTCTCTCTGCTCGTCTATTTGGGTCTTTTTAGGTCGATTAAGGCTGTTTCTGTTCCATGTAGAGGGCAGAAGCCGGATTGTCTGTTACCAAGGAGTTTATGCTGTTGAAGGTGTTTTTGAATTTGGTTCTAGGCGTCTTTATCCAATATTTTGAGTAAGAATCGGACCGTGGTAATGGGCCGGTAATTGGTGGGGATGAGAGGGTCTAGAGTCTGTTTCTTAAGGGGAGGGAGCACAACAAGACTGTTTAAGGTTGGCAGGGATAGTACCTGTGGCAACGGAAGCATTAATCAGTTTGGTGATAAATGGGGATAATTCTCTGGCGGCATCTTTTATTAGTGTGCTGGGCAGATGTCACCTTTGCAATTAGAAGGCTTCAGTGACAGGATGATTTTTTCTACCTCCAGGGTAGACATTTTGGAAAAATTGAAAATATTATTGTATGCTGGTGGTGAAGCACTAGGCACAGGAATGTTGGGCGAGTGCTGTAGGTTCAGTACTTCTTTTTTGTGATGAATTTTATTTTGGAGCATGACAATTTTATTGGCTAGTGCATGTTGGATGTCTGTACACTAAGATTTATCTTTGGTACAGATGTCAGGTGTAGCTATTGGGGACTCTAGTTCTTTAAGTATGGAAAAGAGTTCTTTCATACTAGAGTTGGATTTGGGAATGCGCTCATCATAGGAGTTACATTTTGCCTGGCAGACTTCCTTCTTATAATTTGAGGAGAGTGAGGTTAATTTGTCTTTATTCTTACTGGAGGGACAGAGTCTCCAATTAGTTTTACTTTTTCTTTTTAGGATGCAAAGGTCTTTAAGTTGTGGCGTAAACCGTTTGTTTAAGTGGGCCATAGGTTTGCTGGCTCAGAGTTTGAGAGGGGCAATTCTGTCCAGGGTGGTGAGCATAATATTGTTAAATTTGTGAACTAGGATGCTAGGATCAAGATTTTCTGACAATGTGTTAAGGGTGGGAAGGGTAGCAGGGATCATTTTCTCTACTGTGATACTTTTTTAATTTCTGGTTAAACATGGCGGCGCTACTGGGAGAGCCATTGGGGTGAGTCTTATAGTAGATAGGTAGAAGGACACCAGTGAGTGGTCTGTCCAAGAGAGCGGCAGGATGGATGAGATAGTAAGTGTACAGTTGTAATCCGCTATCCAATCCAATATTCTCCCTTTTTGGTGGGTGGGTTTATTAACCTTTTGGGATAGACCTAGTGTGTTAATTGTATTGACTATATCCGTGGCATTTATATTCCTTTGGTCCTTAAAGCCTAGGTTGAAATCCCCTAATAAGAGCATTTGCGAGGAGGGTTTGAGGTTGTTGGTAAGTATATTGTGCAAATCCTCGTCAAAGGTAGAAAGTGGACCAGGCAGTCTATATATTAGGTGAATGGTGAGTGTTTGTGAGTTGTTTATCTGGAATTTGGCAGAGAGAACTTCACATGATTGTGATAGATTGACAGGGGATAGTCTTAGGCATAGACATGTTTTAGAGATAATGGCAATGCCGCCTCCTCGGGCGCTATCACGGTCTTGTCTAGCTATAGTGTAGCCATCAGTGATAGCGAACATGAGTGAAGGTCCAGCTGCATTATGGAGCCATGTTTCTGTAATCGCAAGGAAATCCAGATAGCCTTCTGTGATTGGGTCGGCAATGTAAGTGGTGTGGGCCATGAGCGATCTAACATTGAGAAGCTCTCCGTTGAGGGGGTGGGGGGTCTCAGTAGTACATGTACTGGGGTAGATTTGTCAGAATTATTATCGCATGACTTACGCTTGTGATTATTGTTCTGAGGGACATTCGTAATCAAGGTGGATAGTGGCGGAGACAGATTTACATGACAAGGTGTCTGACTAAATTTAAGGTTAGTTTTAAGGTTGGTAGTCGGAAGGGATCTTCTCAGAGGTTCGTATAATTTGGATAATCTGGCACGGAGTCCAGCATTTCTGTTGGATGCGGCACAGGGTAGAGAAGCATAGGTTGCTGTCACAAGGGCCCTATTATGTAAAAGTTGGCTCATGGTAACAATGTTGTTACTATGTTTGTTAAGGTAGGCGGGCTAGTGTCCAAGATAAGTGCTAGCGGGAGCAGAGCCGAGTCTACTTGGCTTATAGAGTTAGTGTAACTGGTAGCCATCATTGTGCATAACAGTAATGCTAGGATTAACATCTTTCCAATTACAATGTCAAAGAGTATAGTCTAGCACATGGAGGCGCTTAGGCAAAGGTGCAACTTTAGCTAGACATTTGCAGATTAGGTAGATTCAGCTTTAGCTAGATGTTCACAAATAGGGAGATTTGATTTAATTTAGCTCACAAAAATTAGGTAGATTCAGCTTGGCTAGGAGTACACAAAATGGCAGATTCAATTTAGCTAAGTGTTCACAAAGGTCGGCAGATTCAACTTGCCTAAGAGTACACGAAATAGGCAGATTCAATTTAACTAAATGTTCGCAAAAATAGGCAGATTCAGCTTGGCTAGAAATACACAAAATAGGCAGGTTCAATTTAGCAAAGTATTCACAAAAGTAGGCATATGCAACTTGGCTAGGAGTGCACAAAATAGGCAAGTTCAATTTAGCAAAGTGTTCACAAAAGTAGGCATATTCAACTTGGCTAGGAGTACACAAAATATGGAAATTCAATTTAGCAATGTGTTCACAAAAGTAGGCAGATTCAACTTAGCTAGGAGTACACAAAGTAGGCAGATTCAATTTAACTAAATGTTCACAAAAGTAGGCAGATGTAACTTGGCTAGGAGTACACAAACTAGTCAGGTTTAACAATCAGACTTAATAATGACTTCGGAGTATATGGATATGGAGGTATACCTGCTGCTGTAACTTGTTACGCTCTGTGCACAATTGTCGCTATATCTAGAATGCAAGAGACTAGATACTCCATGGATCATGAGGCACGTGGACATTAATGCGGGGGTGAAGCAGCCAAGTAATGGAAGGTGGGGCATTAAAGTGAAAACCTTAGGTACTGCACTTATATACACATATGGGACTAGCATTAAGATGAAGATTTCATTTGGTGCAATTGCAAATACATATAAAGTTAACAATGCATTTAGCATCAGGCGCTTGTTGGGGGGATCTTGGCACCCTGGCATCAGGAAAGGGACTCTGAAGCACATCAGGAAACTGAAACAGGATTTTCAAAGACATCAAGTTTATTTGCTTCCAGCAGGTTGGACACATCATACAGCACCAAAGACATCTCTGCAACCCACCTAACAATTCTGAGCTTTTCCTCTCTTATATATGCTCTAGGAAGGTGAGGTGATGGCCTCATCAAAGTACAACCCCTTTCCTGCCTGTTATTCGTTGGCCTATAATGACATGATCAACGTACAACCCCTCTTCCTGCTTGTGATTGGTTGACCTGTCTGCCACTGGGAACTAATCTAAACAGGTTTTACTCAGCTCATACTGCAGCAGTGGACTCTAGATAAACTTGTATTAAAGAAAATCTCCATTGATGTCATCATGACTTAGCATAAAAGCCACCATTTTAGAAATTGCCTGACCATGCCTGGCTTATCACTAAATGGTGCATTACCCTATTCCTGGTCAAAATGTGATACCTGCTCTGATTCAAATCTAGTGTTTCACTAATTTATACTAAGCATATACTGCTTAACATACTTTCTATCACACAAGAAATTCTAGACATTCCTACCCCATAAAATAGATTGTCCTTCAAATCGCTTTTCTGCAAAGCACTATATTTCTGATTTTTGCAACATTTAAAGTCATTAATCAACACAATAAGTTATCAACATTCAATTTGAGATGGAGGGGTCTATCTCCACTACATTCAGTTTAAGGGGGGGGGGGTATAACCAGCTCCTGTACACCTGATTTACAGTCCTTGATGCATTATACTATGGGTGATGATGAGGACCTGGCTCAATGTATTCTTAACAGGTGAGAGAAGGGGAGAGATGAGACTGGAGGGCCATAGGATCAATCAATGCCATTTTTCCATTTTATTATAAAGAGGGGTTTGCCCAAGAAAGTAAAGAAGGCGTTGGATACAATTGTGGGTATTGAGGTGAAGGGGTGGCCGAAAATACAGAGTATAATAGTGCATCAATGTAAAAGGATTAAGGAGCGGGAAAAGGAAACAGCCCAAAGACGCCAGGGAGAAGAAGCAAAATTGGCTGAGAAAAAATTGCCAAATGTTGCTGTCCAGGTGTCTGTATCAACACCAGTACAGGTGGAAGGAACAGAGAGTACCCAAAAAGTGGTGAGTGCCATTATGGGCTGAAGGAGGACATGGACAGTGGAGCAGGGGGCAAGAGTACTCCAGCCCAGAGTGGCAGAAAGGGTGACCACAGCAAGGAAGAGATGGATCTCGAGGAGCAAGAGGAGGGGGGGTTGGAAGTAGGGGGGTGGGTTTGGGCAGTCTCAATGTTCGAATTGTTTTGAGGTGGGGCATTTCACAAGAGAATGCAGGAGCAGGTCTGCAGTGGAGTATAATTATGGTCCACAGCAACAGGGCCAAAGACCCTAAGGACCAGGGTATTTGCAACAGGGTCAAGGGTATCAGAATCAAGAATATTCACAAGGGCAATATCAAACCTATAATCAGCAGTCCCAAGCTCGGGACATACAAGCGCAGCACCTGCCACAACAAAAGGAGCAGCAGTGGTAGGAGGTAGCCCCTTCTCGTTCCCTGGCACGAAAACATGTCCTGATTAGGACAGCCCACAGAGAGCACTTGCGTGCCCACTCTTGTCGACGACTGCCCACCCTGAAGAGAAACCTTTGGTGGGGGTTGAAATAGGAAATAGGCAATTCATATTAATGGTGGACTCTAGTGCAACTAAATAATTTATCATGGAAGGAAACTTTCCATCTTCAGGAAAATACATTGACATAAAGGGATTCTCACAAGGCCACTTCTACAGACCCTTGGGGAAGCACAAAAGACAAAGTAATACACATTACATTGGATGGGTGAAATGATCAGACAGTTTGATGACTTAAAAAGGTGATTAGCTCGGCACCCGTACTGGCCACCTCAGATTATACACAGTCATGTTATGTGTTTTCACAGTCTGATGGTCAACTTATGAAAACACTATTGATGCAAAAAAGCACTATGGCCCACAAGTCATTGGCCTATTATAGTGGCACTTTGAATGCAGTGATGCAAGGGCAATTCACTTGTGAACAAGCCTTAGAAGCTGCTGCCTTTGCATTAGACAAACATTCTATGATTGTAATGGGGTATTCAGTAATGTTGTATGTGGAAGAATCTGTGTTTTCAATTCTAGAAAGGTCAAAATCTACCCTGACTATGCAGGGGCCATCAGCATATGAGATCATCATTTCTAAACAGCATATTCAGGTAGTAAGGTTAAAACAGTGAATCCTGCCACCTTTTTAACAGACATGCCTACTACTTAGGACCTGATGGTGCACGACTCTGCCACATACGAGTGGGAGGAGGATGACACTCCCAAATTAAGAGACTATGGCCCTCATTACGACCCTGGCGGAAAGTGACTGACCGGAGCGCCACAGCGTAAATAGCGTTTCCGCCATTGCACGAAGGAGCAAAGTGCGGCCCATTCCGACCCATCGGGCACGAGCACCACGCCACGGCGGAAGTGCAAAGTCCGCGATGGCGGAAATGACCCCAAAACGGCCCACACCGCCGCCGTACGGCGCCCTAGGTGCAATACCGCCACCCCTCTTAGCGGTCACCGCAGTGTGCGCCTACCGGAAAGTACGGTGACCGGAAATATACGGAAACGGAAGTAAAAACATGGGCCCGGAACGGGAAACATCCCGGCGTACACCTATAAAACCACTAAAACCACACAACCACTAAAATCACTACCCTGAAACACACCCCAACCCGTCACCCACCCTAGCGAAACCAAGACAAATGGGAAAAGTAGCGAAGAAAGCGTGCGACCGCAAGCGGCAGGTCCACTTCTCCCGCGAGGAACTCACCGTGCTAACAGAGACCCTCCAGGAGAATGCTGCCGTCGTCTTCTCCACGCAAATGACCAGAACGGCACTTGCAAACAAGAAGACCATATGGGCTCTGGTGGCACAGCGGGTAAGTGCGGTGGGGACCGCACCCCGCACCCCACAGCAATGCCGCAAGCGATGGGACGACCTGCGGATACGCGTCCGCAGCATACTCTCTGCCAACCGCAACATTGCCACTGCCACCGGGGGAGGTCCTGAATCACCCATCAAGTTGACCCCCTGGGAAGAAATCTGTGCCTCCACCATCGGAATGGAGAGCATAGAGGGAGTCGGAGGGATGGAGAAAGGAGTGCAGACATCCGAAGATTCAGGTAGGTGTACCAGATAAAACAATGCCAAATCCACACAGTCCATCCATGTGAAGTACCATGCGTCCACATAGTGCAACAGAAACACATGTCCAGGAGAACGGCCACACACATCGGCCTGATAGCGCACGTTAAAACCCACAATAAATACATAAATAATTAAAAACCCCTAATACACGCACTACACGTGCAGCAGGCACACCCTAACTGCAGGCTGCCAAACAACTGCACCCTCACTCCACACACAAATCAAAGCACCTCCAAGGACCCGACCCAAATCACCCTCAGGTACCACCCCAAAGCATGTGATACAATGCCATTCCAATTCCCACAGACCCATCATTAACCCTCGCCCTCCTTTACTCCACCACAGGGTCCGATCCAAACGACGAGCTACAGGACACCCCTACCAGCACACCTGCAAAGAGGGCCAAGACCAACGGCCAGAGACCCTCCACCTCAGCTGCACGCATCAAGACACGGCAGCAGCACAAATCAGGTGGCAGCACAGAGGAGGGAACATCAACAGGCACCCCAGCAGCCAGCATGCCCACAACACCACCACCACAGGTCCCCCCAATGGATGCCACAGAAGGCACTGCCTCTGGTGGCAGCAGCACCATAGGTGACACCCCATTGATGGCAGCATGCTCCGACACAGAAGACGGGGATGTCGAAGTCAGATCCATCCATGACCTGTCCCAATCCCCCTGTCTGTCCCATCCCGTACAACATGAGGATACCACGCAGGGGCACCCACAAGACAACGACTGGCCATCCCCCACAAGCCCTGTGGCAAGGCAACATGAGGACAACAGCCCCTCTGTGACACCCCCGCAAATGGCCATGGCCCAGCAGAGGCAACAGTCCCTCGACCAGTTAATCGTGCAACAGCAGCAAATGGCCACGCTCCTCAAGGACCATGCCGATGAATGTGGGGGCACTAAGGCAGACATAGAAACATCAACTGAGACACTTAGGGCAGAAATGGAGAGAGGCACAGAGACGCTAAGGGCACAAATGGAGAGTAGCACCGAGAGCCTGAGAGTCCAAATGGAGAGTAGCACCGAGAGCCTGAGAGTCCAAATGGAGAGTAGCACCGAGAGCCTGAGAGTCCAAATGGAGAGAAGCACCGAGAGCCTGAGGGGGGAACTGCATGCGACGTCCAAAGACGTATGTGCCGAACTTGCCGCAGTGCGCCGTGTGCTCACTGAGCTCTCGCAAACCCTTAGGGACATGCATGGACGTGAGCAGGCAGACACATCATCCGTTGCAAGTTCCGTCCAGGGCAGCCCCCAACGTAGATCTGGAAGGAACCTGCGCTCCACAGGCAGGGGTGCCCCTGATACCCGCAGAGGGGGCTTGCAATAGCGACAGCCCACTGACAATGAGCATCTTTGGACACTGGTGTTCGGGGTGGAGGTAGGAGGGTGGAGGGGGTGTGTTGGGCTCACTTGGGTGGCGGGTCGATAGGGTGTTCAACATGACATCACATATGCCATAAAAAGTGCACGATCAACCAATGAGATGTGTGGACATTGATTTTTGTGTACTAGGCCATCATAGGCGTACAGTCCATATTGTGCATGTCCCAGACACACACAGTGCCACGAGTCCCGTGTCCATGTATCAGCCACCAGGCGTGAGTGCTAGAAGCATACATCAATGAGATGCTGACGAATGTCACGGGCCTCCGGTGCCTCGCAGACTCCATGAGGTGCTGCCACATCCCCACCCTCATCATGACCATCATCAGGTGCTTGCAGTTCTGCGTCAGGGGGCATGGGCACATTTCTACGTACGCACATGTTGTGGAGCATGACACATGCCATGACCATCTTTGCAACCTTCTCATGGCGGTACAGGAGTGCCCCGCCAGACCTGCTGAGGCAGCGGAAACGAGTCTTCAGTAGGCCGAATGCCTGTTCAATGACTACACGGGTACGTGAGTGGGCATGGTTGTAGTCCTCCTCATGCTGGTCCCGTGGGTTCCGGACTGGTGTGAGGAGCCATCTCTTCAGTGGATATCCAGCATCACCTGTATGTGGACGATAAACGTATGATGTGGAATGCCATTGCTACGTACGCACACCCCCCCCCTTCCTGCCAGGTCATTGCCAAATCACATACCCCACATAATCATGCATGTAATGAGACTCACCGAGTAGCCAGGATCTGTTCCCTGCGTGTCGCTCCATGTAGCGTGGTATTGTAGAGTTCCTCAAGACCATAGAATCATGGGTTGATCCAGGGAATCGGGCACAACAATGTGTAATGATCCTGTTGGAGTCACACACCATTTGTACATTCAGGGAATGAAATTGTTTTCTGTTGCGGTACTGGGCCTCCATGGCATGTGGGACGACCAATTCCACATGGGTGCAGTCGATGGCACCAATGCAACCCGGTATGCCGGCAAGTGCATGGAATCCCACTTTTGTGTTGGTAATTTCCTGCTCCGAGCGTGGTAGAGAGATGTAGTCGTCTGCGTGCTGCAGGAGGGCATCGAGCACTTGAAATAGTGTCCGTGAGAACAGTGGCTGAGAAATGCCATGCAACTGTCCGACTGTGTGCTGGTAGGTGCCTGTGGCCAGGAAGTGGAGTACAGACACCACCTTCAGTAGGGGTGGGATGGCGGTTGGGCTATCTATCATGCTGACAAGGTCAGCCTGTGTCATGTCCACAATGGCGGCTATGGTGTCCCGGTCCAGACGGTAGAGGGTGTGGATCTGCTCATCAGTGAGGTTGAACGGATGTGCTCGGAGGCGTGGGATTGCGGGCTGCCTGCGTGGTGGTAGTGGCTGTGCTGGCGGCCCTTGCTGGCCCTGCCTTGGCCTCCTCCTCCTCCTGCGTCTCCTTCGTGCGGCCGGTTGCAGTTGGTGTTCGTCTTCTTCTTGGAGTTGGAGTAGTTGCAGTGCTATCAGGTCCCCCAGGGCCAACATCGCGAGTCCTGCCGGTAGCATTTCGGTGTGGTTGTGGGAGGAGACTGGCTGTGCAATTTATGTGTTTTCAGGCTGTATGGCCTCCACCTGTGGTGATTAATTCCACCTGTGCAAACTGCTCTCCCCTTTGGCCGAGCACGTCCCGCGCACAACGCTGCAAATCGGGGAATGGCATCTTGCTATTGCAATCATGTATTTGTACCCGATGGCCGTGTAACATTGGTTGACATGTTCATTCTGCTGTGGTCCCATTGTTGCACATACTATCTGTGCAGTCGCGAACAGACTTGTGAAGGGTCAGTGGAACGTAGTACTCGAGTAACGGTGGGCCCTCATGCATCACTGTACCGAGTTGCAATGACGGGCGGGGCGTCCCATTTGTGGGTGAAGGCAGTTGCCATTTTCACACACAGCCGCACTCGATGGAATAATTAGTGATTTCAAACGGCCACAGATGCCTTTTCGGCGTGATGTTGCAAATGTGGAATTCGAAGGGCGGCGCTTTCGGTTTCCAGCTAGCGGCGAGGAGATGCCCACAGGTCTGACTGCAAATATAACGTTCTGTTGTTCAATGTCCTTGAGACAGGGCCCATGGCGAGGAAGCAATGATTGATATGAATAGTTTGGGATGCGCAATTGCTACGTGGGCGATGAGGCCGGCCGTTCCCAAATACATGTTACTTCACAACACTGGAATTACGGGCTGGGGCACTGTGGATTTTGCAGGCTGCATAACGCACAGACTCAATGGATGTTTCTAATGTTATGTGAGTAATTATTCAGGCGTTTTGATTCCGGGATGAGGGAATGATGAATGGATGCATGGGCAGGTGATTTGATACAGAGTTTGCCATGTACAGGGCTTCTTGGGATCTATCCGCCTCCCCTACGCTATGTGATGCAGGGCTGCCATGGTGGGACCATCGTCTATCTGGCCTTGTTGAGCCCTCCCTGTCTCGACACGCCCTCAGACACTTGTGTCCATGCACATTAACATTCCCATCTGATGGATTCTGTTTTGACAGACGCATGCACAGGTACACTCGTTTGTGATGGTGTTTGCACCTCGATATAGATGGTTAGGAGTCGCAAGTGGTTTTGAGGTGGTGATGATCCTTTGGAGTGGGCTAGCATGCATATGGCTGTGGATTTCGTGTGATCATTGAAGTGAGTTGTTGGAATGTAGTTCTGATGGCCATTCTGTTCTTTTTCTTTTCTTTTGGTTGACAGGTATCTCCTCCCCTTTTGCCACTGCCATCTGTATGCCACTCCTGCAGATGGGTTTTACTCCCGACACCTGCTGCTTCGTGTTAATCAGTGGAGCAGCATTACGATCTTATGGGACGATCGCCAATGGCCCACATGCCCTTACGCAGTACTGGTGGCTCGGAGCAACATTTCGGCCTTTCAGCTGGACTAGTGCCTCCCCATTGGGACGGCCCTGCGGTTCTGTGCGCTTCCATGTTGCCTTTTCGTACGTGAATGTGGCTCTGTGTACCATGAGGGAACAGGACGACACACAAGTAGTGGCTGGTCATTTCTTGCGGATGCAGCCCACAATGGTGATTGGTGTTTAGGAGTTCATGGCCTGATGGCTGTATGGGCTTGGTGACTTTGATGTGCATTAAATTTCTATTCTGATTTGGCCCGTGTAGCGTTTTTCTTTGCAAGTGATGTGGCATATGCCTATTTGGGGGGCGATGTATTGTGAGGAGATCTGCATTGGGTTCCAGCTTCGGAGTTTAGTTGCGTGGTACTGTACTGGGCGCGTTTGCCTACTAAGCCCGTGAGGTCAGGGATGGGGGCTGCCAATATGACAGTTTGAATGTTGTCATGCTCAGGGGCGGGGGATTGGGTTTTGTGTAACAGATGCCGGTCAGCCAGGTGGACTGGTGGAATGATGTGATTCTCGGAATATTGCTGGTCACAGGTGCCTGTGTTTGCGTGCGTTTCTTGGTGGGGGACTGTGGTCATGTCCATTGGGATGGCTTCTGTATTCGTGCCATCTGTGCCCTGCAGCTCCCATTGGCCCCTCTTGTGTTTCTTTTGTTCGTTGCCATGCATGGGTGACTTGTACATTTCAATGGTTGCATTGTGACTTCATTGCACCTACGGGGAGTTGTACTTTGTGGGCAGGGAGCGGTGTACAGGCACTCAGTGGGGCCGTTTACGGTTGATTCGCGATGCCGTACTTCTCACCATGGCGGAATGGTACATTACGCCATGCCTGATGGCGTTAGGTACATGTCCGCTAGGGTCGGAATTGGCGTACCGTTGCGCCATGGTGGTGTTTGCGGTTTCGCATGGCGCGCGCGCGCGTGCTTGGTGCAGTTAGCGTTGGCGTTCACTACGGTGTCGCTAATGGCTTCGTACTTTGCGGTGACGGGTCATAGTCGCACCGAGCGCTATTCGATGGCGGTATTGCATTTCCGCCATCGTTTTCCGATTTCCGCAAGGGTCGTAATGAGGGCCTATGCATTTACAGAGGGTGAGATACACTTTGTTGATGGGTCATACACAAATAATCAAGAGGATGTGCAGAGAAGTACAGGGGCAGCAGTGGAATGGCAGGAGGAAGGGGAGTCCAATATGGTGGTCATGAAAATGTTGCCTATGCATTATTCTGCACAAGCAGTAGTACTTGTGGTGCTCATTGCAGCACTGAGCATGTCACAAGGGTGTCATGTAACAATATAATATGAGACAGTATATGTTACAACAACGGTGCACGCAGTATATCCCCCTACAAGAAGGGCAACTGAAAGGTAGACAGAGGTGTGGTTAAAGAGAGGTTGTAAACAATCCCCAACATATCTCTTATGGAGGCGGGAGACCTCTGGGAAGACATTAATGCTGCAGGAGCTGCTAGCAGTAGCCTTCAAACAGCTACATTATCCATCCCACAGTTTGAAACAGCACATAGCTGCATACATACAGGAGGATGGTTTATCCCAGAAATACAGGAAAGCATCACATGAATGGTCATACATTGCACCACATGCCAAAGTTTCAGTACAGGGATGACACTATGGACGTTAGAGTGCACTTTGCTACACCATACTGGGCCTTTCAATGAACTACACATAAACTACCCTGATATGGGTGAGAGTTGTAATGGATCTAGGTACCTCATTGTGGTGGTATGTCTTTTCTCAAGGTGGGTGGAAGCAGGGTCTTGTGCGCACATGGATGAGAGGTGTGCTGCAAGGTTTTTAGTGCTGAAGCTTTCCCACACTGGGGTGTGTGTGAGGTCTTAAGGTCAGATAATGGCACACACTTCTTCAATGCGTTCTTCCAACACGTTACAGCACTACTTGGCATCAAGCATCGGATGTGTTTGATTTATCACCCACAGGCCAATGGCACTGTGGAGATATTGAATGGCCAAAGCAAGTTATCCAAACTGTGTACCATGTTGAAGAGAAATTGGGTGCACTGTTTGCCAAAAGCCCTTTTCAATTTACGCACACAGCCAAGTAAAGATCACCAACTGCCACATCATGAGGTAGTCAATGGCCGGCGTATGCATACTCCCATATCCCCTGTGAGAAGGCCTTTTGACGCCCATAGGGCGGCAGTAATGTAAGGAGAGGTATTCAAAGAATATTTGACAACACTAATACGGTCCATTAAATGTGTCTACCGGCTGACTGCACCACCCAGAATTGTGACAACAGAGACGCCTGAAGCTGAACATACTACAGTGACAGATCATGAGCATGTAAGTACTCAAGCACTGCTGTATGCAGACTTTATCTATGTTCACAATTTAGTATGCACATGGAACAACCCTCGTTTCCAAGGACCGTACAAGTTGGTGTTTTGAAAAAGAATTACGCTCCTGGGTCCACCTCTCTGAAGTTCGTAGGGCACCTCCAGAGAGCACATTGGTGCATCAGTTATCTTAAAACAAGGGGTAACAGTGCTTGTACCCTGATTACCTCACAAGCCTGTCTAGGGGCAATACAGGTGTGGTGGCATGTCCAAGTGGCAGCCCATAACTCAGCTGCTAGCTCTGATTTTTTCTTTTTTCTGAGAGCGCTTTTTGTTCTTCTCTCTCTCTATCTCTCTCTCTCTCTCTCTCTCTCTCAATTCTTCTTCTTTTGTGTACAAAGTAAGTCTTGGACGTTTCTCCCTTTTTGTTGTTTTGTCTGTCAGTGCTTCTATTTCAGGAAAGAAGAAGATGGACACAACTACTGTAAAAAATGTGCTAAGTAGTGACCCGAGGCGTAGACACATTAATGAGAGAATATGGACCTTTAACTATTATTGTATGTCGGTAATTGCTGGAGGATTATGTGTGATATTGTTAGGAATCCTGGGACAGTATTGGGGGAGGGTATAAAAGGGGGAGGTCCTATAAATGGGGGAAATGGGGGAAGTAGGATTGTATATTATTCAAATGGAATGTTTATTTTATTCATTTTATTTTTTACATTTGTAAAGCGCCAAGCAGCCCAGAGGCATCGGGGCGCTGTTGCAAGAAAATGACTTAGTTAACAATACGAGTGGGTTTACATATATCAGCACTAATATGAACACTAACAATAATAATGGAAATCAATTTAATGATTCTAATATGCATAATATGTCCATGGGGGAAGCAGAGAATAGGCTGTTTACAACAAGTAGGGGAGTGTCTATCACTATGAAACAGTGTCATATTATGTTTGATAGTACTTCGAAAGCGGCCATCCATGAGAATGTGTATAGAAGAATGAAAAAAGAGGTATGACAAAAGTATGACACATATAAAGGGCTGGGTTTTGATGTGATTGAGTATATTCATCACCCCAAGTTCACTAATTCATGGTGCCTGGCAGAGGGAATAGTAACATATAGGAAGGAAAGTATAGCATGAGTGGTCACTTTCTGGGCACAAATCTGGACACAGCATATCACAAAGTTGACGTGTATTGTGACAATGGAAAAGTCAGTGCAAATGCACAAGGAAGAAGAATATAGACTCTATTTCCACAGCAAGGGTACAGTTTTTGTCGGCACAAATGAATATTGCAGTAAATTTCTCTGGATCACAGATATGAAGAAAAGAACGGTGGCATTGATAATTTACGACTGGGTCTTGGTCGATAAGCTTACTTGCACCTCCCACCATCATGGAGGGGCTGTTGTTCAATGGCCACTTTTTACTCAGCACTATCAGTAATCCCAGAAGAACACCTGAAGGCGGGAATACTGCCTGCAGAGGGGCCAACGAGGTTCCCCACAGTGGAAAATGAAGATAACAGCTTGATACCCACACAAGAACCCCACATCCAGGTAGGAAAATGACAGTTTCAACAACCACAGAGGATGAACAGATTGAATTACACTTCTAAAGACTCTTCCACATTGCTTCCTGAAATACCAGAAGAATACAGGCTTTTCAGATCAGCAGAATACTGTTTTGCCTCTTTACTCTGTAAAGGGAGAGCAGGCTGCTGCAAATAGTGAGGGGGGAACTGGCCCAGCTCGCGAATGACACAGAGAATTTGTTCAACATGATTAAGGTGAAGTTGCGGGCATTGAGACTTATGAAAATGCAAAACCGCTACGTGCTGGACATGTTACCAGCAATGGAGTGTGGAATTTGCAAAACATTTGGCGATTCCTGCTGTCTGTACATTTGTGCCTCCAGATGACGCTGAAATCACTTCATTATCCCACATCATTGCAGCTGTCCATGGCTTGGGTGTCCACAACAAAGGATGCTGGAGGAATTCAGGACAGTGATTGGCTGACAAATGCATTTAACAGGGCCCTGTTGTGGCTAGGTGCGATCATGAACATATTAATGCCCATCATTGTATTCATCCTGGTCATTTTCTGCACTTGTCAGTTGGTCCTTCAATGCTGTGCCACTGTCACTGTAGCACCTGATAGCGCAGGATTGATGGTATCAATTGGGGGTCTGAGGGCACCTCGCAAAACAAAAAATATTGCTGTACAAACTGATATCACACATAGTGGCCCGAAGTATGAAAGGTTCCCCATCCCGTATGGAGATGAAGTTGATCCTCTATACCACACTATCATTTCCCCACCCCCTGATCCATATAATTACACAGAGGTTTGGGTGGACCTGGCGGGGGACGGGGTATATGTTTACATGACTTGTTCACATGAAGAGTATGCCCCTAGGGAGGAGAGCTTGTGATCAGTGTGTAGGGCTTGGGTGCCAGTAAAACAGACTCAGCTAAAAGTGGATGTAGAAACTGGGGAGCGAGAGCACAGGAGCATTCCAGAATGTTTTACTGTTGAAGTAACAAAAGGGGGTAGTGATGGGACGGGGACAGTCCCGTCCCGCCAGATGCTTTAAAGTGAGGTGAGATGCATTAGAGGCACTTTGATGAGCTCTGGAGGAGGGAGAACAGTTAGTTGGACACCTTCCCATTCAACAGGACCCCATGTTAATATAAACAATTATAATTTAACTAAATAGTAGAGTATAAGGCGCAAGCAGCATCGCTATTTAGTGTAGATATTTGTAATCATAGGTAGAAGGGAAGGCCTGCATGGAAACAAGCAGCATTGCATGCAATAGGTCCAAATCTGCAAGCCCACATAAATCCCTAGTCATGCCTGAGCTCCCAGAAGGACAGTTCACACCCACAACTGCCACAAGTCTATTCATTGTTTCAAAAGTGTTTTAAAAAGGCGTTCTTTCACCTAAGAGGAATGTGCCCTACAAGGCCGTGATCAGAGACTGGCCCCTGGTGTGCATGTTATCTCACACTGGCCACAGCATGACCCATCTCACTCCTGGGTGACCATGAGTTATAGCCCACATAACTGACTAAACCCTAAACCCTAACACCCCTGAATTCCATGGAACCAGGTGCCCTTTGACCACCAACCCCAAAGTAACAAGTCCTGAAAAGTTCAAAGAGGATGGACAAGGCATTTTGCTGAAGTGACAAGCATGTGATTTGTATTGCAAGGTTCTGGGAGGGATACATTATAGTTCGAAATGTGGGTGGAGACCTTGGAGCCGGATAGTGGAGAGGGAGTGAGTGAAATATATGTGTGAAGGTTAGACTGTCCCAGAACCGCCTGTGTATTCGTCTCAAGGCCTGTCAAGTACATAGGATGAGTGACAAAACAAGCTGTATAGGAGGAGTATGATAATTTTATTTTCTGACCTTCGACGTGAGAAGATGAGCCCCACAGCACCCACGTGATGGAAGACGGACAGACTGGGCAGGGACCATTAAACTGCCATCTCTTATTTATAAAGCTGGTACCTGTGTAGGGTCCATTCAAATGTTTTCACTGCATTTATTGCATCATCTATGACAATGTTTCCCTTTATAAATGTATGCTTGTACCTCTCATTGTTAGAATGTTCTCAGCAGCAGATTTGTTGCTCTCATCTGCATGTTAGATTAAACTTGTTATCTTTACAAGATCGACTTGGGCCTTCCCTCCCTAGCAGGTAGTATTCTACCTGGTGTGGGTGTTCAGGGGCGTGCCTTCAAAACCAAAAAGCACACTACCAACACAGAGAGCATCTGGGTACGAGTTCATCATTTTGAATCCGGCAATTAAGATAGAGAGATGTAGAGTAGTGAACCCAGCAACGTTTATAGGAGAGCCAGTAGAAGATGGGGACTATGTGCATGACTGCACCACAATATAACAGACCTAAGGAGAAAGACACTCAAGGACCACAGTGGTAAAGCTAACATTTAATTGTGACTTCATAGAAGTGGCCAGTGCAAGACTGGCTCAACATTTTTCAGCGCAAACAGCAGAATTGGCAGTGCTTATTGCAGCTGTTCAAGCAAATGAGGATGAGTAAATCAAAGTGTATTCAGACTCTGCCTACTTGACATAAACAGTGCATGTCACACTGTCACAATGGAAAAGGCAGAGCTTCCTCCGCGAAGGTGGCACACCAGTACAGCATGCATGATTATTGGAAAGGCTCATAGAAACACTACAGCTCCCATTAGCCATTGCTGTTGTGAAGTGTGGAGCCCATTCAAGGGGCATATATTTAAATTCCCTGGCAGAAGAGCAGGATCTATGGAAAAGGAAGGGTGCTCATTATCCCCCTCATATGCAATGTAGCGATAAGACAGTACTGGTAAATCGGTCATGCCCCTTGCATTACTTAAGGTAGCATTAGACCAGCTTCACTATCCTGCACACATGCACGAGAGAGGCATAAGGTAGAAGAATACATCATAGTATGAATTAATCGGCTCTTGCAATAGTTGTAAAACAGAACTTATCAGAGAGCAATACTGGT
Organism: Ambystoma mexicanum; assembly: GCF_040938575.1. NCBI lineage: Eukaryota > Metazoa > Chordata > Amphibia > Caudata > Ambystomatidae > Ambystoma > Ambystoma mexicanum. The sequence goes on along the minus strand of NC_090925.1, from coordinate 447,287,550 downwards.
TGGTACCGGCTTCACCAACCTTGGACATTTTTGCAGGGCATCAGCACATGAACAAAATATATTGGTAGGAGGAGAGGCACCAAAGAGCCACTTCTTTTAATAACTTAAGAAACCATCCCCGATTTCCTAGGCCACAGGTCATGGCTTCTGCCTTTGAACCTATCCATAACTTGCGTCTTTGCTCAGAGACCTTTTAGGGATTTGAGCATGTGCGCCTCCATAGCTGGTGCTAATGTATAGACACTGTTTGTTATTTATGAGTCACGTGTGAGGAGACAATTTTTTAAATTATCCTGATCAGTTTTTACCATGAATTTACCATAAATGTAGCTCTTATTAATATGGGTGCTATTGCTTTTTCTGGCCTCTGGAGGTTTAGGGCCAGATTTGTGGATTTTTTTGCAAGGTTCAAAGTAGCTTTGCAGTGCTGAAAAGTGATCAAAGCGGGTCCATGCACACACTCCAATGCCACATGTGCTGCAAAATTCATCGTAAGAGAGGTATTCTCGAGATGGGGATGTACAAAGTGGTCTGATCTGACAAAGGACCGCATTTTGCAAACAAATTGTTTGAGCACATTACAATCCTGATGGGTATTAAGCATGCATTCTCTTCCACATATCGCCCACGGAAAAATGGGATTTGTGAACAATGAGAATTTTGATGAGTTGAAGCACATGCACCAACGTTAGCAATTCCAAATTGTAAGTAAACATTTCACCTGTTTTCACATTCAGAATGAAAAGTAGTGACAGCAGTACTGACACAGAAAAGGGTCAGTGACACAAGCCACTCACATATTAAAGCGGGTCATTGGATGCAGGGATGCAGAGGCACTTCCCATGTGAGTAGGCACTTGCTGCTGCTGAATTTACTATTGAAAAGACGTCCACAATAACCATGAGGTGCCCAGTAGTTCTGTACGCGGAACACACATTATTTGCTATTCTGGAGAAAACAAAATCAACACTGAATACCCAAAGTCTTGAGGATATGAGGTAATGCTCACCAACACATCAATAGAAGTGGTGAGGTGCAGAACAATAAACCCAGAAGAGTTAATTGCAGAACTAATAGAAGAGGGAGACTATGTGCATGATTGTGTAGCGTGCATTGACAAGGAGTGAAGGCAAACCCCTAGTTAAGGAAAAGGTGATTGAAGGGTTGACATGATCTTCATTGACAGGAGTTCCAGCTTTGATCAAACCACGGGACAAAGGCACTCAGGGTGTGCATTAGTGAGAAATGGAATAGTTGTACAAAAGGGGAGGAGTCAATAGTTTACTCAGAATCATGATTACCAAATTATTACTCTGCATGAGCAGCTGAATTGGTGGCTCTGATTGAAGCACTAAAGATGTCCGAAGGCCAAGCAGTTAACATTTTCTCCAACCCACGGGTCCTCTACTGTACACTCTGGACTACAAAGATGGGAATGGGGGGTATTTGAAAGAAATGATAGCACTCCTGTACAACATGCAGCATTGTTGAAAGAACTATTGGAAATGTTAAAAATCCCAGTAGAATTAGCATTAATAAAGTGCAAAGTCCATACAGGAGGGCAAGATTTTATCTCACTAGGAAATGAAAGGGCAGACAGAGCAGCAACAGAAGCAGTATATCTACCAGAGGGATCAGATATGCTGTACCCTGGCGAGAAAGGAACAACACCCCTAATAGAATTTTTGAAAGTGAGCAAAGAGAAGGATGCATTTACAGAGAGTTTAAATGCAGTTCCAATGTTACAAATAATTGAGCTGGAAGGGGACGCATCAGCTGCTGAAAAGATCTGTGGAAGAGGAGATGGCGCTCTCTGTATCCGACTGATCTGGATTGGCAACATTATAGCACAGGAAAGGTTGATATGGCAAGGAAATTGTTATAATTGGCTTTGGAACAGCTTCACTATCCTTGAGACATTTGAAAAAATAATGTGGCTACAGGGTTAAGTGAAGACTGGTTTGTGCCACATCTTTTATGAATATGTTTCTGAGTATGTGAGCAATTGTATAGTATGCCAGAAGTTCCTACCAGGTCATACATTAAGAGTTGTACATGGAACATTGCTGTGACAGGAGGGCCCCTTCTGGCACTTGCATATTGATTTCTTAGATATGCAAGAGAGGTATACTTCATACAGGTACCTGATATTATTGATGTAGTGGTGGTGTGTCCATTCTCACATTGGCATGAGGCAGGTCCCTGTACCCATATCAATGCCTGCTCAGTGGAAGAAATCTTGTTGAGGGAGGAGTTTTACAGAGGTGGGGATGTCCAGATGACATTCGCTCTGATAATGGAAAGCGCTTCGCTAAAGAATTAATGAAGGAATTGGGATCAGACAAACTATGCACAGTTTACCACCATCAAGCCAATAGTTTTCTGAAAATGCAACTGGCAAAGCTTATGCAAATGCTTGAAAAATCATAGATGCACTGCTTCCCACTTGCTTTACTTGCTTTTCGGAATACACCTGGAGGAGATCATCATGTGACTTCTCAAGAGATTGCTAAAGAGCGGAGAATGCATGCACCAAATCCACTGCTGCGTACAATCTCTGATGCTCTTTCTACTTCTCCTATTCTAGGAGGGGAATTTGATCAGTATCTCGAAGAACTTAACAAGTACCTCAAATACATATCATTACAAAAAAAGCATAAAAAGCAATGCAAACCAGCACTTGATGCGGACAGACAATTTACTAAAGCAGAATGTCTTTTTCCTGGAGACCAAGTGCTCGTTAGAGCATTTCACTGGACCTCAAACTGTTGTCTACTCGACACCGACAGAAGTCAAGTTAGAGGGACGGCGCAATTGGATCTATATAAAAGACATTCGCAGAGACAAAGGGGCTGTCTCAAAAAGCACAACATGATGGGGAGTATTGCCAAAATGTCCTTTCACTTTCTAACTTCAGATTTTTTCTGAAACCAACAAAAGATGGAGCAGAAGAGGGTGTGCTGTAAAAAAGATGACCAAGAAAAATACATTTTGGAGTATTGTGTTGTTAGTATGTTTTAGTATAGCATTGTTGTTTTTATTTTACATGCATTTTAAAGACAAAAGCAGAACACAGTTGAATGCAAAAAGGAAAATGAGAAAAAGGAGTGTGATGAATGGGGAGGGGATCCACCACAACACTTAGGAAGGGCATATTTCATTGACAGGCAATGTCTGTTACGATGAGATGATTCATGTGGGAAGGGAAAGAGTAAATGGCACATGTTATGTGTGCTCTCTCATTTCACACATGGTATGGATGTCCTAGGTTCTTCTGCCCCAAGCTATGCCCCATGAGAAGGCTGGGTGCCTGATGCACCTGTCTCTTTGTAGAACTCAAAGTTTATTCCAGGGAAACAACGTAGTGGTTCACTGAGTGCATGAAAGGGAAACTGTTTATGAGGATAAATATGTATAATTAACCCAAATGCTCCAATGTCAGAGTACAAAGCAAAAAGTAATCAAATTTAAAGGGGAAGAATTACAATTTGAGTTTCATAAAAGAATACAATGCACAACTAAAGCAGGAAACAGTGTCCCCTGGTGTTATACCAGACCTCAGATGCAGATAGAGGGAGCAGTTTGGTATGGGGTCAGATGGGAGGGGGAAATATTGCAATGTCGTGCTGACGGACTGGTGGGGTTTGAGCAAAATCTTGTAGCCAAGGTTAATGGAAACTGGAGAGTTATCTGGGGTAACTATGTTAATGCCTTAACTTGGTTACATGAAAAACATGAAAAACATCAACCATTCAAAATAATGATTCCCTTTGTGTTTCACGTCAAATGAGTCAATTTTCCCTGGAGCCAATTATGGCAGTACCAAGGTTTTGTAGAACGTGGTGCTGGCATGGGGGACAGCTACACTTCTAGACCTGTGGTGGGCCTGCGTATCCTGAGCATATGCACAGCTTCCACCAAACTGGAGTAGAGTGTGTGCCCTTGTCACCTTGCTCAGCCGTGCACTTGTGCTGCCTCAGAATAGCACTCATATGAAGATCACACTGCAGGGGAATATTGTACAGCATAGTAAACAAAGGAAAATGGTGAGGAGAAGGAAAAGCAAGAGTAATTACTTCTCCGGGAAAGGGTCTGACAATTTGGCTGCTATCGTGGATGTGTATCACCTGTTTTCTCTGGCAGCTACATTCTTCACCTCTTTGCTACTTCCAGGAGTGCAGGCTGAAGCTAATGGATAATGGCTGCAGCTCACAAGCTATGAGCTATTGCAACTAGCTAACTCAACTGCAAAGGGTCTAAATGTAATCAGAGAAGAGATGAGGATATTGTGCGTGGCACTCTTCAGAATCCCTTTGTCCTGGATCTCCTAACAGGAATAGAAGGAGGTGTGTGCACCTGTTTTGACTCAAGTTGTTGTACAGCAATCCCTGATGGGGAGTCCTCAAATGGAACTCTAAGCGCGGCCATACAAGAGATAAGGACGGTCCAGGGAAAGATGACAAGCAAGGTAAATGGAGTGCAAGCAAAAGACTGGTTGGACAGAGTATTGGAATGGGTGCCCACCTGGCTTTCTGGACTTTTAAGAGTGGATGTGACTTTGCTGGTGCTGCTTCTCATCACCTTCTGCGTTGTTAAAAACACTGTTAAAATATGTTTTAATAAACAAAAAGGACTTTTGATGTTACCCTTGACTAATGTTAACAATAATATTGAAATGAAAAGCAGGAAGAAAGTAATGGGGGGATATGATGGGGAGGATCCTGATGGATGGGTGTTTACACAGCCTGCCGATATCAAAATATATTTCCAGTATTGGATGCAGTGGTTAAAAGATAGGACAGAGTGTGTCTGGTTTGGAGAAGACCTGAATGGCTGGGAAGAAATTGGGGGAGATTAGAAAAGCTATGGATCCATAAAGACGAAGTGGCTAAAAAAGAAAGAGAGGCCCAACAAGAAATAGTTATTAATACATTAATGAATGGGGGAATAATGTAATAAAAATGCAAGTCCAGCGTGGTATGAAGGCATGCACTTATCAGCTGAGAGAGTAGCACCCTAAAAGGGCAGGGGGCCCTTTCTCATATATGCAAAATTAAAACCTTAATAAAACTGATACATAAATCCCAAGGCTCAATAAGTATAATTATACTTATTGGTCGAATGAAGCCCGGTAAATAGGCCCCAAAAGCCTGCTTTGTTTTAAATCTGTGAGAGCATTTTTTTGCGCCAAAGGCCACTGCAGATGGTTTATTAGCACAGAGCATGCAATTGATCCCTGTCCATGTTTACAGAGAAGCACACAGAAGTTGTTATTTTTTTCAGGGTCGATTGATTAGAGCGTGTAGGGTCTGCCAGTGAAAGAGGAATATATGACCATTTTATAATTCAAAATCATTTATAAATGTGATTTTTTCGGTGAGGCCGGGGAAAGTCCCACAGCTGTTTCAAATCGCCCGCAGATCATTTTCCCTGAGAAGAGGGTTAGAATGTTCCCAATATGCAACAAACATATGTCTGTGGGTCAATGCTCGGATTATATCATGATGGATAACCTTTCCAATGGAGACAGGAAGAGGCGACCAGGGCAGAATAATAAAGTTGTTCTGGTCGTGTCAAATGTTTAAATCATATAATTTTGGGTTGTGGGAGTTGGGGGTGGATCATGACATCACAAAACTGTAATTGATGGTGGTGTGGGAAGGTTCATGCGCCCAATGACCCAGCGTAATGTACACAGTTCGGTAGGGGTCCAATGTGCAAGAACTAATCATTTTTTGAGTGGGAAGATTTTTTCTATATTGCACGATCAGAAATGCTAATTCTTTTACTGTGTATACAAGATCTAACTTCAAGGGCAGTTCTTTGACAGTGCCTTTTCATGCAGTACTGTTCCGCGTTCTTTTTGAATTTGCTGTCCCAGCTGCGTCTGGTCCCTGAATAAAATTGTGTTACTTCTTGCACTGGCGTACACTCCTTTTTGACTACTTTTGTCATGTTTTTGGTGAGTGCTACAAGGCGATCCTCGAGGCACACCCCCTTGCAGCAGGTGGGCACACTAACAGTGATGACAGTAGCTGCTTTTTTACATTCTGTTGTCTCTATCTCTTTATTTTTGCAGGCAGTATGAAAAGTGATTCTATCAAATGTGCTCAGGCCAGTGCATGCTAACATGACACCCATACCTATGTTACATGATGCAGTAGAACAACATTTTTCCTATTAATACCCAACAAAGAGAATTAAATGGGAGGTTAACACTAACCTCCAACACATACATTCCTATGTGACTGATTCTGGCCAAGTGACAAAGAATATGTGTTACAAGCACATAAGTAAGGTGGGGAGAGAGACATCAGATGAGAGCTGCTACATGTGTTCTCTTATTCCCTATGCTGTGGGTGCCTCAAGGGTTTTTCTAGCCAGAGAGGTACCCATCAAAAAAGCACTCTGTCTAACAAGAGGACAATTCAAAGGCGGAACTATGTCATTAGTATAGGTAAACAAGGCAAAATTCCAGCGATAAGATAAATATATAAACAATTTGAAATCCAGGGCAACATCCGAAATGGAGAATACGGTGATAAGATATGAGCAGCTTGGGTCAAGTGAAGCAAGAATAACAATAGAGGAAAAAACACATAAAAATGTAACAATAAGACAGGAACAGAGATTCCCAAATTTTATGATGGTGGGCAAATGCAGATAAAAGGACCGGTACTCACAACTGAGAGGTGGACAGATGGACTAATAGTATGCAAAGCACTAGCAGAATTAGGACTATGGGAAGAGGTTGTAGTGAACATGAATAAGGGGTCTCTCGACCAGTGGCCCAGGATTACCAAACTACTCACAAAGGGGTGATGGTAAAGGAGGTGTTGTGCAGATAATACCACTAAAGAATGCCACCTTATGCTTCCGAAATAATGACACAATAAACATTTGGAAAAACAAAAGGTCTAAAAGGATCTTTGATGCACCAGGGATGAGAGGAGGAACAGCTGCACTAATGGAACAGTATTGGGCCTGTGGATCAAGAGAATCCATGAAGTTTCCCCCTAATTGGCGAGGAATCTGTTCCCTAGTAACACTTGTGGTAACCCAAGGTGATATACAAATTACAGGCTTCCTTAAGATGATGCACATCTGAGGAAGAGAGGGTCCCTTACTCTCACGCATGAGAAAAGGGAAATCTATTTCTCTGCAAAATAGGAGGAGGCCTACAAATGACATACCAGATGAGCAGGAATTTGTTCAGCAAAGTAGAGTGGTTTTCTCTGCCATATTCAGCTCTCCGGTACAGGTCACTACAAATGTGAAATGGCTACAAAATAGAAGATGGGAACTGCTACAATCAATACATGAGCAAAAGGCTTCAATGCCATAAGGGAAGAGTTGAGGGCCATCAGAGTCATGACTCTCCAGAACAGGTATATCCTGACCTACTGACAGCAATGGAGGGTGGCGTATGCACAAAAATGTCTCTGTCTTGCTGCACCTACACACTTGTACATGACGATGAAAATGGAACCCTCAGAGAGGCCATTGCGTTATTAACAGATTGCCACACTAAAATGGTAGAGGAGGTGGATGACTGGTTCTCTTACCTATTTTCTGGGATCCCCTCTTGGGATTCATAATACTGATAGCAGTACTAGTGTTAGTGCTATTGAGATTTTGCTCTTTGAGAACAGACATAAGCCTATGTAAAAGTATGATAAAAAAGGTGGTAGTGATGAAAACGGTGGTGATTGTGGATGCCCGGTGGCATGAGTACACACAAACCGACGATCTACCGCATTTGAACTTTAAAAAAAGTCCCATCGTGCCTCTGGGTTCTGAATTTTGTTACCTATGAGATCCTCACAATTACGTGGGATGCTGGATATTCTGCAAAGCAGACCGAGAATGCTGCTTTATGACCTGGAGTGTGGATGAAAGCATAAAATATTTGGGTGACCTGAGGGGGGTGACGAAGATATGGTCCCCAAGACACCTCACAGGGGAGTAGGACTGCCTAGACATGTGGTCAAGGACTCGACCAGAGGAGGGAATGTCGAGAGGCAGATAAATGCATTATCCAAATTGTCAGCCTCACCCCTGCCTCAATATTGTAGGGATGGAAGATGAGCACCCTTTATGGAACCTGTTCCCTCTCTACCGCCGTTCTCAAGCACAGGAGATGGTAATGGCTGAGAAAACCCTACCGACCTTACCCTGGAACGACTGAAGAAGAGACAAATCTGCAAGCTCTAGCAGAAATGGACATGTCGTAATCAAAAATGACAATAGCAAAATGACACTATTGCTGAAACTGACATGTGTAAAGGCATTAGACACAAAGCTGATACACACTCACCATGAAGTCACAAAGACACTAGGTCAAACTGCATTTAGACATGAAGAACATTACCTCCATTCAATAGATGCTAGAACACACATACCCAATATGCACGCTGAAATGCAAGTTACATAAGAAAGCAATAATGCTTGCTCAATGCAGAAATATAACAATAGAAAGTGGCCATTTTGGAGAAAATTGACAGTGCAGCCAAGATTGAGTGAACAAAGGAATCAAGGGTGTCTCTGTCACTGCAGAGAAAGTCAGAATGTTGAATCAGTTACATCACAGATTTGCATAGACCAGACTACAACTACGTGGCCCCTGGCCACGGCTAATACAGGAAAGGGAGTCCCAACTAGCTATAAAGTAGAACAAATAATAAGAGTTCCCAAGCGCAAGTCAAATCTCTCAGATTAGATGAAAGAACAATCAACCTTCTGGTGCCGGGTGTTAGTTAATCAATGCTCAAAAACACATGAGGAATAACTGGATCAAGTCTCCAGAGGCCAGAGATAGCAATAGCACCCATATTAATAAGAGCTAAAGTCATGGTAAATTCATGGTAAAAGCTGGCCAGGATAATTCAAAACATGGTCTCCTCACACGTGACTCATATATAACAAACAGAGTCTATTCATTAGCACCAGCTATTGAGGTGCACATGCTCAAATCCCCATAAATTCTCAGAACAAAGATGCTGGTTACAGATAGGTTCAAATGCAGAAGCCCTGACCTATGGCCTAGGAAATTGGAAATGGTATCTTAAGTCATTAGAATAAGTGGGTCTCTGGTGCCTCTCCTCCTACCAATATATTTTGCTCAGATGCTGATGACCTGTCAAAATGTGCAAGGTTGGTGCAGCCGGTACCAACCAATTATTGCTCACTAATAAGTGCTGTTTTACAACTATTGCAAGAGCCGATTAATTACTGCTAGGATCTATTCTCCTAGTTAATCACCTTTAGGGATGTCCCCAGGGGGGGGGGCACCAGAATTCTATGTCCAATGAAAACACAGACCAGTATGCATTCTATATGTAGACAATTCCCTGCACCATTCCCACCATTACAAGTAAATGCAACGTCACCTATGATGTATTTTTCGATTATAAGCTTATGTTGTACTATGCAAACGCTGAGACAAATTGTGTTTGTTGCTGTCCCTGTTGTATAGTGATTGTTTATAAAACAGACCTTTGTCATTCCCCTTGAGTCTTCCATTTCTTGAGCCTGTGATTTCCCAGCCTAACTGATCTGTTCAGGGCTGGAATTTTTTATCCGACCATTACATAGTGCTTTAAGATGCCAGTGTCTGCCCTGCCCACATTCTGAGGTCACTTTGGAAAACAACTTGCTTGACCAGAGTACTGGTCTCTCTAAAAAATGAAAGAAGGCAATTAGCACATGGTCAAATTTGATGTGAATTGGCATAAAGCAAGATCATTTGTTGCCGTACTTTGAATTGGGAAATTGCCCCTAACCACTAACTGGTATGCACAGCTGAAACTTTCCTACATGATGTACAACAGTGAAAATTATAATTAGCTGTGCATTTTCATAACTCAACGAATGGACTATAGGAAAGGTGTGGTAGCTCATGCTAAAGTAGTGATGATGAGCCTCTTGAGTTTTGCTTCCTCCAAGACAAGGTGGCTCCAATATTTGAAATTATTGAAATGGTTTGTCTCATATCAGTATTCTACATCCTCTGGCAATTATATAAGGAGAAAGGGCACTTATTCACAACGCTTGCCCACTGTTGAATTTATTTCTTTGCATATAAATGGAATTTGCTGAAGTTATAACCACATTTTTCCAATCAGATCTCCATTAGATGTCTTGGCTTTGAAGAAAAGACAGACATGATTTGCCGTGGCTGATTGTGGTCAGATTTGTATACATCCTTCTCATAAGGAACATAACATAGCATATATGTCATGTAGCAGGTTTATCCAGCTGGAAATATCCAACTAGGCTGATCTGAAATGCCCATGTTTAGCATGAACTTTAGCATCGGCTAAGGGTAATTATTGGCTGGCCAAGTTCCCTAGACCAGCCAGTCCCACCAAAAAGAGCCAGGGCAGCCATCCAGGGAGCTAATAGCTGTTAAAAAAAAGAAAAAAAAGAAATCAGCTTCACATACTTGTAACTGTTGTGGAGGATGTTTCTGGACACCTCAGGTTAGTTCATGCCAAGATCCTTTATTAATATTACAGCAAAGTCCTTTAAGCCATAGGACAGGAACCCACTCGCAGCAACCACCAAAGGTATAGCTTTTCAACTGCCTGTGGTGAAATGCCAGCAACGCAATGTTCTCTCACTCATACATACACAACCCAACATTTCATCAATCATTCTGGCCTCATACCTTCTGATCCAGCCTCCATTCATCCATAAACAAACCACACCACAACAGGAACGGCACGCCATTGCCTTACACAATACAGCAAAAAACTACCATTGGAAGTAATCAAGTGAATATGAGGTCCCTGAATCACTTCACTGGTTCCAAGGTAAAGCTACTGGTGTCCCATAGACAAGCATGAATTCAGGTCAGAGTGGGTGTGGAGTTAAGTGCTGGGAAGGCAACAAGAGGGTGAGGCATGCAGGAATTCCAGGAGAGGTAAGTGGGGGAATACTGGTGCATATGAAATGCAGCAGGAAAAACATTGACATATCTGTGGGATTTTACTGTGGCTGATATTGTTGGATTAGGCATCGTTTTCTAGCCACCTGAAAGGCAGCCACATCTTCTGTTTGTGCTACTGGAAGATATAAAAATGTGAACACAACTTGAAGTAATGCATCAAAGAAAAAGAACTCCAAAATGTTTCTATACAATTGTGTTAAACAGAACTAGATATTCTCATTTGCCGCTTAACTGAAATGTATTGGCTGCAGTCTGGGGAGAATAAAAAACTCTTTCTAGTCTCTAAGAAGGAGCCAAATGCATCAGCTGGCAGCGTAGCTCAAGAGAAGCCTGGCACCTATGAGTCTTACATAGAATTAAGTTTTCTTAGGTCTACACATACTGCAAATAAAGCCCAACTGTCAGGAATTTGGGGGCTGTTAAGGCAAGCATGGGCCTCTGGGGCCGGAGGCACCAGAAGCAGGCTAAAATTCCTTGGCTTGTGTTTTCCTGGGGCCCTGGCTGACCACAAAAGTGATGGGTGGAAGGTTTCGAATGAATCTAAACCACTGGCAATTGCTCTGGGCAACCTTACACACCACCGATTTTTAGCCCGTCTGCGCCATTGCAAAAGGGGACCAGCCATGTGCAAATCAGTCAGCAGCTGCCGCCACCGAAAGTAGCAGCCCAGCCCGAACTGCTAGGCCAGGTCCCCTCTGCACAGAAAACCAAGCAACCCAAGACATGTTTCGGCCTTGTTGGACCTCCTCAGTGAGGTGCAGCCTGGTTCCCTGTGGCACAGCGAGCAAGGGACCCACGTCTGGGCATACCCTCTCTCACAAGGATAAACATACTGACCACAAAAGTGATGGGAGGAAGGTTTCGAATGAATCTAAACCACAGGCAATTGCTCTGGGCAACCTTCCACAGCACCGTTTTTTAGCCCGTCTGCGCCATTGCAAAAGGGGACCAGCCATGTGCAAATCAGTCAGCAGCTGCCGCCACCGAAGGTAGCAGCCCAGCCCGAACTGCTAGGCCAGGTCCCCTCTGCACAGAAAACCAAGCAACCCCAGACATGTTTCGGCCTTGTTGGACCTCCTCAGTGAAGTGCAGCCTGGTTCCCTGTGGCACAGCGAGCAAGTGACCCACGTCTGGGCATACCCTCTCTCACAAGGAGAAACAAACTGACCACAAAAGTGATGGGTGGAAGGTTTCAAATGAATCTAAACCACTGGCAATTGCTCTGGGCAACCTTCCACACCACCGTTTTTTAGCCCGTCTGCGCCATTGGAAAAGGGGACCAGCCATGTGCAAATCAGTCAGCACAAAGGTCCTGGCGAGCGCTTCTATGCCCCTCTTGATTCTTTGGGAGGGACTAAGTTGTCACGCACTCGCTAGGGAACCAGCTGGAGAATGTGGATCCGCTGACTGCTTCCAGCACCTCGCAGTTACACGGGGCAAGCCGATAAAGAGACTGGACATTCAGCGACAGGCAGGAGAACGTGCATCCACAGGCTGCTTTTTTTGCCATTTTCAGCATGCTCGGGACACAGTGAACGGTTCCCCAAGCCTGAGATAAGTACCAGCTGTCAAGAATTTATATTCTCTGCTTGAACAAACAGGGTCAGGGTTAAGAGCCTCGGGAACTAGTACAGAATGCATGTTCAATTATGATCTGTGGATACCCTGCGATGTAACATGGTCAGGGACACATTACTAAGGGGCCAACTAGTAGACATGTGCTCGTTGTGCTTTTGCTGTTACGTTGTCTTTGTTTCATTTGCTTGCTAAGTAATTTGACTGTGATTCAGCACTTATGGTTTTGATCCTTGCAAGTGGCTTTCCGTGTTGTAAGTGCTACATCATCATTATGTGTATGTTACATCATCATTATGTGTTTTTGTTGTTGTTTCTTCATTTCCTGTAAGAGATAACAGGGTTGTAGTGCACAGAATTAAGAGCTGTGAACATCTAGGTATGAAAGGTTAGGTTCATGATGTATGCTCAGTGAAGGCATCCCTCTGATGTGCCTACAGGTCTGTTCAGTGAATGCATCCCTCTGAGATGCCTATAGGTCTTTTTTCATGTGCTTCCCCTAACCCATCCAATCAGGATGTCCTAACCCTCGTTCTGGTCTCCCTAACTCCCCCTCCATATCCACAACATCTCCCTAACCCTCTTCATCCATTGGCTGACCCGTTACTTAACAACTCAGGAACCCGTGGGCACCAATAAGGTTTCTAATGAGACAGTGTGGTCTAAGGCTAACATTTTTCATGATAATCCAAAGTGGGATGGGAAGCACTGTCAACGTTCATTGAACATGTTTTTTGCATTCTTTCAATAAAATCATGGGGAAATATTGCTGGAAAGAACCAAAATCATTGGAGGATGAAACTAAATTCTTACAGTACATGCGGTCGACATTTGTAATATTGGCATCACACAATGAACCCTATGACCCTATGCAAGACCTGTTTTCTTGCTGTGTGAGCTTTGTTTGTTTGATTTTCTTCCCTACCGAGATATGCAAAAAGCACACTAGCTGCACCTCTGCATTTATGTGGTGCAGATGCAAATGGTACTACAAATGCAAAGAAAATGACCTGGGATGAGTGCTTCCTGGCATACAGCAATGTGTTAAATCACATCTACACTTCACACACACAGCATTGGATTGGCAAGGAACTACACTATGGCCTCCAGAATGATGAGCAGTCACCAGGGCTTGGTTCAAATACCACCTCACCAATATCTTTTTTGAAGCTACAGAATTAATATACACAGGCTTCTTTGTTCTTTTATAATTGTTATTATTATTATAAAAAGAATGCATGCTAATACTCCCAATATTATTATAGTGTCAAAGGCAAATATTGTTTATCATTTTACACATTTCTGAGACCTGCTTAAAATAACTTTATCAGTTCACCAGGTTTGTCATTAACGTCCTGAATGTAAGATTTTCAGGGGTGGTTGTGAGTTGTCTGAAGATTGCCCTCTGCAATGACTCTGAGCAAATGTATTTATTTAAAAACGTATAAAGCGCAAAAAGAGTGCTAGCATTAACAATACTGAGTACAAAAAGAGTACAAAAAGAGGTCTTTGCGATTCCGCACACTATTAATGTCCAAAAAAGGGAAGATACTCCACAATGACACTCAACGATAGTGGAAATATCCATACTGTAATATCCATTAGTGAGAAGGAGCGGGCTCCCAGTTGAGCATGCTGATACTTTGGTAATTTGAGGAGTAACTGAGAAGAGGAGCTTAAATGCCTAGTTGAATAGTAACACTCCATCTTATTTTTATTTAAACTCAATCCGTGCTGGAACTGGGAGCCAGTAGAGATGATGTAGCAGAGGTCAAACGAGGTACATTAAGCGCCAGTCTAGCTGCCGAGTTCTGAAGTACCAGCAACCATTATATCTGATACTTATGTTGCCCCTGATAAATCCTGTTGTAGTAGTCCATTGATTCCATTGTGGTTGATGTGACCATCATAGTTTGACTGTCCGAAGGTAACAACAGCAGGATCTTCCTCAGCACTTTGAGTTTCCCAGAACTTGTATTAAAGACAACCAACATCTGTGCTTCACGTGAACCAATAGGTAAAAGCCTCATCCCCAGATTTTTACAGACGCACATGACGCTGGACAGGGCCCAAGTGAGTCAGGCCAGTATTGGGAGTTCCAGAGACTGCTTGAAGTTTAAGGACCAAACACCAAGACCTCTATTTTATCTCCATGTAGCTTTATCCAATTGGAAGACATTCACTATGTTGGCCAAGAAATTTTGGAGCTGATAAAAGTCTTAGTTAGTGGGGAGTCCAGCCGAAGCACTTATTGAGTGTCATCAGCATAGGTGTAAAATAGGACTCCAGACTGCGATATCAAGTCTGCCAATGGACGCACATACAGATTAAAGAGAAGGGGGGACAGGGCTAATCCTTGAGGGACTCCACAAGTGAATCAGGAAGTCGGGGATGGACAAGCCTGAAAGGAGATGGTATGGGTATGTTCTGCAAAGAAATGACTCTAACCAAGCCAATAAAGGTCCCGTAACTCCCACTTGTTCAAGACGGGTCAACAGAATGCCATGATCCACAGTATCAAATGCTGCGTAGAGGTCCAGGAGGACTAAGACTCCAACCTCTCGACAATCCAAGAGAAGAGCTAAATCATCCAGGAGTGATATCATGACGGAATCAGTGCCCCACAATGGTTTGAATCCAGATTGAAATGGATGTAGGCAGTTATTGACTTCCAGAAATTCTGAAACCTGTGGTGTAGTCACTGACTCCATATGTTTCATGATGCCCGATAGTTAGGATATGGGTCTAAAATTATCTGGTTCTATGTGAAAAGACCTCATTTTAAAGTTCCCAAGAGAAAAAGACTGATTTACAATGCCCAATTTTCTTTTGATCGTAAAAACAGCATTCTGATGGTCATTTTCTCTTGAGACATTTAAAATGTTTTTTTAACCCCCCGACTCCTCATTGTTCCTCCCTTCCCCCACACACCCCACCCCCACCCTCTCTCATGGGATCCCAGCCATCTCCCCTCACCTCAGACCCCAACCCCCCGCCCAAACCAAAACACATACAGACACACAACACACGCACCAAGGCACATGCACCCACACACTTACCCACTCTCCTCAGCCTCCACTTTCAGGTCCCGCAGAGCCTGTCAGCCCCTGCGCGCATTTGTGTGTGGCATGTACATGACAGTTTGATTTAGAAAGACCACTCTGTGAAGTCACAGAGCGATATTTCTGAATCAATCTTTTAGTGAAAGATCTTTATGAAAAGATCTTTTCACTTAGGACCAATTAGCCGCCATTCAAGAATCCATATTTGTTTTTTAAGAGAGGAGTAACTGCTGCATATTTCAGAGCACCCAGAATGTTCTCAGAGGCAAAATAGTGATAATGGGCTTCTGTAAACATAGAAATAGTCCTCTTTGGAAGTGCCTTTAAGATATGTAATGGTACTGCATCAAAGGGTGAGGCTGATTTCAGACTGTTCAAAACCCTCCATGTAACATCATCATCAATGGGCTTCCAACAAAAGGTGCCCACTGAAATAGGCATAATAGACATAATAGGCATAATAGGTCTCCTTCGAGGGGGTGGTGGGGCTGTAAACCCTCATCCTCAGAGGCCATTTGCTTATTTATAATGACTTGACAGATGTCTCTAATTTTGTCGAAGAAGAAAGTGCTACTTGCATTGCATTGTAGTTTTGCATCTGGCAGCTTGTCCTGCCTCTTCAGAGGACAAACAGTCGGCTCTTTAGCCACTATATACAATTCCCTAGAGGAATTCTGATATCCAATTTGAATAGAATTTAGATTTTTCCTCCACAATCATTGTATGGAAGCATGAAACTGCTTGATTATAGATAATGCGTCCTTCCAAGCCATGATTTAGCCGCCATTTCCTCTCTGGATTTCAACAAGCTTGCTTTTGGGCCCGAAGATCAGAAGTGAACCAAGCAGCAGTTGTCTTAGTTCTCCCAACGTGAGGTTTAATAGGGGCTAACGAGTCTGCAGCTTTTGTAAGGTATTTAAGGAGAGAGGTACAAGGGTCATCTCCATCTCCCATAAACTCTGAATTTGCCTCCAGCAGCTGATCTGCCAAAAGAGATAGATTCACCTTATTCGATACCCTGCAGGCTTGCATGCAATGGGAGACTTTGGGAGAAGAATATGGTACCTTAACAATAAAGGGCACCAAAAACTGATCAGACCAGGTGACCGGGAGAGGAGTAAATCTTGCCTTCAGAAAAAATTAGGTCAAGCATAATCCCATTATTATAAGTAGGAAGATGGTTAGGAAGGCATAGGGATAAATCTGCTAGGCTAGTCCCCATATTAAGAGTGCATAAATCAGTGCAATCATTTGTATGGAAGTAAAAATCCCCCAGCACAACTAAGTTGGTGTGTTTTAGAACTAGATAAGCAACTAACTGTGCGAAATTAATAGGAAGGTTAGCCCAACTGTGCGAGGGTGGTCTATATACCAGTAAAAAATCAATGGCCACATTGTGGCTCACCCGCACTCTAACCATAAAGAGTTAAAAATGCTCTATTGGGATAAGCTGGCATTAAAAAGAGGCAAGATTAATTATCGCTAGGCCCCCGCCCCAAACCTGGGGGGGTATCCAAGCGCAGCACCACATTTAGGCAACATCTGACAAAGATCAGGGTCAGAGCTGGCCGAAAACCAGGTCTCTGTAACACATACAAACTCCGGAGCCACATCTTTCAGTATATTATGAATATCATACCGGTGAGTCTCTGCTGATCTAGCATGGAACGATGAAGATGTTGTCCTGCAGATAGATGGGCCATTGTCAGTGGTGCACTGTATATATCTAATAACAATGTTGTGCAATTTATATTATGTTGTAGTTAATGCCTGCATCTTTACTCATGTATCTCAGCAGTACCTGTACTTTTGCTTGGAGATGTGGCGAAGCATAGCAGGTTGAGAAATAGTGTTGTAATTAAAGTCAAGAAACTAAGCAAAAGTCTGATTTACAATATTTAAGTGAAAGGAATGCCTTCATTCAATACCATGTCAAATTTTCTATACTTACAGTTATGTTCACGGGTCTCTTATATCTTAGATATGAGTGTTTATTTAGCAGGCCTGTTTGTCCTATTTTTGGATATACTTCTTGGATGACATATTTAGCCAAGAATACATTATTTTCCTGTGCAGATTAAACAACTTTGAAATTAAAACATTTTATGAATTCAATATGTATTTGACACCTCAATTGAAATCAGTAACCACACTATGTTTTTTCATGTTTTTGCTTTTGTTTTTTTCAAAATTAATAGCAATTTACTTGTAGCATTTAGTGCAAACATATTCATTAATTTTCAAAACTATTCACCATTTATTACTTAAGCTTAAAAACCATTTGTTCTCTTCCTTCTGTCAGATTTCCACAAACTCTTATTTATTCACATAAAATATGTTTTTCTATCTACTATATAGGCTAAATTAGTTTAGTTTAATGGATTAATCACAACTTGTCTGCAAAGAGAGGACACGTGCACAAACCTTCTCTTGTCACACACCTACCTGATGGAACTCTATCCCAGTTCGGCCACAGAATGCCCACGTAATTCTCTAATTTTGCAAATCTCTCAAAACATTTCTTTCAGTAACACCTGACCAAGGACTAACCTCAATGGATGCACATACTGAAACACAGACCTCAACTCATAGTATTGTGCTACTGTTTAAAGATGACAGCCCAAACGTTGGCTACCCACACTCTGTACAGAACTCTGCTGTTCCCCACTTCAGTCCACACGTTAAACTATAAAACAAATTTAAAAAACAAAATTGGCACAACCTAAAAACAAATATGTCCACACATTTAGTTAGGTAAAAACAAATGATAGGTGCCCTCGGGCTCTTAAACAAAAAGTATCAATATTCAATATCATGACTTGTTCCTTCCAGCTTTCTGCCTGACATGTGCATACATTTGTGATGGATTAGAATTCATCTGAAACCTCTGGCAAATGCTCTAGGCAACACTCCAGACCATTGTTCTCCTCCTGCCAAGCCATTAGAGAAAGGGGAAAGATCATTTGCATATCAGGTATTGATCCACCCGAAAGGGGTACTTCTGGCCGAACTGATAGGTCACATCACTTTTGCATGAGGCCAGGAATTCAAATTGATTGAAAGCAAATTCAGACAACAGGGTTATGACTCAGAGAACATCAATTAGTCTTTGGACAAGATGAAAAAAAGAGACACTACTACCAGAAAAAGTGAGGGTGATGATAATCAAGTAAGATTGATCACTAGGTTTTCAAGCGAGAGCAAGCGTTTCTAAAAAATTCTATCAAAATACTGACCTCTATTGCAAATTCATGAAGATTTAAAACATTACCTATACAAGGGCACCTTCTCTGTGCAACAGATGACTGAGTGGCATGAGACATACGAATGATAGCACCAATTGGCTCCGTTCAGAAGGTTTCGTAAATGTGCAAGCTGTGCAATGTGCAACTATGCATTTAGTAATATGAAGGAATTTGTTATGAAAGACAATAATGTATTCAAAATGACTGAGTTTATTAACTGTAAGACAACATTTGTTGTCCATGTAATTATCTGTGTGTGTGGCAAAATATATGTGGGAAACACATTTCTAGAACTCTGGCCCCGCATGTTTGAATATTGGGCGGCTCACTGGAACAATGCACACCAGAAGGATGACAAGACGGCTATCAGATTCCTGGGACTCAGACATATTCGCAACATCTCAAAAGAGAATTACGGTTACAACAAGAGGAATCCAAAGATGATCTGCCTTTTAAGGAAAACCACTATAGGTGTGAACAATAAACATGAGATGTTTGTTTTTGTTATAAGGTACGGCATAGTACAACTCATATTTTGGCATCAAGAAGTTGATATGTGTTTGTCAATGGAATTACTACAACTATACATGTTTACTGTAACTTAAATATGTAATACACTCACTTCAAGTAGGACAAATTCAATTTACAGAAATTAGTAGGTAGTGTCACATTATAACAAGCTTCATGGAGAGGTCCCCCAAGCTATGCACGTCTCCTAATAGGGGGCATTGCATGAAAAATGCTGGTTATTTGGCAGTAGTTACTGCTGCCCACATCTTTCCTTTCCATGACGTTCAATGCGCTTAGACAGCTGGCTTTTCAATCCAACACTGCTAATGTAAAAGTTGTAACTGTTGCCTTGATGCCTCAGCATTCAGTGCGCTTTATAAATGAAAAAAGAAATAAAAAATTCATAAAATACTCCTGAGTCAGATTTTATCTATTGCAAGCCCATCCTCTAAAAAAATGTGAGGCTGTTATCGAGGGAGATTTGAAATATAAATAGTCCTGAATATAAATATTGTGATTGACATGATTCTAAAGGTAGAACTTTGTCAGGCATTTAAGATACAACTCCATTCCAGTCAATCTGTTTGTATAATACACTCTTATAATGCAACAGATAATTGCATCAAGGGAAGTTGATTGAGATCTTGCATACTCCGGTGTTCACTCTATCACAAAAGTATATGTTGTAATATTAGGGGGACAAGAAAGTTAAAATAAGTTATGATTCAAGGGAGGTGTATTATGGACTAACTGAAGATGAAATGTAGGATATTCCTATCCCAACTATGAACCATATACGCCTAGATACAGGGAGTTGTCTTATCATGAGTTTCTATTGGAACATTGATTGAGAGCTGCAGATGTTTGTAAATGTTTTAATGTTCTCATTAGTCTAACCTTGATTTGATTTGATTATTTTGATTTGGTGTATTTATATCTTGAAGAGCAGATGTTTACAGGACAGTGTGTACTGCATCTAGGGGCAGATGATAGTAGGAACACATGCAAAGGTGGGAGATGGTTAGTTTTATAACAAAGATGGGTTTCCATACTTTTCTAGAATACAAACTAGTATTAAGCCTTCCAAAGGGGAGACAGTTCAATATATGGCCATCCAACATAAAACCATTTATCTCATCTGATTTTGCAGTGAGTGCAGGGGATAGTTTGCAGATGTTGGTGCTGTGCACACAAAGGTCTGGTTGGCTTATACGAATGAATATTACAGGCTAGGTATTTGGGAGGCAAACTATGAATACAATGACAGTTTTAACAAAGTTCCTTTTATAGAATATGTTGTCAAATAATCATCCAGTGTAAGGGATCCCTAAAATAATAGAACGAAGAAGATATAGGCAGGTTAATTATAAGCCACATGGCTGCATTCTGAACAGTGCGGTGATGGATCACAAAATTGTAGATGGGGTTAAATCTAACACTCATGTCCCCTACATGATCCTCAGCATGAAGGCAGAGAAATGACAGATGTGCCTCACTTCTAGGCCCATCACGATGAACTTCGATGTTTTGCAGGAGCAAGAAAGGCAATTCACTCAGACAACCAGTCCGACCATACACAATCAATGACTTGGACGATATGGAAATGACATTGATCGAGCAACAGAAATCAATGCCGTCATCACTGACATCACAAAGTATCTGCATTATACATGAGATACATATTCATCCATTCATGAAGTTACACAAACAAGCACTAGTTTATTGCATATATGCATGAAGCACATGCTTATGACTCATATAGGTAAGAGAACATATACATGTACATATCATGTGTTCATATCTTTCACTAAAGCTGAATCCGCAAGATGCGAAGAATTCATATATTTAACTTGCTCATGTTTGACTGCTATTAACCTGGAGAAGCCATAGGGAATAATATAGAAGCTATCTGTTTCTGAAATGGATGGCAAAGGAGAGACAGGCTTTGAGCACATGGAAAGGCTGACATGATCACTGCAGGCAGATTTGAACAGAAGCAAGGCACTCAGCCCAGGACAAGTGGAGATGGAAAGGTTCCAGTTACCAAGATAAAAAGCAACAGGCAGAAAGTTTGACTAAAATCCTCATAATTACAAGTGAGAGGGCTTAATTTCGTGGTCTCAGTACACTTAACCCAGCCGAACAGGACGATGCCCATTCAAACAAGTCAGATGAGAAGAGCCATTCCCATCGAACCAAGGGAGAAGGAGCTACAAGTGTTCCATCTGGGTGTTGAACTGAATGGACTCTCACAGGCTTAGGTGATCAGAGAATGGCAACATTAGGAAACACTTCACACCTCCATGTTCATTCATATTGCCTTGAAAAGGTACACTCAGTCTGGTAACTGTCCACGTTCCCAGGGATCGGAGCACACATTCTGAACAATCCAGATTTAACTTTCACATGGGGATACATTTTTGCAAGGGGCAATGGTTTCTCTCTGCGACCCTGCAACATTGTAAACTGATATTAGTAGGGGTGGTCCGAGGATAGGCTCGAAGACATGGTTCTTCAATTATAGGACCAACCTATAGGTTCTCTATATGTAACCGGCTCAAACTGATCAATGTAATAGGCTGATAGGTCTTTGGGTTGGAACCTGAATTGCTGACGTAACACTGGGATAAAACCGGGTGACACGCTTAGAGGAAAAGAGCACTCTGGAGAACTTTCATTTTCTTGGTGTGATCCTTGTTATTTTTGTTTGGCTAATAAAAGACAGTCAACTTTGCCCCACGACTGAGTTTCCCTTTCCTGTGGCTGGGAGTCTTTGATGGGCCTGAGTGTTTTCTGCTGATAATTGTGGTGACTGCTCGAGGGTCCTAGCCATGCTATACAAAGTATACATAAATGCTTGGATACAATGCATTAGCATAATCGACACATGAGTTTACCAGGGTGACCACCATCACTGCATGGTCTTAATTATGCAGGTAAGCAAGAGTATGTCTAAGCAAAAAAAGCAAAACAGGTACATCTGACTACTTCATTAACTTGAATAAGAATCCAAATCAACACCCAAAAAGATGTGATAATAATGAACAGATTAATTAATGTTCTATAACTTGTGTAATCCTGAGACCAGTCTATATGTGCCTGACTGGGATTCAAACCAGTGTAGATCTGTGTTGTCTTGTTTCCAAGCTGGCGCTGCCCCTGAGCTATCCTCTGACATATTACCTTGACTATGATGGATACCGGAAACAATAATACATAATATTATCAGAACCTAACTTGATAACATCATAAGTTGCTTTTATATCACTGAGGAACTCAGGCCTAGACTAATTAGTTATTAAAGATATTGTAAAGCAATCCAGGGTGCCCTTATATGGTTCCATGTAATAATGTCGCCTCAAAAATCTTGCCATGCAAAAATATCGCCGAAAAATGGCCATTTTTTGTGGCGACATTATTGCATGGAACATGCGGGGGACACCCCCACAACCCCCAAACTTTTTTTTTATTCCTTTCTTTTTTTTTTTTCTTTTTTTTTGCCCCTGTCCCCATATATATGGTCACCCAAATAATATAACCACAACATTTTCCCGGCGATATTATTTACGGCGACCATATATATGGGGATATTATTACCTGATAGCCCTTATATCAGCTACCAAACTGAATATCAGAAATATGAAGGAAATTCACTGTGCTATGAAGATATATAATACCTGCCTAAAAAGGAAGTCAGAACTGGCATATGCAGCTTGGAACAATGTGCAATAGGTGAGGTAAATTCCCAACGCATTTGGGAAATAATAGTAAAGGGCCTTGAGCACTTGAAAGAAGGCAGTTTGGAGCCCTATGTAACCCTTCTGATTGAGTGAAGCATTTTTCAACGATATATAGACCCAATGAGAAATATGATTATGTGTCTTCAATGAAATATTGCTTTCCAGCAAAGATTTCACTTAATCTGCAAAGCGGGCGATATGGATATGGCAATATTAGGGCTAAAAGATAACAAAGGCTCTGGCTCAGACTGCATTCCGCTGACCGATTAAAAGTATATTCAGGGTATTGGCATGGGTATGGGTACCCATATTGTGCTCTCTTGAAATATAGCATCCACTATTTGGAAACTGACAAATGCAAGGGTTAATCAGTGAGTTAACATGTTGAGACAGGGCTAAGGAATAAATATGAGATAGTCTAGATGCTCTGCAAAGAATGAGTAGAGAACGTCAGTGGTACAAGGGATCAGGGATGTTCAGCTCCCACAGGGGCTCTCAGTTCACTTTCCTGTTTGCTGTTTGCAGAGCTGCTAGCAATTTTGTCATGCTGCCTGGGATATAAAGGACCTCAATCTACCCGCATGTTGAAACCCGTGGGACATGGTTGTGTGGATGTTGAGCTCCCGCAGGGGGTGTTGAGCTACCAAAGGCTCTGTCTGCCGTAATTCTCTGACCTTCATAGGGTGAAGGCTTCTGATCGTTGACCCACTGGGACAAGGTGATGAGCTTAATACAGAGGCTCATCCGAATTGATAATAGTGCCTCCATCTTTAGACTTCACTACATTATATTGTTCTTATTTCTGCTTTTTAATGTTTCACTTTCTGTCTGCACCATCATGTCCACAGAGGTTGTTGCTCCCTCCCCCGATCACTGCGTAACCCCTCTGCACCCTGCATAACCAAGAGGAAACTCCTCACAGTAAAACGAAGATTTCAGGACCCAACCATTTTCAGTTGCTGCCAGGGTGGGGGCCCGTAGCATGAGCACGGGTGATAGCTACAATGTAATAAATGAAATCAATATTTTTTTGGGAAGTGCTATGACTGCCACGGGGTGCAACACAAGCGGGACTTTTTCAGTGGGTAATTCTGGCAAGTGCGACAAAAGGAAAGACCTTCCAGCTATAAAAATCAGTGCTGGGAACAGTTGTTTAGTCTACACCACAATTAGCCCTGAGACAAGCAATGTGCTTAACTGGAAAAAACATGCTGTGGGGTGTGATATTGGGGCAAGGATTAGACAGGGGTTTCTGAACTTGTGTACCTTCAACTGCAACTGACTCCCTACCTCCTGGACCTATGTGTGAGATCTTGAGGGACAATCCTTGAGAACTTGATTAAGCCATTGGTGAATCGAATGAATGACTCTGTTACCGTTGCACCTACAATATCCGCAAATATAAAGCCTGAGGGAACTAAGATGGCCTCTTCTCTGAACAAAATATCCAGTTCTGTTGAAAGAGGGTCACTTGAGAGGCAGATCTTGCTGCTTAGAAACAGTTGACCAATACCATCAGAAGACCTTGTCTGTTATGCAGCAGATCTCTGGGGCTTTCCAGTTGGGAAGAGGTCCCCCATCTGTCTTAATCTCCTCAATGCAAGGAACCCACTTTGAACATCATCTATTTCTGCCCCTGAGCTTGTACCTGTCCCGACGTTTGAGGAACCAGCACGGGGTTGCCAATGCTCCTTTGTTCTTACTGAGCTGGCAATCATGAAGAGCCTTTTAATGAGGATTCTATCAAACTGCACAGGCACTCGAAGGGAGCACCATATAAGTACTGTGGCGACCCGAACAAGTAGCAGGGAAGTCCCATAAATGCCCAATGATGGAAGTGGCTCAGGCTACCACAAACGTTCCCCCTGTTCACTCTGAAGTGCCCCCCAGAGTGTTAGCCAAAAAGGGGATTTGGAAACAACCTGGATTTGGTATCTCCCCTGTAGCCAATAAGCAGCAGTGAAAATGAGCGCAAATATGTGGCCCTGAGGAGGACAATGGTGAAGGTCAGTATAATTCGACAGGGAGTCAAGCTGGGGCTTGGAGCTGAAGTAGAAGATCACTCAGTGGCACACAAACTGGTCATCCATAGTATTCCAAAGCTGCAAAATGCACTAGGACAAGGTATGGGGCTTGAAATATTGAGGGGGCCCGGCAAGGGGGAGTGGAGTTTTTTCATAGAGTTCCCAAATGATCTAGCGAGCAGCTCATAGTTATGTATCCACTGGCTCAGAACAGTCTAAGAATGCCGTTCTCTAATTAGAGAGGATATTACTCATTGTAAAAGACTGTGCCACAATTAGGGATGTACTTAGGACACCAATTGCATTGAAAAAGGGAGCAAAGAATGTCCATGAGCCCATTAGGAATTGGAACAAGACGCTGCCTACCACCAAGTTGCTCGATTGCAATTAGTGCTTCCCTTATCTGTAAGGATGCCAACCCCACAGAATGCCACGCCCACAGTAGAAAGCTATATGTTGGAGATAGAGACAGAAAAGCAAGACTTCCATTTTCAGTTGGTAAATGAAGAAGCGATACATGCCCTGGTACTCAAACTTAAGTCAACCAATGACCAAGCTTTTACAATGCTGGTCAATTTGACCAAAGACCGCGTTGTCTATATTATGCCTTTGGTAACTACCTTTCTTAATAAATCATTGCAGGAGGCGGAGGTACCACTGTCAGTAAAGAGGGCAATTGTGAAGGCCCTTCTAAAAAAAAAAAAACTAGCTGGATCCCACACTACATAAAAACTACCGTCCAGTGGCCAACTTATGTTGGCCCACTAAAATACTGGAAAAGGTGGTCTGTGACCAATTCCAGGCATTTGTTGACAATAGAGATCTCCTGGACGGGCTCCAGTCCGGTTTCAGGCCCATGTTTGGGACAGAGACGGCACTGTTGACCGTCCAGGATGATTTGTTGGAGGCTGCAGACAGAGGCAAATCCACTGCATTATTAATGCTGGGCCTGTCCGCGGCCATCGATACGGTGGACCACCAGATTGCATTCCAACACATAAGCAAAGTGGGCAGAGCATCTGAACAGGTTACACAGTGGTTTGGTTCGTTTCTAAAGGACAGAACACAATACATCGCCCTGGGAAGTTTTCTCTCAGAGATAATCTGGCAAAAATGTGTCGTTCCACAGGGATTATCTCTCTCTCTTCTGATTTTTTATCTATACTTTCGTCCAGTATTTAATATCTTGAGGAGATACGGCGTACGCAGATGATACCCAAATTTACTTTGAGATTGCTAACTTTTCAGACGCTTTCGAAAAAATGTATCAATGTATGAGAGAAATCAAGAGGTGGATGGCGGATAATCAATTACAGCTGAACGCATCAAAAACCAAACTTATATTGTTCAGTCCAGAGGGAAAAATGGCTCAGGAGAGACACTGCCCCCCCCGCCTCGGATATTAGGGGAAGAGCTGTGTTACTCTAAGAAAGTTAAGAATCTAGGGTGCCTTTGGCAAGAAAAATCTGGGTGGGGAAGCTCAAGTGGGAGCTAAAGTAAAGGCAGTTTACCATTCACTACGGGTATTGAGAAGTGTGCTTCCATATATCCCAAAGGCAGAACAGGCAATAGTGGTGGGTGCTTTGACAAACTCACATTTAGACTATTGCATCAGTCTTTTAGAAGGGCTGCCAGGCAACCAGATTAGCTGACTGAAGAGAGCCCAGAATGCAGCAGTTAGGCTAATTGGACATCTAGGTAAGCGGATCCATGTATCTGCTTTACGCAGGTCATTACACTGGTTGAAGTTTGAGGACCGCATTAAATTTAAGGTGGCATGCCTGATGTTCAGGTGCATTAATGGTCTTTTACCAGGATACCTCACAGACAAAGTGAGTACCTACCACCCAACTAGGAATGTACTATCAGAAGATATATCCTTCATGTGTGCCTCACACTAAAAAGGTATCCAAGGGAGGTAGGAGGTTTGCAGTGTTCAGTCCAAAAAATGTGAACCAGCTACCTTCGGACATTCGAGCCTGTCCATCTATGGCTCTTTTTAGGAAAAGATTAAAAACCTTCCTATTTAAATAAAATTGCTGCGCCCTCGTGTCTGTAATATGTACACACTCCATGTCTGGTATATACTTAACATCTGTGCCCGAATGCAGTTTGATCTGTTTGGTGCTCGTAAGAAATCTAAATCAAATCAAATCAAATCAAACAGGAATCTTGTGCTCCACAGGAATGAGGCTCCCTTCCCAATTGCTCTCTGAAGCTAACACAGTCCCACTGCTGAGGAGGTATTAATGGATGCGGGGATACCTGATAACGTTATTTATGCCGTATCTCTTTCCCTTAGAGGCAGCTATGGTAGTTATGGGCCTCCGTTATGGGGCCCTCAGTTGTGTTTATCATCGTTATTGTATACAGTTTATATGTTATGCACATGATGTATTTGTGTGTACTTTGATGGCCTTAAGGCCAAATAAAGTTATGCAACTCAATGATTAGAGTTTTCTATCTGAAAGTAAAATCTATACTTTCTCAATGGAGGACAAATTATATGGAAGATCCTTAGCCCAGAAAAGTGCTCAGTTGGGTGCTAAGTTTAATGTTGAATCTTTTCAGCCCTAATTGCAAGCAATCCTTCTGTGATTGGTCATCATATGCCCTGCCTCTGATGCTCAAGTGCTTGGAGCTCAACACAGTTTTATCTAAGTAGCCCCACACGACAGAGTATAATGAGTGTTCTGAAATTTGAGTTAGAGACTTTTATGCATGTTCTTTTCGTTTGCCCAAAATAATGACATTTGGACATCCTCCCTTATTCCTTTTTTTAAAAACGAAATCTTCAGACAATTCCGACATTATCACTGTTGCTCTTATATGCAACTAGTAGGAACACACACACTTTTTTAAATGTTTGCTGTATTTGAATACTGTAGATGTTACGAAATATCGATGTTTATGAAATGGATCGTGCTTTATGGAATCATGATTTCATTTTTATTTTGCTTTGATGCTTTGATGCAGCCTTTTTGCTCCGAATAAAGATGTGTCACTGACTGAAGTATGCTAACTGAAATCAGAATTTCAGAAAGAAAAATAAAGTAAGATATTTTTGCTTTGTGGAATGTTTTTCCATGGGTCTGCTTTAATGGGGAAAATCAAAAGCTGCCCACTCACCCCCTCCTCATGTACGTCTCCCATACCCTTAACATATCCCTTGTCCCATC
The DNA here is from genome assembly GCF_040938575.1 of Ambystoma mexicanum. Lineage (NCBI taxonomy): Eukaryota > Metazoa > Chordata > Amphibia > Caudata > Ambystomatidae > Ambystoma > Ambystoma mexicanum. The sequence goes on along the minus strand of NC_090925.1, from coordinate 447,259,264 downwards.
AGGAAGATAGACACCAAATCTCCCAGAAAGCTATCTAGCCACTCACAGGATAGACAAACATAAAAAAGAAATACAAGGTTGCACATCCCTCACCATCAACAGTCCTTGATCACATCAATGGTAACACAGCAGCAGCATTACACATGACACTTGAGAAAGATGTTTAGGCATGCTTCACACAACACCCACATGCTCACTAGTCAACTGGATCATCCGCCTATATGGAATGCAGAAGTCAGGTGTTTTGCATGCCCATGCATCATAGATTGGGGTGAACTGGGAACCAAAAGAGGCCATGGAAATAATTCTTAGAGTGGACCCACATCACACTCCCAGAGTAATCCCCACCCTTCTCCCATGCGAAATGTGGAAATCCCGCACAAAAGAGGCCCAGGGTACAGAGGCCTACAGTGAAATCACCATACTTCTATATAGTCCAGTCCACCCCTGATCATGGAGTGGCTACTTGACATGACACATGTCAGGAGAGAGCATGCAAGGCTGACATGACAAGAGTGCCAAAGCAATGCCACATGAGAAAGAAGCTACTGCATCATCCCACACCAGAAACATGTGCATATCAACATCCCGAGGGGGCTGACTCTGAGCAGCATTTTGTGGATGTGCAACCAGTACCAAAAAGCACATGCATAACTTATCAAAGAGAAATGCACACACATAATCTTGTAGGAAAACTCACATCTTCAGTGACAGTGAACATCACCCAATCATCACCACATTACATCACCCCTGCAAACCCTACGTTTCCCACATCATGCCACTATTGGGATGCATATGTCACCAGCCATGAACATGTATGACAATGCACAACCTTACCTGGCCGTACAAGTGTTGTGCTGTAAATCCCTCAGCATCTCCACCTAATAATGGACTTTCACATTGGTGCTAGGAGTGCCAGTGTCTAACAGAGCAAATGGGGACTTGGGTGGAAATAAGGTGCTGAGCCATCCTCTTAGGGAGTGTGGGCAAGATACCACCAATCACATCGGACCTTTGTTTGGACCAGCTAAAGGAGTCAGTCTGGCAGACTGAGCATATACAAATCAATGTGGAATTGGAAGTACAACTGTATGTTGGAGGCTCAGCAGTCCACAACACCACAGTTGACTCCACCAAGCATTGCCACAGGTCCAGTCCACCCACTCGAAAATGTGCCGAATACCATGAGCAATTGACTTGCTGCCCTCTAGAGCACAATACTCACGAGAGGAGGGTAAAACAGGAATAATACAGTCCACCCTGGACAAGGGCAAAAAAGAATAACACAGTCCATCCTGGATGAGAATAACAAAATATCCAATCCACCTTGGATGGGGGAAAAAAGCAAATACAGCCCACCTTGTACAGGGGTAAAAATCAAATACAGTCCACCATAGTTTGGGGTAAAAAATCAAATACAGTCCACCTTGGATAGGGTGAAAAAAAGAAAAACAATTGTCCACCATGGAAGGGCAAAGGTGGGAAAAATAAGTAAATGGTATCAATCCATACCCCCTCCATGGGCTCATGGACAGCAGGGTGCATGAAGCAGGGGTGGTGGTAGCAAGAGGATAAGGGTGTGTGGGGACATGGCCAATGGTATCAAAGGCATGGTTCAACCGGATTGCCCATCCTGTGATGGATCCTGGGACGGTGCACTCTGACCATGCAATGCCAAATCCTGGTCCTCATTGGCAATGGCCACTCATGAGAGGGATGCATGCATGAAGGCCCCAATTGCTAAAAGTTCCTGGTGATGGATGTTGAGAGTGGCCAATGAGTCAATATGCATGCTGGACCTTGATGTCTCCAGCTGTATGTTGAGAGATTGCCTCAAGGAATCTATCTGTTGGCAGTGAATGTCAATTGTGGCAAATATGTCATCATGTAGAGATATCCACAAGGAATCTGTGTCTTGATGGTGGGATTTCCTTGAGACCAACATCTCCTCATGCAGTGTTTCCCCGAAGGAATCCAACACCTCATCATGCAGTGATTGTCTCAAAGCCGAACCATCATCGCAAATTGCCTGCCACAGTTGTTGCATGTCCTCTCTCCTCTCCTTCCTCAATAGGAAGAGTTTGGCAGTGTGTGCAGCATTTGAGGAGATTACATTTTTGGCCAAGCTATGGATGTCCCTGGCCATCTCATGCAGGTCCTTGCCCCGTTGGGCACTTTTGCACATCAGCTCTTCCTCTCACTCTGAGTGTCCGGCATGCTACATCCACAATGTGTGCAGGGCCTACCAAGCAAGGTTGCCGAAGCAGGGGCCTGTTGCAGTGAGTACACTCTCATTGGCTGTCTGTCTACAACCTTCCAAATGAAACCTGTCTACAACCTTCCAAATTAAATCAGCCTCTGCTGCTGACTCCATAATGGGCAAAGGAAACATTTCTCACACTGAAACCACCATTGACACAGGGCTTCCTACTGCCAGGCACAGGGTCTCCTGGCTCTCCCCCTCTGACTCAGCAGCCTCAAGGAACTCAGTGAGCCCCAGGGAATCCAGACTACTCAGTGGTGTATCCCCCACTATGTTCCTCAATATGACCTCCACATCAGATTCAACAGCATCATTGGAAGAGTCTGCAGGCCTGCTGATAATGTCCTACAACACACGAGTATTTTCACCAGGCACAGCATATTGGGCTGCACTGGTGGAAGGTTGTGCCTCATCTCCACCTCCTCCTCCTCCACATCTGCTGCGTCATCTGCTGCACATTGAAACTGGGCACTCTGAAATGTGAAAGGGACAGGTGACAGACATTCAATGCTCTGTGCAATCATGGTGGTGCATATTAGACCCTGCATCAAGCCACATATTGGAGGAGTAGTTGACCATACATGCATGCAGACATGTATGAGAGTGGATGGCCTAAGGGCAGAAGAATGGTGGTCTGTGCTTCATTATTGAGCCCCTTCTCCAATTCAACCATGCCTACTAGCAGCACATGGAAGTATCACATTTACTTGTTGGCCAGATTTATCGTTATCCACACTCACATGCATTTCAACTATGTGTGAGGAGAGTCCACCATGCACCATTGATATATTGACACTCCAAATGTAGAATGAACATCACTGAAACATACATTTTGCCAACCACTCCAACACACCCTCATGTGAGTTTGCACTGACATTTTCCGCCATCCATGCCCACTGGCCATCAGGGCCAGCAAATGGATTCCTCTGACATCGGCCACTGCTTGCAGTCATTCTAGGTGAGTCATTATTTGGCGTTTTGGCATTGGGGATGGAGAGAAGGGATGTGGCCTCACTCTGGATCACTGCCCTACACACATCACATGCAGACTGTGTGACCTGTACATCAAGGTAATAAAGAGTAGCTGCAGTGACAGTATGGTTGGCTGTTGTTGGACAGCTGAGTGTGATCCATGGTAAAGGTGACTGCCTGGATTCAACAGCACTGTTTCCAAGTGATCATTTTGGAGGATGATGTCTGGCAGGTGTACTTCATGGTAGACACAGGCCTGAGGAGTTGAGGTAGGTAAGCTCTCCGCATTAGACTGGGATGATGGCTGTTGTGTTGTTGCTGACTTTTGTTTGGGTGTTGGGGCACAGATCAGTGGGGTTACTGGGACAAGGGTGGACTTGTAGGTGCTACCTTACATCAGGGGGTTGAGGTGCAGATCAGTGGGGTACTCGGATGTGGACAGACTTGTAGGTGCTGCCTTACATTAGGGGTTTGAGCACCCATTAGTGGAGGTAGGAGGAATATATTTACTGTGTCAATAGACCCATTCAATCCCCACCCCCGCTAAATGGCCTGAATCAGGGGAGAGGCAGTTGCACAGCAAAACCCGTCCTCTCAGCCCTCTTCACATTTCTATCTTTTTTTCCTGGCACCATTTAAAAAAATGCTGTAATTTAGTAATGCCAGAGTCGAACTCCCCCGGAAGGAGCATCAGGGCTGAATTATTCATCCTCCAAATGGACTTTCCACTCTAAAATAGGGGTGATACTTTTTTTTATAATAAAGAATCATGACCTGGACATCGAAGCAGAAAATGTGTGAGTGTCTCAGCTTTCGCTCGGCATACCTTGTAGTTTGAGCCGGCAAAGCGGTTCCATCTTCTTATAGTGTTCCCTAATCCAAGCTTGTCTGCTCTGGCAAGAGCACAAATCCATTTATCCTTTGGATTTGATAGAGGTCTCAGGTATGTTTGCTGCTAATGATTTGTTACATAAACTCATGCCTCATTACTCATACACGCCATCATTAGGTCGATGGTCCACATATTATACTTAATTTTCAGTTGCCTGAGGAGTGAACTATGAGCCTGTAATCTTTCTGAGTTGTGTTCCAGGATCCCGCCCATACGAAGCAACGTTAAATCTCGCATAAGTATTTTCCAGTATTTGGACATGCATGATTGGGTGAAATGTTCCTACCATGCCATATCCACCAGTATTACTCTGGATGATTTTGGTCTTTTAATTGCGTATCTTGCCGGTAAATTTGATTTTGGACGCAGATTTCTTCAAAATCCAAAAAAAAAGCCTACCTTCTCGCCTCTGAGTTACCCTCTTAACCTACCTCTCATCTTCCCTAATAGCTAACGTGTTTCCCTCGCCTCTAACATGCCTCTGTCCCTCACTTCATCTACATCCATTCTAACACTTCACCCAACGTGGTCACATCCACAGCACAGCTGACAGTACCACTTACTTGCACTTAAATGTCTGGTGTCCTTAATGTATGTCGACTTCTGTATTGACCCCGGTGACTGTTTCATTAACCCCCCTCCATGACCTGGTCAGAATGTCCCTCAAACCAAACCAACCACATTGTAAGAATCCCACTACTTCTCGTCAAATCTGTTTATCTATTGTATGTTATTTTGTGATAAAAAGTTCCCCCAGTATATAAATGAAGTAATACATTAAAAAAAAACAATGCTAAGGTCACCCACGTTTTTTTCTTGGGAGAAGCATCCTAAATCAGAACTTAAGATCAAAGTCAGAAATCTCTGTGGAAGATACAGGAAATGCTTCCAAAATGCCCTCTCACCGATACCAGTTCTCGTGGTCTTTCTGTTCAACCTCCATACTTCTGAATTTTGATCGAAATAGAGTTTCAGCTTCCGCCCCTATGTAGTTGTTATGCTTCCTGACAAACTTAGTAAGGGCACTGGCTACTGCCTTAGCTTTTTGAAATACTGGGGTAATGTGGGGTTTGATGATAACGTGACACGTAAATAGGGTGTTAAGAGTTCTCCCAGTGAGAGCCGAATCGTTGACATTGAGCAACGTGGGGATCAGTTTGCCAGCTATATGTGTCACATCACATGATACTGACAGCACTTCGGAATTGATGTAATTTATATATAAACAAAACAATAGTGGGGTGATTTCCCTGTGGAACGCTTCTGGAAGTTGACATCTGCACTGTGAGATTTCTGCTGCAGCCAAAGCGGGCCTGTGTGATGGTTGTGTGTGATCGAAAAGAAGCCCACGATGATATTGGAGCATGTTGATTGTAACATACGCCAGCAACTCTCATGCAAAAGTATTATGTTATTTGCTAAGAAAGCACAGACATGCTCAGAATAGTTCCTAAGGTCAGATTACTTGGCCAGATTAAATATATACTAAAATTGCACAGCAATTATAAAAGTCACCAGCTTAATAACTTCTATCACCTAACTAAAACACTACAAATTAAGGGAATGTCTGTTTTTTGCCAGTACCTTGTTCTCGTGGATTTGAAATCTAGCACAAGCTTTTTTACACCATCACACTTGAGGCCTGCGTCATGGAATTTTTGGGGGAGAAAATCGGGACTTTGCGGCCCATTCTGCATGCAAAACCCGGTTCATGGACATTGCAGGACTCTTCCGGGATTTGTGGGGAGTTTGCGAAGGTCTGGCTCGCCTCTGTGAGCAGTCTAGTACCTTGCGGAAGACTCCTCGCAGAGTGTGGATTGGGCCTACACAGAGTCCTAAATAGGGAGTGGAACATGCAGAATGAGGAAGAACAAGGGAAAATGTGGGCGTGTCGAGGGACGATCTGCTTAAGGAGATTGCACACCCCCAACTGCGTGCAACCAAGCGTATTCATGGAACTGACAGCGCAACATCACGTTGGGGTATTTAGCACGCAAAGCCCTGGATCAGTCCGCCATGTGAAAGCAGGTGTGATGGCAGAATCGCATAGGAATCACAGTGCAAAGGTAAGTTTGATTGGGAATACAGGGGTGCATGCACGCAGTTGGGGTGCCGATTTCAGTTAGGGGTAAGCATAGGCAGATTAGAGGGGTGCAGGCGCAGTTTATGCAGGGTTGCATGCAGATTGACCATGAAATTACATTGTGGATAATGGTGTGCATGTTGTCATGGTGCTGTGAAAAGTTACGGGGGGCCATGCACAGTGTCGCCGGGGTGCTGGATTAGTTGGAGGGACCCCACACAGGATTACCGCGGTGTATGGTTCGTCTTGAGGACAACGCATAGGTAGGTAATAGTGGCTACATTTACTTTGCAGGGGGCATGTCAGGCGCATTCCGGCTGCGACTTGCGCATAGGGTTAAGTTGAGGGAAAGTTCAAGGAGGAGTGTTTCCAGTCTCACTGCGCCAACACATACAAAATTGAGACACTGCTTAGTTTGCAGTTTTATTAGGTGAGTATGGTACAGCCTTACACGTGTTTCGAGCAACACTGCTCTTCCTCTGAGGCTTGTACATAAAAATTAAAATTAAATTAAATATTAGCCAACCATATACGAGGTTGTAAAAGTAACAAAATTAATAACGACAAAAATTGAATAAAAAATAAAAAATAATAATGCAAGAAAAGAATAGTCATGTTTCAAAGCAACCATATAGTGATAATGAATAGATTCAAGAATTCAAGATGTACCACGGGGCAGTGGGGGTGATATGTCACCCGATTTTTGAAATAAGTCGGTCACATTTATGCCCCCATTTTGTATAGAGGCGTGAGTTAAATTATATAAGACAAACACATTTTAAGTCCAAAAGTTAGCGGGAAACATTGTCCATGCATAGCATAAAAATTAGTACATTTTAGGTAAACCCACAAATACATTTGTGTACATTTAGCATTGTTGACCAAATAGTAAGAAAACCCACCGTATTAATGTGGTAGGTTCAAGTGGCATAAACAATTTAGAAACAAGGTTGGAGAGTTGAGAAGGAGCGGAGGATAAGAGAGAGACAAAACAATAGGAAAACCGTTAGTGCATGATTGCAGTGTGTTCCCAATGACCATAAAATGCAAAAGTTCTATTTGATTTAAAAGCTTGATATTAAGTACCTTGGGTTGATTGTTGAACATACGTGATTACGTGTTGTAGATGTACTGAAAAGTACGAACCTAAAGTGGATAATACTGATTATAGCATTGGTCGTAATTATTCAGTTTAGAGTTGCTAAATTATGCAATTAGAGATAATTAGGGCATACCTTTTTATATTCCTCGCAATTGCGGAAAGCTACCCAATTAGTATATCCGACTGTAGATGTAACATAACAGTTGATCGGCATGAGTGTTCCATTGGGGCAAAGCCGTAAAGGAAAGAGAGGTAGATCATTAGGTTAGAGCGCTAGCCGCTTATCTGATTACAGGCAAATAGGCATGCGAACACATATTGGAGGGTGTTCTGGGGACCGGCGAGAGTTACTTACCCTGGTGGTCCGAACTGAACGTGCCTATTCCCCACGCATGCGCTGTGTGAACTGTTGTTTTTATTGAACTGCTTAGAGCTGTACACTCCAAAATGGTCGAACCACACCTAAACCCATGTCGGCCATCTTGGAAGGGTTACATTGCTGTATCTTTGAATTGTAAAAGTGATAAAATAACGCCTCGCGCGAAATAGTAAGTGATACTACCAAAGCCTGATATGTTATATCTCATTTTGACAAATGTCCAACTCAAAATTATTATTGTAAGATAGCAGAATTCTACATGGTATTCCAATATGAATCTCAGGTTGCCATGGAGACCGAATGCATCTCACCAATATGGTGATGTCAAGTGTTATAGAGGGCCTAACTGAAAAATTATAATTAAAAAATGTGTATTCCTTGAAATATAAATGCATTAGGCAACTAAGAGGCCGACTACAACCTTTGACTAAGGTGATAAGGCAGACTCGCTCTCTACGAAATTGGTAGATTCCGTGTTAATGTATCAAGGGGTTGTTTGTCAAAAACTTATTGCCCGCTCCTGAACCTTATGTACAGCAAGTGCTGAAATTTCATATAATCATGAAATTCGACCGAATTAAATAATATTAAGTGCAAGACACAAACGCAATTGAATATAGAACCAGACCAGGATAGACAGTAAGAGGAGAAACTTGAACCTGAAATAAGCAATAGTAGAAGGGCTTTCTATATAGTCTGAACGAATTATATAAAACATTATGTTTATAGAAAAACAGCAAGTTCATGGTCCGTGTTCAGACCCTCAATTACTGTTCTGTATTGACAAATAAGACGTGCTTCCAATCGACGAAGAATCAGAGTAAGGTTACCGCCTCTCTGCGGTAATGTCACTTTTGCAAGCCCTACATATCTGATGTTTTGTTTAAGGTCAAGCTGATGGAATTTCTGCCAGTGTGATGCTAGCGGGAATTTGGCATCCTGGCTGGCAATGGTCGACAAATGTTCACAGATTCTGGTCTTGAGGGGCCTGATCGTACTCCCAATATATTTCTTGCCACAAACACAAATGATGCAGTAAACCGTGTATTTGGTGTTGCAATTGATAAAAGACTCAATCCGATGCGTTTGGCAAGGATGAAACAAAACATTATTAGTTTCTAATGCATATGGGCACATGGAACAGCTACCCGTTTGTGAAAGCCTTTGAATTTGTCTTGGTTGAGCCATGTAGTTTGGCGATCTTCATTAGGCATGAATGATGGGCTGAGTAAATTTTTTAGAGTCCTTCCTTTACTGAATGTAAAATTAGGAAATGGGTCAATCCAGTTACTGATATCCGTATCCAAATGCAGTAAGTGCCAGTGTCTCTTCATGATGGAATGTAGTATATGACTATCCGAATTGTATCGGGTAATCAGTCGAATCTTGTCTGGGCCTTGTCGACGATTCGTTTGTTTGGGACGAAGTAAGGTATCTCTCTCTAACGTACTGACTTGACGGGCTGTGGCAGCTATTTTTCGTTGGTTGTAACCCCTTTGAAGAAATCTATTTTGTATTGATTGACTTTCAAGGTAATATTCATCCAACGTTGTACAATTCCGACGTGCTCGAATCAGTTCTCCCTTGGGTATGTTTGAAATCACATGTTTTTTATGACAAATGTCAGCATGCAGGATTGAATTAACTGAAGTAATTTTCCTGAAGGTTTTGGTTGTAAAGCCACAGTCCGAAATACAAATAGTAAGGTCCAGAAAGTCAATAGTAGTGGAGCTGGAAGAGTGAGTGAATTGTATGCCCCATTCGTTTGAATTAAGCAAGTTCACAAACGCATCTAGTTGTTCTAAGTTACCAGTCCAAAGCATAAACACGTCATCTATATAACGCTTCCAAAGAGGAATATATGAGGTGTAGGCATGTGTGCAAAACACAAATTGCTGTTCAAAATTGTGCATAAAAATATTGGCTAATGCTGGGGCAAAGCTAGCGCCCATAGCAATCCCAATGAGTTGTTTAAAATACACATCATTAAAGAGGAAAACATTGTTCTCCAAAGCAAACATAATAAATTGCTTGAGCATTTCAATATGCACATAGTAAGATGCTGAGGTATTACGGAAAATGTATTCCACACTTTGAATAGCCATATCGTGTTTAATCGATGTATATAGTGATTTGACATCTAATGTCACCATCAATAAATTTTGTCGAAAGGGTAAGTCTTTTAGGATTTGTAAGACATGCATTGTGTCTCTAATATATGCCGTGGTGGTAAGCATGGCAGGTAACAAACATTGATTGATGTATAGCGCAAGGGGTTCCAAAACACCTCCTCTTCCACTCACTATTGGTCTGCCTTCGGGTATGCTGGTATACCCTTTGTGTAGTTTAGGCAGAAAGTAAATGGTTGGCATAATTGGACCATCTGAAATTAGAAATTGTCGTTCAGTATCTGATAGTACTCCTTTCTTGTGCCACTCTAAGATCATTTTGTTAAACTCTAATTGAATTTGGCGAATAGGATTAGATGGTAGCTGTAAATAGCAGCCTGCCTGGTTAAGGTGAGCAAGTCCCATGGTGATGTAATCTACCTTATTCATTACCACTACGTTTCCGCCTTTATCTGCTTCCTTAATGATAAGGTCCTTATTTTCTGCCAGTTCCCGAAGAGCGGCAAGTTCCGCAGGGTTTAGATTCTGTTTCGATTTATTCTTGAAAGAACTTGTTTGTTTATCAATCGTAGAATGGATATCTTTAATAACTGCTTGATTAAAAGTGTCAATGATGTTATCTTGAGCAAACATTGGTGTGAATTTGGATTTTGAACTAAGTTCTTTAATCGACAGATTCTGTTGATCTATGTCAAGTTCATTTAAGATATTAGAGATAATTGATTCTGACTGTATGTCTGCATCTTCCAAGGTCATGAGAATATGGGTATTAAGCATTGTTTGAAGCGTAATATCTGATGGAACTGGTATTGGTGTTTTAGGTTTGAAAATTTTGATCTGAGTGGCAAAGAATTTTTTAAGTTTTAATTTGCGAATGAACTTAAAGATGTCAATTTGAATATCCACAAAATTGTTGAGCCCAGATGGTGCAAAAGACAAACCTTTATTGAGCACAGCATGTTCAGCAGTAGAGAGACAATGCTTACTCAAATTGCAAACAAGATTCAGCGATTCTGGTTCATCATTTGTTGTTGATGATAGGCTCTTGTCATTCTGCGTGGCGCGGCAGGGGCGTTTCCGCCGGGGTTGATTACCACCCCTGGTGCCCCTTGTGGTATATTTGGGGTTGTCATATTGACAGCGATAGGTGTTTGAAATCGGACGGATTTTTTGTTTGCGGTGGCCAGAAGTGCTTGCCGATTTCCCTTTTTGTACCGTTTGATTTGCTCTAAAAAAGCGTTCACGATAGTGGGGGGTCGTGACATGTTAGCTTCTTCAGTTGAAACTTCAAATTGGTCTTCATTAGGCTCGATATCTGCATTGTTAGTTACGCTTTGTTCCTTGGATACATTAATAGGTGCTGAGGTCTCTGTTTCACTGTCTGGATCCGAACTGGCAGCAGATGACGCTACACTGTTGGATCTGGATCTGGACACTTGATCATATTTAGGTTGGTAGGTGTAGACCCTGTTGTCTCTATAGTCACGGTCATCTCTAGAGAACTTTCTTGATTTTCGTAGTTTGACTTCATCTTGATGTTTTCTTAAAATGTTAAACAGTGTCTGATAGTTTTTATCTACAGTTGCACTGGGGGCATCGAAAAGGTTAATTGCTTCCTTCAACTTGTAAATTTCAATGACGATCCGTGTGTGTTCCCGTGTTGCATGCTCAATTAAGAGTTTCATCATATTATTGGAGCTTGTTTCTAAGTTGGTTTCCCATTCTGAGATTAGATCTATATCAGATGAGTCTTCAAAATCCGGTAAGATTACGATTCTAAGACCTCTTGGTATTTTCTTTTCACGTAAATAATGGGTAAGTGTAGTTTTCTCCCAGAATTTGTTAATTTCTTTGATACTGAGCTTCTCAAGTTTAACAAAAAGGGAACGTAGGTCCGTTGTTTCTTTGTTAATTCTTTTAAACGGGTTCAGTGTAGAACCGCGTGGGGCAAAGAGTGCCTTAATATCTTCTTCCCTAGTGAGGATGTATTCGGCCTGTTCTGCCATGTTTGCTGCAGCTGCACGTACCGTAGGCATAGATTTACAGGAACAAGAGGGTTGGGCAAAAAAGCCAAGTGGAACACTGCGCTTGCAATATTGATTTGGTGTTAGATGGAGGGCAGCAGGTGACTGGGTTGTGTGGGTATATTGCCCATATACACCACTGTGAGGTCAAGTTCAAGGAGGAGTGTTTCCAGTCTCACTGCGCCAACACATACAAAATTGAGACACTGCTTAGTTTGCAGTTTTATTAGGTGAGTATGGTACAGCTTTACACGTGTTTCGAGCAACACTGCTCTTCCTCTGAGGCTTGTACATAAAAATTAAAATTAAATTAAATATTAGCCAACCATATACGAGGTTGTAAAAGTAACAAAATTAATAATGACAAAAATTGAATAAAAAATAAAAAATAATAATGCAAGAAAAGAATAGTCATGTTTCAAAGCAACCATATAGTGATAATGAATAGATTCAAGAATTCAAGATGTACCACGGGGCAGTGGGGGTGATATGTCACCCGATTTTTGAAATAAGTCGGTCACATTTATGCCCCCATTTTGTATAGAGGCGTGAGTTAAATTATATAAGACAAACACATTTTAAGTCCAAAAGTTAGCGGGAAACATTGTCCATGCATAGCATAAAAATTAGTACATTTTAGGTAAACCCACAAATACATTTGTGTACATTTAGCATTGTTGACCAAATAGTAAGAAAACCCACCGTATTAATGTGGTAGGTTCAAGTGGCATAAACAATTTAGAAACAAGGTTGGAGAGTTGAGAAGGAGCGGAGGATAAGAGAGAGACAAAACAATAGGAAAACCGTTAGTGCATGATTGCAGTGTGTTCCCAATGACCATAAAATGCAAAAGTTCTATTTGATTTAAAAGCTTGATATTAAGTACCTTGGGTTGATTGTTGAACATACGTGATTACGTGTTGTAGATGTACTGAAAAGTACGAACCTAAAGTGGATAATACTGATTATAGCATTGGTCGTAATTAATCAGTTTAGAGTTGCTAAATTATGCAATTAGAGATAATTAGGGCATACCTTTTTATATTCCTCGCAATTGCGGAAAGCTACCCAATTAGTATATCCGACTGTAGATGTAACATAACAGTTGATCGGCATGAGTGTTCCATTGGGGCAAAGCCGTAAAGGAAAGAGAGGTAGATCATTAGGTTAGAGCGCTAGCCGCTTATCTGATTACAGGCAAATAGGCATGCGAACACATATTGGAGGGTGTTCTGGGGACCGGCGAGAGTTACTTACCCTGGTGGTCCGAACTGAACGTGCCTATTCCCCACGCATGCGCTGTGCGAACTGTTCTTTTTATTGAACTGCTTAGAGCTGTACACTCCAAAATGGTCGAACCACACCTAAACCCATGTCGGCCATCTTGGAAGGGTTAAATTGCTGTATCTTTGAATTGTAAAAGTTATAAAATAACGCCTCGCGCGAAATAGTAAGTGATACTACCAAAGCCTGATATGTTATATCTCATTTTGACAAATGTCCAACTCAAAATTATTATTGTAAGATAGCAGAATTCTACATGGTATTCCAATATGAATCTCAGGTTGCCATGGAGACCGAATGCATCTCACCAATATGGTGATGTAAAGTCTTATAGAGGGCCTAACTGAAAAATTATAATTAAAAAATGTGTATTCCTTGAAATATAAATGCATTAGGCAACTAAGAGGCCGACTACAACCTTTGACTAAGGTGATAAGGCAGACTCGCTCTCTACGAAATTGGTAGATTCCGTGTTAATGTATCAAGGGGTTGTTTGTCAAAAACGTATTGCCCGCTCCTGAACCTTATGTACAGCAAGTGCTGAAATTTCATATAATCATGAAATTCGACCGAATTAAATAATATTAAGTGCAAGACACAAACGCAATTGAATATAGAACCAGACCAGGATAGACAGTAAGAGGAGAAACTTGAACCTGAAATAAGCAATAGTAGAAGGGCTTTCTATATAGTCTGAACGAATTATATAAAACATTATGTTTATAGAAAAACAGCAAGTTCATGGTCCGTGTTCAGACCCTCAATTACTGTTCTGTATTGACAAATAAGACATGCTTCCAATCGACGAAGAATCAGAGTAAGGTTACCGCCTCTCTGCGGTAATGTCACTTTTGCAAGCCCTTAAGTTGAGGGAAAGATTCCATAAATTTGTGGATCGCGCACAGGTGCCTCATGCGCAAGGGGGCAAACAAAATCCTTCTCGCTGTACAAACTTTGCAAGGTCTGTGTGCACTTTTCTATGAATCAGGCCGTCATTGTCCTGTATTGCACCCTGTGGATTATGCGTATGCATTCATTGTTTCATAGAATACTTCAGGGTTGATGACATCCAGCGACTGACTTCTTCAGGTCCGCAGCCCTCTAACTCAGGGAGCACAATTCTTCATCAGGGGCCTTCAAGGCAGTGCTATAACAAACCATAATTGTATCCTGATCAAAGCAGTTGGAATGGTTTTGGAATGGTAGTCACTGAGCAGCTGCTTCCAACTGAAATGCTGCATCACACTTTCCCTTATGCAAGTTCTGCGCAGGCGCAGTAGAAATCGTGGGCATTTGGGTACACTGTCACCTTCGTAAATCACCTTCGTGAATACATGACTCCTTGCACTCCAAGCTACCTCTGGGTCAGAAGTGATATGTACATTTTGTAAATAAAAAATCTTTGCACAAACTCAGTTTAGGGCATAGAAAGGATATCAGCATGGGCTCATAACAGATGCGCACGTACACGTGCGCCTTCAGATCTCACAATAGCACAACAACCCAGGGTTTACATTATTGTGTGCAGAAATTATGTAATGTGATGTAAACTGATCTTATATAGCACACTGTCCTGCATTAGAGCTGCAGCTTGGTTCATCACGCACAACTGAAAAAATATACGCGTCAGCCATATTGTGTTTTATTATGAACAAGAAAGAAACAAGGCGGCACTGTTTAATTTGCAATTAGGCCGGTTTATGTTGTTTACAAAACTTGATTACCTTAACAAACGTGTAATTTTCTGTTCCATTTCTCTGGTGGCATCACTTCTATTTCGCTGGAACAAGAGGTTAAAGATCTGGGAAGGGAAAAGCTTGGTATTCTGAGTTAGCCGGGAACCACCAGCCACAAATCCTGCTGCAAAGCAATAACACGCAAAAGATCAAGGAGCAAGGAACGTTCTTCAGAAGTCATTTGTCTTATAGGTGGTTAGTTTTCTATTGGGAATTTTGCCCTGTGATCTGTAAGCTGAGAAATACAACACTTGCAGAATTTCTGAGCATTTCCTCGGATAGCAAAGAAAATATAAAAACACAAGAAGAGGCTTAAAAAGTGTACAGTCTGGGAAAAATATTTCCTCCACCGCACAAAGCTATCTAAAATATTCCAGAAGCTGAGCGATTTTTATATACTCCGGTGGGTTTAATGACTTTTGAAAATCAGCTCTGGAAAGAGCAATTCTCTATAAAATAAAACAATAGTCAATTATTAAACTGTGAAGGCAGGGTGCAGAAACCATGACAACAGTGTTAATGACCATTCCAAAATCTTAGAGCATATCTTTGTCATAGAAAAAATCGCACACCTCAGCTAGTTCAATGTTTAAGCCAATCACTCCGCCACGTCTGTGTTTGTTGTCTTGTGTCATGTGTGATAATGTGAAACAACCCACGATGTATGGTTACCAGTCTCCTGAAGATAAGAACATCTTTTTCGCTCGTGCTTAAAAAAAGAAGTGCCTGATTCACAAAAGGCATCTTTCTCTGGCCTCCATGCGCACGTTATAACCATGCACATTCAGAAACACTTACACCGTGTTCAAATATGGAAACCATGGTTAGAAGAGGGGAATTTCCATCCATGTCATAAGCACATCCTGATTTACAAACAGGGCGCACTTTGAAATGGGCCGACCTGTTTTAACAATGTGCACATCGCAGCTGGGTCACTTTTCATCGTATTTAGCCAAGACACTAGAGGCATACACTGCTGCTGTCCCAGTTGCATTCCTATCCTTTGAACAGAGATTTTACTTAAAAAATTGGCTCGTTGCACATATATGGAGATTTCTTTTTTTTATTTGAATGCCTGTTTTTCACTCCTCTTTTGTTATTATTATTATTATTATTATTATTATTATTATTATTATTATTATTATTATTATTATTATTATTATTATTGAGCACAGACCTAGCTTTATGGAGCGCTTTACAGAGCTATACAACACTACACATGTATAACGGAGCTCTTTTCAGAGGTAACGACAGAACAGAGGGGCACAGAGGAGGGGCAGAGTTGTATCGGGTGACAGGGAGGAGAGGGGTGGGCCTTGTCTAGCAAGTCAGGTGGCGCTAGGGGCCAGGTGATGGCCTAGGTGTTGTGGTGGAGACATACCTCGAAGAGGTGAGATCTTGTCTGAATTGTAGGGGCGTGTGGGCGAGTCTGATGGGGAAGAGGTTCCATATTCTTGGGGTGTATGCAGAGAAGGCTTGTTTTATGGTCCTTCACTTTTTGCAGCAGCGAATTTCAAGTGTACTCGTGTCCTGGCTTCTGGTGGGTGCTGTCAGCCAGAGATGCTTAGTTTCTCCGCAAGGTAGCTTGGTGACTTGAGAGTGACTGCCTTATAGATGAGTCAGCAAGACTTGAATATCATCCTTCCCCCACACCTCCCCCTGCCTCGTCCTTCTCTTGTCTGATAACTTATTAAGTTACTACTTTCTATTATCCTTATTCCCAAACCTTGTGTACATTTTTAAATCATAAAGGGTATGTTTATGTCGGTTTGATCAAGTCCCTATTTTATTAATTTCTCTGTCGTATTTATGTAATTGGCAACATTATTCTGAGTTGGTTTCTATTATGTGACACTTCTATTTTTGTAATATTTGGGACAAAGGTGTTGGCTCCATGGGTGTAATTTTTTTTACACTTTCAGCATATAATGATTTTTGTTTTTTTACAGAAGCCTTTTTTTCAAATATTCCACCAAATGCAAGTGGCTGTCAGTGTATCATACACGCGGGGCAAGGCTCAGAGGAATGTGCAGTTTACCTGTACCAATAGTATTACATGTGCATTTCTCTGCAACATGAAAGTGACAAAAGCACATCCTTCGATTGGGTAGCGGAAGTGATATCACTTGACCCTTGACCTCTGATGACATCACAGGAAGTGATGTCATTTGACCCCACCCCACAGTGGCATCACAGGAATTGATGGAACACAACCTTTCACCCCTTGACCAAACAGGAAGTGGCATCACATAGCATTGTTTCTAAGTACACTACGAAAAATATGGTTACGATATCACTGTAAAGTGATATACATTTATACAAGAATGGATCACCATATGTATCATTAATATCAGCGTGTATAGGCCCATATTACCAAATTACTGTGAATACAAGCAGACATCCAAGGCCAAATGATAATGATGTGTTATTATATAGCGCTTACGCTTAAGTGCTTCATATAAATTTTATATACATACGATATCACCTGACCTGTGTTGGTACTCATTTATCAGTCTCAGCAGGATGAAAGGCTGAGTTGACCTTCCCGGGAGTCGAACCTGTAACCTGCAGATCACACACACATTGCAGCAGCAAGCTCCCAACCCACTGAGCTATCTTAATGGCTATAGCTATCAGAAAACTAGACAGTCCAAAAACAAAGCGTCACAGCCAGGAGCCTTAATTTAATTAAAAAAAACACATTTTGTTTAGGGGTAGCAAGGTAGACCACAGGAGTAGAAAGGGGAGACCTCAGGGGTCCGACCCCTAAATGACGTCTCTGAGCTGACAGGTGGCAATATTTCTGCGTAAAGAAATAATACAGAAAATAGGAGATCAAAGAGGTCATGTGTAACTTTAGTATTATGGTTTTGCGCAGAGGACTTTCAATCAAGCCATCACAAAGCTTGGGGGCATCCACATTAATTCAACATCTTGTCCGTGTTCATTGGGATGAAGTGGATGAATCCTATAGGTAGGCTCATGTGAAACATAAGGTCAAAGCACATGGAGCAAGATCAGCACAGCAGTATTTGCCATCTGTGCAACTGGCTTCCAATTTAACAGCTATTTTCCACCAACTAACACCCCGCCTCAGTCCATCCTGCCTGCACCCAATCTTTCTAATGTTATTGTGACGTGCAAAACTCGTCACAGCTTGCTCGTGGTAGCAGATGGCACCCTAGATGCGTGGGGCAAGACTCTTTAAGACATGTGGCCAAATTCCAACACTAGGGGCCTCATTACGACCCAGGCGGTAAGGGGTTTACGGCAGCGTAAACAGCGCCGACCCTTACCGCCTGAGTACGAGGTCCCTTAGTGCCATGGCGGATTTAACACCTGCTTTTAGCAGGTGTTAAAATCCATGGCGCTAAGGGACCATGGAGTTAATTACGCCACCGTAATTTACGGTGGCGTAATTAACGCCTTCCCCACTCCCATTATGCCCTATGGGGCAAAAATGGGAATGGGGAAGGGTAAATGGGGATTGGGGACTTACCGCCCCGCCAAGGTCGGAATGGGGCGGTAAGTCCGCCAACCACCATGGCGTAAACGTAGTTTACGCCATGGTGGTAAAGTCACGGCCCAGGCGGTAACTTACCGCCTGGGTCGTAATGAGGCCCTAGGTACATTTTTAAGTGTACATTTTTTTATCCTATTGTTTAGAAATGGATACACAAAAAGTACAAAATATAAAATGCGAAACAAATAAAGTTCTCCCTTCTCATTTCCTACCTCTTTTTTCCTTATCCCCCAATACGATCCTTGCCAGACTCAACTTTTCAGTTATAAAAATAGACAATAAAAACACATATTGTAAATATGGATCAAAGACCTTTAATTGATCCTTTCAGTAAAGTGTGTGTTAAATAAACAACCTATCCTTATGCATTTTATTATAACCACAGTTCTCCTATGTGGCAGCTTCGAGTAGACCCCCAAGTTATTGCTGCATTTAGCCGTGCATGCCTTTTGGTAGCCACAGCTATAAAACCGATTTAAACAAACACATATATCTACATATACATATATATATATATGGGTAGTAGTCTTGTAAAGGTTTATTGTAAGATGTATTGAGCGTAGTCATTGTACGCAGTTACTGTAACACTGTAATAACTTTCTATTCATCAGCATATAAATGTAAACACTTTAAAAAGTTAAGTACATAAAAAAACCTAGTTTTTTAACAACAGGTGTATTTGGGGGGACTGTTGTTGTACAATTTCTTTTTGATGTACTTTCTACATATGATACAATTGTCTGTATTATTAAGGTCAATTATGTATGGAATAACAAAACCCTTGAAATTCAAGGAAAACACTTTAGTTGCATGGATGTTCAGTTGAGAACCTAACACAACAGAACTCCTGAAATTCAGCTAAAGGCACCTTAACTTTGCGCCCCCATTGCACAGCCTATGACCACAATGATAACATCACAGATGACATCACTGATGATGTCCCTTATTACTTGTGTATGAGAACACTGATGACATTACACATCACATCACCAATGTCATCAGTGGTGACAACACTACTTACATTGTAAGTAACTGATTACATCAATAATGGAATTAGACATAACATAATTTATAAGTTAGCTCATGAACACTTTATTTACCTTAATAACAATTTAGGCCATGGACTTGGCCATGACAAAGCGGTGGGGGTCACTGGCCAGCACCAAAGGCCATTGCTAGTGGCCGGTTTGTGTTAAAAAAAAATGTCCATGGTTAAAATCCATGCCTAGTAGCTCATCACTGCTTTAAAATATACAGTGGGCAACGTTGAAATCTGTAGTCAGTGTCCATGGCTAAAGGCCATAGTTAGTGCCCATTAATATGTTAGAATATGCAGTTAGCTCAGCCAAAGGCCGTGCCCACTGTCTAGTATTGTGTTGAAGACCTTGGCATGTGTTGGTTAGTGTATATAATACACAGTGAGCGCGGCCGAATGCCAATGCTTAGTGCATTTTATAATTTTAAAATACACAGTAGACGTGGGCAAAAGATGTACACACTGCTCAAGGTCAAAGCCCATGGGTTGTGGCCCATGTATATGTTAGAATATATAGTGCGCATAGCCAAAGATTGCTGCCAGTGGACAGTATTGTGCTTAAATCCACAGTTGAAAGCTCTATCCACTGGTAAAGGCCACAATCTATGTCTATGGTTGGTAGCCTATTAGTGTTTTAAAATACTCAGTGCAAATAGGTGAATGTGGTGACCACTGTGCATAACTGAAGGCCATGACTAGTACCCATTCATGCTAAAAATGCTAAAAATTTGTGCTAAAATATATTTGGCCATGCAAACTGGCTGAAGGCCATGATTAATGCCAGTTACTGTTGTAATGTAACTAGTGATGTCATCAGTGAAGTGACCTGTGATGTCATCTTTGGGGTCATAGACTGTGCAACAGGGGACATGAAGTTAAGGTGGATTTAGCTGAAAATCAGGGTCTTTTTCCTTGAATTTCAAGGATGATTTTACAATGTATTGCTCATCTTAAAATCCTTGCAACTAAGGTTTTGACCTTGAATATACATATATATCTTGTCCACACTCTCTTCCTCTTCTTCGTCCTCCTCTAGTCCTGACCTTCCTGTGGCCACCTCTCCTCCTGCCTTTGCTTACTTTATACTGTTCACCCGTGATGACGTTTCTAGTTCGATCTATGAAAGTCTCATCAAAACACATTTTTGCCTGTTCATCCAGAACCATCAAGGACCACATCAGCCCCCTTGCCCCAGCATTGGCCAATTTCTGCAATCACTCTTTTGCCACTGGAACCTTCCCGTCCCCCCTGAAGCATTCCCTTGTGCACCCCCTCCTAGAGAAGCCCTCTGTCAATCGTTCCTCTGCAGCTAACTATTGCCTGATCTCCATCACTCCTTTACTGGGCAAACTCTTGGAAAAGCTGGCCATCTCCCAGCTTAATCTTCACACTGAATGTTTTGGCTGTCTCCATGACCATCAGTGTGGCTTCAGAGCATTCAGGAGCATGGACACTGCTCTCCTGAACATCTGTGAAGACCTGCTCGCCTACCTGGAGTCAAACATTTTTTTCTGTCCTCATTCTCCTTGATCTTTCTGCCACTTTTTATACAGTCAACCATGCCATCAATGCTCTACAGCATCTGCAATAACGTGGGTATCACTGATCAGGCCCTGGCCTGGCTGACCTCCTTTCTTACTGATCGACCCTCTCAGGTCCACCTGGTGTCCTTCCTCTCTTCTATCTCTGTCTCTCTACCTGTGGTGTTCCCCAGGGGTCTATCATTTCTCAGAGGCTGTTCAACCAATACCTGGCTCCTCTTGCCCACCGCATTTAGGATTACTGCTCCAGCTTTCAGTGTTATGCGGATGACACCCAGTTCTCTTTCAGGCTCAGCTCGGACGCCTACATTCCTTCTCTCAATCCAGACTGTCTGTCTGCAATTCAGGAGTGATGCACCACCAATTATCTCTGCCTTCAAGCCAGTAAGACAGAGATCCTCCAATCAGAACACCAGTTCCATGCTTTCCTCTCTCTCTCGGCTGCCCACTCTGGGCCACCTTCCTGCTCCTACCTGTGAGGCCTTGGGGTCATCTTCTACTCCATCCTCTAATTTTCTCCTCACATCTCTGACGTCTCTAAGAAGTCAAACTGTGAGCTGCACCTCCTGAGGGGTATTATTCCTTCTCTCACTTTCCCCAGAAGCTCACTGTCTCCATAGCTCTGGTCCTCTCTACGCTAGACTACTGTAACATCCTCTTTCTAGATCTTCCTGCCTCTACTCTCCATCCTCTACAACTTATCCAGAACAGGACTGCAAGACTTGTCCTTGGCCTCAAGACCAGGGATCGTATCTTTCCAGCTCTGAAATTTCTTCATTATCTCCCAGTGGCAACAATGATCAAGTTCAAGACCCTCTGCATTGTCCACCAGGCTTTCTGGGGCCTGGGTCCGCACTGCCTCCAACTCTCTCTTCCTAAACATCTCCCTTCTCGAGCTCTCTGCTCACCCACCTCCAGCTCTCTGAGGGTCAGTCGCTTTTCCAAGCAGACAGTTAGGGGCAAATCTCTTTCTTTGGCTGGGGCCTCCCTCTGGAACAGCCTCCTTGCCTCTCTGAAACTTGAGCAGAACCAGCTCTGGTTCCGGAAGCACCTCAAGACCTTCCTATTTGCTTCTGATTTCTCTCTTCCTCTCCCCTGCTGATGACCTATCTGCTCTATGCACTGATTACCTGGCCACCCTCTGAACTTGGACCCAGGTACCTGCCTGCACAGTTGCACCTCACATTGCTTCTTGGCACTTGTGGTCAGTATCTGTAACTCTACAGTCCCTTCTCACGTTCGCTGCATTTTCTGATTACCTGCACCCCCCCCCTTGGCACTTCTTCCCTTCCCTGAACTTGACCAATCTGAATGACACAAGGCCTAGTAAGATTGTTCTTTTGTCCTCCCTCTGATTTCCCCCTCCTTGTCTTATCACTCCTAGAAACACTTGTATACAGGTGCGTTATAAATGCCATATCATATGATATATATTACACGACCCATGGCAGCAGACGTGTAGTTATTGATAAGTTGCTGAACTCATAGGAAGAGCACTTTTCCGGCACCTTATAACTTCTCTCCCTGTGGAGGAAACCTCACCAAACTTTGCAAACAAAGTATATGAGCGGCTCTGACTTGGTTCGGCAAGTTGGGTGAAGTTTCGTGCGAGGGGACAAAGTTATAGGGGTTCCCACATTTATTTTTTTCAATAGACTGAATGAGAAATTTTTTTGAGCTCAGCTACAGCCCAAACGGCTGGATGGATTTTCACCAAATTTGAGGCAGGAGGCGGGGCTTGGGTCAGAAAGTGTGCTTTTGTGTGTTTGGTGGTAATCCAACCTGTAATTTATTTGCGAATTACTCAAATTATGATATCTGGTTCCGCTCCGCAGACCCATTTCCCTGTTCGCTCCGCGGACCAAAGTCTCATTGGCCTGCGGTACGCCATGCTGTCGGCGAAAAGTGGACGCGTCCGGCGGTTGGCTGGAGGGAAGCGTGCAGTGCATCAAAGGTTTTGGGAAATGCTTCGATAGTATATCGGAGGATAGTGTTGCAGTGTGTGTGGCAAGGCTCTAAGCTATTGTGTAAAAAGCTGGGCCTCTTGTACGTAGCAGTGTGCGTACTAAAATTAGTCATATCTGGCTCCACTCTGGTGTCCCATTTCGCTGTTCGCAGCATGGTTAAGACTTTGATTGAACTGCAGTGTGCGGTGACGGGATGTGTGAAAAATGTTCCATGATGGCAGTATGTTGTGGCGGAGGACAATGCAGTGGCAAAAGGATCTGAAAAACATAGTGTACGGCATCTGGTGGTGGGAAGAAGGGATGGAAACGGTGCAGGAGTGAGAAGAGCTTCACGTGATATGTATCATTATACAAGAAGACGGAGGTCTGCCAGCGCTATCCGTGCATGCTCCGCCAATGCGCAGATACCTCAACAGGCAACTATCTTGTGTGGTCATTTTAGGCAACCTGCGTTATGGCATGGTGGTTGCAGGCACATTTGCAGAAGGGGAGTGCATTCCACGACACATGAGGATTTAAACATAGCGTGTACTATGGTGTGCTGTGTGCGGTAAGTATGTAGCCCCTTGGATGCATGGCTTCAGCCCTAGCACAGATAATTGTGTGCACTGGTTGAAAACGTATGTCCACTGGTTGAAAGTAGGTGGCACATTGTTGGTTATTGTTTACAATTTGGCTGCAGTGCACACAATGGTGGTTGCATGTGTGTGGTGATTAGTAGAACAACCTACAGTTGTTGGTGTATGGGTACAGATTGTGCAGTGACCAGTCGTGCACTGTGTCCAATGGGTGTATGGGTGTATTAACGGAATAGTGGACATATGGAAGAGGTCCCGTTGCAAATGTTTCTTCTATGTGCTTGCGTAATGTCCATTGCGCAGATTAGTAAGTGTTGCAGTGCAGTACGCACCATTGGTTCTATGCACGTACTAGAGTGGCGGGAGCAGGCTCAATGTTGAGAAGATTGTCTTCTTTGGTTGGCATGCTTATAATGCTGCGTGATTGGATGTGAGTTGCAGTGCCAAACACAGCGAGAAGTTTCTCCATTACGGTAAGTGGTACATATGTTCTTGCGTCCCTGCTTTATAGTGTGGCGGTAGGGTGGACGTGCTGGTGCGTATGTTGCCTTTGTGATTTCTGGCACATGCGTACCTGGTCGCCTGCATGGCTCTGTTATTTTGTGGTGAGTGTGGCCTACGCCTAGACTGTTAGGTGCATGACCAAAGGCCATGCACCCAACAGCCTAGGCCTTCATCACAGCCTTCACAATGTAACGCAGCAACGCAGTTGTTACTGTGCATGCATTTGGAAATGGTGAGTAGCACAAAATGGTTAGGGAGGACATTGTGCACTTGGTGGAACAGGAGAATAGAGCTGCTATGCATACATTACCATATGGTGTACATCATTGCCCCTGTTGCTCAATAGGGAGCCACATGTCACCATGTGCCTTTGCTATGGGTAGGCCCTTTTAGGACCATTTCTTGAGGAAGTTTATTACCACATTGCACCATGAAAGGAAGTCATCAGCATCAGAAAGTTGCAATATGGACAATGTACACAGCCACTCACATACCGTTCTGCACAGGCAACGCAATGTAATTGAGCCATGTATGTAAAGATGTGGCCAGGGTGAAAGTTGGCAGGCACATTTGCAGATGGTGCCTGCATTACATATGATATGAGAAGTAAAACATAGGTTGTACTAGGGTGTGCAGTGTGTGCTGAGGCCCAGCGGTCAATGATGGTACAGCAATGGCAGAAGGGGAGAACAATGGATAACACATAAACTTGCAACGTACATTGCAGTACGGTGTGTTGCGTGTGCTAAACCCGTAGGCCCTTCAATGACTGGGTGGCCACCTTGCACTGCCAAATATGTGCCATAGGGTGAAATAGGTTTTACAATGTTGCCTTTGGTGTGCGGTTTGTGATCATTGCATAAAATGTTGCTTTTATGGCTGTGGGGATTGGTTGCAATTCTTACACTGTGTAGTATATGCCTGGACCTGATGGAGTGATGACTTCTCCAGTGTGTCCTGTGGGAGAAGTGGAGAAGTAGAGGATGCTTAGAAGTGGCTAGTGGTGACCTGCATGCACCTGGCCACTTGCTCATCTGAAAAACTCTCTTATGTTGAGCTGGGTGTGGCCAAGGGCTACACTGTTTGGGGTATGGCAAAAGCCTGTAGCCCGACTGGCACATGCGTACCTGGTTGCTTGCATGGCTCTGTTATGTTGTGGTGAGTGTGGCCTATGCCTAGACTGTTGGGTGCATGGCCTAGGCCTTCATCACAGCCTCCACAATATAATTCAGCAATGCAGTTGTTACTGCGCATGCATTTGGAGTGGTGAGTAGCACACACTGATTGCAGAGGACATTGTGCACTTGGTGGAACAGTAGACGTGAGCTGCTGTGCGTACATTACGATACGGTGTACATCATTGCCCCTGTTGCACAATAGGGAGCCACATGTCACCATGTGCATTTGCTATGGGTAGGACCGTATAAGACTCTTGCTTGAGGAAGTGTTTTACCACATGGCGCCATGAAAGGAACTCATCAGCATCAGAAAGTAGCAATATGGACAATGTATACAACCAGTCACATACCGTTCTGCACAGGCAACGCAATGCAATTGAGCCATGTATGTAAAGATGTGGCCAGGTTGAAATTTGTCAGGCACATTTGCAGATGTTGACTTCGGACTTCCGTGTGCGGTTTGTGATCATTGCATAAAATGTTGATTTTATGGTTGTGGGGATTGGTTGCAATTCTTACACTGTGTGGTATATGCCTGGACCTGATGGAGTGAGGAATTCTCCAGTGTGTCATGTGGGAGAAGTGGGGAAGTAGAGGATGCTTAGAAGTGGCTAGGGGTGACCTGCATGTACCTGGCCACTTGTTCACCTGCATAACTCTGTTGAGTTGAGCTGGGTGTGGCCAAGGGCTACACTGTTGTGTGTAAGGCAAAAGCCCATAGCCCGTAGGCCAGTCACCAAAGAGGCTAGGCCTGCTCAATAGCACACCACCATAACACAGACATGCACTTTTAATTATGTATGTCTCTGATGGTGGTGACGTTAAAATGGTTGTACAGGACCTTGTAGACGTGGTTGAACACATAAGTGACCTGATATGTGTATGGTACCATATGGTACCCATTATGCCACTGCCTTAGATATTAGGGAGCCACATGGCACTATTTGTGGTTGCCATGAGTTCCCTTTGCACCACCCATCATATATTACAAAACAGGGGGGGGTCTGGGAAACTATCTACCAGCACAAACACAGCCCATTGACTTGTACTTGGTTGTATGGCCCCGGGAGAGTCTCAACCAAGGCTTTAGCTCACTGTTCTTTTCACAGAGAAGAAATTTCCCCACAAATCAGTCTTTGTCCTGCCCAGGGGCAGTCCAGCACCGAAATGCTAGGCAATTCTCCTCTGAACAAGAGTACCACAGCAACCCCATACACGTGTTTCAGCCTAGTTGGGCATCATCAGTCAGGTGAAGCTGTGTCTCTCTAAAAGCAGTGAGCACAGTAATACGCATAGTGCAGAAAACTTTTCGGAACATTAAATTTGTCGTAGTGGGTGTGGAAGTGGATGAATGTGGATGCACACATTTTGCAATCTATTACTGAAATTTGTATTGGGTGTACTGGCAAGTGACAGTGCACAAGAAGGCTGATTTTCTAACTTTACCTAGAAAGTGTTGTGCAGCACAGACAGTGTTAGATGGTAATGTCTTGGATGGCATTGGTGGAATAATGTGTGCCCATTAACCCATACCCAATGAGGTGGTGCTGGACAAAAAGTAGTGGAAAGGGAAGAAGGATTGCTCCTGCTTTACTGGGGTGCGGCCCTCGCGGTACTTTGGGCACCGCATGGGCCATCATCTGCACTTTTTACGTTGCGGTCCAATGCACATGGGTCTTTCGGGATTATCCAATCAGGTACTGTGGGTGTCGTTCACAGGAAGGGGTGTTCAAACTGCTGTACATTATACCCTGCGTAGTGTGGCTGGCTGACATTGTGAAACCCATTGTGTTGCCTATAGATGATGCCTTTCTACTAGATCTGCACAAATATGCCCCGGAAAGACACTTTGATGGCAATTTTGAGTTGGAAGGAGTGGTCGCATTGTGGAACGGTGTCTACGAGCGCAGTTTCACCGACATGGATGAACTTTGCAAAGACCTGGCCACTTTCGGTAGAGGGGATGTTATCATCATCCACTACGGCGGAATTCATATTGGTTACATGTCTTGTTTAGGCTTGTTCCGTCGACTAAAGAGGTTGCTAAAGCTAGTGAAGAGGCTTTTTCGCACTGGCAATGTGCTGTTCTCATTGATAATACCACGAAGAGTGTGGGCCACTGCTCATGGATGTTGTTCCGAGCCAGACGTAGGAAGGTGTCTCACCAACAGAAGCATGCATACTTTTTTGTCTGCTGCTGGGATGTTCTTCTGCAACAATGACCTCATTAGTTGTGGAACTGCAGAATTTTTCCAACCAGATGGCATTTCTTTGTCGCCCATTGGTAATGCTGTTTTGTTTGCCTGTCTACACGTTGCGGTGAAGAGTTTACTGCGACAATGTCCCCACAAGAAAACACAAAATCAAATAAAAAATTAAAAAAAGGTGTTCCTCTACAGGCGAAGCCACCCCATAAAACAATCTTCCCCTACCCTGGTTGCAAGTTGTGCCCCCACGCTTGTGCGCAGCACAAAAGCCACATCCAGGGACTTTCAGGATGACAGTGATGGAAATGGGACTGTGGAGCCACATGGATTGTGCAATAGCGTTTCTGGGTGGGGTGTGCATGCAGAGGACTGTTGTAAAGAACTGATAGTGTTACATGTAGAGCTCTTCAATGTCATTGGCGGAAGCATGTGGCACTTTTTAACAAAATACAATGATGGCGTGCTGCAAAGAAGAAACTGGAAAGGGAAGAAGGAATGTTTCTTTTTCATTGGGACACGGCCCTCGCCGTCCTTGGGGAAACATACGTGTGCTTACTCCCCTTTGCTACTAGGTACCTATGCGATTGGGACAATGAGGAATATCGCAGCTGCACTTGTGTGTCGCACAGCAAGGTCTGTTCATAAATTTGTCCATTACTGTGCATACTCAGCCAGACTAACATAGTTACTATTAGTTGCAGATACACTTTAGAACATCAGATTTGGTGCAGCATTACTTACAGGTCAAACCTTTGTGGCCTGCTACTTTGTTCAGCAAAGCTGCAAACTGATTGCACAGCACCTCTGGGGTGGGCCCTTTTGTAGGGTTGCTGTGGACAACTTTCACCCGGAAAGCAGGCCTACATTGTTCCAAACCATACATACATGTGCAACGGCACATTGTGGTGTGTCTGTAAGCATGTACTTTCTGAAAAACGCTCTGTAGTTTACTCAACCCTGCATTTTCCCACTGTTCAAGGGTCTGGTTCCTGTCTCTGAAATAAGGGCTTACGCCCAGTGTGGGTGCAGTTGCATGGTGACGTTGCCACTGTTCTCCTTTGGACGGCTGACCACTGCACGCATTTTGGGTGGAATACCTTGTACACACGTGCATGAGTATCCTATGCACACCGTTGCCTTTTCTCTACTGACCTAAAGTGCGCCACACATGCGAAAACAATTTAGGGAGACACTGGGTATTTATAAGGTACAGCAGGTGGGATGTTTATCTACATAGCTACCTGTAGGACATGGGTGGACACCCTGACCTAATTAACGTTACTTCACCTATGCTGCAAGTGTCGATGTCCGCAGGACACAGAGGAACAGATACACATGTGTGTACTTGCACTACGCATAAATGTCCGGGCGTACAGACATTGATTGATGGTGGACAACATGCGGACATGCAGAGCATGCTGGTGGCATACAGATACCTCCATTGTCATTGTGGGTAGACCGGACAACTGCAGTGTACGGAGGACACCTACCTTTTTCTTACTTGTGGTCATTGCAACGAGGACTGTGTGCCGCTGAGTCAGAACCCCATTTCAGGTACACAAAAAATTAGCACTCAAACAGTAAGCAACATTCTCATTATTATCATTTCCTTGTCCACATGGATACACCCCATTTGGAAAGGAAGGGGTAGCAGAAGTACTTATTGTGGGGAAATGGAAATTTGCACAATTTGGTTGTAAGGGGAGGAAGAGATTGATGTATTACCATAACGTCTCCCATTAAACGGTTTTTGAGGGAATGGGGGGCTCCAACATGGGGAAGGGGTACACATGCAGGAGTGCCAGTGCTGTGTTATTTTCTCCAAATTATATCCTTGCATGCAACCTTTAAAGCATAACAATTTTTCACCAATTTCTCCACTTTCCCTTCCACGCTGGCTATTTCCCTATGCCCAGAGTTTCTTTCCTTTCCTATGCCTATATGCTGTTGTGGAAGAGTTGCTGCTTGTACTGCCTTGCTTTTGTTTCCAATATGTTGTCTTGCCAAAAAGAAAATGTGTTTGATGTACATGCAGTAATATATATTACATATTTTACAGTTCACAGCACTGTGCGTACCAATGGGGTTACTATAGAAAGTACTTGCATCATGAAGGAAATGTTCTTCCTGCCACTGTAAGGTGCTTGCCATTGCTGCATTACACCAAGACATGTTATGTTTCCTGTACTATTGCATACTGCAGCACCAGTGCAATTATTTTACAACATTTAGGGTCCTTACTACATTATACTGACGTTCAGGTCTATGCATTTTCCAGTAGTTACTCTGGCAGTTTGTTCTTTCTTCCTCTTTAAAGTAGCAGTGCATTAAGATTGGTGAAGGCATACCTCCCTTCTGTTGTTGATGCATTCCGTTATGGTGTACTCGCTATGCCTTTGTCCTGTTTGCTTCATAAGTGCACAATTTGCAAATTTACTCTATTTTCCCTGGCAATTTTTGCCCATGGTGTTGTTTGTCTATGTTATTTGCATTTGGTGATTGGTACCACTATGTAAGAGAGCACCTTCCTTACTCAGCCAGTTGGATGCCACACAATCTCTGCAAACAGATGCATAGTCCGCGACTGCTGTCCGCATTAACATGGTGCCAGCAGTTGCACTATGTTGCACAGTTCTTCTTTACACACTAAGGGTATCCTGCTAAAAACCAATGAAATTCAATGACAAAAATAAAAGGTGTTAAAGGGACCTTATGGTTAAGTTCCACTAGTAAAAACCTATAAAATTCAATGGAAAAATGTTGTTACAGGGTCGTAATTGTTTAAGGAAAAACCGAAAAACCTCTGAAATGTGCCAGTTATGGTAAGCTAAGCAACCATAGCTCGCACTAATTCCCTGATGCAACCTCACTCCCTTCTTCCTCTCATGACTAGCCTGTGCAAAATCCAAATTCCCCAGTATATGTTTTCCATTCCACTACTCCTTACCTCTCCTAAAGCAATGTTTTTAGTGTGTGTTAATAAAGTTCTGTGTGTTTACTGATGCTGTGTGTGGTTGTGTATTTTTTTTAAAAAAGCCCCGTTAGGAGTCTGTGGACAGCGTATCTGTCCAGGCTGTCTGCAGTAAACATGGATGTGTCCTGCGGACACCGCGCCTGTCCACACATTTCCGCAAAGTCATTGCGCACCTTTATATGATTTGGAGACCCAGACCCTGTCCTGCGGACACCTTGTCACATGCGCATCTGGTCCCCTGTACCCTCGGACCATCGCGCCTGTCCGCAAGGGCTGTAAACTAGTGGCATACCTATAATTAGTTCAGGGATCCTGCCTTGTCCTAGGGACACCTGGGTGCATGCGCATCTGATCGCTTGTGCCCTCTGAACATTGCACCTGTCTGCATCTGTCTGCAGCACATGTCACACTTTTAATCAGTTCAGGGATCCTGCCCCTGTCCTACGGACACCTAGCCGCATGCCCACACTGTATCGCGTGCAATAGGTGCCCTACGGACAGCTGTCCTATCCGCGAACATTCGCAATGGCACCATGACCATGTGACCGCACCCATGCTGGGCATTGGTCTGTATCCGTGCATACTATTTGGAACCCCGAATACCTGCAAGTGCTTTCTTGACCAATCCAAGGTGTTTTACCTTGAAACGTCACCCTTGCAGTGGTCCTAGACCATGCCCTTGGTGATCTAGAGACTTTTTTCAACTTTTTGAGCCCAGCGTGGGGTTCAAAGTGTCCACAGAGCATGTGACTGTGTACAGAGCGCTCCCCGGCAACCCAAAAAAAGGCCACACTCCACAGCTGCTCCTCATTCTGTTTCTGGCTGACCAGGACTACTGAGCACTACTGCCGCTTGCTGTTTGGCTGTTTTGCAGATTGCTGTGTTCCTGCTGTTTTTCATATTTCTGTGTTCCTGGTTCGTGATTCCTTTTACTTGGATAATGGCATGCATGTCTGCTTCTTCTGCTGCCTCTGCCTCAGCAACACCCCCACCACCACAATCACCATCTTCTGGAGGGCCTGCGAAGGGTAAAAGGTGTGGTGATGGAGAGGGGGATCAAGAAGATGAAGAGGATGAGGTAGTGGAAGTCCTCAATACCAGCGGCCAATGTGAGTCTTGGGTGTGGAGGCTCTTTACCACCATTGGGGGGTACCCAATGCTGAATACTCAGTCGCAGCAAGCCTGGGCTGTACAGCTATGGGACCACCTACATGCGACGACACCTGAGGTTGCACCACAAGGCAGCAGTTTGGAGGGTCATCCCCTTCGAACAAGGTAGCTGGTCGAGGTCCTCCATCACACCCTCCACATCTGCTCCTGTCACCACAGGGGACACTCCTGTGGGCCAGCAGATCGCTGAACAGGCCTCACAGGCCATACACAATGCAGTGGACCCTTACCTTTTGAGGGTCACTGTACTGTGTATGTACTGCAATGCGGTACTCTGCAGAGTCAGCAATTCCAGAGTGCTTTTGAAACTATAGTCTGGGAGTAAGAAGGACACTGCCCCCTACCTCCATAAGGCCCACCCAACATCTTCCTCTCTCCACCTGCCTCTTTGTTCATGTGGTTGGTGTTCCTTCCCTACCACCTTCCGTTCCTTATGTGTCATGTACATAAAACAACACAAAAATTATAAAACTAAAAAAGAAATTTCTCTTTTCATAGTCACCTTTCACAGTTTAAAAATAGAAGTACCAAAAAAATTGTGTCGGCCCCTGCGCAGCCTGCAAAGTCCATGGACAGCATGGTAAAAAATGTCGATGGTGCCACCATCTAAACCATTGCACTTTTTGCGGGAGGAAGTGGTGGCTTTGAAAAGAGCCTTTTTTTTGTTTTTGTGTTTTGAAAGATTTAAAGCGGGCAATACCTACTGCAAAATGATTGCTATAGTTGCAAAAAGGGCTACACAGCATGTTTAATATTTTGCAAAAAAAGCTCTTTGGCAGCATCAGTGAGATGGACTCCATCTCTGTAAAAAATATTGGTGCTAGAAAATGTAATGTTTTCATTGTGGAAGGACGACATACCAACATATCTAAAAAATGCGCAAACAGCCTTGTTGACATTGTGCCTCGCTTTTGTCCATTTCCGGACCAAATGAAGGGGAGCGCAGCCACATCGGTATCTGGGCAATGCGAGAAAAAATTACTCTGGAGTTAGGAAACATGTCCATGACTTTTCCAAGTGCCTCCTTCATCGCAAACTGCATTGAGATTCCAGTAACATGGCCTAAACTGTTCCCTCCACAATGAACAATAATAATGACTGGATGATGGCGCGTTACCAAATGTACTTTTGATTAATAGCTGCATGCAATGACATCATTGTTATGTTAATTTTTCTTTTCTTCATTTTTCACCTGTCATGATGCCTACCCCCGGGCATCCGGATCAAGCCTATCAGCCCCGGGAGCAGGCATCCAGATATTTAATAAAACCCCAGCAGCCCCGGCTGGTGGCTGTCTGGGTTCAGTCGTGGTGCCTTAGGCGCCAGGCTCATAATAGAAATCAGTCCTGGCGCCATAGGCGCCAGGCTCATAGACTTTACTTACCTCATGCAGACCATGCTGCAAATGAATCCAAGCCAACGTGAGGCCTGGATTTGACTATTTTACTACAGGGACTATTTTTTACTCGGGTGTGGTTCTAGGGACACCTTACCTGGAACTACTTTGGAGGCTATTTAAACCACGCCCGAACAGCAGCACATGCTTCGCGTTATTCTGCATCCAGCAGCGTAACGCTCACCGTGCCTGCAGTCAGCATCCAGTCTTCAGCCACGCCCGTCTCGACCCAGAGCTCCTAGCAATAGAAGAAAGAAAAAGGAAAGGTTAGAAAACAGATATTATTTCAATCCTTACCTGAATTCCGGATCCATCACGTTTTTGAACTTGAAAAGGACATTATTCTACACGCGTCGCATCACCAGTTGCAGGGCCGCACCATACTCACCAGTCCTCACAGCATTTTTCAATCAGGCGCAGCCTCCATAATTATTCTGCCGAATTCCACCATCTAGGGGACAAAAGAAACATAAGGTGAGCCGAGAGAGCCAACAAATACAACCTGTCCACCATAGACTTACCTGATTAACAACCGGAGGCATTATTCTGTAACAAACCGCAACTTGTTACGCCGCACCTGTAAGGAGAGGGAAACCAGCAATTTAAACACACAATTCTTTTGCCGGACAGTGTCGGGTAATATAGACTCTTAACTGAACACCATCAGCTGCCACAAGATAATCTTCCCTTGGACCCAGCTGCAAAACAAGAAAGTAATGAACAAGAGTGAACATCGGACATATTGAACTCTTTGAACTTTATACTTACGGGTTCTCGCCTGGAACCTCGGAGTCAATATTCTTCCGGAACTCTTCCAACGCCTTCAAGCCAGTGAAGTAACTGGTTTCTACGCGCACCTGCATTCCACGCAGGATGGAGAGCTCATCATTTACAAACATAAGGTGAGCTTACTGAAAGTGAATATCGGTGGTGATTAGGGGGGAGAACAGTGGGGTGCCATTACTAAAATCCACAGGTGGCTAGATCCCTTTCTCCACTTGCAGGAGAATACTTCTACGGGTCGAGCAGACAAGATTAGTCGGTCCAGTCCAGTCTGTCATCTCTGCACTACGCTTCACGTTGGGGGAGGTCGCAGCTGTCCGGGCCCGATCGACGCCCCTGTGGGAGCCAGGTGAACGTAACATCACCTTGACATTATTGCACACTTAAAATGGGGTATGTAAATAATGTTGATTACATTCTATATTGCCATGATTGCATCTGTTGTTAATGCGTATTGCCTTTATTTGTTTCCCTGGAATGTTGGAGATTATTGTTATTGTACTCCATTTATTTGAAACTTTTTGCATTTACTAATATAGCTCAGCCCTGACGAAGGAGCCATAGGCTGTGAAATGCATTGGCAAATGAGCCTACAATACACAGAGGCCTAGTCAAACCTCCTCTTCTACTTAAATTAAAATACAAATTATTTTGTTTACTATCAACAACTCATTGTTTACTTTGAAGGACAATATCAGTCCCAACAGAACAAGCAAAACTATCAAAATAGTTATACTTTCATAGAATTTAACAGTAACCCAGCAAGGATTACAGTAAGTGAGTGACTGTCTAACTGAGTATTCTCCACTCAGCTTTTTCCTTGTGGCGTTACCAAAGTGACACAAAAGCAAATCCACCCAGGTCATTCTGCACACTCCTTACCAGTGCACATCAACTTGAACAAATCCAAGATGTGCCACCACTCCACAGTGCTCTGCATAAACCTGCAACCAATGTATCCTCAAGTCCCACAAAATCCACACACTCTGCCTCTTGAAAGACACAGCAATGGCCATAGCCATCTGCACTCCTCTCACTAAACAGTCCTTCTGCCACAGTCTCTCCATGCACACCACACCCAGGAAACCTGATTGGCCAATCCCCTGCCCTCCTCAGTCCCATTTCAATGCCTGCCATCCTCAAAAGCCCCAGAAATGGCATGTGTGATCTGCAGATTACTGCAGTGCCTGGAAAAGTGCAGGCTCGTAGGGCATAACTATCACATCACCACCGACCCCCATACCAATGATGCTGATTCTCCCAAGTCCCTATTCGTATACAGAGCTGTACAATTGTACGCACATACAGACTAACATTTTCTAAAACCTGACTTTGCACGCCAACATGGCCTGTAATATCCTAGTGACACTGCAAATCTTCCTGCCAAACAAGTATTAGAAATCTAGTGGCAACCTGTCTGCACCAACAGCAGTGTTACAACCGTATTCGTAATCATGTGCAATGTTACTAACTCTTCTTCCCAAACAAATCTTCCTTCAATGTAAAATAAGGTGTCCAGTCATAATATCGAAAACAAAATTTCGAATGTCAAAAAAGTCGAATCAAAAATGTCGAAAAAAAAAAATGTCGAATTATTTTTTTTTTCGATATTTTTTTTTGGGCTCTAGTTTATATAAAAAAATAGGTAAAAACAAAAAAAAAAAAACGGGGGTTGGGGGCGGGGAACCCCCCCATTTCGAAAAAAAAAAACATCATAAAAAATAAATTCGACATTATTTTTTTCGACATTTTTTTTTCGACTTTTTGACTTTCGAAATGTTTGATTTCGAAATTATGTCTATAAACCGTAAAATAATGTGTTCTCCTAGTGCAATCATTGTGCCATTAACACACATATCCGCTAAATTCCTTCTTTCGCAATTGCAGAGAAGAACAGCCTCCTGAAAGACAGAAATGGCTCTCCTGGAATATAAAACCCAGAAGAAACCTATTCTTCACATCCAACAAAGTAAGTGCAGTACTGTAGTAGTATTGTTCCTGTTACTCATACAGTGCAGTGTTGTTGTGTAGTAGACTACAAAATTCTATCCAACCCAACAGCATTTGCTTCACTCTTACTCATTGCATCTCAACAGGTCCACTCCTTCTACTCTCATCTGAAACCAGTATCGTAACACCCACTAGTTTCATGAACACATCGTAATATCCTTACTTAGTCATGCACACCACACTGTCATATACACTGAAGCAAACCTCTCACGCATCAACACACACAGCTACTAGGAGGACCTTCCCAACCAGCAGTAACTGCCCATTGCACAATCACACGTCCCTCTATGTATGCCTACCCTGATATTCAGACCCTCATGCACAGTGCACAAAAAAGGCATTGCACAGCTTTGAAACCCACATATTCCTCTTTGTCTCCAAGGGACAAAAGGGAATACCTACCAAAAAACAATTCCATAGAAAACAACACAAAATAGAGCAGATAAAACTAAAAGCATTCTAAATAGTCATCCACCTCTACAGAGTGTGTACAACATGTTCAAACACAACAGTCAATAAAGGCACTGAACAAAACTGAACCAGCTAGCAGGAAAATAAAGTGTGGCCCCTCTTTCAAAATGTAAAAATAAATGCCTACCAGTAGTGCTAGCACTGCATCTACCAATGTTAATATAGACACAGGTATGCATTCCGAAAAATGTATTTTATAAAAATGTTCCACCTTAGAGTCCATTAGAACCTTACAAAAACAGCAGAGAAGTCACGCTAAACCCTTAAAACATACCGCAGAAAACCGATCCTGGAAGCTCTCATTGACAGTGCAATGCTCTTCAAAAGAAAATTGTTTATATTGATTTCAAACAGAATGAAACCACTAACAAAATGAATTACTATGGAAAGTATTTTGCAAATGCTCAATATTAACGTAGATAGCTTTGCAAACTTCTGTGCAGGTGAGTGGATTCAAACAACCAACAAAGAGCCATATTTCAATGAAGAAGCATACAAACAAGAACAGACAAACCCAATTGCCATATATAGCGAGGGTATGAAATGGTAGTCAACATCATTATGGCTGAAGAAAATCTCATTGAACGAATCTCCTCAACAAACTTACAATCAGCTCTCAATTCCAACAAACCAATCTATCCCCTGTACAAATGGCCTTGCACCTCAATGTGTGATGTGCGAAAACAATCCTTCAAATATTTACAGCAATTCCTCAATCAGTATGTGAAAGCAAAGGAGAAAATAAGAATGAAATGTTGCAAACCGTGGACTCCTGTCCAGTGCGCAAATACACAGGACTGCGAGAATATTCATTAGCCTGCATTTCCGGGCCTGCTTGCAGAAGCACCTTCCACCACATAAAAATGTTTGCGACACACAATTCCACTATACAGATTCTTCTCCAGACACTATACTATGTGGAAGTCCTGCTTTAGAGATGGAGCACTTAAATCACATTCTCCTACATGGCACAGCAAAAGAATACCAGGGAGAAATAGACCACATCCGAGCAAATATTCTGGAAGTGAAGAGCACTTACAAAATGCAGTAACTTCAGAGAAGAGTAGCAACAACCTCACAGGTGCCAACCTGCTAATACACATGTACAAAATAGAAATAGCAAAGTTTAAAAGCACATCTGCTGAAGTACCAAACCAAGTATATGTGTGTTGTCACAGAACATTTTATACAAAGAGCACCAACACTCGCGTTATAGTGTACAAAATAGAAGACAATGAGGAATCCCAATGGTTCCAACTACCTTAAAGCAGAAAACAAATAAAAAATTACTAACCCCTCAATCCTTTGCACATACAGTAATACAGTTTTATAATAACCAAATGCCATCACAGGCAATCACTAATAACTTGGAAATATTCCCACTTCCACTGCAACAGCTTAATTTGTATGAGTGCATTATAATACAAACAGTACACCCATTTCAAGCAATAATACACTTTCTACCTAAAACAGCCAAGTTGCCTACTTCTGCCTCCTTCTGAGTTACTCAAAGGTATTTGTGGCAAAGTAGTTTATTTACAATTAAATCTTGAAGAAAGTTTAGACACTCTGGGAGTGCTACGGCCAATAGATCAATCTTTCATTATCCTAGTGAATGGTGTACCTATAAAAGACACAGAAATGTAGCAACAACTTGTAGACTTAAACAAAGTTAGAGAAGCCCTACAATATCTTAAAGAGAACAATGAGTACATCAAAGAAATAAACAGTGAAGAAAGCCTGAAGGAAACCACTGAAATTATTCAGGATTCCTCATGAAATGGACAATTTGAACTTATAGATGCTATTACAGCATCCACTATTTTAGACCAGTATACAATTCACCCACTGCACTCCAAAGACAGCAAAGACGATGCACTAGAAACATATCAAATGTGGCAAGCCAAAGGATCACCAATCAGCATATGGGAAAAAGTGTAGAAGCACAAGCCTTTCCTCTGCTCTTTCCTACTGGGAAAGGGGATGGTATGATTAAAGATGCACACAAATAACAGCATCAGAATACTGCTCTTTACAAATATAATCTGAAAAGCCCGGATTCAGACAACATGATGAATACATATTCCACCTCCTGTTTGAAAGTGAACTAGCAACTCTATGTTATAGGGTTGCACACACATTGAAAACAGGTTCCAATTGTTTAAACATGTCAGCAATGAAACTACTTCAAAGGCTAAAAGACAAAGATGGAGTTTTGCAGTCAGGTATCACAAATCTCTTGGCAAACATGTGTGCTACACAAGAATACTGGTTTTAATGTCACACAGATGTACGGTGTATGCCACGGAACCTTCGCCCACCCACATGGTTTGTCACTTTTGAGTTGTGCAGAGTATGCATGGGAAGACTTGCACACCTTCCTACGCATAGCAAACCAAAACAAAGAAGGTATAGACATACAAACACCAAGAGAACTTTGTTCTCTGACCCTCTAAATGTATCAAAGTTCTTTCAACACCGCTTTATTGCCATGCTGCACTTCATCTGTAATAAAACAATTCCTCCCCTCGGAGAAGTGAAACACTTCTTTTGGAGAAAAGAATATCAATCCAGAGGAGCGCCACACATCCAAATGCTTTTATGGATAAATTATGCTCCTAAATGTGGGCAGGACAGTGATGCCACTGTTTTGCAGTTCATTCACAAATATGTCACATGCGAAGACAAAACATAATGAGCTCCATACATACATTTTACGGTTCCAAAGACATAAATGTGGCAAATATTGTCTAGGCAGAGATCAAAACAAAGGCAAATACTACAACAAATGCCACTTTGGTTTCCCTAGACCAGTTTCAGCAAAAGGACAAGTAAACAGCATCATGTCTTCTGTTAGAAAACATACTGCATTAAAAGAAGGGAAGCTTCAAAGTACATCAATGCCCTCATGCCCTCTTGTGGAATGCAAACATAGATATATAGTACATTCAGACAACTGTATTGCTGTTGCACGATATGTCACAGATGACCTAACCAAAGCTGAGAAAACAGAGCTCAAAGACCTCTGGGATGACATATCATCTGACAAAAAACTGTCACAAAAATTATGCAGCTTTGACATAAAAAGGCTCTCCCATAGAGAGTGTGGTCGTTACGAAGTTGCAGACCATTTAACCGGCACAACCTTATATGGCAAATCTGAAAACATAGTATGGCTAAGCCTTGGTCCTGCTGCATCCAGAAAAAGAGTGCTCAAATTGTACCAAGACATAGAAACAATAGCCAAAAACGATCGCAACAGCCAGGGCATTTTGAAACACATACTACCCAAACAGGAGTACTGCTTTGGAAAACATGTGTCTATGAAAGATAGCCTAACATTTCTCATACAAGAATAATATTAAACCAGATGAAAAAAAAGGTAAACACAAGCCCTGAGGTGCAAAGGGCTGAGAATATTGCTTTTGGGCTGTTTGGCGAGTGGCGTTGTGGCACAATAATGACGAATGTGAAAAAACTAAGCCAGACGCCGACTGCCACAGCCACATCAACGACCACGCTGAAAACACGAGCTCAGACTAAATGTGAGTGTACTGGTGATGCTAAAGGGCCACTCGCTTTTCATGCAGATAAGCAAAATAGATTAAGTCATCATTATTCATGCACGTCAAATAGTGATGTCATTGAGGCAGCCTCTCAAAATCTCACCGACACACCTGCTATTCCAACTACTTTGTCAATAGATGAGAACATGATCAATACAATGGAAGACAAATGTCCTGAGGTTTTTGTTGCCGATACCTTTACACAACACGAGGAAATGTCGATAAATAATTCCAGAGACTCCAATGTAATCTGCGCGGCCATAACCAAACACCCGGACATTGACGCACTCGACTCACACGGCCAACGAGATTTAAGACAGAAAGATACTTGTGGCGAGGATCAGGGTTCGGTGCCTGTGTCTGTGGCGACCGGACTCAACGACACTTGCGGGCCTGTGGATGCCGTGGAGACGCCGGGTGATTTGCAGGGCGACTTGATCAAGTGTTTTGATGGGTGTCCTGAGGGAAGCGAGATGATAGCGTGCATAACGTGCCAGACCAAAGTTTTCGAGCACAGATCGATCGATGCGTGTGAACACTCCACATGCCCATTGCGATACAGTTCGCTCGGGGTGTTGAATGTTGACACGCTCCTGTTCTGTGCGAGACGGCAGGGGGAAAAGAGCGTGACATCGAACACGCGCCTACATTAAAGCCGGTGGATGCCAGTTTCGAGAGAGGGTTTGAATTACATCATACAGGATCAAACATAGGTATGACGGTAGACCCGAAAATGTTGATTACAACAAATAATACTCATGAAGCACGACGTGATTCATTCGACATAGCAAAAAATGTACTGCAAAACTTATATGCAATGACCAAGGCTTGTAAAGCGAATGTATGTGATTCAACCCAGACACATGATAAGGGTTGCTCAAAGGTTTCATTAAAACACCATTTCACAGGGACTTCAGACCTTGGTGATGAAGCACTATTGAATATTCCTCATAAAAGAGCGAAAACATCTGAAAAAGACAAATATATTGGGCCGCTTTTCGACCAGTCTGATTTACTGTCCTTGTCCCAGAAAAGGCTCTGTTCCAATACCAAAGATATGAGCATTTGTAGTGCCTCAAAAACAAAAACAGGAACGTCACAATTGTCAATATCGGACGACTCTGAGTCCGACCCT
Organism: Ambystoma mexicanum; assembly: GCF_040938575.1. Classification (NCBI taxonomy): domain Eukaryota; kingdom Metazoa; phylum Chordata; class Amphibia; order Caudata; family Ambystomatidae; genus Ambystoma; species Ambystoma mexicanum. The sequence goes on along the minus strand of NC_090925.1, from coordinate 447,218,361 downwards.
GATGATTCGGCTGCCTCTTCCCTCATGGAACGACCCTTTCCTAAAATTTGGAACAACAGACGCTATGACAACAGCGAGCCTCATCACGCCAAAGTCGTGAAAAGTGAAATAGACCCAACTACAAAACTAATGTTAAGAGAATTACAAGAACTTCTACTAGCCACACTGTCCATCTCTCTATCTCCATTCACAAAACCTTATGAAAGTTTACACGAGGTGACAAGAGACTTAACAACACTTGTGGCATTGCTAAATTCCAAGGTTGCAAATGTGGAACAAACATGTTGCCAATTTCAAAACAAACAACTTGAGAACTCGATAAAAGTTGATGGCCTCCATAAGCTATTATCGGAACAAAGAACTAACGACGCAATTGACAAAAAGTTGTTGGGGGACGTTGCAAGGGAAGCACTTGTGTTATTTAAACAAAACGGGTCAAGAACCCTACTCTATGGCCGTCGATGTATTGCCTAATACCAAACATGGCATTTGTGAAAAATCTACTGGTGCTAAGCCTGCAGTTATGGACAACGAGTCGCAGACTAAATGGAATTCTGCTATCACCATACAACACAATCAAACACCGAAGACGGTGTATTCGACCTCGAACTCCAACAATAATGGGGACAGTCAACTACGGACTCAAACATGTCACAGAGTATTGAGACACCATGTCAAACTATTGTACCACTCATTGAAATTGCTGACGTGTCTTTTCATACTGCGTTTGAACAAGCCAGAAGTTCAGCAAATCCAGCTCATGCAATTATCCCAGTTGAATCCACTTCAAAGACGCGTCCTCTGGAGGCCATGAAAAATGCCAGTCTGGAAACTACCAGTGAAAGTACAGCCCCTATACTGTTCCCTATCTTTAACAAGGAAGAAGGAGCTCCTCAAAACACTAACAAGGGAAAAGTACAGAAAGTCCCGCAAAGTAGGAAAACTAAAAACTTACCGGCAAGGAAAGGTAACAAGTTAAACGGAGCTCGGGAAATTCCTTAGGAACATCAAAGTGGTCCACGTGTTACCAAATGAAACTAATAACTGTTTGTCTACCGCAGCTAAAAAACAAGTAGTTTCAACTACGTCGCCCAATGTAACGAGGGACACTGTAAAGGCGAATGGAAATGAAGAACTTGACTTTCCGCCTGAATTGTTGAACATGTCAATTTACGACAAAATGGAATATGAAGATGTTGATGAGTCTCCTTGTACGACTGGTGGGAAACATCAACTTAATAGTGAAAAAGCCACACACAAGGAAATAGCACATAAAAGGCCTGAAGGCAGACTGGTAGTGCTTGAATCCAAAGTGCCCAATCAAGACATGGTATCCTCTAGTCAGACAGCACTGCTACCCTCCTTTGAAACGCCCAGTGACACCAATGTTTCAGGAAGAGGTTCCTCACCTGTAATTTCACGAATGGAGAGCCCCATTTTTCAAACAATGCAAGAAAAATGACTAAAGATACAGAGAGATGCTCACGAGCAAAACACAATGAAGGTGAATATGGAGCCCCAATGGAGCGACACAAGGGTGAGACATCTTCAAGGCCGTGAGGAACGGGACGTACGTTATCCTCAATCTGACAATCAAGATAAGAGAAAACCTCCAAAAAACCACAACGTAGATCCATCGATGACAGGATGGAACCACACCGGAGGTGGAGGGTCTCGATACCGAGTCAGAATAATGATTGAGAGGTTAAAGTCGCTTGACAACTTGATTTTAAATCGAAGTAATATTATCAAACTTCTACATCTTATACCAGGATTACGCTCAATCAACACGGAAGATCTGCAGATTGTTGAATTTCCGGACGAGCGACGAAATGACAAAGCGGTGATTCACATAGCTTCACCACTAATTGCTACATCGATTTTAGAGGCTAATGTCTCTCTATTTTCTTTGGGTTTTGATGTTTATAAGTTATCCGATGCTCAGTCTATAGTCCAAACAAACGACAGAGAAAGTATACATTATATATCTGAGCGTTCATTAGCCTTACAGTCACCTTCAACAGGCCTAGACAAATTGGCCTTTACCATGCCTGCGAAACCTATGCTATCATCCTGCAACAATATCAGAGAGGACGGGCCGAGGTCCAACAAGGAGCCCCCTACAATGCGACAAGTGTCATTTGCGAAAGCTTGAAGTCCAGAAACAGCAAAGGAGCTTGACAAAATAAGTATAACCATACAAGGCCAAACATCAACAGGGTAATTCATAGAAATTCGCACAAAAGTGGCGCCCGCGACTGGCGCACAGCATGCCCGTGCGAATGTCTGCGCCAGCCGCGTGCGCTAAAATCGATTTCCGCGCACAGCGTATTCATGGATTTTCGCATCCAAAACCAGCCGTGGTGCAGCGTGGCGCAGCGACCCTGCAGCAGCGCCAGTTACGCCCCCAAGAACGCCCTCGCGCAAGGAAAAGCCTTCAAAATCCCCAAATAATCGCAAAGGGCTGCGCTAACCCTGGACCAGTTCACCGGGCTGGCAAACAGCAAACGCCAAGCGGGGAACATGTATTTCAGTGGTTCGCGGGAAGTTCCACACACGATTGTCCTGTGTACGTGTGCATCAAGGGTGCGCGTGAAGTTCCACACCAAAATCAGCAGGGTACATGTATTACAGGGGTGCGCGGGAAGTTCCACACGCAATTTCAGCAGGGTACGTGTATTTCAGGGGTGCGCGGGAAGTTCCACACGCGATTCCATCAGGGTACGTGTATTTCAGGGGTGCGCGGCAAGTTCCACACGCGATTCCATCAGGGTACGTGTATTTCAGGGGTGCGCGGCAAGTTCCACACGCGATTGGCCCCGTGCGAGCAGGGTACGTGTATTCCAGGGGTGCGCGGGAAGTTCCACACGCAATTTCAGCAGGGTACGTGTATTTCAGGGGTGTGCGGGAAGTTCCACATGCGATTCCATCAGGGTACGTGTATTACAGGGGTGCGCGGGAAGTTCCACACTCGATTGGCCCCGTGCGAGCAGGGTACGTGTATTCCAGGGGTGCGCGGGAAGTTCCACACGCGATTTCAGCAGGGTACGTGTATTTCAGGGGTGCGCGGGAAGTTCCACACGCGATTCCATCAGGGTACGTGTATTTCAGGGGTGCGCGGGAAGTTCCACACGCGATTGGCCCAGTGCGAGCAGGGTACGTGTATTCCATGGGTGCGCGGGAAGTTCCACACGCAATTTCAGCAGGGTACGTGTATTCCAGGGGTGCGCGGGAAGTTCCACACGTGATTTCAGCAGGGTATGTGTATTTCAGGGGTTCTGGGGTGTACTAAACGTGAATTGGCCGTGTGGGTCCTCCCAGGTGTTCGCTCCACAACCTCCACGGCCCCTGCAGGCAGCCCACACCACGGGGGACTACCCTGCACCCCTGCTCATGTCCCGCAGGCAGCCCATCCACCATGGGCATGCCCCCCAGCCAACCCACATGTCACCTTGCACTACTGATCAACAATGCATGTCTCCCACCACCCCCACCCCCCAGTAGTGCAGGGGCAGCCTCCACCAGGCCCCCACCCATGTCTACCACCACCCCCACCCCCCAGCCACCAGGGGCAGCCTCCACCAGGCCCCCACTCATGTCCCCCTGCACCCCCACCCCCCAGAAGTGCAGGGGCAGCCTCCACCAGGCCCCCACTCATGTCTACCACCACCACCAACCCACAGCCACCAGGGGCAGCCTCCACCAGGCACCCACTCATGTCCCCCTGCACCCCCACCCCCAGCAGTGCAGGGGCAGCCTCCAGCAGGCCCCCACCCATGTCTCCCACCAGCCCCACCCCCCCAGTCACCAGTGGCAGCCTCCACCAGGCCCCCACCCATGTCTCCCACCACCCCCACCCCCCAGTCACCAGGGGCACCAACCAACAGGCCCCCACCCATGTCTCCCACCACCCCCACCCCCCAGCCACCAGGGGCACCAACCACCAGGCCCCCACCTATGTCGACTACCACCCCCACCCCCCCAGTCACCAGGGGCAGCCTCCACCAGGCCCCCACCCATGTCTCCCAGCACCCCCACCCCCAGCACTGTGTGGCACCTGCCAGCAGGCCCCCACCCATGTCCAACTCATGTTCCCCACCACCCCCACCCCCCAGCACTGTGGGGCACCTGCCAGCAGGCCCCCACCCATGTCGAACTCATGTTCCCCACCACCCCCACCCCCCAGCACTGTGGGGCACCTGCCAGCAGGCCCCCACCCATGTCGAACTCATGTTCCCCACCACCCCCACCCCCCAGCACTGTGGGGCACCTGCCAGCAGGCCCCCACCCATGTGCAACTCATGTACCCCTGCACCCCCACCCCCCAGCACTGTGGGGCACCTGCCAGAAGGCCCCCACCCATGTGCAACTCATGTACCCCTGCACCCCCACCCCCCAGCACTGTGGGGCACCTGCCAGCAGGCCCCCACCCATGTCCAACTCATGTTCCCCACCACCCCCACCCCCCAGCACTGTGGGGCACCTGCCAGCAGGCCCCCACCCATGTCGAACTCATGTTCCCCACCACCCCCACCCCCCAGCACTGTGGGGCACCTGTCAGCAGGCCCCCACCCATGTGCAACTCATGTACCCCTGCACCCCCACCCCCCAGCACTGTGGGGCACCTGCCAGAAGGCCCCCACCCATGTCCAACTCATGTTCCCCACCACCCCCACCCCCCAGCACTGTGGGGCACCTGCCAGCAGGCCCCCACCCATGTCCAACTCATGTTCCCCACCACCCCACCCCCCAGCACTGTGGGGCACCTGCCAGCAGGCCCCACCCATGTCTCCCACCACCCCCACCCCCCAGCAGTGCAGGGGCAGCCTCCACCAGGTCCCCACCCATGTCTCCCACCACCCCCACCCCCCAGCCACCATGGGCATCCCCCACCAGGCCCCACTCATGTCAGCCCACCACCCCCAGCCCCCCGGCAGGGTGGGGCACCCTCCACTAGGCCCCCACCCATGTCTCCCACCACCCCCACCCCCCCAGCCACCATGGGCAGCCCCCACCAGGCCCCCACTCATGTCTCCCACCCACCCCCACCCCCCAGCCACCATGGGCACCCTCCACCAGGCCCCCACTCATGTCTCCCACCACCCCCACCCCCCCAGCAGTGCAGGGGCACCCTCCACCAGGCCCCCACCCATGTCCCCTATCACCCCCACCCCCCAGCAGTGCAGGGGCACCCTCCACCAGGCCCCCACTCATGTCTCCCACCACCCACACCCCCCAGCATCCAGGGGCACCCTCCACCAGGCCCCCACTCATGTCTCCCACCACCCCCACCCCCCAGCCACCAGGGGCAGCCTCCACCAGGCCCCCACCCATGTCTCCCACCACCCCCGCCCCCCAGCAGTGCAGGGGCACCCTCCATCAGGCCCCCACTCATGTCTACCACCACCCCCACCCCCCAGCAGTGCAGGGGCACCCTCCAGCAGGCCCCCACTCATGTCTCCCACCACCCCCACCCCCCAGCATTCAGGGGCAGCCTCCACCAGGCCCCCACCCATGTCTCCCACCACCCCCACCCCCCAGCAGTGCAGGGGCACCCTCCACCAGGCCCCCACTCATGTCTCCCACCACCCCCACCCCCCCAGCAGTGCAGGGGCACCCTCCACCAGGCCCCCACTCATGTCTCCCACCACCCCCAACCCCCAGCCACCAGGGGCAGCCTCCACCAGGCCCCCACCCATGTCTCCCACCACCCCCACCCCCCAGCAGTGCAGGGGCACCCTCCACCAGGCCCCCACTCATGTCTCCCACCACCCCCACCCCCCAGCAGTGCAGGGGCACCCTCCACCAGGCCCCCACCCATGTCCCCCACCACCCCCACCCCCCAGCCACCATGGGCAGCCCCCACCAGGCCCCCACTCATGTCTCCCACCACCCCCACCCCCCAGCAGTGCAGGGGCACCCTCCACCAGGCCCCCACCCATGTCTACCACCACCCCCACCCCCCAGCCACCAGGGGGAGCCTCCACCAGGCCCCCACTCATGTCCCCCTGCATCCCCACCCCCCAGCAGTGCAGGGGCAGCCTCCACCAGGCCCCCACTCATGTCTACCACCACCACCAACCCCCAGCCACCAGGGGCAGCCTCCACCAGGCCTCCACTCATGTCCCCCTGCACCCCCACCCCCCAGCAGTGCAGGGGCAGCTTCCACCAGGCCCCCACCCATGTCCAACTCATGTTCCCCACCACCCCCACCCCCCAGCACTGTGGGGCACCTGCCAGCAGGCCCCCACCCATGTGCAACTCATGTACCCCTGCACCCCCACCCCCCAGCACTGTGGGGCACCTGCCAGCAGGCCCCCACCCATGTCCAACTCATGTTCCCCAGCACCCCCACCCCCCAGCACTGTGGGGCACCTGCTGGCAGGCCCCCACCCATGTCCAACTCATGTTCCCCACCACCCCCACCCCCCAGCACTGTGGGGCACCTGCCAGCAGGCCCCCAGCCATGTCCAACTCATGTTCCCCACCACCCCCACCCCCCAGCACTGTGGGGCACATGCCAGCAGGCCCCCACCCATGTGCAACTCATGTACCCCTGCACCCCCACCCCCCAGCACTGTGGGGAACCTGCCAGCAGGCCCCACCCATGTCTCCCACCACCCCCACCCCCCAGCAGTGCAGGGGCAGCCTCCACCAGGCCCCCACCCATGTCTCGTAACCAGCCACACCCCACATCCACCAGGGGCACCCTCCACCAGGCCCCCACTCATGTCTCCCACCACCCCCACCCCCCAGCCACCAGGGGCAGCCTCCACCAGTCCCCCACTCATGTCTCCCACCACCCCCACCCCCCAGCCACCAGGGGCAGCCTCCACCAGGCCCCCACTCATGTCTCCCACCACCAACACCCCCCAGCAGTGCAGGGGCACCCTCCACCAGGCCCCCACCCATGTCCCCTATCACCCCCCCCAGCAGTGCAGGGGCACCCTCCACCAGGCCCCCACTCATGTCTCCCACCACCCCCACCCCCCAGCATCCAGGGGCACCCTCCACCAGGTCCTCACAATCCCCAATCATGTGCGTTATGGTCAGCCTCCACATCCAAAAAGCCCTACCAAGTAACCCATTCACCCACATGGAAATGGAAATTACATGTTACACCCCCAATGTTCATAAAGCTAATGAACCCATGTCCGTCACACACAATGGTTGCAATTGAATGGGAAAACACCCAACATGACATGCATGAAACCAATGAGATGATACCACACAGTGAAGTATGAAAACAAAATTGTATTAAAAAAAAAAGAAAGCAAAATAAATGAAACAAACTACAATGGCAATGAAAAAAAGATAAACTGCAGGTCCGTTTGAAAAAATAAAAACACCAAATCCTAATCCAAAAAAATGTTGTCCAAAGTCAAATGAAAAATAAAATCAATCCAATGAAGAACTATGTACAAAACATCCAAGAGTCCATGATCCCAACTGAACAAAGGAAACCTACAAAAAACCCTAACTAAAATGCAACTATATACAAAAAGTGGAGCAGTGTCCGTCGACTCCAAATCATAAGAACAAACAAAGGAAACCTAAAACTAAAGAACTATATACAAAGGCAGCGGGCAAGTCCAGCGGCTCACTCCGTGGTGTTCCGGGCCAGGGCATCATCGAACTCCTGTTCCATGTCCCGGAGGCGTTCCTGTTCCATGGCCCCGAGGGTCCGCAGGGAATACGCCGTGTCCTCCTCCAACCCCCTGCCAGGGCCCTCCGCATGGATTTCTCCGCCCTGACCATTGTGAGCCGCGCCTCTTCTGCCCGCCGCCGCTCCGCACCTATCTGCTGGCCCAACCGCTGCCACTCAGAAGACACACCCCGTCCTGGGTCAACCTGCCCTCCGGCCGATGCCTGCCCCTCCGATGTTGAAGGCCCCGAGCCTTCATGGCTCCCACCACGTTGCTGCTGCTGCTGTGCCTCTGCCCGTGCACTGCCTCCTGCTGCCTGCACATCCTCCGCCGGCTGGGGTGCAGTTGTTGATGTGGCCACCCCTGCTGGACGTCCGACTCCCGACTGTGGCAGGGATGCCTCCTCCACCAGCCTGGCCGCACCGTCAGAGGCAGCTCCACAGGGCACCCAGGTGACTGATGGGTGGGAAGATGGCACAGAGGACGACTGGCACGTAGGGGGTCCAGTTGAGGAGGGGGTCGGAGCAAGCCCCATCAGACGGAGGAATCCGGCCTGGGTGACCTGTCCCAGCAGGCTGACGTGGTCAACGAGCCATTCGAGATGACGTGCAGTCTCTCCATGAAAAGACTGCAGGTCACCTCGCATGGCCCGTTGACGCAACGCCACACCAGCCAGGACAGGCTCAACCCGGACCTGGATAGCCACGTCCGCAGGCAGAGGAAGGCCAGTTGACATCAGCTCATCCCCTGCCTGAAAACGGGTCTGGGCGTAGGCATCCCTGCTGGTGCAAGATGATGCAGGGACAGGATCGGGGACAGGATTGCACACAAGCACCTCCGCGGCGGCCTGTGCTGCCTCCTGTCCCTGGTCCTGCACTGCACCACTAGCACCAGTGGGATCCCCACCTCCAGACCCCATCTCTGGTGCTTGCACGGCCTCCTCCTCCACCAAACTCCCCACCAACCTGGATGACTCCGTGCCATCTTCCCCTGTTGGGCCCTGTGGGGTCCCAGCTGCCCCTTCTGCTGCCGAGGAGTCCAACTCCAACCTCTGCCTCTTGGACCTCCCCCCGGCAGCTGCGGCCTGGGACGTGGCACCGGACTCCTCACTCCCCGACGAGATGACAACACGGGAGGGGAGCCGGGCCTTGCGTCTCCGACTGGCGATGGGATCCCCGCCGCTGTGCTCCACAGCACCTTCTCCGCCCTCTTCATCAGTTGACGCTGCAGACAGGGAGAAACAAAACACAGGCATCAGGGCACTGTACAATGGACACATACACACATGACAGTTGCACATGAGTGGCATTGGCAAACCTCAGACATGTCATCACAATTCCCAACACACATGTCATTACAACTCGCACACATGAGCCATTCCACAGCCATATCGCAACTGCCACCACCATCCCTACACATACAACAGCATGAGCAGCCAAAGGTGAGCCAGACATCACATGCAACACAGGAAGTTCACCACACATGTACACACACCACCACACTTGCATGCATGTGTACACCTCTGCCAAGTGTCGCACTGTTCAGACGGGCATCCATGTCACATCTGCCAATCAGGCTTCCACATACCGCTGTCACATGCATCCATGTTGCATCACTGTTGCACCCTTGTCAAATACACACACATGCACATGTACACAGTGCTGATACATGCAGCCAAAAACAACATACATGCGTGACATCACGGACATGTCTACTTACATACACATTCATCCAAACATGTGTGCCCACACAACTGCATTTGGCATGCAAGCCTACACACACAAGCACCATCCATGTCTCACACATTACAGCCCTCGCATGTGTCAGCCCCACGGCCCTGTACACCCCCACCCATACTCGACCCCATACAAACAGATGTGCAACCTGCACACTACCGAATAATCACCACACGCACTGCTCACAATCAGGATGCATGTACACTCACCGCTCGACTCCAGACGGGTCTGCTTCTCTAGGACCTGGACGTGGAGCACTGGGGATATGCGTTCCAGGACCCTCATCTGTTCTTCCGACAAGTGGCCCCGGCACCCCTTGGCATCCGCTGCCTTCAAGAGGCGCCGGGCCTTGTTCAGGGTCCTGGACCTGAAGTCCTCCCAGCGCTTCCTGACATGTTGTAAGTCGCGGACTGCCACCCCCTCCGCGTTGATGGCAGTCACGATGTCAGTCCAGATCCGAGTCCGTCCTTCCTTGTCGGCGCGGGAACTTCCGAAGAGGGCATCATACTGCCCCAGGACTTGCTTCACCAGGACACCAACTTCGGTGGCACTGAAGCTGGTGCCCCTCTGCCTCTCTGGCCGGGGGTTGTCAGTGGTCCCAGATGGCGTTTGCCCCGACATGACAACCCCAGAGGCAGGAGTGGGTGGGCAACTGGGTCCTGGGGCTGGGCTGTGGAGCGATGGAATCCCAGTCGGGAGTCTTCGGTTCCAGCAGGGGTGGTCACAGCAACAGCACCCCTGGCTGATGTGCAGGCAGCAAATGGCAGTGCACGTGGGCAGCAGGCAGTCAGGCAGCAGCAGATGGCAGGTGGGAGCGTGCTCGGGGCTCTGGGGGGCAGTAGTTCGGCCTTCTGGGCAGGAGCGTGGTCTTCCGTGTGCTTACGCGTGGCCAGCTTGATACGGAGTGATTTGGCACGTGAAAAATCTGCACGTCAGCATGTAATTCGAGGAAAGGACCTTAGCGCGTAAGCGTGTCTGCACGCATACGCATTTTCATTGGACAGAAGGCCCCTCAAGCGCAAGCGCCCCTGTGAAGTGATGCGTACAGACGTATCAGACGGAGGAATCCGGCCTGGGTGACCTGTCCCAGCAGGTCCTAACGCCACCCAGCAATCCTAGGTTGCTTTAGGCGGGTGAGAGAAAATAAGCAAAAAGTGCAAAAACTTTGGGTTTTTTCAAAAAATGCCAATAAAATGATGTACAAAGAAGCCTGTGTTTCTTTCCTTGTAAGAGATAGGAACAAATGGTTTGCTGTGCTGAATTCCCCAAATTCCTGGATTTCAAGAACAGGTTGAGTGGAAACGAAAAAAAAATATTTTGATGTGGTTATCAACTGTTTTGTGAGAGGTAGGCGATTTTGGCCATTTTTGCCAATTGGACATGCATGGACGGAATGGAAGAAAAGGGTAGGAAAGCCGAATTGGAGGACAGAAAGGCATATATTTCTGAAAAGTAGACAAAATTCCAAGTTTCGGAAGGGGTGATTTGCGTAGGTCAGGCAAACACTAGGTAGGGGAAAATGCCATAGATTGGGGGAAAAGCGGGACAATGATCGAAAAAAAAGGTATGTGTTAGACATGGTTGGCTTGGTACGGCAATGGCTTCTATGAATTTTGAGAAAAGCAATGCTCTGCTACATTCCCCCGACTCTTGCAGTTAGGAAAGCACACATTTGTTGTAGTGTTTTACAAAACAAGCAATACCACAAGCCAAACACTGAGCCATGGTACACAGGAGTTTTACGCTCACGGCCTGAACAGATGCACTTTGCATGTGTAAATTGGGAAAACCAATGTGATGAGGAACGGCAAGCACACATTTTTTGAAAGAGCACAGGCAGACCTTTTCAAAGGTAGGTGACTTGTGCAGGTTACAAAAGTGTATGGTGCCTAAAGCAGTGACTAAATGTAGGTCACATTTGGGAAATGGAAGGGTTGTGTGACAAAGGGCACCGGCAAATGTGTCAAAACGTTATGAAAACCACACAAACACAACAAATGTTATACCTTCCCACATTCCCATAGGTGTGCCGATAAAAACTGTACCTCACATGTGTGGCTGCACCTACCTGGGTGCCAAGGGGAAAGCCTAAATTTAACCACAAGTCTGTTTTCACACCTGAATTTCACACTTTATCCAGACAAGCGCAACATACAGATATGGGCCTCGGTTCTCCAAGCCACCAAGGAAAACAGGGAACACCATGCATTTCTGAAAAGAGCACATCTGTGGGAATCCGTAGACGTATGATTTTGGCAAATCTCCTCAGAATTTAGTACCCAGACACCCCGGCAAAGTGTGAAATTTGGGAAAAAAATGCATTTTCTGCACATTTTGCTCTGCTCACTCATCAAAACACGCCCCCAACAACACATGGCCTACCGTCCCGCGTTCCCACAGGTGTCCCGATGAAAACAGTACCTCACATGTGTGGGTGCACCTACCTGGCCACCAAGGGGAAAGCCTAAAACACAAGTAACCCTAAGTCTGTTTTCAGACCGGAATTTCAGATTCTCTGCCGACAGGCACACCATACAGGTATGGGCCTCGGGTGTCCAAGCCACCAAGGAAAACAGGAAACACCATGCATTTCCGAAAAGAGGACACCTGTGGGAATCCACAGAGGTATGATTATTTGGGCAAATTGCCCCAGAATTTAGCACCCAGACACCCCCGCAAAGTCCTAAATGTGGGAAAAAAATGCATTTTCCGCATATTTTGCTCGGCTCACCCATCAAAACACGCCCCGAAGAACACATGGCCTACTGTCCCGTGTTCCCACAGGTGTCCCAATGAAAATGGTACCTCACATGTGTGGGTGCACCTACCTAGGCGCCAAGGGGAAAGCCTAAAACACAAGTAACCCCAAGTCTGTTTTCAGACCGGAATTTCAGACTCTATGCCGACGGGCACACCATACAGATATGGGCCTCGGGTGTCCAAGCCACCAAGGAAAACAGGGAACCCCATGCATTTCCAAAAAAAGGACACCCGTGGGAATCCACAGAGGTATAATTTGGGAAAATCGCCCCAGAATTTAGCACCCAGACACCCCCGCAAATTCCGAAATGTGGGAAAAAAATGCATTTTCCGCATATTTTGTTCGGCTCACCCATCAAAACACGCCCCCAAGAACACATGGCCTACCGCCCCACGTTCCCACAGGTTTCCCAATTAAAACGGTACCTTAAATGTGTGGGTGCACCTACCTGGCCGCCAAGGGTAAAGCCTAAAACACAAGTAACCCCAAGTCTATTTTCAGACCGGAATTTCAGTCTGTCTGCCGACCGGCACACCATACAGATATGGGCCTCGGGTGTCCAAGCCACCAAGGAAAACAGGGAACCCCATGCATTTCTGAAAAGAGGACACCAGTGGGAATCCGCAGAGGTACGATTTGGGCAAATCACCCCAGAATTTATTACACAGACACCCCCGCAAAGTCCAAAATGTGGGAAAAAAACACATTTTCTGCACATTTCGTTTGGCTCACCCATCGAAAGTCGCCCCCAATGACACATAGCCTACTGTCCCGCGTTTCCACAGGTGTACCAATGAAAAATGGTACCTCACATGTGTGGGTGCACCTACCTGGGCGCCAAGGGGAAAGCCTAAAACACAAGTAACCCCAAGTCTGTTTTCAGACCGGAATTTCAGACTCTCTGCCGACCGGCACACCATACAGATATGGGCCTCGGGTGTCCAAGCCACCAAGGAAAACAGGGAACCCCATGCATTTCTGAAAAGAGGACACCAGTGGGAATCCATAGAGGTACGATTTGGGCAAATCGCCCCAGAATTTATTACCAAGACACCACCGAAAAGTCCAAAATGTGGGAAAAAATGCATTTCCTGCACATTTCGCTCGGTTCACCCATCGAAACATGCCCCCACCAACACATGGCCTACCGTCCCGCGTTCCCAAAGGGGTCCTGATGAAAACGGGATGTCACATGTGAGGGTGCACCTACCTGGGCGCCAAGGGGAAAGCCTAAAACACAAGTAACCCCAAGTCTGTTTTCAGACCGGAATTTCAGACTCTCTGCCGACTGGCACACCATACAGATATGGGCCTTGGGTGTCCAAGCCACCAAGGAAAACAGGGAACCCCATGCATTTCCGAAAAGAGGACACCCGTGGGAATCTGCAGAGGTACGATTTGGGCAAATCGCCCCAGAATTTAGTACCCGGACACCCCCACAAAGTCCGAAATGTCAGGGAAAAAAACTCATTTTCCGCACATTTCGCTCGGCTTACCCATCGAAACACACCCCCAGCAACACATGGCCTACTGTCCCGTGTTCCCATAGGTGTCCCGATGAAAATGGTACCTCACATGTGTGGGTGCACCTACCTGGGCGCTAAGGGGAAAGCCTAAAACACAAGTAACCCCAAGTCTGTTTTCAGACCGGAATTTCAGACTCTATGCCGACGGGCACACCATACAGATATGGGCCTCGGGTGTCCAAGCAACCAAGGAAAACAGGGAACCCCATGCATTTCCAAAACAAGGACACCCGTGGGAATCCACAGAGGTATAATTTGGGCAAATCGCCCCAGAATTTAGCACCCAGACACCCCCACAAAGTCCGAAATGTGGGAAAAAAATGCATTTTCCGCACATTTTGCTCGGCTCACCCATCGAAACACGCCCCCAAGAACACATGGCCTACCGTCCCACGTTCCCACAGGTTTCCCGATGAAAACAGTACCTTAAATGTGTGGGTGCACCTACCTGACCGCCAAGGGTAAAGCCTAAAACACAAGTAACCCCAAGTCTATTTTCAGACCGGCATTTCAGACTGTCTGCCGACCAGCACACCATACAGATACGGGCCTCGGGTGTCCAAGCCACCAAGGAAAACAGGGAACCCCATGCATTTCTGAAAAGAGGACACCAGTGGGAATCCGCAGAGGTACGATTTGGGCAAATCACCCCAGAATGTATTACACAGACACCCCCGCAAAGTCCAAAATGTGGGAAAAAAACACATTTTCTGCACATTTCGCTTGGCTCACCCATCGAAAGACGCCCTCAACGACACATAGCCTACTGTCCCGCGTTTCCACAGGTGTACCAATGAAAAATGGTACCTCACATGTGTGGGTGCACCTACCTGGGCGCCAAGGGGAAAGCCTAAAACACAAGTAACCCCAAGACTGTTTTCAGACCGGAATTTCAGACTCTCTGCCGACCGGCACACCATACAGATATGGGCCTCGGGTGTCCAAGCCACCAAGGAAAACAGGGAACCCCATGCATTTATGAAAAGAGGACACCAGTGGGAATCCACAGAGGTACGATTTGGGCAAATCGCCCCAGAATTTATTACCAAGACACCACCGAAAAGTCCAAAATGTGGGGGAAAAAAAGCATTTTCTGCACATTTCGCTCGGCTCACCCATCGAAACATGCCCCCACCAACACATGGCCTACTGTCCCGCGTTCCCAAAGGGGTCCTGATGAAAACGGGACATCACATTTGTGGGTGCACCTACCTGGGCGCCAAGGGGAAAGCCTAAAACACAAGTAACCCCAAGTCTGTTTTCAGACCGGAATTTCAGATTCTCTGCCGACTGGCACACCATACAGATATGGGCCTCGGGTGTCCAAACCACCAAGGAAAACAGGAAACCCCATGCATTTCTCGAAAGAGGATACCAGTGGGAATCTGCAGAGGTAAGATGTGGGCAAAATCGCCCCAGATTTTATTACCCAGACATAGCCCCAAAGTCCAAAATGTGGGAAAAAAATGCATTTTCCGCACATTTCACTCGGCTCACCCATCGAAACACACCCCCAGCAACACATGGCCTACTGTCCCGCGTTCCCACACGTTTCCTGATGAAAAAGGTACCTCACATGTGTGGGTGCACCTATCTGGGTGCCAAGGGGAAAGCCTAAAACACAAGTAACCCCAAGTCTGTTTTCAGACCGGAATTTCAGACTCTCTGCCGACTGGCACACCATACAGATATGGGCCTCGGGTGGCCAAGCCACCAAGTAAACAGGAAACCCCATGCATTTTCGAAAAGAGGACACCGGTGGAAATCTGCAGAGGTAAAATATAGACAAATCGCCCTAGAATTTAGTACCCAGACACCCCCCCCAAAGTCCAAAATGTGGGAAAAAATGCATTTTCCGCACATTTAGCTCGGCTCACCCATCGAAACACACCCCCAGCAAAACATGGCCAACCGTCCCGCGTTCCCACAGGTTTCCCGATGAAAATGCTACCTCACATGTGTGGGCGCACCTACCTGGGCACCAAGGGGAAAGCCTAAAACACAAGTAACCCCAAGTCTGTTTTCAGACCGGAATTTCAGGCCCTCTGCCGACGGGCACAACATACAGATATGGGCCTCGGGTGTCCAAGCCACCAAGGAAAACAGGGAACCCCAGGCATTTCCGAAAAGAGGACACCCGTGGGAATCCACAGAGGTATAATTTGGGCAAATTGCCCCAGAATTTAGTACCCAGACACCCCCGCAAAGTCCGAAATGTAAAAAAAAAAATTCATTTTCCGCACATTTCGCTTGGCTCTCCCTTCGAAACACACCGCCAACAACACATGGCCTACCGTCCTGTGTTTCCAGGGGTGTCACGATGAAAACTCTACCTCACTTGTGTGGGTGCACCTACCTGGGCACCAAGGGGAAAGCCTAAAACACAAGTAACCCCAAGTCTGTTTACAGACTGGAATTTCAGGATCTCTGCCGACTGGCACACCATACAGATATGGGCCTCGGGTGTCCAAGCCACCAAGGAAAACAGGGAACCCCATGCATTTCCGAAAAGAGGACACCCGTGGGAATCCACAGAGGTACGATTTGGGCAAATCGCCCAGAACGTATTACCCAGACACCCCCGAAAAGTCCAAAATGTGGGAAAAAAATGCATTTTCTGCACATTTCGCTCGACTCACCCATCGAAACATGCCCCAACAACACATGGCCTACCGTCCCGCGTTCCCAAAGGGGTCCCGATGAAAACGGTGCCTCACATGTGTGGGTGCACCTACCTGGGCGCCAAGGGGAAAGCCTAATACACAAGTAACCCCAAGTCTGTTTTCAGACCGGAATTTCAGACTCTCTGCCGACTGGCACACCATACAGATATGGGCCTCGGGTGTCCAAGCCACCAAGGAAAATAGGGAACCCCATGCATTTCCGAAAAGAGGACACCCGTGGGAATCCACAGAGGTATAATTTGGGCAAATTGTCCCAGAATTTTGTACCCAGACACCCCCGCAAAGTCCGAAATGTAAAAAAAAAAGCATTTTCCGCACATTTCGCTCGGCTCACGCATCGAAACACATGCCCAGCAAAATATGGCCTACCGTCCCGCATTCCCACAGGTTTCCCGATGAAAACGCTACCTCACATGTGTGGGTGCACCTACCTGGGCACCAAGGGGAAAGCCTAAAACATAAGTAACCCTAAGTCTGTTTTCAGACCGGAAATTCAGGCTCTCTGCCGACGGGCACACCATACAGATATGGGCCTCGGGTGTCCAAGCCACCAAGGAAAATAGGGAACCCCATGCATTTCCGAAAAGAGGACACCCGTGGGAATCCACAGAGGTATAATTTGGGCAAATTGCCCCAGAATTTTGTACCCAGACACCCCCGCAAAGTCCGAAATGTAAAAAAAAAAAGCATTTTCCGCACATTTCGCTCGGCTCACGCATCGAAACACGCCGCCAACAACACATGGCCTAGCGTCCTGTGTTTCCAGAGGTGTCACGATGAAAATGCTACCTCACTTGTGTGGGTGCACCTACCTGGACACCAAGGGGAAAGCCTAAAACACAAGTAAGCCCAAGTCTGTTTTCAGACTGGAATTTCAGACTCTCTGCCGACTGGCACACCATACAGATATGGGCCTCTGGTGTCCAAGCCACCAAGGAAAACAGGAAACCCCATGCATTTTCGAAAAGTGGACACCGGTGTGAATCTGCAGAGGTAGGATATGGGCAAATCACCCTAGAATTTAGTACCCAGACACCCCACAAAATTCCAAAATGTGGGAAAAAAAATGCATTTTCCGCACATTTCATTCGGCTCACGCATCGAAACACACCGCCAGCAACACATGGCCTAACATCCCACATTCCCACTGGTTTCCCGATGAAAACGCTACCTCACATGTGTGGGTGCACCTACCTGGGCACCAAGGGGAAAGCCTAAAACACAAGTAACCCCAAGTCTGTTTTCAGACCGGAATTTCAGGCTCTCTGCCGACGGGCACACCATACAGATATGGGCCTTGGGGGTCCAAGCTACCAAGGAAAACAGGGAACCCCATGCATTTCCGAAAGGAGGACACCCGTGGGAATCCACAGAGGTATAATTTGGGCAAATCGCACCAGAATTTAGTACCCAGACACCCCTGCAAAGTCCGAAATGTAAAGAAAAAATGCATTTTCCGCACATTTCGCTCGGGTCACCCATCGAAACACGCCACCAACAACACATGGCCTACTGTCCTGTGTTTCCAGAGGTGTCACGATGAAAACGGTACCTCACATGTATGGGTGCACCTACCTGGGCACCAAGGGGAAAGCCTAAAACACAAGTAACCCCAAGTCCATGAGCCCAACTGAACAAAGGAAACCTACAAAAAACCCTAACTAAAATGCAACTATATACAAAAAGTGGAGCAGTGTCCGTCGACTCCAAATCATAAGAACAAACAAAGGAAACCTAAAACTAAAGAACTATATACAAAGGCAGCGGGCAAGTCCAGCGGCTCACTCCGTGGTGTTCCGGGCCAGGGCATCATCGAACTCCTGTTCCATGTCCCGGAGGCGTTCCTGTTCCATGGCCCCGAGGGTCCGCAGGGAATACGCTGTGTCCTCCTCCAACCCCCTGCCAGGGCCCTCCGCATGGATTTCTCCGCCCTGACCATTGTGAGCCGCGCCTCTTCTGCCCGCCGCCGCTCCGCACCTATCTGCTGGCCCAACCGCTGCCACTCAGAAGACACACCCCGTCCTGGGTCAACCTGCCCTCCGGCCGATGCCTGCCCCTCCGATGTTGAAGGCCCCGAGCCTTCATGGCTCCCACCACGTTGCTGCTGCTGCTGTGCCTCTGCCCGTGCACTGCCTCCTGCTGCCTGCACATCCTCCGCCGGCTGGGGTGCAGTTGTTGATGTGGCCACCCCTGCTGGACGTCCGACTCCCGACTGTGGCAGGGATGCCTCCTCCACCAGCCTGGCCGCACCGTCAGAGGCAGCTCCACAGGGCACCCAGGTGACTGATGGGTGGGAAGATGGCACAGAGGACGACTGGCACGTAGGGGGTCCAGTTGAGGAGGGGGTCGGAGCAAGCCCCATCAGACAGAGGAATCCGGCCTGGGTGACCTGTCCCAGCAGGCTGACGTGGTCAACGAGCCATTCGAGATGACGTGCAGTCTCTCCATGAAAAGACTGCAGGTCACCTCGCATGGCCCGTTGACGCAACGCCACACCAGCCAGGACAGGCTCAACCCAGACCTGGATAGCCACGTCCGCAGGCAGAGGAAGGCCAGTTGACGTCAGCTCATCCCCTGCCTGAAAACGGGTCTGGACGTAGGCATCCCTGCTGGTGCAAGATGATGCAGGGACAGGATCGGGGACAGGATTGCACACAGGCACCTCCGCGGCGGCCTGTGCTGCCTCCTGTCCCTGGTCCTGCACTGCACCACTAGCACCAGTGGGATCCCCACCTCCAGACCCCGTCTCTGGTGCTTGCACGGCCTCCTCCTCCACCAAACTCCCCACCAACCTGGATGATTCCGTGCCATCTTCCCCTGTTGGGCCCTGTGGGGTACCAGCTGCCCCTTCTGCTGCCGAGGAGTCCAACTCCAACCTCCGCCTCTTGGACCTCCCCCCGGCAGCTGCGGCCTGGGACGTGGCACCGGACTCCTCACTCCCCGACGAGATGACAACACGGGAGGGGAGCCGGGCCTTGCGTCTCCGACTGGCGGTGGGATCCCCGCCGCTGTGCTCCACAGCACCTTCTCCGCCCTCTTCATCAGTTGACGCTGCAGACAGGGAGAAACAAAACACAGGCATCAGGGCACTGTACAATGGACACATACACACATGACAGTTGCACATGAGTGGCATTGGCAAACCTCAGACATGTCATCACAATTCCCAACACACATGTCATTACAACTCGCACACATGAGCCATTCCACAGCCATATCGCAACTGCCACCACCATCCCTACACATACAACAGCATGAGCAGCCAAAGGTGAGCCAGACATCACATGCAACACAGGAAGTTCACCACACATGTACACACACCACCACACTTGCATGCATGTGTACACCTCTGCCAAGTGTCGCACTGTTCAGACGGGCATCCATGTCACATCTGCCAATCAGGCTTCCACATACCGCTGTCACATGCATCCATGTTGCATCACTGTTGCACCCTTGTCAAATACACACACATACACATGTACACAGTGCTGATACATGCAGCCGAAAACAACATACATGCGTGACATCACGGACATGTCTACTTACATACACATTCATCCAAACATGTGTGCCCACACAACTGCATTTGGCATGCAAGCCTACACACACAAGCACCATCCATGTCTCACACATTACAGCCCTCGCATGTGTCAGCCCCACGGCCCTGTACACCCCCACCCATACTCAACCCCATACAAACAGATGTGCAACCTGCACACTACCGAATAATCACCACACGCACTGCTCACAATCAGGATGCATGTACACTCACCGCTCGACTCCAGACGGGTCTGTTTCTCTAGGACCTGGACGTGGAGCACTGGGGATATGCGTTCCAGGACCCTCATCTGTTCTTCCGACAAGTGGCCCCGGCGCCCCTTGGCATCCGCTGCCTTCAAGAGGCGCCGGGCCTTGTTCAGGGTCCTGGACCTGAAGTCCTCCCAGCGCTTCCTGACATGTTGTACGTCGCGGACTGCCACCCCCTCCGCGTTGATGGCAGTCACGATGTCAGTCCAGATCCGAGTCCGTCCTTCCTTGTCGGCGCAGGAACTTCCAAGGAGGGCATCATACTGCCCCAGGACTTGCTCCACCAGGACACCAACTTCGGTGGCACTGAAGCTGGTGCCCCTCTGCCTCTCTGGCCGGGGGTTGTCAGTGGTCCCAGATGGCGTTTGCCCCGACATGACAACCCCAGAGGCAGGAGTGGGTGGGCAACTGGGTCCTGGGGCTGGGCTGTGGAGCGATGGAATCCCAGTCGGGAGTCTTCGGTTCCAGCAGGGGTGGTCACAGCAACAGCACCCCTGGCTGATGTGCAGGCAGCAAATGGCAGTGCACGTGGGCAGCAGGCAGTCAGGCAGCAGCAGATGGCAGGTGGGAGCGTGCTCGGGGCTCTGGGGGGCAGTAGTTCGGCCTTCTGGGCAGGAGCATGGTCTTCTGTGTGCTTACGCGTGGCCAGCTTGATACGGAGTGATTTGGCACGTGAAAAATCTGCACGTCAGCGTGTAATTCGAGGAAAGGACCTTAGCGCGTAAGCGCGTCTGCACGCATACGCATTTTCATTGGACAGAAGGCCCCTCAAGCGCAAGCGCCCCTGTGAAGTGATGCGTACAGACGTATCAGACGGAGGAATCCGGCCTGGGTGACCTGTCCCAGCAGGTCCTAACGCCACCCAGCAATCCTAGGTTGCTTTAGGCGGGTGAGAGAAAATAAGCAAAAAGTGCAAAAACTTTGGGTTTTTTCAAAAAATGCCAATAAAATGATGTACAAAGAAGCCTGTGTTTCTTTCCTTGTAAGAGATAGGAACAAATGGTTTGCTGTGCTGAATTCCCCAAATTCCTGGATTTCAAGAACAGGTTGAGTGGAAACGAAAAAAAAATATTTTGATGTGGTTATCAACTGTTTTGTGAGAGGTAGGCGATTTTGGCCATTTTTGCCAATTGGACATGCATGGACGGAATGGAAGAAAAGGGTAGGAAAGCCGAATTGGAGGACAGAAAGGCATATATTTCTGAAAAGTAGACAAAATTCCAAGTTTCGGAAGGGGTGATTTGCGTAGGTCAGGCAAACACTAGGTAGGGGAAAATGCCATAGATTGGGGGAAAAGCGGGACAATGACCGAAAAAAAAGGTATGTGTTAGACATGGTTGGCTTGGTACGGCAATGGCTGCTATGAATTTTGAGAAAAGCAATGCTCTGCTACATTCCCCCGACTCTTGCAGTTAGGAAAGCACACATTTGTTGTAGTGTTTTACAAAACAAGCAATACCAAAAGCCAAACACTGAGCCATGGTACACAGGAGTTTTACGCTCACGGCCTGAACAGATGCACTTTGCATGTGTAAATCGGGAAAACCAATGTGATGAGGAACGGCAAGCACACATTTTTTGAAAGAGCACAGGCAGACCTTTTCAAAGGTAGGTGACTTGTGCAGGTTACAAAAGTGTATGGTGCCTAAAGCAGTGACTAAATGTAGGTCACATTTGGGAAATGGAAGGGTTGTGTGACAAAGGGCACCGGCAAATGTGTCAAAACGTTATGAAAACCACACAAACACAACAAATGTTATACCTTCCCACATTCCCATAGGTGTGCCGATAAAAACTGTACCTCAAATGTGTGGCTGCACCTACCTGGGTGCCAAGGGGAAAGCCTAAAATTAACCACAAGTCTGTTTTCACACCTGAATTTCACACTTTATCCAGACAAGCGCAACATACAGATATGGGCCTCGGTTCTCCAAGCCACCAAGGAAAACAGGGAACACCATGCATTTCCGAAAAGAGCACATCTGTGGGAATCCGTAGACGTATGATTTTGGCAAATCTCCTCAGAATTTAGTACCCAGACACCCCGGCAAAGTGTGAAATTTGGGAAAAAAAATGCATTTTCTGCACATTTCGCTCTGCTCACTCATCAAAACACGCCCCCAACAACACATGGCCTACCGTCCCGCGTTCCCACAGGTGTCCCGATGAAAACAGTACCTCACATGTGTGGGTGCACCTACCTGGCCACCAAGGGGAAAGCCTAAAACACAAGTAACCCTAAGTCTGTTTTCAGACCGGAATTTCAGATTCTCTGCCGACAGGCACACCATACAGGTATGGGCCTCGGGTGTCCAAGCCACCAAGGAAAACAGGAAACACCATGCATTTCCGAAAAGAGGACACCTGTGGGAATCCACAGAGGTATGATTATTTGGGCAAATCGCCCCAGAATTTAGCACCCAGACACCCCCGCAAAGTCCTAAATGTGGGAAAAAAATGCATTTTCCGCATATTTTGCTCGGCTCACCCATCAAAACACGCCCCGAAGAACACATGGCCTACTGTCCCGTGTTCCCACAGGTGTCCCAATGAAAATGGTACCTCACATGTGTGGGTGCACCTACCTAGGCGCCAAGGGGAAAGCCTAAAACACAAGTAACCCCAAGTCTGATTTCAGACCGGAATTTCAGACTCTATGCCGACGGGCACACCATACAGATATGGGCCTCGGGTGTCCAAGCCACCAAGGAAAACAGGGAACCCCATGCATTTCCAAAAAAAGGACACCCGTGGGAATCCACAGAGGTATAATTTGGGAAAATCGCCCCAGAATTTAGCACCCAGACACCCCCGCAAATTCCGAAATGTGGGAAAAAAATGCATTTTCCGCATATTTTGTTCGGCTCACCCATCGAAACACGCCCCCAAGAACACATGGCCTACCGCCCCACGTTCCCACAGGTTTCCCAATGAAAACGGTACCTTAAATGTGTGGGTGCACCTACCTGGCCGCCAAGGGTAAAGCCTAAAACACAAGTAACCCCAAGTCTATTTTCAGACCGGAATTTCAGTCTGTCTGCCGACCGGCACACCATACAGATATGGGCCTCGGGTGTCCAAGCCACCAAGGAAAACAGGGAACCCCATGCATTTCTGAAAAGAGGACACCAGTGGGAATCCGCAGAGGTACGATTTTGGCAAATCACCCCAGAATTTATTACACAGACACCCCCGCAAAGTCCAAAATGTGTGAAAAAAACACATTTTCTGCACATTTCGTTTGGCTCACCCATCGAAAGTCGCCCCCAATGACACATAGCCTACTGTCCCGCGTTTCCACAGGTGTACCAATGAAAAATGGTACCTCACATGTGTGGGTGCACCTACCTGGCGCCAAGGGGAAAGCCTAAAACACAAGTAACCCCAAGTCTGTTTTCAGACCGGAATTTCAGACTCTCTGCCGACCGGCACACCATACAGATATGGGCCTCGGGTGTCCAAGCCACCAAGGAAAACAGGGAACCCCATGCATTTCTGAAAAGAGGACACCAGTGGGAATCCATAGAGGTACGATTTGGGCAAATCGCCCCAGAATTTATTACCAAGACACCACCGAAAAGTCCAAAATGTGGGAAAAAAATGCATTTTCTGCACATTTCGCTCGGTTCACCCATCGAAACATGCCCCCACCAACACATGGCCTACCGTCCCGCGTTCCCAAAGGGGTCCTGATGAAAACGGGATGTCACATGTGAGGGTGCACCTACCTGGGTGCCAAGGGGAAAGCCTAAAACACAAGTAACCCCAAGTCTGTTTTCAGACCGGAATTTCAGACTCTCTGCCGACTGGCACACCATACAGATATGGGACTTGGGTGTCCAAGCCACCAAGGAAAACAGGGAACCCCATGCATTTCCGAAAAGAGGACACCCGTGGGAATCTGCAGAGGTACGATTTGGGCAAATCGCCCCAGAATTTAGTACCCGGACACCCCCACAAAGTCCGAAATGTCAGGGAAAAAACCGCATTTTCCGCACATTTCGCTCGGCTTACCCATCGAAACACACCCCCAGCAACACATGGCCTACTGTCCCGTGTTCCCATAGGTGTCCCGATGAAAATGGTACCTCACATGTGTGGGTGCACCTACCTGGGCGCTAAGGGGAAAGCCTAAAACACAAGTAACCCCAAGTCTGTTTTCAGACCGGAATTTCAGACTCTATGCCGACGGGCACACCATACAGATATGGGCCTCGGGTGTCCAAGCAACCAAGGAAAACAGGGAACCCCATGCATTTCCGAAACAAGGACACCCGTGGGAATCCACAGAGGTATAATTTGGGCAAATCGCCCCAGAATTTAGCACCCAGACACCCCCGCAAAGTCCGAAATGTGGGAAAAAAATGCATTTTCCGCACATTTTGCTCGGCTCACCCATCGAAACACGCCCCCAAGAACACATGGCCTACCGTCCCACGTTCCCACAGGTTTCCCGATGAAAACAGTACCTTAAATGTGTGGGTGCACCTACCTGACCGCCAAGGGTAAAGCCTAAAACACAAGTAACCCCAAGTCTATTTTCAGACCGGCATTTCAGACTGTCTGCCGACCAGCACACCATACAGATACAGGCCTCGGGTGTCCAAGCCACCAAGGAAAACAGGGAACCCCATGCATTTCTGAAAAGAGGACACCAGTGGGAATCCGCAGAGGTACGATTTGGGCAAATCACCCCAGAATGTATTACACAGACACCCCCGCAAAGTCCAAAATGTGGGAAAAAAACACATTTTCTGCACATTTCGCTTGGCTCACCCATCGAAAGACGCCCTCAACGACACATAGCCTACTGTCCCACGTTTCCACAGGTGTACCAATGAAAAATGGTACCTCACATGTGTGGGTGCACCTACCTGGGCGCCAAGGGGAAAGCCTAAAACACAAGTAACCCCAAGACTGTTTTCAGACCGGAATTTCAGACTCTCTGCCGACCGGCACACCATACAGATATGGGCCTCGGGTGTCCAAGCCACCAAGGAAAACAGGGAACCCCATGCATTTATGAAAAGAGGACACCAGTGGGAATCCACAGAGGTACGAATTGGGCAAATCGCCCCAGAATTTATTACCCAGACACCACCGAAAAGTCCAAAATGTGGGGAAAAAAAAGCATTTTCTGCACATTTCGCTCGGCTCACCCATCGAAACATGCCCCCACCAACACATGGCCTACTGTCCCGCGTTCCCAAAGGGGTCCTGATGAAAACGGGACATCACATTTGTGGGTGCACCTACCTGGGCCCCAAGGGGAAAGCCTAAAACACAAGTAACCCCAAGTCTGTTTTCATACCGGAATTTCAGATTCTCTGCCGACTGGCACACCATACAGATATGGGCCTCGGGTGTCCAAGCCACCAAGGAAAACAGGGAACCCCATGCATTTATGAAAAGAGGACACCAGTGGGAATCCACAGAGGTACGATTTGGGCAAATCGCCCCAGAATGTATTACACAGACACCCCCGCAAAGTCCAAAATGTGGGAAAAAAACACATTTTCTGCACATTTCGCTTGGCTCACCCATCGAAAGACGCCCTCAACGACACATAGCCTACTGTACCGCGTTTCCACAGGTGTACCAATGAAAAATGGTACCTCACATGTGTGGGTGCACCTACCTGGGCGCCAAGGGGAAAGCCTAAAACACAAATAACCCCAAGACTGTTTTCAGACCGGAATTTCAGACTCTCTGCCGACCGGCACACCATACAGATATGGGCCTCGGGTGTCCAAGCCACCAAGGAAAACAGGGAACCCCATGCATTTATGAAAAGAGGACACCAGTGGGAATCCACAGAGGTACAATTTGGCCAAATCGCCCCAGAATTTATTACCCAGACACCACCGAAAAGTCC
The DNA here is from genome assembly GCF_040938575.1 of Ambystoma mexicanum. Lineage (NCBI taxonomy): Eukaryota > Metazoa > Chordata > Amphibia > Caudata > Ambystomatidae > Ambystoma > Ambystoma mexicanum. The sequence continues at coordinate 447,192,326 of NC_090925.1, read as the reverse complement.
AAAATGTGGGGAAAAAAAAGCATTTTCTGCACATTTCGCTCGGCTCACCCATCGAAACATGCCCCCACCAACACATGGCCTACTGTCCCGCGTTCCCAAAGGGGTCCTGATGAAAACGGGACATCATATTTGTGGGTGCACCTACCTGGGCGCCAAGGGGAAAACCTAAAACACAAGTAACCCCAAGTCTGTTTTCAGACCGGAATTTCAGATTCTCTGCCGACTGGCACACCATACAGATATGGGCCTTGGGTGTCCAAACCACCAAGGAAAACAGGAAACCCCATGCATTTCTCGAAAGAGGATACCGGTGGGAATCTGCAGAGGTAAGATGTGGGCAAAATCGCCCCAGATTTTATTACCCAGACACAGCCCCAAAGTCCAAAATGTGGGAAAAAAATGCATTTTCCACACATTTCACTCGGCTCACCCATCGAAACACACCCCCAGCAACACATGGCCTACTGTCCCGCGTTCCCACACGTTTCCTGATGAAAACGGTACCTCACATGTGTGGGTGAACCTATCTGGGTGCCAAGGGGAAAGCCTAAAACACAAGTAACCCCAAGTCTGTTTTCAGACCGGAATTTCAGACTCTCTGCCGACTGGCACACCATACAGATATGGGCCTCGGGTGGCCAAGCCACCAAGTAAACAGGAAACCCCATGCATTTTCGAAAAGAGGACACCGGTGGAAATCTGCAGAGGTAAAATATAAACAAATCGCCCTAGAATTTAGTACCCAGACACCCCCCCCAAAGTCCAAAATGTGGGAAAAAATGCATTTTCCGCACATTTAGCTCGGCTCACCCATCGAAACACACCCCCAGCAAAACATGGCCAACCGTCCCGCGTTCCCACAGGTTTCCCGATGAAAATGCTACCTCACATGTGTGGGCGCACCTACCTGGGCACCAAGGGGAAAGCCTAAAACACAAGTAACCCCAAGTCTGTTTTCAGACCGGAATTTCAGGCCCTCTGCCGACGGGCACAACATACAGATATGGGCCTCGGGTGTCCAAGCCACCAAGGAAAACAGGGAACCCCAGGCATTTCCGAAAAGAGGACACCCGTGGGAATCCACAGAGGTATAATTTGGGCAAATTGCCCCAGAATTTAGTACCCAGACACCCCCGCAAAGTCCGAAATGTAAAAAAAAAAGCATTTTCCGCACATTTCGCTCGGCTCACGCATCGAAACACGCCGCCAACAACACATGGCCTAGCGTCCTGTGTTTCCAGAGGTGTCACGATGAAAATGCTACCTCACTTGTGTGGGTGCACCTACCTGGACACCAAGGGGAAAGCCTAAAACACAAGTAAGCCCAAGTCTGTTTTCAGACTGGAATTTCAGACTCTCTGCCGACTGGCACACCATACAGATATGGGCCTCTGGTGTCCAAGCCACCAAGGAAAACAGGAAACCCCATGCATTTTCGAAAAGTGGACACCGGTGTGAATCTGCAGAGGTAAGATATGGGCAAATCGCCCTAGAATTTAGTACCCAGACACCCCACCAAATTCCAAAATGTGGGAAAAAAAATGCATTTTCCGCACATTTCATTCGGCTCACGCATCGAAACACACCGCCAGCAACACATGGCCTAACATCCCACATTCCCACTGGTTTCCCGATGAAAACGCTACCTCACATGTGTGGGTGCACCTACCTGGGCACCAAGGGGAAAGCCTAAAACACAAGTAACCCCAAGTCTGTTTTCAGACCGGAATTTCAGGCTCTCTGCCGACGGGCACACCATACAGATATGGGCCTTGGGGGTCCAAGCCACCAAGGAAAACAGGGAACCCCATGCATTTCCGAAAGGAGGACACACGTGGGAATCCACAGAGGTATAATTTGGGCAAATCGCACCAGAATTTAGTACCCAGACACCCCTGCAAAGTCCGAAATGTAAAAAAAAAATGCATTTTCCGCACATTTCGCTCGGGTCACCCATCGAAACACGCCACCAACAACACATGGCCTACCGTCCTGTGTTTCCAGAGGTGTCACGATGAAAACGGTACCTCACATGTATGGGTGCACCTACCTGGGCACCAAGGGGAAAGCCTAAAACTCAAGTAACCCGAAGTCCATGAGCCCAACTGAACAAAGGAAACCTACAAAAAACCCTAACTAAAATGCAACTATATACAAAAAGTGGAGCAGTGTCCGTCGACTCCAAATCATAAGAACAAACAAAGGAAACCTAAAACTAAAGAACTATATACAAAGGCAGCGGGCAAGTCCAGCGGCTCACTCCGTGGTGTTCCGGGCCAGGGCATCATCGAACTCCTGTTCCATGTCCCGGAGGCGTTCCTGTTCCATGGCCCCGAGGGTCCGCAGGGAATACGCTGTGTCCTCCTCCAACCCCCTGCCAGGGCCCTCCGCATGGATTTCTCCGCCCTGACCATTGTGAGCCGCGCCTCTTCTGCCCGCTGCCGCTCCGCACCTATCTGCTGGCCCAACCGCTGCCACTCAGAAGACACACCCCGTCCTGGGTCAACCTGCCCTCCGGCCGATGCCTGCCCCTCCGATGTTGAAGGCCCCGAGCCTTCATGGCTCCCACCACGTTGCTGCTGCTGCTGTGCCTCTGCCCGTGCACTGCCTCCTGCTGCCTGCACATCCTCCGCCGGCTGGGGTGCAGTTGTTGATGTGGCCACCCCTGCTGGACGTCCGACTCCCGACTGTGGCAGGGATGCCTCCTCCACCAGCCTGGCCGCACCGTCAGAGGCAGCTCCACAGGGCACCCAGGTGACTGATGGGTGGGAAGATGGCACAGAGGACGACTGGCACGTAGGGGGTCCAGTTGAGGAGGGGGTCGGAGCAAGCCCCATCAGACGGAGGAATCCGGCCTGGGTGACCTGTCCCAGCAGGCTGACGTGGTCAACGAGCCATTCGAGATGACGTGCAGTCTCTCCATGAAAAGACTGCAGGTCACCTCGCATGGCCCGTTGACGCAACGCCACACCAGCCAGGACAGGCTCAACCCGGACCTGGATAGCTACGTCCGCAGGCAGAGGAAGGCCAGTTGACGTCAGCTCATCCCCTGCCTGAAAACGGGTCTGGACGTAGGCATCCCTGCTGGTGCAAGATGATGCAGGGACAGGATCGGGGACAGGATTGCACACAGGCACCTCCGCGGCGGCCTGTGCTGCCTCCTGTCCCTGGTCCTGCACTGCACCACTAGCACCAGTGGGATCCCCACCTCCAGACCCCGTCTCTGGTGCTTGCACGGCCTCCTCCTCCACCAAACTCCCCACCAACCTGGATGACTCCGTGCCATCTTCCCCTGTTGGGCCCTGTGGGGTACCAGCTGCCCCTTCTGCTGCCGAGGAGTCCAACTCCAACCTCCGCCTCTTGGACCTCCCCCCGGCAGCTGCGGCCTGGGACGTGGCACCGGACTCCTCACTCCCCGACGAGATGACAACACGGGAGGGGAGCCGGGCCTTGCCTCTCCGACTGGCGGTGGGATCCCCGCCGCTGTGCTCCACAGCACCTTCTCCGCCCTCTACATCTGTTGACGCTGCAGACAGGGAGAAACAAAACACAGGCATCAGGGCACTGTACAATGGACACATACACACATGACAGTTGCACATGAGTGGCATTGGCAAACCTCAGACATGTCATCACAATTCCCAACACACATGTCATTACAACTCGCACACATGAGCCATTCCACAGCCATATCGCAACTGCCACCACCATCCCTACACATACAACAGCATGAGCAGCCAAAGGTGAGCCAGACATCACATGCAACACAGGAAGTTCACCACACATGTACACACACCACCACACTTGCATGCATGTGTACACCTCTGCCAAGTGTCGCACTGTTCAGACGGGCATCCATGTCACATCTGCCAATCAGGCTTCCACATACCGCTGTCACATGCATCCATGTTGCATCACTGTTGCACCCTTGTCAAATACACACACATGCACATGTACACAGTGCTGATACATGCAGCCGAAAACAACATACATGCGTGACATCACGGACATGTATACTTACATACACATTCATCCAAACATGTGTGCCCACACAACTGCATTTGGCATGCAAGCCTACACACACAAGCACCATCCATGTCTCACACATTACAGCCCTCGCATGTGTCAGCCCCACAGCCCTGTACACCCCCACCCATACTCGACCCCATACAAACAGATGTGCAACCTGCACACTACCGAATAATCACCACACGCACTGCTCACAATCAGGATGCATGTACACTCACCGCTCGACTCCAGACGGGTCTGCTTCTCTAGGACCTGGACGTGGAGCACTGGGGATATGCGTTCCAGGACCCTCATCTGTTCTTCCGACAAGTGGCCCCGGCGCCCCTTGGCATCCGCTGCCTTCAAGAGGCGCCGGGCCTTGTTCAGGGTCCTGGACCTGAAGTCCTCCCAGCGCTTCCTGACATGTTGTACGTCGCGGACTGCCACCCCCTCCGCGTTGATGGCAGTCACGATGTCAGTCCAGATCCGAGTCCGTCCTTCCTTGTCGGCGCAGGAACTTCCAAGGAGGGCATCATACTGCCCCAGGACTTGCTCCACCAGGACACCAACTTCGGTGGCACTGAAGCTGGTGCCCCTCTGCCTCTCTGGCCGGGGGTTGTCAGTGGTCCCAGATGGCGTTTGCCCCGACATGACAACCCCAGAGGCAGGAGTGGGTGGGCAACTGGGTCCTGGGGCTGGGCTGTGGAGCGATGGAATCCCAGTCGGGAGTCTTCGGTTCCAGCAGGGGTGGTCACAGCAACAGCACCCCTGGCTGATATGCAGGCAGCAAATGGCAGTGCACGTGGGCAGCAGGCAGTCAGGCAGCAGCAGATGGCAGGTGGGAGCGTGCTCGGGGCTCTGGGGGGCAGTAGTTCGGCCTTCTGGGCAGGAGCATGGTCTTCTGTGTGCTTACGCGTGGCCAGCTTGATACGGAGTGATTTGGCACGTGAAAAATCTGCACGTCAGCGTGTAATTCGAGGAAAGGACCTTAGCGCGTAAGCACGTCTGCACGCATACGCATTTTCATTGGACAGAAGGCCCCTCAAGCGCAAGCGCCCCTGTGAAGTGATGCGTACAGACGTATCAGACGGAGGAATCCGGCCTGGGTGACCTGTCCCAGCAGGTCCTAACGCCACCCAGCAATCCTAGGTTGCTTTAGGCGGGTGAGAGAAAATAAGCAAAAAGTGCAAAAACTTTGGGTTTTTTCAAAAAATGCCAATAAAATGATGTACAAAGAAGCCTGTGTTTCTTTCCTTGTAAGAGATAGGAACAAATGGTTTGCTGTGCTGAATTCCCCAAATTCCTGGATTTCAAGAACAGGTTGAGTGGAAACGAAAAAAAAATATTTTGATGTGGTTATCAACTGTTTTGTGAGAGGTAGGCGATTTTGGCCATTTTTGCCAATTGGACATGCATGGACGGAATGGAAGAAAAGGGTAGGAAAGCCGAATTGGAGGACAGAAAGGCATATATTTCTGAAAAGTAGACAAAATTCCAAGTTTCGGAAGGGGTGATTTGCGTAGGTCAGGCAAACACTAGGTAGGGGAAAATGCCATAGATTGGGGGAAAAGCGGGACAATGACCGAAAAAAAAGGTATGTGTTAGACATGGTTGGCTTGGTACGGCAATGGCTTCTATGAATTTTGAGAAAAGCAATGCTCTGCTACATTCCCCCGACTCTTGCAGTTAGGAAAGCACACATTTGTTGTAGTGTTTTACAAAACAAGCAATACCACAAGCCAAACACTGAGCCATGGTACACAGGAGTTTTACGCTCACGGCCTGAACAGATGCACTTTGCATGTGTAAATCGGGAAAACCAATGTGATGAGGAACGGCAAGCACACATTTTTTGAAAGAGCACAGGCAGACCTTTTCAAAGGTAGGTGACTTGTGCAGGTTACAAAAGTGTATGGTGCCTAAAGCAGTGACTAAATGTAGGTCACATTTGGGAAATGGAAGGGTTGTGTGACAAAGGGCACTGGCAAATGTGTCAAAACGTTATGAAAACCACACAAACACAACAAATGTTATACCTTCCCACATTCCCATAGGTGTGCCGATAAAAACTGTACCTCACATGTGTGGCTGCACCTACCTGGGTGCCAAGGGGAAAGCCTAAAATTAACCACAAGTCTGTTTTCACACCTGAATTTCACACTTTATCCAGACAAGCGCAAAATACAGATATGGTCCTCGGTTCTCCAAGCCACCAAGGAAAACAGGGAACACCATGCATTTCCGAAAAGAGCACATCTGTGGGAATCCGTAGATGCATGATTTTGGCAAATCTCCTCAGAATTTAGTACCCAGACACCCCGGCAAAGTGTGAAATTTGGGAAAAAAAATGCATTTTCTGCACATTTCGCTCTGCTCACTCATCAAAACACGCCCCCAACAACACATGGCCTACCGTCCCGCGTTCCCACAGGTGTCCCGATGAAAACAGTACCTCACATGTGTGGGTGCACCTACCTGGCCACCAAGGGGAAAGCCTAAAACACAAGTAACCCTAAGTCTGTTTTCAGACCGGAATTTCAGATTCTCTGCCGACAGGCACACCATACAGGTATGGGCCTCGGGTGTCCAAGCCACCAAGGAAAACAGGAAACACCATGCATTTCCGAAAAGAGGACACCTGTGGGAATCCACAGAGGTATGATTATTTGGGCAAATCGCCCCAGAATTTAGCACCCAGACACCCCCGCAAAGTCCTAAATGTGGGAAAAAAATGCATTTTCCGCATATTTTGCTCGGCTCACCCATCAAAACACGCCCCGAAGAACACATGGCCTACTGTCCCGTGTTCCCACAGGTGTCCCAATGAAAATGGTACCTCACATGTGTGGGTGCACCTACCTAGGCGCCAAAGGGAAAGCCTAAAACACAAGTAACCCCAAGTCTGTTTTCAGACCCGAATTTCAGACTCTATGCCGACGGGCACACCATATAGATATGGGCCTCGGGTGTCCAAGCCACCAAGGAAAACAGGGAACCCCATGCATTTCCAAAAAAAGGACACCCGTGGGAATCCACAGAGGTATAATTTGGGAAAATCGCCCCAGAATTTAGCACCCAGACACCCCCGCAAATTCCGAAATGTGGGAAAAAAATGCATTTTCTGCATATTTTGTTCGGCTCACCCATCGAAACACGCCCCCAAGAACACATGGCCTACCGCCCCACGTTCCCACAGGTTTCCCAATGAAAACGGTACCTTAAATGTGTGGGTGCACCTACCTGGACGCCAAGGGTAAAGCCTAAAACACAAGTAACCCCAAGTCTATTTTCAGACCGGAATTTCAGTCTGTCTGCCGACCGGCACACCATACAGATATGGGCCTCGGGTGTCCAAGCCACCAAGGAAAACAGGGAACCCCATGCATTTCTGAAAAGAGGACACCAGTGGGAATCCGCAGAGGTACGATTTGGGCAAATCACCCCAGAATTTATTACACAGACACCCCCGCAAATTCCAAAATGTGGGAAAAAAACACATTTTCTGCACATTTCGTTTGGCTCACCCATCGAAAGTCGCCCCCAATGGCACATAGCCTACTGTCCCGCGTTTCCACAGGTGTACCAATGAAAAATGGTACCTCACATGTGTGGGTGCACCTACCTGGGCGCCAAGGGGAAAGCCTAAAACACAAGTAACCCCAAGTCTGTTTTCAGACCGGAATTTCAGACTCTCTGCGGACCGGCACACCATACAGATATGGGCCTCGGGTGTCCAAGCCACCAAGGAAAACAGGAAACCCCATGCATTTCTGAAAAGAGGACACCAGTGGGAATCCATAGAGGTACGATTTGGGCAAATCACCCCAGAATTTATTACCCAGACACCACCGAAAAGTCCAAAATGTGGGAAAAAAATGCATTTTCTGCACATTTCGCTCGGTTCACCCATCGAAACATGCCCCCACCAACACATGGCCTACCGTCCCGCGTTCCCAAAGGGGTCCTGATGAAAATGGGATGTCACATGTGAGGGTGCACCTACCTGGGCGCCAAGGGGAAAGCCTAAAACACAAGTAACCCCAAGTCTGTTTTCAGACCGGAATTTCAGACTCTCTGCCGACTGGCACACCATACAGATATGGGCCTTGGGTGTCCAAGCCACGAAGGAAAACAGGGAACCCCATGCATTTCCGAAAATAGGACACCCGTGGGAATCTGCAGAGGTACGATTTGGGCAAATCGCCCCAGAATTTAGTACCCGGACACCCCCACAAAGTCCGAAATGTCAGGGAAAAAAACGCATTTTCCGCACATTTCGCTCGGCTTACCAATCGAAACACACCCCCAGCAACACATGGCCTACTGTCCCGTGTTCCCATAGGTGTCCCGATGAAAATGGTACCTCACATGTGTGGGTGCACCTACCTGGGCGCTAAGGGGAAAGCCTAAAACACAAGTAACCCCAAGTCTGTTTTCAGACCGGAATTTCAGACTCTATGCCGACGGGCACACCATACAGATATGGGCCTCGGGTGTCCAAGCAACCAAGGAAAACAGGGAACCCCATGCATTTCCGAAACAAGGACACCCGTGGGAATCCACAGAGGTATAATTTGGGCAAATCGCCCCAGAATTTAGCACCCAGACACCCCCGCAAAGTCCGAAATGTGGGAAAAAAATGCATTTTCCGCACATTTTGCTCGGCTCACCCATCGAAACACGCCCCCAAGAACACATGGCCTACCGTCCCACGTTCCCACAGGTTTCCCGATGAAAACAGTACCTTAAATGTGTGGGTGCACCTACCTGACCGCCAAGGATAAAGCCTAAAACACAAGTAACCCCAAGTCTATTTTCAGACCGGCATTTCAGACTGTCTGCCGACCAGCACACCATACAGATAGGGGCCTCGGGTGTCCAAGCCACCAAGGAAAACAGGGAATCCCATGCATTTCTGAAAAGAGGACACCAGTGGGAATCCGCAGAGGTATAATTTGGGCAAATTGCCCCAGAATTTAGTACCCAGACACCCCCGCAAAGTCCGAAATGTAAAAAAAAAAATTCATTTTCCGCACATTTCGCTTGGCTCTCCCTTCGAAACACGCCGCCAACAACACATGGCCTACGGTCCTGTGTTTCCAGGGGTGTCACGATGAAAATGGTACCTCACATGTGTGGGTGCACCTACCTAGGCGCCAAGGGGAAAGCCTAAAACACAAGTAACCCCAAGTCTGTTTTCAGACCGGAATTTCAGGCCCTCTGCCGACGGGCACAACATACAGATATGGGCCTCGGGTGTCCAAGCCACCAAGGAAAACAGGGAACCCCAGGCATTTCCGAAAAGAGGACACCCGTGGGAATCCACAGAGGTATAATTTGGGCAAATTGCCCCAGAATTTAGTACCCAGACACCCCCGCAAAGTCCGAAATGTAAAAAAAAAAATTCATTTTCCGCACATTTCGCTTGGCTCTCCCTTCGAAACACGCCGCCAACAACACATGGCCTACGGTCCTGTGTTTCCAGGGGTGTCACGATGAAAACTCTACCTCACTTGTGTGGGTGCACCTACCTGGGCACCAAGGGGAAAGCCTAAAACACAAGTAACCCCAAGTCTGTTTTCAGACTGGAATTTCAGGCTCTCTGCCGACTGGCACACCATACAGATATGGGCCTCGGGTATCCAAACCACCAAGGAAAACAGGAAACCCCATGCATTTCTCGAAAGAGGATACCGGTGGGAATCTGCAGAGGTAAGATGTGGGCAAAATCGCCCCAGATTTTATTACCCAGACACAGCCCCAAAGTCCAAAATGTGGGAAAAAAATGCATTTTCCGCACATTTCACTCGGCTCACCCATCGAAACACACCCCCAGCAACACATGGCCTACTGTCCCGCGTTCCCACATGTTTCCTGATGAAAACGGTACCTCACATGTGTGGGTGCACCTATCTGGGTGCCAAGGGGAAAGCCTAAAACACAAGTAACCCCAAGTCTGTTTTCAGACCGGAATTTCAGACTCTCTGCCGACTGGCACACCATACAGATATGGGCCTCGGGTGGCCAAGCCACCAAGTAAACAGGAAACCCCATGCATTTTCGAAAAGAGGACACCGGTGGAAATCTGCAGAGGTAAAATATAGACAAATCGCCCTAGAATTCAGTACCCAGGCACCCCCCAAAGTCCAAAATGTGGGAAAAAATGCATTTTCCGCACATTTAGCTCGGCTCACCCATCGAAACACACCCCCAGCAAAACATGGCCAACCGTCCCGCGTTCCCACAGGTTTCCCGATGAAAATGCTACCTCACATGTGTGGGCGCACCTACCTGGGCACCAAGGGGAAAGCCTAAAACACAAGTAACCCCAAGTCTGTTTTCAGACCGGAATTTCAGGCCCTCTGCCGACGGGCACAACATACAGATATGGGCCTCGGGTGTCCAAGCCACCAAGGAAAACAGGGAACCCCATGCATTTCCGAAAAGAGGACACCCGTGGGAATCCACAGAGGTACGATTTGGGCAAATCGCCCAGAACGTATTACCCAGACACCCCCGAAAAGTCCAAAATGTGCGAAAAAAATGCATTTTCTGCACATTTCGCTCGGCTCACCCATCGAAACATGCCCCAACAACACATGGCCTACCGTCCCGCCCGCGTTCCCAAAGGGGTCCCGATAAAAACGGTGCCTCACATGTGTGGGTGCACCTACCTGGGCGCCAAGGGGAAAGCCTAACACACAAGTAACCCCAAGTCTGTTTTCAGACCGGAATTTCAGACTCTCTGCCGACTGGCACACCATACAGATATGGGCCTCGGGTGTCCAAGCCACCAAGGAAAATAGGGAACCCCATGCATTTCCGAAAAGAGGACACCCGTGGGAATCCACAGAGGTATAATTTGGGCAAATTGCCCCAGAATTTAGTACCCAGACACCCCCGCAAAGTCCGAAATGTAAAAAAAAAAATTCATTTTCCGCACATTTCGCTTGGCTCTCCCTTCGAAACACGCCGCCAACAACACATGGCCTACCGTCCTGTGTTTCCAGGGGTGTCACGATGAAAACTCTACCTCACTTGTGTGGGTGCACCTACCTGGGCACCAAGGGGAAAGCCTAAAACACAAGTAACCCCAAGTCTGTTTTCAGACTGGAATTTCAGGCTCTCTGCCGACTGGCACACCATACAGATATGGGCCTCGGGTGTCCAAGCCACCAAGGAAAACAGGGAACCCCATGCATTTCCGAAAAGAGGACACCCGTGGGAATCCACAGAGGTATGATTTGGGCAAATCGCCCAGAACGTATTACCCAGACACCCCCGAAAAGTCCAAAATGTGCGAAAAAAATGCATTTTCTGCACATTTCGCTCGGCTCACCCATCGAAACATGCCCCAACAACACATGGCCTACCGTCCCGCCCGCGTTCCCAAAGGGGTCCCGATAAAAACGGTGCCTCACATGTGTGGGTGCACCTACCTGGGCGCCAAGGGGAAAGCCTAACACACAAGTAACCCCAAGTCTGTTTTCAGACCGGAATTTCAGACTCTCTGCCGACTGGCACACCATACAGATATGGGCCTCGGGTGTCCAAGCCACCAAGGAAAATAGGGAACCCCATGCATTTCCGAAAAGAGGACACCCGTGGGAATCCACAGAGGTATAATTTGGGCAAATTGCCCCAGAATTTTGTACCCAGACACCCCCGCAAAGTCCGAAATGTAAAAAAAAAAGCATTTTCCGCACATTTCGCTCGGCTCACGCATCGAAACACATGCCCAGCAAAACATGGCCTACCGTCCCGCATTCCCACAGGTTTCCCGATGAAAACGCTACCTCACATGTGTGGCTGCACCTACCTGGGCACCAAGGGGAAAGCCTAAAACATAAGTAACCCTAAGTCTGTTTTCAGACCGGAAATTCAGGCTCTCTGCCGACGGGCACACCATACAGATATGGGCCTCGGGTGTCCAAGCCACCAAGGAAAATAGGGAACCCCATGCATTTCCGAAAAGAGGACACCCGTGGGAATCCACAGAGGTATAATTTGGGCAAATTGCCCCAGAATTTTGTACCCAGACACCCCCGCAAAGTCCGAAATGTAGAAAAAAAAGCATTTTCCGCACATTTCGCTCGGCTCACGCATCGAAACACGCCGCCAACAACACCTGGCCTAGCGTCCTGTGTTTCCAGAGGTGTCACGATGAAAATGCTACCTCACTTGTGTGGGTGCACCTACCTGGACACCAAGGGGAAAGCCTAAAACACAAGTAAGCCCAAGTCTGTTTTCAGACTGGAATTTCAGACTCTCTGCCGACTGGCACACCATACAGATATGGGCCTCTGGTGTCCAGGCCACCAAGGAAAACAGGAAACCCCATGCATTTTCGAAAAGAGGACACCGGTGTGAATCTGCAGAGGTAAGATATGGGCAAATCGCCCTAGAATTTAGTACCCAGACACCCCACCAAATTCCAAAATGTGGGAAAAAAAATGCATTTTCCGCACATTTCATTCGGCTCACCCATCGAAACACACCCCCAGCAACACATGGCTTAACATCCCACATTCCCACTGGTTTCCCGATGAAAACGCTACCTCACATGTGTGGGTGCACCTACCTGGGAACCAAGGGGAAAGCCTAAAACACAAGTAACCCCAAGTCTGTTTTCAGACCGGAATTTCAGGCTCTCTGCCGACGGGCACACCATACAGATATGGGCCTTGGGGGTCCAAGCCACCAAGGAAAACAGGGAACCCCATGCATTTCCGAAAGGAGGACACCCGTGGGAATCCACAGAGGTATAATTTGGGCAAATCGCACCAGAATTTAGTACCCAGACACCCCTGCAAAGTCCGAAATGTAAAATAAAATGCATTTTCCGCACATTTCGCTCGGGTCACCCATCGAAACACGCCACCAACAACACATGGCCTACCGTCCTGTGTTTCCAGAGGTGTCACGATGAAAACGGTACCTCACATGTATGGGTGCACCTACCTGGGCACCAAGGGGAAAGCCTAAAACACAAGTAACCCCAAGTCCATGAGCCCAACTGAACAAAGGAAACCTACAAAAAACCCTAACTAAAATGCAACTATATACAAAAAGTGGAGCAGTGTCCGTCGACTCCAAATCATAAGAACAAACAAAGGAAACCTAAAACTAAAGAACTATATACAAAGGCAGCGGGCAAGTCCAGCGGCTCACTCCGTGGTGTTCCGGGCCAGGGCATCATCGAACTCCTGTTCCATGTCCCGGAGGCGTTCCTGTTCCATGGCCCCGAGGGTCCGCAGGGAATACGCCGTGTCCTCCTCCAACCCCCTGCCATGGCCCTCCGCATGGATTTCTCCGCCCTGACCATTGTGAGCCACGCCTCTTCTGCCCGCCGCCGCTCCGCACCTATCTGCTGGCCCAACCGCTGCCACTCAGAAGACACACCCCGTCCTGGGTCAACCTGCCCTGCGGCCGATGCCTGCCCCTCCGATGTTGAAGGCCCCGAGCCTTCATGGCTCCCACCACGTTGCTGCTGCTGCTGTGCCTCTGCCCGTGCACTGCCTCCTGCTGCCTGCACATCCTCCGCCGGCTGGGGTGCAGTTGTTGATGTGGCCACCCCTGCTGGACGTCCGACTCCCGACTGTGGCAGGGATGCCTCCTCCACCAGCCTGGCCGCACCGTCAGAGGCAGCTCCACAGGGCACCCAGGTGACTGATGGGTGGGAAGATGGCACAGAGGACGACTGGCACGTAGGGGGTCCAGTTGAGGAGGGGGTCGGAGCAAGCCCCATCAGACGGAGGAATCCGGCCTGGGTGACCTGTCCCAGCAGGCTGACGTGGTCAACGAGCCATTCGAGATGACGTGCAGTCTCTCCATGAAAAGACTGCAGGTCACCTCGCATGGCCCGTTGACGCAACGCCACACCAGCCAGGACAGGCTCAACCCGGACCTGGATAGCCACGTCCGCAGGCAGAGGAAGGCCAGTTGACGTCAGCTCATCCCCTGCCTGAAAACGGGTCTGGACGTAGGCATCCCTGCTAGTGCAAGATGATGCAGGGACAGGATCGGGGACAGGATTGCACACAGGCACCTCCGCGGCGGCCTGTGCTGCCTCCTGTCCCTGGTCCTGCACTGCACCACTAGCACCAGTGGGATCCCCACCTCCAGACCCCGTCTCTGGTGCTTGCACGGCCTCCTCCTCCACCAAACTCCCCACCAACCTGGATGACTCCGTGCCATCTTCCCCTGTTGGGCCCTGTGGGGTCCCAGCTGCCCCTTCTGCTGCCGAGGAGTCCAACTCCAACCTCCGCCTCTTGGACCTCCCCCCGGCAGCTGCGGCCTGGGATGTGGCACCGGACTCCTCACTCCCCGACGAGATGACAACACGGGAGGGGAGCCGGGCCTTGCGTCTCCGACTGGCGGTGGGATCCCCGCCGCTGTGCTCCACAGCACCTTCTCCGCCCTCTTCATCAGTTGACGCTGCAGACAGGGAGAAACAAAACACAGGCATCAGGGCACTGTACAATGGACACATACACACATGACAGTTGCACATGAGTGGCATTGGCAAACCTCAGACATGTCATCACAATTCCCAACACACATGTCATTACAACTCGCACACATGAGCCATTCCACAGCCATATCGCAACTGCCACCACCATCCCTACACATACAACAGCATGAGCAGCCAAAGGTGAGCCAGACATCACATGCAACACAGGAAGTTCACCTCACCACACATGTACACACACCACCACACTTGCATGCATGTGTACACCTCTGCCAAGTGTCGCACTGTTCAGACGGGCATCCATGTCACATCTGCCAATCAGGCTTCCACATACCGCTGTCACATGCATCCATGTTGCATCACTGTTGCACCCTTGTCAAATACACACACATGCACATGTACACAGTGCTGATACATGCAGCCGAAAACAACATACATGCGTGACATCACGGACATGTATACTTACATACACATTCATCCAAACATGTGTGCCCACACAACTGCATTTGGCATGCAAGCCTACACACACAAGCACCATCCATGTCTCACACATTACAG
Source organism: Ambystoma mexicanum (assembly GCF_040938575.1). Taxonomy (NCBI): domain Eukaryota; kingdom Metazoa; phylum Chordata; class Amphibia; order Caudata; family Ambystomatidae; genus Ambystoma; species Ambystoma mexicanum. Next base: position 447,177,289 of record NC_090925.1, on the reverse strand, counting down.
CCCTCGCATGTGTCAGCCCCACGGCCCTGTACACCCCCACCCATACTCGACCCCATACAAACAGATGTGCAACCTGCACACTACCGAATAATCACCACACGCACTGCTCACAATCAGGATGCATGTACACTCACCGCTCGACTCCAGACGGGTCTGCTTCTCTAGGACCTGGACGTGGAGCACTGGGGATATGCGTTCCAGGACCCTCATCTGTTCTTCCGACAAGTGGCCCCGGCGCCCCTTGGCATCCGCTGCCTTCAAGAGGCGCCGGGCCTTGTTCAGGGTCCTGGACCTGAAGTCCTCCCAGCGCTTCCTGACATGTTGTACGTCGCGGACTGCCACCCCCTCCGCGTTGATGGCAGTCACGATGTCAGTCCAGATCCGAGTCCGTCCTTCCTTGTCGGCGCGGGAACTTCCGAAGAGGGCATCATACTGCCCCAGGACTTGCTCCACCAGGACACCAACTTCGGTGGCACTGAAGCTGGTGCCCCTCTGCCTCTCTGGCCGGGGGTTGTCAGTGGTCCCAGATGGCGTTTGCCCCGACATGACAACCCCAGAGGCAGGAGTGGGTGGGAAACTGGGTCCTGGGGCTGGGCTGTGGAGCGATGGAATCCCAGTCGGGAGTCTTCGGTTCCAGCAGGGGTGGTCACAGCAACAGCACCCCTGGCTGATGTGCAGGCAGCAAATGGCAGTGCACGTGGGCAGCAGGCAGTCAGGCAGCAGCAGATGGCAGGTGGGAGCGTGCTCGGGGCTCTGGGGGGCAGTAGTTCGGCCTTCTGGGCAGGAGCATGGTCTTCTGTGTGCTTACGCGTGGCCAGCTTGATACGGAGTGATTTGGCACGTGAAAAATCTGCACGTCAGCGTGTAATTCGAGGAAAGGACCTTAGCGCGTAAGCACGTCTGCACGCATACGCATTTTCATTGGACAGAAGGCCCCTCAAGCGCAAGCGCCCCTGTGAAGTGATGCGTACAGACGTATCAGACGGAGGAATCCGGCCTGGGTGACCTGTCCCAGCAGGTCCTAACGCCACCCAGCAATCCTAGGTTGCTTTAGGCGGGTGAGAGAAAATAAGCAAAAAGTGCAAAAACTTTGGGTTTTTTCAAAAAATGCCAATAAAATGATGTACAAAGAAGCCTGTGTTTCTTTCCTTGTAAGAGATAGGAACAAATGGTTTGCTGTGCTGAATTCCCCAAATTCCTGGATTTCAAGAACAGGTTGAGTGGAAACGAAAAAAAAATATTTTGATGTGGTTATCAACTGTTTTGTGAGAGGTAGGCGATGTTGGCCATTTTTGCCAATTGGACATGCATGGACGGAATGGAAGAAAAGGGTAGGAAAGCCGAATTGGAGGACAGAAAGGCATATATTTCTGAAAAGTAGACAAAATTCCAAGTTTCGGAAGGGGTGATTTGCGTAGGTCAGGCAAACACTAGGTAGGGGAAAATGCCATAGATTGGGGGAAAAGCGGGACAATGACCGAAAAAAAAGGTATGTGTTAGACATGGTTGGCTTGGTACGGCAATGGCTTCTATGAATTTTGAGAAAAGCAATGCTCTGCTACATTCCCCCGACTCTTGCAGTTAGGAAAGCACACATTTGTTGTAGTGTTTTACAAAACAAGCAAAACCACAAGCCAAACACTGAGCCATGGTACACAGGAGTTTTACGCTCACGGCCTGAACAGATGCACTTTGCATGTGTAAATCGGGAAAACCAATGTGATGAGGAACGGCAAGCACACATTTTTTGAAAGAGCACAGGCAGACCTTTTCAAAGGTAGGTGACTTGTGCAGGTTACAAAAGTGTATGGTGCCTAAAGCAGTGACTAAATGTAGGTCACATTTGGGAAATGGAAGGGTTGTGTGACAAAGGGCACTGGCAAATGTGTCAAAACGTTATGAAAACCACACAAACACAACAAATGTTATACCTTCCCACATTCCCATAGGTGTGCCGATAAAAACTGTACCTCACATGTGTGGCTGCACCTACCTGGGTGCCAAGGGGAAAGCCTAAAATTAACCACAAGTCTGTTTTCACACCTGAATTTCACACTTTATCCAGACAAGCGCAACATACAGATATGGGCCTCGGTTCTCCAAGCCACCAAGGAAAACAGGGAACACCATGCATTTCCGAAAAGAGCACATCTGTGGGAATCCGTAGACGTATGATTTTGGCAAATCTCCTCAGAATTTAGTACCCAGACACCCCGGCAAAGTGTGAAATTTGGGAAAAAAAATGCATTTTCTGCACATTTCGCTCTGCTCACTCATCAAAACACGCCCCCAACAACACATGGCCTACCGTCCCGCGTTCCCACAGGTGTCCCGATGAAAACAGTACCTCACATGTGTGGGTGCACCTACCTGGCCACCAAGGGGAAAGCCTAAAACACAAGTAACCCTAAGTCTGTTTTCAGACCGGAATTTCAGATTCTCTGCCGACAGGCACACCATACAGGTATGGGCCTCGGGTGTCCAAGCCACCAAGGAAAACAGGAAACACCATGCATTTCCGAAAAGAGGACACCTGTGGGAATCCACAGAGGTATGATTATTTGGGCAAATCGCCCCAGAATTTAGCACCCAGACACCCCCGCAAAGTCCTAAATGTGGGAAAAAAATGCATTTTCCGCATATTTTGCTCGGCTCACCCATCAAAACACGCCCCGAAGAACACATGGCCTACTGTCCCGTGTTCCCACAGGTGTCCCAATGAAAATGGTACCTCACATGTGTGGGTGCACCTACCTAGGCGCCAAGGGGAAAGCCTAAAACACAAGTAACCCCAAGTCTGTTTTCAGACCCGAATTTCAGACTCTATGCCGACGGGCACACCATATAGATATGGGCCTCGGGTGTCCAAGCCACCAAGGAAAACAGGGAACCCCATGCATTTCCAAAAAAAGGACACCCGTGGGAATCCACAGAGGTATAATTTGGGAAAATCGCCCCAGAATTTAGCACCCAGACACCCCCGCAAATTCCGAAATGTGGGAAAAAAATGCATTTTCTGCATATTTTGTTCGGCTCACCCATCGAAACACGCCCCCAAGAACACATGGCCTACCGCCCCACGTTCCCACAGGTTTCCCAATGAAAAGGGTACCTTAAATGTGTGGGTGCACCTACCTGGCCGCCAAGGGTAAAGCCTAAAACACAAGTAACCCCAAGTCTATTTTCAGACCGGAATTTCAGTCTGTCTGCCGACCGGCACACCATACAGATATGGGCCTCGGGTGTCCAAGCCACCAAGGAAAACAGGGAACCCCATGCATTTCTGAAAAGAGGACACCAGTGGGAATCCGCAGAGGTACGATTTGGGCAAATCACCCCAGAATTTATTACACAGACACCCCCGCAAAGTCCAAAATGTGGGAAAAAAACACATTTTCTGCACATTTCGTTTGGCTCACCCATCGAAAGTCGCCCCCAATGGCACATAGCCTACTGTCCCGCGTTTCCACAGGTGTACCAATGAAAAATGGTACCTCACATGTGTGGGTGCACCTACCTGGGCGCCAAGGGGAAAGCCTAAAACACAAGTAACCCCAAGTCTGTTTTCAGACCGGAATTTCAGACTCTCTGCGGACCGGCACACCATACAGATATGGGCCTCGGGTGTCCAAGCCACCAAGGAAAACAGGGAACCCCATGCATTTCTGAAAAGAGGACACCAGTGGGAATCCATAGAGGTACGATTTGGGCAAATCGCCCCAGAATTTATTACCCAGACACCACCGAAAAGTCCAAAATGTGGGAAAAAAATGCATTTTCTGCACATTTCGCTCGGTTCACCCATCGAAACATGCCCCCACCAACACATGGCCTACCGTCCCGCGTTCCCAAAGGGGTCCTGATGAAAACGGGATGTCACATGTGAGGGTGCACCTACCTGGGCGCCAAGGGCAAAGCCTAAAACACAAGTAACCCCAAGTCTGTTTTCAGACCGGAATTTCAGACTCTCTGCCGACTGGCACACCATACAGATATGGGCCTTGGGTGTCCAAGCCACGAAGGAAAACAGGGAACCCCATGCATTTCCGAAAAGAGGACACCCGTGGGAATCTGCAGAGGTACGATTTGGGCAAATCGCCCCAGAATTTAGTACCCGGACACCCCCACAAAGTCCGAAATGTCAGGGAAAAAAACGCATTTTCCGCACATTTCGCTCGGCTTACCCATCGAAACACACCCCCAGCAACACATGGCCTACTGTCCCGTGTTCCCATAGGTGTCCCGATGAAAATGGTACCTCACATGTGTGGGTGCACCTACCTGGGCGCTAAGGGGAAAGCCTAAAACACAAGTAACCCCAAGTCTGTTTTCAGACCGGAATTTCAGACTCTATGCCGACGGGCACACCATACAGATATGGGCCTCGGGTGTCCAAGCAACCAAGGAAAACAGGGAACCCCATGCATTTCCGAAACAAGGACACCCGTGGGAATCCACAGAGGTATAATTTGGGCAAATCGCCCCAGAATTTAGCACCCAGACACCCCCGCAAAGTCCGAAATGTGGGAAAAAAATGCATTTTCCGCACATTTTGCTCGACTCACCCATCGAAACACGCCCCCAAGAACACATGGCCTACCGTCCCACGTTCCCACAGGTTTCCCGATGAAAACAGTACCTTAAATGTGTGGGTGCACCTACCTGACCGCCAAGGATAAAGCCTAAAACACAAGTAACCCCAAGTCTATTTTCAGACCGGCATTTCAGACTGTCTGCCGACCAGCACACCATACAGATAGGGGCCTCGGGTGTCCAAGCCACCAAGGAAAACAGGGAATCCCATGCATTTCTGAAAAGAGGACACCAGTGGGAATCCGCAGAGGTACGATTTGGGCAAATCACCCCAGAATGTATTACACAGACACCCCCGCAAAGTCCAAAATGTGGGAAAAAAACACATTTTCTGCACATTTCGCTTGGCTCACCCATCGAAAGACGCCCTCAACGACACATAGCCTACTGTCCCGCGTTTCCACAGGTGTACCAATGAAAAATGGTACCTCACATGTGTGGGTGCACCTACCTGGGCGCCAAGGGGAAAGCCTAAAACACAAGTAACCCCAAGACTGTTTTCAGACCGGAATTTCAGACTCTCTGCCGACCGGCACACCATACAGATATGGGCCTCGGGTGTCCAAGCCACCAAGGAAAACAGGGAACCCCATGCATTTATGAAAAGAGGACACCAGTGGGAATCCACAGAGGTACGATTTGGGCAAATCGCCCCAGAATTTATTACCCAGACACCTCCGAAAAGTCCAAAATGTGGGGAAAAAAAAGCATTTTCTGCACATTTCGCTCGGCTCACCCATCGAAACATGCCCCCACCAACACATGGCCTACTGTCCCGCGTTCCCAAAGGGGTCCTGATGAAAACGGGACATCACATTTGTGGGTGCACCTACCTGGGCGCCAAGGGGAAAGCCTAAAACACAAGTAACCCCAAGTCTGTTTTCAGACCGGAATTTCAGATTCTCTGCCGACTGGCACACCATACAGATATGGGCCTCGGGTATCCAAACCACCAAGGAAAACAGGAAACCCCATGCATTTCTCGAAAGAGGATACCGGTGGGAATCTGCAGAGGTAAGATGTGGGCAAAATCGCCCCAGATTTTATTAGCCAGACACAGCCCCAAAGTCCAAAATGTGGGAAAAAAATGCATTTTCCGCACATTTCACTCGGCTCACCCATCGAAACACGCCCCGAAGAACACATGGCCTACTGTCCCGTGTTCCCACAGGTGTCCCAATGAAAATGGTACCTCACATGTGTGGGTGCACCTACCTAGGCGCCAAGGGGAAAGCCTAAAACACAAGTAACCCCAAGTCTGTTTTCAGACCGGAATTTCAGGCCCTCTGCCGACAGGCACAACATACAGATATGGGCCTCGGGTGTCCAAGCCACCAAGGAAAACAGGGAACCCCAGGCATTTCCGAAAAGAGGACACCCGTGGGGATCCACAGAGGTATAATTTGGGCAAATTGCCCCAGAATTTAGTACCCAGACACCCCCGCAAAGTCCGAAATGTAAAAAAAAAAATTCATTTTCCGCACATTTCGCTTGGCTCTCCCTTCGAAACACGCCGCCAACAACACATGGCCTACGGTCCTGTGTTTCCAGGGGTGTCACGATGAAAACTCTACCTCACTTGTGTGGGTGCACCTACCTGGGCACCAAGGGGAAAGCCTAAAACACAAGTAACCCCAAGTCTGTTTTCAGACTGGAATTTCAGGCTCTCTGCCGACTGGCACACCATACAGATATGGGCCTCGGGTATCCAAACCACCAAGGAAAACAGGAAACCCCATGCATTTCTCGAAAGAGGATACCGGTGGGAATCTGCAGAGGTAAGATGTGGGCAAAATCGCCCCAGATTTTATTACCCAGACACAGCCCCAAAGTCCAAAATGTGGGAAAAAAATGCATTTTCCGCACATTTCACTCGGCTCACCCATCGAAACACACCCCCAGCAACACATGGCCTACTGTCCCGCGTTCCCACATGTTTCCTGATGAAAACGGTACCTCACATGTGTGGGTGCACCTATCTGGGTGCCAAGGGGAAAGCCTAAAACACAAGTAACCCCAAGTCTGTTTTCAGACCGGAATTTCAGACTCTCTGCCGACTGGCACACCATACAGATATGGGCCTCGGGTGGCCAAGCCACCAAGTAAACAGGAAACCCCATGCATTTTCGAAAAGAGGACACCGGTGGAAATCTGCAGAGGTAAAATATAGACAAATCGCCCTAGAATTTAGTACCCAGACACCCCCCAAAGTCCAAAATGTGGGAAAAAATGCATTTTCCGCACATTTAGCTCGGCTCACCCATCGAAACACACCCCCAGCAAAACATGGCCAACCATCCCGCGTTCCCACAGGTTTCCCGATGAAAATGCTACCTCACATGTGTGGGCGCACCTACCTGGGCACCAAGGGGAAAGCCTAAAACACAAGTAACCCCAAGTCTGTTTTCAGACCGGAATTTCAGGCCCTCTGCCGACGGGCACAACATACAGATATGGGCCTCGGGTGTCCAAGCCACCAAGGAAAACAGGGAACCCCAGGCATTTCCGAAAAGAGGACACCCGTGGGAATCCACAGAGGTATAATTTGGGCAAATTGCCCCAGAATTTAGTACCCAGACACCCCCGCAAAGTCCGAAATGTAAAAAAAAAAATTCATTTTCCGCACATTTCGCTTGGCTCTCCCTTCGAAACACGCCGCCAACAACACATGGCCTACCGTCCTGTGTTTCCAGGGGTGTCACGATGAAAACTCTACCTCACTTGTGTCGGTGCACCTACCTGGGCACCAAGGGGAAAGCCTAAAACACAAGTAACCCCAAGTCTGTTTTCAGACTGGAATTTCAGGCTCTCTGCCGACTGGCACACCATACAGATATGGGCCTCGGGTGTCCAAGCCACCAAGGAAAACAGGGAACCCCATGCATTTCCGAAAAGAGGACACCCGTGGGAATCCACAGAGGTACGATTTGGGCAAATCGCCCAGAACGTATTACCCAGACACCCCCGAAAAGTCCAAAATGTGCGAAAAAAATGCATTTTCTGCACATTTCGCTCGGCTCACCCATCGAAACATGCCCCAACAACACATGGCCTACCGTCCCGCCCGCGTTCCCAAAGGGGTCCCGATAAAAACGGTGCCTCACATGTGTGGGTGCACCTACCTGGGCGCCAAGGGGAAAGCCTAACACACAAGTAACCCCAAGTCTGTTTTCAGACCGGAATTTCAGACTCTCTGCCGACTGGCACACCATACAGATATGGGCCTCGGGTGTCCAAGCCACCAAGGAAAATAGGGAACCCCATGCATTTCCGAAAAGAGGACACCCGTGGGAATCCACAGAGGTATAATTTGGGCAAATTGCCCCAGAATTTTGTACCCAGACACCCCCGCAAAGTCCGAAATGTAAAAAAAAAAGCATTTTCCGCACATTTCGCTCGGCTCACGCATCGAAACACATGCCCAGCAAAACATGGCCTACCGTCCCGCATTCCCACAGGTTTCCCGATGAAAACGCTACCTCACATGTGTGGGTGCACCTACCTGGGCACCAAGGGGAAAGCCTAAAACATAAGTAACCCTAAGTCTGTTTTCAGACCGGAAATTCAGGCTCTCTGCCGACGGGCACACCATACAGATATGGGCCTCGGGTGTCCAAGCCACCAAGGAAAATAGGGAACCCCATGCATTTCCGAAAAGAGGACACCCGTGGGAATCCACAGAGGTATAATTTGGGCAAATTGCCCCAGAATTTTGTACCCAGACACCCCCGCAAAGTCCGAAATGTAGAAAAAAAAGCATTTTCCGCACATTTCGCTCGGCTCACGCATCGAAACACGCCGCCAACAACACATGGCCTAGCGTCCTGTGTTTCCAGAGGTGTCACGATGAAAATGCTACCTCACTTGTGTGGGTGCACCTACCTGGACACCAAGGGGAAAGCCTAAAACACAAGTAAGCCCAAGTCTGTTTTCAGACTGGAATTTCAGACTCTCTGCCGACTGGCACACCATACAGATATGGGCCTCTGGTGTCCAGGCCACCAAGGAAAACAGGAAACCCCATGCATTTTCGAAAAGAGGACACCGGTGTGAATCTGCAGAGGTAAGATATGGGCAAATCGCCCTAGAATTTAGTACCCAGACACCCCACCAAATTCCAAAATGTGGGAAAAAAAATGCATTTTCCGCACATTTCATTCGGCTCACCCATCGAAACACACCCCCAGCAACACATGGCTTAACATCCCACATTCCCACTGGTTTCCCGATGAAAACGCTACCTCACATGTGTGGGTGCACCTACCTGGGAACCAAGGGGAAAGCCTAAAACACAAGTAACCCCAAGTCTGTTTTCAGACCGGAATTTCAGGCTCTCTGCCGACGGGCACACCATACAGATATGGGCCTTGGGGGTCCAAGCCACCAAGGAAAACAGGGAACCCCATGCATTTCCGAAAGGAGGACACCCGTGGGAATCCACAGAGGTATAATTTGGGCAAATCGCACCAGAATTTAGTACCCAGACACCCCTGCAAAGTCCGAAATGTAAAAAAAAATGCATTTTCCGCACATTTCGCTCGGGTCACCCATCGAAACACGCCACCAACAACACATGGCCTACCGTCCTGTGTTTCCAGAGGTGTCACGATGAAAACTGTACCTCACATGTATGGGTGCACCTACCTTGGCACCAAGGGGAAAGCCTAAAACACAAGTAACCCCAAGTCCATGAGCCCAACTGAACAAAGGAAACCTACAAAAAACCCTAACTAAAATGCAACTATATACAAAAAGTGTAGCAGTGTCCGTCGACTCCAAATCATAAGAACAAACAAAGGAAACCTAAAACTAAAGAACTATATACAAAGGCAGCGGGCAAGTCCAGCGGCTCACTCCGTGGTGTTCCGGGCCAGGGCATCATCGAACTCCTGTTCCATGTCCCGGAGGCGTTCCTGTTCCATGGCCCCGAGGGTCCGCAGGGAATACGCCGTGTCCTCCTCCAACCCCCTGCCAGGGCCCTCCGCATGGATTTCTCCGCCCTGACCATTGTGAGCCGCGCCTCTTCTGCCCGCCGCCGCTCCGCACCTATCTGCTGGCCCAACCGCTGCCACTCAGAAGACACACCCCGTCCTGGGTCAACCTGCCCTGCGGCCGATGCCTGCCCCTCCGATGTTGAAGGCCCCGAGCCTTCATGGCTCCCACCACGTTGCTGCTGCTGCTGTGCCTCTGCCCGTGCACTGCCTCCTGCTGCCTGCACATCCTCCGCCGGCTGGGGTGCAGTTGTTGATGTGGCCACCCCTGCTGGACGTCCGACTCCCGACTGTGGCAGGGATGCCTCCTCCACCAGCCTGGCCGCACCGTCAGAGGCAGCTCCACAGGGCACCCAGGTGACTGATGGGTGGGAAGATGGCACAGAGGACGACTGGCACGTAGGGGGTCCAGTTGAGGAGGGGGTCGGAGCAAGCCCCATCAGACGGAGGAATCCGGCCTGGGTGACCTGTCCCAGCAGGCTGACGTGGTCAACGAGCCATTCGAGATGACGTGCAGTCTCTCCATGAAAAGACTGCAGGTCACCTCGCATGGCCCGTTGACGCAACGCCACACCAGCCAGGACAGGCTCAACCCGGACCTGGATAGCCACGTCCGCAGGCAGAGGAAGGCCAGTTGACGTCAGCTCATCCCCTGCCTGAAAACGGGTCTGGACGTAGGCATCCCTGCTAGTGCAAGATGATGCAGGGACAGGATCGGGGACAGGATTGCACACAGGCACCTCCGCGGCGGCCTGTGCTGCCTCCTGTCCCTGGTCCTGCACTGCACCACTAGCACCAGTGGGATCCCCACCTCCAGACCCCGTCTCTGGTGCTTGCACGGCCTCCTCCTCCACCAAACTCCCCACCAACCTGGATGACTCCGTGCCATCTTCCCCTGTTGGGCCCTGTGGGGTCCCAGCTGCCCCTTCTGCTGCCGAGGAGTCCAACTCCAACCTCCGCCTCTTGGACCTCCCCCCGGCAGCTGCGGCCTGGGACGTGGCACCGGACTCCTCACTCCCCGACGAGATGACAACACGGGAGGGGAGCCGGGCCTTGCGTCTCCGACTGGCGGTGGGATCCCCGCCGCTGTGCTCCACAGCACCTTCTCCGCCCTCTTCATCAGTTGACGCTGCAGACAGGGAGAAACAAAACACAGGCATCAGGGCACTGTACAATGGACACATACACACATGACAGTTGCACATGAGTGGCATTGGCAAACCTCAGACATGTCATCACAATTCCCAACACACATGTCATTACAACTCGCACACATGAGCCATTCCACAGCCATATCGCAACTGCCACCACCATCCCTACACATACAACAGCATGAGCAGCCAAAGGTGAGCCAGACATCACATGCAACACAGGAAGTTCACCTCACCACACATGTACACACACCACCACACTTGCATGCATGTGTACACCTCTGCCAAGTGTCGCACTGTTCAGACGGGCATCCATGTCACATCTGCCAATCAGGCTTCCACATACCGCTGTCACATGCATCCATGTTGCATCACTGTTGCACCCTTGTCAAATACACACACATGCACATGTACACAGTGCTGATACATGCAGCCGAAAACAACATACATGCGTGACATCACAGACATGTCTACTTACATACACATTCATCCAAACATGTGTGCCCACACAACTGCATTTGGCATGCAAGCCTACACACACAAGCACCATCCATGTCTCACACATTACAGCCCTCGCATGTGTCAGCCCCACGGCCCTGTACACCCCCACCCATACTCGACCCCATACAAATAGATGTGCAACCTGCACACTACCGAATAATCACCACACGCACTGCTCACAATCAGGATGCATGCACACTCACCGCTCGACTCCAGACGGGTCTGCTTCTCTAGGACCTGGACGTGGAGCACTGGGGATATGCGTTCCAGGACCCTCATCTGTTCTTCCGACAAGTGGCCCCGGCGCCCCTTGGCATCCGCTGCCTTCAAGAGGCGCCGGGCCTTGTTCAGGGTCCTGGACCTGAAGTCCTCCCAGCACTTCCTGACATGTTGTAAGTCGCGGACTGCCACCCCCTCCGCGTTGATGGCAGTCACGATGTCAGTCCAGATCCGAGTCCGTCCTTCCTTGTCGGCGCGGGAACTTCCGAAGAGGGCATCATACTGCCCCAGGACTTGCTCCACCAGGACACCAACTTCGGTGGCACTGAAGCTGGTGCCCCTCTGCCTCTCTGGCCGGGGGTTGTCAGTGGTCCCAGATGGCGTTTGCCCCGACATGACAACCCCAGAGGCAGGAGTGGGTGGGCAACTGGGTCCTGGGGCTGGGCTGTGGAGCGATGGAATCCCAGTCGGGAGTCTTCGGTTCCAGCAGGGGTGGTCACAGCAACAGCACCCCTGGCTGATGTGCAGGCAGCAAATGGCAGTGCACGTGGGCAGCAGGCAGTCAGGCAGCAGCAGATGGCAGGTGGGAGCGTGCTCGGGGCTCTGGGGGGCAGTAGTTCGGCCTTCTGGGCAGGAGCGTGGTCTTCCGTGTGCTTACGCGTGGCCAGCTTGATACGGAGTGATTTGGCACGTGAAAAATCTGCACGTCAGCGTGTAATTCGAGGAAAGGACCTTAGCGCGTAAGCGCGTCTGCACGCATAGGCATTTTCATTGGACAGAAGGCCCCTCAAGCGCAAGCGCCCCTGTGAAGGGATGCGTACAGACGTATCAGACGGAGGAATCCGGCCTGGGTGACCTGTCCCAGCAGGTCCTAACGCCACCCAGCAATCCTAGGTTGCTTTAGGCGGGTGAGAGAAAATAAGCAAAAAGTGCAAAAACTTTGGGTTTTTTCAAAAAATGCCAATAAAATGATGTACAAAGAAGCCTGTGTTTCTTTCCTTGTAAGAGATAGGAACAAATGGTTTGCTGTGCTGAATTCCCCAAATTCCTGGATTTCAAGAACAGGTTGAGTGGAAACGAAAAAAAAATATTTTGATGTGGTTATCAACTGTTTTGTGAGAGGTAGGCGATTTTGGCCATTTTTGCCAATTGGACATGCATGGACGGAATGGAAGAAAAGGGTAGGAAAGCCGAATTGGAGGACAGAAAGGCATATATTTCTGAAAAGTAGACAAAATTCCAAGTTTCGGAAGGGGTGATTTGTGTAGGTCAGGCAAACACTAGGTAGGGGAAAATGCCATAGATTGGGGGAAAAGCGGGACAATGATCGAAAAAAAAAGGTATGTGTTAGACATGGTTGGCTTGGTACGGCAATGGCTTCTATGAATTTTGAGAAAAGCAATGCTCTGCTACATTCCCCCGACTCTTGCAGTTAGGAAAGCACACATTTGTTGTAGTGTTTTACAAAAAAAGCAATACCACAAGCCAAACACTGAGCCATGGTACACAGGAGTTTTACGCTCACGGCCTGAACAGATGCACTTTGCATGTGTAAATTGGGAAAACCAATGTGATGAGGAACGGCAAGCACACATTTTTTGAAAGAGCACAGGCAGACCTTTTCAAAGGTAGGTGACTTGTGCAGGTTACAAAAGTGTATGGTGCCTAAAGCAGTGACTAAATGTAGGTCACATTTGGGAAATGGAAGGGTTGTGTGACAAAGGGCACCGGCAAATGTGTCAAAACGTTATGAAAACCACACAAACACAACAAATGTTATACCTTCCCACATTCCCATAGGTGTGCCGATAAAAACTGTACCTCACATGTGTGGCTGCACCTACCTGGGTGCCAAGGGGAAAGCCTAAAATTAACCACAAGTCTGTTTTCACACCTGAATTTCACACTTTATCCAGACAAGCGCAACATACAGATATGGGCCTCGGTTCTGCAAGCCACCAAGGAAAACAGGGAACACCATGCATTTCCGAAAAGAGCACATCTGTGGGAATCCGTAGACGTATGATTTTGGCAAATCTCCTCAGAATTTAGTACCCAGACACCCCGGCAAAGTGTGAAATTTGGGAAAAAAAATGCATTTTCTGCACATTTCGCTCTGCTCACTCATCAAAACACGCCCCCAACAACACATGGCCTACCGTCCCGCGTTCCCACAGGTGTCCCGATGAAAACAGTACCTCACATGTGTGGGTGCACCTACCTGGGCGCCAAGGGGAAAGCCTAAAACACAAGTAACCCCAAGTCTGTTTTCAGACCGGAATTTCAGACTCTCTGCCGACTGGCACACCATACAGATATGGGCCTTGGGTGTCCAAGCCACCAAGGAAAACAGGGAACCCCATGCATTTCCGAAAAGAGGACACCCGTGGGAATCTGCAGAGGTACGATTTGGGCAAATCGCCCCAGAATTTAGTACCCGGACACCCCCACAAAGTCCGAAATGTCAGGGAAAAAACCGCATTTTCCGCACATTTCGCTCGGCTTACCCATCGAAACACACCCCCAGCAACACATGGCCTACTGTCCCGTGTTCCCATAGGTGTCCCGATGAAAATGGTACCTCACATGTGTGGGTGCACCTACCTGGGCGCCAAGGGGAAAGCCTAAAACACAAGTAACCCCAAGTCTGTTTTCAGACCGGAATTTCAGACTCTATGCCAACGGGCACACCATACAGATATGGGCCTCGGGTGTCCAAGCCACCAAGGAAAATAGGGAACCCCATGCATTTCCGAAAAGAGGACACCCGTGGGAATCCACAGAGGTATAATTTGGGCAAATTGCCCCAGAATTTAGCACCCAGACACCCCCGCAAAGTCCGAAATGTGGGAAAAAAATGCATTTTCCGCACATTTTGCTCGGCTCACCCATCGAAACACGCCCCCAAGAACACATGGCCTACCATCCCACGTTCCCACAGGTTTCCCGATGAAAACAGTACCTTAAATGTGTGGGTGCACCTACCTGACCGCCAAGGGTAAAGCCTAAAACACAAGTAACCCCAAGTCTATTTTCAGACCGGCATTTCAGACTGTCTGCCGACCAGCACAACATACAGATACGGGCCTCGGGTGTCCAAGCCACCAAGGAAAACAGGGAACCACATGCATTTCTGAAAAGAGGACACCAGTGGGAATCCGCAGAGGTACGATTTGGGCAAATCACCCCAGAATGTATTACACAGACACCCCCGCAAAGTCCAAAATGTGGGAAAAAAACACATTTTCTGCACATTTCGCTTGGCTCACCCATCGAAAGACGCCCTCAACGACACATAGCCTACTGTCCGGCGTTTCCACAGGTGTACCAATGAAAAATGGTACCTCACATGTGTGGGTGCACCTACCTGGGCGCCAAGGGGAAAGCCTAAAACACAAGTAACCCCAAGACTGTTTTCAGACCGGAATTTCAGACTCTCTGCCGACCGGCACACCATACAGATATGGGCCTCGGGTGTCCAAGCCACCAAGGAAAACAGGGAACCCCATGCATTTATGAAAAGAGGACACCAGTGGGAATCCACAGAGGTACGATTTGGGCAAATCGCCCCAGAATTTATTACCCAGACACCACCGAAAAGTCCAAAATGTGGGGAAAAAAAAGCATTTTCTGCACATTTCGCTCGGCTCACCCATCGAAACATGCCCCCACCAACACATGGCCTACTGTCCCGCGTTCCCAAAGGGGTCCTGATGAAAACGGGACATCACATTTGTGGGTGCACCTACCTGGGCGCCAAGGGGAAAGCCTAAAACACAAGTAACCCCAAGTCTGTTTTCAGACCGGAATTTCAGATTCTCTGCCGACTGGCACACCATACAGATATGGGCCTCGGGTGTCCAAACCACCAAGGAAAACAGGAAACCCCATGCATTTCTCGAAAGAGGATACCGGTGGGAATCTGCAGAGGTAAGATGTGGGCAAAATCGCCCCAGATTTTATTACCCAGACACAGCCCCAAAGTCCAAAATGTGGGAAAAAAATGCATTTTCCGCACATTTCACTCGGCTCACCCATCGAAACACACCCCCAGCAACACATGGCCTACTGTCCCGCGTTCCCAAACGTTTCCTGATGAAAACGGTACCTCACATGTGTGGGTGCACCTATCTGGGTGCCAAGGGGAAAGCCTAAAACACAAGTAACCCCAAGTCTGTTTTCAGACCGGAATTTCAGACTCTCTGCCGACTGGCACACCATACAGATATGGGCTTTGGGTGGCCAAGCCACCAAGTAAACAGGAAACCCCATGCATTTTCGAAAAGAGGACACCGGTGGAAATCTGCAGAGGTAAAATATAGACAAATCGCCCTAGAATTTAGTACCCAGACACCCCCCCAAAGTCCAAAATGTGGGAAAAAATGCATTTTCCGCACATTTAGCTCGGCTCACCCATCGAAACACACCCCCAGCAAAACATGGCCAACCGTCCCGCGTTCCCACAGGTTTCCCGATGAAAATGCTACCTCACATGTGTGGGCGCACCTACCTGGGCACCAAGGGGAAAGCCTAAAACACAAGTAACCCCAAGTCTGTTTTCAGACCGGAATTTTAGGCCCTCTGCCGACAGGCACAACATACAGATATGGGCCTCGGGTGTCCAAGCCACCAAGGAAAACAGGGAGCCCCAGGCATTTCCGAAAAGAGGACACCCGTGGGAATCCACAGAGGTATAATTTGGGCAAATTGCCCCAGAATTTAGTACCCAGACACCCCCGCAAAGTCCGAAATGTAAAAAAAAAAATTCATTTTCTGCACATTTCGCTTGGCTCTCCCTTCGAAACACGCCGCCAACAACACATGGCCTACCGTCCTGTGTTTCCAGGGGTGTCACGATGAAAACTCTACCTCACTTGTGTGGGTGCACCTACCTGGGCACCAAGGGGAAAGCCTAAAACACAAGTAACCCCAAGTCTGTTTTCAGACTGGAATTTCAGGCTCTCTGCCGACTGGCACACCATACAGATATGGGCCTCGGGTGTCCAAGCCACCAAGGAAAACAGGGAACCCCATGCATTTCCGAAAAGAGGACACCCGTGGGAATCCACAGAGGTACGATTTGGGCAAATCGCCCAGAACGTATTACCCAGACACCCCCGAAAAGTCCAAAATGTGGGAAAAAAATGCATTTTCTGCACATTTCGCTCGGCTCACCCATCGAAACATGCCCCAACAACACATGGCCTACCGTCCCGCGTTCCCAAAGGGGTCCCGATGAAAACGGTGCCTCACATGTGTGGGTGCACCTACCTGGGCGCCAAGGGGAAAGCCTAACACACAAGTAACCCCAAGTCTGTTTTCAGACCGGAATTTCAGACTCTCTGCCGACTGGCACACCATACAGATATGGGCCTCGGGTGTCCAAGCCACCAAGGAAAATAGGGAACCCCATGCATTTCCGAAAAGAGGACACCCGTGGGAATCCACAGAGGTATAATTTGGGCAAATTGCCCCAGAATTTTGTACCCAGACACCCCCGCAAATTCCGAAATGTAAAAAAAAAAGCATTTTCCGCACATTTCGCTCGGCTCACGCATCGAAACACGCCGCCAACAACACATGGCCTAGCGTCCTGTGTTTCCAGAGGTGTCACGATGAAAATGCTACCTCACTTGTGTGGGTGCACCTACCTGGACACCAAGGGGAAAGCCTAAAACACAAGTAAGCCCAAGTCTGTTTTCAGACTGGAATTTCAGACTCTCTGCCGACTGGCACACCATGCAGATATGGGCCTCTGGTGTCCAAGCCACCAAGGAAAACAGGAAACCCCATGCATTTTCGAAAAGAGGACACCAGTGTGAATCTGCAGAGGTAAGATATGGGCAAATCGCCCTGGAATTTAGTACCCAGACACCCCACCAAATTCCAAAATGTGGGAAAAAAATGCATTTTCTGCACATTTCATTCGGCTCACCCATCGAAACACACCCCCAGCAACACATGGCCTAACATCCCACATTCCCACTGGTTTCCCGATGAAAACGCTACCTCACATGTGTGGGTGCACCTACCTGGGCACCAAGGGGAAAGCCTAAAACACAAGTAACCTCAAGTCTGTTTTCAGACCGGAATTTCAGGCTCTCTGCTGACGGGCACACCATACAGATATGGGCCTTGGGGGTCCAAGCCACCAAGGAAAACAGGGAACCCCATGCATTTCCGAAAGGAGGACACCCGTGGGAATCCACAGAGGTATAATTTGGGCAAATCGCACCAGAATTTAGTACCCAGACACCCCTGCAAAGTCCGAAATGTAAAAAAAAAATGCTTTTTCCGCACATTTCGCTCAGGTCACCCATCGAAACACACCACCAATAACACATGGCCTACCGTCCTGTGTTTCCAGAGGTGTCACAATGAAAACGGTACCTCACATGTATGGGTGCACCTACCTGGGCACCAAGGGGAAAGCCTAAAACACAAGTAACCCCAAGTCTGTTTTCAGACCGGAATTTCAGGCTCTCTGCCGACCGGCACACCATACAGATATGGGCCTCGTGTGTCCAAGCCATCAAGGAAAACAGGGAACCCCATGGATTTCCGAAAAGAGGACACCCGTGGGAATCTGCAGAGGTTCGATTTGGGCAAATCGCGATAGAAATTAGTACCCAGACACCCCCGCAAATTAAGAAATGTGGGGAAAAAACGCATTTTCCGCACATTTCGCTCGGCTCACCCATCGAAACACACCCCCAAGAACACATGGCCTACCGTCCCACGTTCCCACAGGTGTCCCGATGAAAATGGTACCTTACATGTGTGGTTGCACCTACCTGGGCGCCAAGGGTAAAGCCTAAAACACAAGTAACGCCAAGTCTGTGTTCAGACCGGAATTTCATACTGTCTGCCGACCCGCACACCATACAGATATGGGCCTCAGGTCCAAGCCACCAAGGAAAACAGGGAACCCCATGCATTTCCGAAAAGAGGACACCAGTGGGAATCCACAGAGGTACGATTTGGGCAAATCGCCCCAGAATTTATTACACAGACACCCCCGCAAAGTCCAAAATTTGGGAAAAAAACACATTTTCCGCACATTTCGCTTGGCTCACCCATCGAAACACGCCCCCAACAACACATGGCCTACCGTCCCGCGTGTACTGATGAAAAACGGTACCTCACATGTGTGGGTGCACCTACCTGGGCGCCAAGGGGAAAGCCTAAAACACAAGTAACCCCAAGTTTGTTTTCAGACCGGAATTTCATTCTCTCTGCCGACTGGCACACCATACAGATATGGGCCTCGGGTGTCCAAGCCACCAAGGAAAACAGGGAACCCCACGCATTTCCGAAAAGACGACACCCTTGGGAATCCGCAGAGGTATGATTTGTGCAAATCGCCCCAGAATGTATTACCCACACACGCACGCAAAGTCCGAATTGTGGGAAAAAAACCCATTTTCTGCACATTTCGCTTGGCTCACCCATCAAAAAACACGCCTCCAACAAAACATGGCCTACCATCCCGCGTTTCCACAGGTGTCCCGATGAAAACGGTACCTCACATGTGTGGGTGCACCTACCTGGGCGCCAAGGGGAAAGCCTAAAACACAAGTAAGCCCAAGTCTGTTTTCAGACTGGAATTTCAGATTCTCTGCCGACTGGCACACCATACAGATATGGGCCTCTGGTGTCCAAGCCACCAAGGAAAACAGGAAACCCCATGCATTTTCGAAAAGAGGACACCAGTGTGAATCTGCAGAGGTAAGATATGGGCAAATCGCCCTAGAATTTAGTACCCAGACACCCCACCAAATTCCAAAATGTGGGAAAAAAATGCATTTTCCGCACATTTCGTTCGGCTCACCCATCGAAACACACCCCCAGCAACACATGGCCTAACGTCCCACATTCCCACTGGTTTCCCGATGAAAACGCTACCTCACATGTGTGGGTGCTCCTACCTGGGCACCAAGGGGAAAGCCTAAAACACAAGTAACCCCAAGTCTGTTTTCAGACCGGAATTTCAGGCTCTCTGCCGACGGGCACACCATACAGATATGGGCGTTGGGGGTCCAAGCCACCAAGGAAAACAGGGAACCCCATGCATTTCCGAAAGGAGGACACCCGTGGGAATCCACAGAGGTATAATTTGGGCAAATCGCACCAGAATTTAGTACCCAGACACCCCTGCAAAGTCCGAAATGTAAAAAAAAAATGCATTTTCCGCACATTTCTCTCGGGTCACCCATCGAAACACGCCACCAACAACACATGGCCTACCGTCCTGTGTTTCCAGAGGTGTCACGATGAAAACGGTACCTCACATGGTTGGGTGCAGCTACCTGGGCACCAAGGGGAAAGCCTAAAACACAAGTAACCCCAAGTCTGTTTTCAGACCGGAATTTCAGGCTCTCTGCCGACCGGCACACCATACAGATATGGGCCTCGGGTGTCCAAGCCACCAAGGAAAACAGGGAACCCCATGGATTTCCGAAAAGAGGACACACGTGGGAATCCGCAGAGGTACGATTTGGGCAAATCGCCATAGAAATTAGTACCCAGACACCCCCGCAAATTCAGAAATGTGGGGAAAAAACGCATTTTCCGCACATTTCGCTCGGCTCACCCATCGAAACACGCCCCCAAGAACACATGGCCTACCGTCCCACGTTCCCACAGGTTTCCCGATGAAAATGGTACCTTACATGTGTGGTTGCACCTACCTGGGCGCCAAGGGTAAAGCCTAAAACACAAGTAACGCCAAGTCTGTGTTCAGACCGGAATTTCATACTGTCTGCCGACCCGCACACCATACAGATATGGGCCTCAGGTCCAAGCCACCAAGGAAAACAGGGAACCCCATGCATTTCCGAAAAGAGGACACCAGTGGGAATCCACAGAGGTACGATTTGGGCAAATCGCCCCAGAATTTATTACACAGACACCCCCGCAAAGTCCAAAATTTGGGGAAAAAACACATTTTCCGCACATTTCGCGCTTGGCTCACCCATCGAAACACGCCCCCAACAACACATGGCCTACCGTCCCGCGTGTACTGATGAAAAACGGTACCTCACATGTGTGGGTGCACCTACCTGGGCGCCAAGGGGAAAGCCTAAAACACAAGTAACCCCAAGTCAGTTTTCAGACCGGAATGTCAGACTCTCTGGAACCGGCGCATCATACAGATATGGGCCTCGGGTGTCCAAGCCACCAAGGAAAACAGGGAACCCCATGCAATTCCAAAAAGAGGACACCCGTGGGAATCCGCAGAGGTACGATTTGGCCAAATCACCCCAGAATGTATTACCCAGACACCCCCGCAAAGTCTGAAATGTGGGAAAAAAACGCATTTTCCGCACATTTTTCTCGGCTCACCCATCAAAACATGCCCCCAACAACACATGGCCTGCCGTCCCCCGTTCCCACAGGTGTCCGGATGAAAATAGTACCTCACATGTGTGGGTGCACCTACCTGGGCCCAAGGGGAAAGGCTAAAACACAAGCAACCCCAAGTCTGTTTTCAGACCGGAATTTCAGACTCTCTGCCGACCAGCACACCATACAGATATGGGCCTCGGGTGTCCAAGCCACCAAGGAAAACAGGGAACTCCATGCCTTTCCGAAAAGAGGACACCCATGGGAATCCGCAGAGGTACAATTTGGGCAAATCACCCCAGAATTTAACACCCAGACACCCCCGCAAATTCCAAAATGTCGGAAAAAAATGCAGTTTCCGCACATTTTGCTCAGCTCACTCATCGAAACATGCCCCCAACAACACATGGCCTACCTTCCCCCATTCCCACAGGTGTCCCAATGAAAACGGTACCTCACATGTGTGGGTGCACCTACCTGGGCCCAAGGGGAAAGCCTAAAACACAAGTAATCCCAAGTCTGTTTTCAAACCGGAATTTCAGACTCTCTGCCGACTGGCACACCATACAGATATGGGCCTCGGGTGTCTAAGCCAACAAGGAAAACAGGAAACCCCATGCATTTTCGAAAAGAGGACACCGGTGGAAATCTGCAGAGGTAAGATATGGGCAAATCTCCCTAGAATTTAGTACCCAGACACCCCCGAAAAGTCCAAAATGTGGGAAAAAAATGCATTTTCTGCACATTTCGCTCGGCTCACCCATCGAAACATGCCCCAACAACACATGGCCTACTGTCCCGCGTTCCCAAAGGGGTCCCGATGAAAACGGTACCTCACATGTGTGGGTGCACTTACCTGGGCGCCAAGGGGAAAGCCTAAAACACAAGGAACCCCAAGTCTGTTTTCAGACCGGAATTTCAGACTCTCTGCCGACTGGCACACCATACAGATATGGGCCTCTGGTGTCCAAGCCACCAAGGAAAACCGGAAACACCATGCATTTCCGAAAAGAGGACACCCGTGGGAATCCACAGAGGTATAATTTGGGCAAATCGCAACAGAATTTAATACCCAGACACCCCTGCAAAGTCCGAAATGTAAAAAAAAATGCATTTTCCGCACATTTCGCTCGGGTCACCCATCGAAACACGCCACCAACAACACATGGCCTACCATTCTGTTGTTTCCAGAGGTGTCACGATGAAAACGGTACCTCACATGTGTGGGTGCACCTACCTGGGCGCCAAGGGGAAAGCCTAAAACACAAGTACCCCAAGTCTGTTTTCAGACCGGAATTTCAGACTCTCTGCCGACCGGCACACCATACAGATATGGGCCTCGGGTGTCCAAGCCACCAAGGAAAACAGGGAACCCCATGGATTTCCGAAAAGAGGACACCCGTGGGAATCCACAGAGGTATGATTTGGGCAAATCGCAACAGAATTTAGTACCCAGACACCCCTGCAAAGTCTGAAATGTAAAAAAAAATGCATTTTCCGCACATTTCGCTCTGGTCACCCATTGAAACACGCCCCCAAGAACACATGGCCTACCGTCCCACGTTCCCACAGGTGTCCCGATGAAAATGGTAGCTTACATGTGTCGTTGCACCTACCTGGGCGCCAAGGGTAAAGCCTAAAACACAAGTAACGCCAAGTCTGTGTTCAGACCGGAATTTCATACTGTCTGCCGACCCGCACACCATACAGATATGGGCCTCGGGTCCAAGCCACCAAGGAAAACAGGGAACCCCATGCATTTCCGAAAAGAGGACACCAGTGGGAATCCGCATAGGTACGATTTGGGAAAATCGTCCCAGAATTTATTACACAGACACCCCCGCAAAGTCCAAAATTTGGGAAAAAAACACATTTTCCGCACATTTCGCTTGGTTCACCCATCGAAACACGCCCCCAACAACACATGGCCTACCGTCCCGCATGTACTGATGAAAAACGGTACCTCACATGTGTGGGTGCACCTACCTGGGCGCCAAGGGGAAAGCCTAAAATACAAGTAACCCCAAGTTTGTTTTCAGACCGGAATTTCATTCTCTCTGCCGACTGGCACACCATACAGATATGGGCCTCGGGTGTCCAAGCCACCAAGGAAAACAGGGAACCCCATGCATTTCCGAAAAGAGGACACCCTTGGGAATCCGCAGAGGTATGATTTGGGCAAATCGCCCCAGAATGTATTACCCACACACCCCCGCAAAGTCCGAATTGTGGGAAAAATACACATTTTCTGCACATTTCGCTTGGCTCACCCATCAAAAAACACGCCTCCAACAAAACATGGCCTACCGTCCTGTGTTTCCAGAGGTGTCACGATGAAAACAGTACCTCACATGTGTGGGTGCACCTACCTGGGCGCCAAGGGGAAAACCTAAAACACAAGTACCCCAAGTCTGTTTTCAGACCGGTATTTCAGACTCTCTGCCGACTGGCACACCATACAGATATGGGCCTCGGGTGTCCAAGCCACCACGGAAAACAGGGAATCCCATGCATTTCCGAAAAGAGGACACCCGTGGGAATCCGCAGAGGTACGATTTGGGCAAATCGCCCCAGAATTTAGTACCCAGACACCCCCGCAAAGTCAGAAATGTGGGGAAAGAAAACGCATTTTCTGCACATTTCGCTCGGCTCACCCATCGAAACACGCCCCCAAGAACAGAAGAAGGCAGAGGGAGTGGTATGTTTGTGGAATCTGCTACCTGTTACATGTTTCCATGCATCCCTTTGTTATGTTACTGGGGTTGGGTAGAAGTGCTGCTAGCTATGTTACGTTTGTGGATTGTATTTTCTGGCCCTATGTTCGCATGCATGGCTCCATTATGTTGTGCTGGGTGTGGGCACGCAGTAGACTCTTGTGTGCATGTCTGGCCACATGTTGGCATGCATAGCTCCATTATGCTGTGCTGGGTGTGGGCAAGCAGTAGACTCTTGTGTGCATGGTTGAAGGCATGATGGGTGCCGCTCTGAATGATTTTGGATGCTGAAATCGCTGAATTTTTCTGAGAACTTTGTACTGAAGGTGCTTTGGAAGCACACACGATGTGTACTCAGGGTTTTCAACTGTAAATATGGACTGCTGTGCATAAATGATAGTGTTGGATGCAGGGTTATTGGCTGTGATTGCTGCATGCATGCATTAATATTTACAGTACTCAATGAGGGAGTGTTGAAGAAGAACGGTAGAAAGGGGAAAAGGACTGGCCCTGCTTTACTAGGGTGTAGCCATTGCTAAAGCTGAAAAAGCACACCTGCAACATCCTGTCATTCTGAGCATGGTGGGCATGTGAATGGAACTGTGGGGATTATGGAATCCAGTGTCACAGGGTGTGGTTTACAGGAAGGGGCGGTACTGCCTTTTCCCACTACTCTCTGTGTAATAAGGTTGGTAGAGATGGAGAGATGCACAGTGCTCATCGTGAGTGATACCTTTGTACAAGATCTGCACAGGTATGCCAAGCAAATAGGTGTAGCTGCTCATTTTATGTTGGAATGAATGGACGCTTTGTGGGCCTGTCTCTATTCATGCAGTTTCGGCGGGATGGTTCACCTTTGGAGATATGTGGAGTCTAACGTTACTTTTCAAGTTGTTGTGGTGCATTATGGAGGTCCACATTTGGGTTACATGTTGTGTGGACTTTTGCTCCGTCACCTTAAGAAGTTGATGAATGCAGTAATGCAGGTTTTTCCCAGTGTGAAGGTCATTTTCTCAACCATTCCACCAAGTGGAGTTTGGGACCATGGCAGCGTAATTTGTCCCCAGCCAGAGCTCGAAAGGGGTCTTATAAACAGAAGCATGTCTGCATTTATGTGCACTAATGGGGTGTTCTCCACCCACTATGAGAGCATGAAGTTGCAAAATATACACTGCTTCCATGCAAATGGCATTTCTTCGAACACAATTGGCAATACTATTTTCTTTTACACTATTGACCATAAATCAGTAGAAATGGAAGGAGGAGAAGTAAACAGAAACATTTTTTTTCCAGTTGGACCACTAAAGACCCAATCCCCCACACTGTTTCACACTCCCCCCCCTCCTTCCTAACATGAAAACTCTGCAGATTCTGCGGTAGTTTTAGGATTACA
Source organism: Ambystoma mexicanum (assembly GCF_040938575.1). NCBI lineage: Eukaryota > Metazoa > Chordata > Amphibia > Caudata > Ambystomatidae > Ambystoma > Ambystoma mexicanum. The sequence continues at coordinate 447,152,382 of NC_090925.1, read as the reverse complement.
CGTACCACATTGTGCTATTTTCAGGATGGGAGCCATTGTACAAAGAAGTGCAGAAACCTATGGTGGAAGTGTGCAAGGTAAAGGGCAGGCATCCTGTTTCCATGCATCCACTGTATGTACTTGCTGTACGTTGCTAAGAAACATTGAAAGCTGCTTTTCTGTGATATGTTTACATATTTATAGGAGATGGGTACGTGCGGAACAAAATTTGTAGCATTGTCGGAAGGCAAGAAGACAGTTACTCTTTGGATATTAAAATCTCTAATATGGGTAAATGAAAATGTTGAAAGCATATTCCATTATTCTATTGCAGTGGCACTAGATGGTAGGTGATGGGAGAAAGAACAGTATGTATTGTAAGTACGTTGTGGACGTTCAGTGGCAGACAGCCTGCTCAGAGGCACTTACAACAGAGTTTTAAAAATAGTGTACAGAAGATATTTCTACCTATACTTTGCACTGATGGGTGGCCATGTGGATAAATGTGGATTCAGAAATCTTGGATATTTCTGGACAGGAAATAGTGGAAGGTGAAGAAGGACTGATCCTGCTTCACTGGGGCACGGCCCTTGCGGTACTTGGGGAAGTGCACATGCCACAGTCTGCACTTCTCAAAATGCGGGCAAATGGAAATGGGACTGTGGGGATTATCCAATCAGGTACGGAGGGTGTGGTTCACAGGAAGGAGCGGTAATACTATTTTACATTGTTCTGCGTAGTTGGGTGGGCTGACATGGAGAAACGCATTGTATTGATTTTTGGTGATGCCTTTGTGGTAGATCTCCACTAGTATGCCCAGGAGAGCCACGTTGATGGCAACTTTGGTTTGGAAGGAGTGGACGCATTGTGGTGCGCTGTCGATGGCCGCAGTTTTGGCATTATTCTTGACCTTTGCAGAGAAGTGGGCAGTTTTGAGTGCACTTGACGTTGTTGTTGTGCACTACTGCAGCATGCAGTTGGGTTATATGACTTGTTCACATGCATTCCATGAACTGAAGAGGTTGATGAAGGCAGTGAAGAGGCTTTTTCCCACTGCCCAGGTGGTTTTCTCTGCCATAATACCAAGAAGCGTATCAGACTATCCTAATGTATGCTGTGCCCAGCCAGAAACTGGAAGGGGTCTCAGCAATTGAAGCAAGTATGATGTTATTGTTCACACGTGGGATGTTCTTCTGCAACCATGACAGCATTCATTCTCGAAATGTGGTGTGATTCCATGCAACTGGAATTTCTTTGTCCAGCATTGGTGATGCTCTTTTGTTTTCCCATTTACAGGAGGCATTGAAAAGTTTATTGTAAGAATGTGAGGAGAAGAAAACAGAAAACAGTATAAAAACGAAAATAATGCTATTTATCTAGAAGTATCTACAACAATAAAAAAGGCTCTTTTCAGAGCAACACTAATGACAAAATCCCCTATCCTGGTTGCAATCATTCCCCCACACCCGCACACAACACGAAAGCCACATCGGGGGCTTTTGAGGATGGCAGGCATGGAAATGGGACTTTGCAGGCTAAGGGATTGTGCAATAACATTCCTGGGTGTGGTGTCTACACAGAGGAACGTTGTTCAGAACTGAAAGTGTTACATAGAGAGCTCTTCACTTGATTGGTGGATGCGTGTGTGACTATATATCAGTACCGAATGAGGGGTTGCTGGAAGGAAGATAGTGGAAAGGGAAGGGCTGTTACAGCTTTACTAGGGTGTGGCCCTCGTGGTACTTCGAAACACGCACATGTCACATACTTCTGTTGTGAGAATGTTGCCCATGGGAATGGGATAGTGGTGATTATCGGCACTGATGGGGTGCTTCAGAGGATGGGCCGTTAATACTTATCTCCATTACTGTGCGTAGTGAGCTGGGCTGATGTGGTTGCCATTACTTGCAAAGGTAATGCAGAATAGCAGAAATTGTTCTAAACTCAGTTACAGCTCACAGCTATGTAGGTCTGGTGTGTGAACTTTTGTAGGGCTGCTGCTGCGACCTTGCAACTGGCAAAGAGGCCTACATCATTGAACCAAATACATTCATGTGCAATGGCACATTGTGGGGAGTTTGAAAGCATGCATTTTCCAAATAACACTTTGCAGTTCACAGAACATTGCACTTTTCCACTGGTCCAGGGTCCGGATCGTGCCCGTGCAGCGTGGGTGTGGTCCCATGGTGATGTTGAGCATATTTTCCATTGGGACGGCTGTCCGCAGGATGCGTTTTGGGCACAATATTTTGTGTGCATGTGCATAGGTGTCCTATGCACACCGTTGGGATCTCTGCATTAATTAACAGTGTGACACACGTGTGCCAACCATTTTGGGACACGCTGGGTGTTTGTAGGGTATAGTAGGTGGGATGTTTATGTCTCCAGCTACCTGTAGGACGTGGGTGGGTGTCTCAACCTACTTAAAGTTCATCACACATTTTTTTGCATATGCTGGACAGGCGAGGTGTTACCAGGAGATAGAGGAAGAGATGCGCTTGCGCGTACTTGTGCAATGGACAATCGTCCGCTCCCACAAATGGTGATAAGTGGTTTACAATGTGCAGACATGCGGTTCCTACTGGCATGGTACAGTTGCCTCCACTGTGATTGCGGATAGGCCGGACAGGTGAGTGTCAGTAGGACATCTCCCTTTTCCTTAATAGCGGTAATTCCCACCAGTCCTTTGTGCCACTGAGTTATAATGGCATTTTAAAACGAAAGGAAAAGGCGCATGTACACTCAGCAACAAATTGCATATCAGCGTTTACTTCCACACATGCAAACAGTAAGGAAATGGAGGGGGTAGCAGAAGTGGATACTTATTGTGGGGAATTATGGATTTGTACAAGTTGGTTGTGAGGGGAGGAAGGGATTGAGGTAGCTGCGTAACGTCTTTAATCACACAGATTCTGATGGGCGGGCTGGGACTGGGAAATGGGAAAGGGGTATGTGTGGAGGTTAGGCAGTGTTATTTTGTTTTGACCATATTATGTCCTTGTACGCCATCTTTTAAGGTCGCAACATTGTTCACCAATTGCTCCATTTTGCCTTCCAGTTTGCTATTTTCAGAGTTTTTCCTTTCCTGTGCCTGTATGCTGTTGTTGAAAGGGTGCTGCTTGTGCTGCCTTGCTTTCCTTTCCAATATGTTCTCTTGAAGAAAATAAATATGTTAGGTGTACATGAAGCAATAGATATTGCATATTTTACGTTTCAGACTGCGGTGCGTACCAATGAGGTTACTATCGTAAGTCATTGCGTCATGAGGGAAATGTTCTTCCGGCACTCTAAGGTGCTTGCTGTTGCTGCATAAAAAACAAAACATTATGCTTCTCAACTGTTGTATACTGCACCACCTGTGCAATTATCAGACAAACTTCAGTGTGCTTACTACATTGTAGTGATGTTCTGGTCTTAGTAATTTCCAGTCCTAACTCTGCACTTTCGTTCTTTGTTAACATGTAAAGTAGCAGTGGGGTAAGATTGTTGAAGGCAAACATCACTTCTATTGTTGGTGTATTCCATTATGGTGTACTCCCTATGCCTTTGTGCTGTTTGCTTCATAAGTACACAGTTTGCAGACCTCCTCAATTTTCCTTTGCACTTCATGCACATGGTGCTGTTTGTGTATGTTCCTTGGGTTTGGTGAATGGTACCACTACATAAGAAAGCCCCTGCCTTCCTGAGCAGGTTGGATGTCACCCAAAGTCCGCCACCAGAGGCATAGTCCGCGACTGCTGTGCGCATTAACAAGTACATCTTTACAAAATACAGGAATCCTGGTAAAAACATATGAAATTCAGTGAAAAAACATTGTTAAACGGAGGTTATGGTTAAGTTGCACTAGTAAAAACCTATCCAATTCAATGGAAATATGTTGTTACAGGGATGTTGTGGTTACAGGTAAAATGGAAAAACCCCAGTAATTCGATAGTTATTGTGAGCTAAGCAACCATAACTCTTTCTACCACTGTGCACTGCAAGGACTAACACCCATGAAATCACAACTGTCATTGATGATATCACTGATAACATCACATGTGTATTTAGTTCTCACAAAAAGCCTCCACAAGGGATTGTCATTGTAATATTGGCAGAAATGTTGGCTCTAGTCGTCTGCACGCAGGACTACTGCAATAGCCTCGTCCTCAATATGCCTAACTCCTCCCATTGCCCTCTTCAACTAATCCAGAACAGGACTGCAAGACTTATCCTTGGCCTCAAGCCCGGGGACCACATCTCTCCAGCCCTATAATCTCCCCACTGGCTCTCCGTAGCTGCAAGGATCAAATTCAAGACCCTCTACATCATTGGCAAGGCTTTTTTTCCAAACAGATAGTGGGTGTAGATATCTCTCCTCTGCAGGTGCCTCCCTCTGGAAAGGCCTCCCTTACACTCTCATAATTGAGCTGGATCTCATTAGGTCCCAGAAGCTTCTAAAGACCTTCCTTCCCTTTCCTATTCCCCCCTAATGTCTCCTTCTGCCTCTTGACTAACTGCATGGTTCCTTCAGTCTTACATGGCAATAGGCCTACCTAGTCCAGTCTAACCCTACACTGGGTCTCTCCTGACCCTCCCTCTACCTGCACCCACCCTTCAGAGCCCCTGCCCTTGCAATAGCCTGGCTGTGACTGCACCCCTGTAGCCCTTCCACCCCCTTACCTTGCACTTAGCTCATGGACATTCCTTCCCCTGCACTCTCTGCCTTCCCCTGGCTCTATCCTCCAGACCTCCCCTGGCATTCGTTTTTCTCACAGGCCCTTCTGTGTGGACGGCACCCCGCAAGACCCTATTCCTCTCCACTTCCCTTTTCTTCACTTGCATGATCCGAACATCACAAGGCCTAGTAGTATCATTTTTGTTTCATCCTCCCTGGTCCCCACCCTCTTATCTTGTTGTGCATTGAAACACATTGTGTACAGGCACATTATAAATATCCAATCAATAAATTAAAAAAAACAAATAGGGCTAGGCATTGTATAGAGTCACCTATGGAGCAACCAAGACTGTTCAATCAGCAAATATGAATATAAATGCAACTTGAAACAGTGTGTAAATCTTCACTCCACTTTTCATTATGAAAGCAGACAGTTTATGATGTAACAGGGAATGATGATTCATGGATTGTTCCCAGTTGTGGTTGCATGTAATACACATTTGTTTTTTCTTGCTTCTTTGCACATTTATTGGCTCATTTGATTATTTGTATAATATTGATTTGTGGGCCTTAACCAACAGTGTAGTGTATTCCATTTGGAGCTATATTCAGCGGAGGAAACCTGCATAGTATCAAACTAAACCTGTACTATGGAAGTAGCCACTGCAGTCATATCTGAAAGGGAGGTCAAGAGATCTCTCGTTCTACAACAGACTGGGAATGATCCAAGACCAGATAAACTTAATGTTGACCTCTTTATTAGTTAGCCCTATTAGTGTGCATTGGAAAACACTCAGTGCATTCTATTTCTTCTGCTTGTTAGCTGTTTAATCTCAGATTGCTGTAGCTCACTAGAAATAGATAATATTATAGGAGAACCATACATGTTCTGTTTCAGTACATTTATCTCTATAAAATGAGCCCAAAAGCACAGGTTTGTGTCACACCCTGAGGTCACATGACATAATTCAATATGGTGGACAAAAATCATTGTAAAGAGAATATATCACAGTTTAAGATGTATTTTCTCTGTATGTGAGCCAATGGGCACATGGTTTTTTATCTGACCTTTAGACCTTACAATGCACTGCATTAAATGATGTTGGCATCATATCTTTGTAACCCTAGAACTGTTTGTCCTAACCATGGTGTCTTTTGAAAGTTAATGACATGCACTCCATAATACATTAGTCTAATAGGTTGAGAGGTTATGACATTTGACCTTTGACCTCACAATAATAATTGTAATTGTTGTGCAACTGTTATATTGAGTTGTCTCCTCGAAAGACCTGATTTCTGCTTTCTAATTTATGGATCAGATGGGGTTTTGTCATTTGACCTTAGGCCTTAGAATCTCCCACCAAAAAGTGTGTTTTTTGTTTTTGCTCAGCTACCATTTAGCACATTTATATAAGAGAGGAAGGCATCTTGTAGGGTGTAGGGGGTATGACATTTGACCTTTGACCTTAGAATTAACATTTTCAAAGTGTTTTTGTAATTTCTCAGCAACCATTGATTTGATTTGGATGAGTGTGGCATCACTGCAAGGTTATGGTATCTGTTATCTCATAAATGTTCTATATATCCAGAGTGTTCTTTTAATTTGACCTTTGCTTTCAGAATAGAGATTCTAAATATGATTTTCAGTTATATTTTCAAAACTCTTGAGCAGATTTATGAAAACATGAGGCCTTGAGTAATGTAATGGTACATACCACCCCATGAATGCAATATCTAAGTCAAGTCACAATTATTGTTGACCTTTCACCTTTGAACAATCATTCTTAATGGGTTTTTGGCAATTGTTTTGAAACTGTGGAATCGATACAGACATGTGTGGTGTCAGCTCAATGCCATGGCACATATTTCTATTAAGGGTATAGCTATGTTGAGTTGCTTTGCCATTTGACCTCATAATCACTCACACGAAAGTGCTTTTCTTTTTGTTTCATTCAGAAACCATAGACCCGACATACATTACAGAGATGTCACTGTGATATGCCAATAACACAAGAACCCATGGGCAGGATTGTGTGGCAACAGCCCTACGCCCAAGTTATAGACCCAAGCACAGCGAGGGCCTCAACGATGGGCCCAGACGACATTACCAGCTGATTTTGCTTGCCGCATCGGGTGTTATTGCCATTAGCATCTAATTTTTCCAGTACAGAAACCCATGGTGCTAATAGCAGTTTATTTCTAGGAATAAACGAGATGCCTCGCGAACACCTGTTCATTCAAACAAAATACTGAGTTAAGATGGTGGCCATGGAGATGCAAGGTGGGGCTCCATCCTGAGTCCCTCTTCCATTTCCATGGCGGCCCAGGATGGAGGCTGGTGTGGTGGTGGAAGTTGTGGTGCAGCTGAAAGAATAAGCTGAGTGGGGTAAGAGGGTGTGGAGGGGAGGAAATGATGACCATAGCACAGGGGAGCATGGGAGTAAGATGTTTGGGCGGGGAAGCAGCCTGCAAGCTGGGAGAATGCGTTGTTCTTTGAACATTCACTTTAACCTCTTGTATTTGCCAGTGGATATGTTATGAAAATAAGAGAGCCAACAAAACACATGACTAGCCATTTAACATTTGTCTCATAATTAAAACATAGGAAAACACAAATAATGTGGTGTATTAGAAAAAACTGGAGGTTGAAACTAGAAGGCATGTATATGCCATTGGCTGAAATTGTGCGATCTTTGGCACTGTTAGGCAAGATTGTGTGCAGTATCCTTTGGAAGACTACACCAACCTTGACCTCCAGGCAATAGGGAAAGCGACCTTTGCTATAAGTCAGTACTACACAGGTTGGTAGTGTGGTTGAGCAGCCAGGCTTATCTCAAGAGGGTTCAATGCGAGCAGTAGGGTTGTAACACAGAGTTTCACAGTGACAATTATTCAAATAAACACACTCAAGGTTTCTTGATTAAAGAATTATTCATATATTTAATAGTCAGTTATATAAGCCTTCTTCAGAAGGGAGCAAAACATGTAACCCTTAAAGTACACTTCAAAACACACTCTTAATCAGATGATACCCATTGGCTAGCTAGGACACTGCAGACATTGATTTATCACTGGTACATTTAGAGCAATACTGAGTTTCATGTAAAGGATTAGATATGGGAATAAAATAAAGGTTAGAAAATAATTCATAAACTGGTAAGTACTTTTAAAACCCTCCAATGCAAAGTAAATGAACCCTTTCCTGGGGGAAAGGCAAAAGCATAAAGCCAGTGGTAAAAGAGTCTCTGTGTGTTCCGGGACAGTCAATGTCAATTGAACAAAGTCAAGGGGAGCTGAAGATCCTCTTTGTAGGGAAGTAAAAGTCTTGCACAATGTTTTTAGAAAGGTTTGTAGACATATGATTCACTTGAAGGGCCACAATCTGGGAGGCTTGTGAGGGACACAGCTGCAAGCAACTCTGCAATGGCAACCGAGACAACTCTCAGCCGAGAACAAATAAGGCTACACAACAACAGGTAAGTACTCTGAGGTTTATAGTACCTTTGGTTAGAAGAAATGGTTCCAGGTGGCTTCTGTTCCTCTGTGGCTCTGCAGATCCTATTGTTCCTGGGCCTCAGTCATGGGGACAAGAGGGAGGACGTCTGGGGACTCCTGCAACACAATGGGAAGGTCAGCGGCAGCAATGAGCAAACTTCAATTCAGCGTCACTTTGCTGTTTCAGTTCCTCGTGTCTATAGCAAATAGCAATACTGCAGTTCTCGAATACTACTTCAGACTTTTCTCGCATCTGGGGTCCAGCACTCTGTTGAGGTGGCTCATGCTTGGTCAGTCCTGCTTCAGAGAAGAACAGAGTATCTTCCTGGCACTTGGGTCCATCTTAAAAGCGATGCACTCAATCTTGTTTTCCTCTCCCTCGCCATTTGGTTCCAGCAGCAGCAGCACTGGAAGTACAGCCAGGTTCCAGAGGATGTGCAGGCAAGTTCACTTTGGGGTTGATTGGTCCCACCAACTCAAGGGGAGGCGTTGTTCTTGCAGGGCTTCTCTAGTCAAAATGAATTCAGAGCTTCCGCACAGCAGCAGGGCTTCACCGGGTGAACCAATGGTCCAGGAGTTGCAGCAGGTGTCTCTTCCAAGTTCTTCTTTGGATTCCTTCATCCAGTGGTTGACTCTGCCTTCCAAGCCAAAAAGCCTTGCCTTTTATGAAGGTTTCTCCCATTCATTCCAGCCTAGCTGTCAATCACACAGAAGGGTGGCTGTCCTCCAAGGACAGCCCGAAAGCCATTCACCTTTGGGTGCATTCCTGTAACCAAGGGGATTGAGCACAGGCAGTTTTGGGCACCTCCCTCACTTCCTGCCCCTGCCAGACATGCTGGAGGCAGAGGAGTGCTTCACTTGTGAATTCCGCCAAAGACAAAACTAACAAGGGGTCCAAACCTTGTTTGGCGTCCAGAATAAATCTCACGAAGGACTTTTCCAACAGGAAATTGGGAAAAAACAAGACCGGGGCCATTTTGACAAAATGGGTACCCATGGGTGCCTTACTGCAGCTGCGTATGCAGCTCGCAGTAACAACACAAAATTGTAGTAAAAAGTAAACCACTGCCACCAACCATTAGTTGTAGAAAGGGTAACATAAAAATGTTACATGAGAAACTACACAAAGGGGATATTAAGTAACCCCTCCAGCACCCTATGGTAAGATAGTTTGTGCTGGGTCTAGTAAGTTACAAAATGTAAATAAAGTCAATTTCACTTCACTGCTCTGGGAAACAGTAGTTTCACCAACAGAAGGTATTTAAACATTTGGGAATTCTAAGAGACTTTCCTGTGCCACTGCACTGAAGGTGGTGTGTGTCACAATGTAAATATGAGGCCTATGTAGTTTGTCCGACTCCAAAGTCATAGGAAACACAGAATACACATAGAATTACAAGTACAAAGTCCCAAAGTTCAGCAACAAGAGTTGGGGGTCTATAAGGTGGGAGGAATTTAGCACTAAACTGAACGTTCTCACTAACATGCACATACCTTAAAATAGCTTTTCTCCAGGGGTAGAGGCAAGCAGGACCTTACCAGGACATGTTCATTCCTATAGCCCCCCCATTAACAGCTACAATCCAAAGAATACAAGAATAACAAGCTACTGTTTGTTACTGTGGTATACAACCATTGTTTCACAATGAGGAGACATTTTCCTGTAATACTGAGAAGAAGAAGAGTGCCTGAGTGATTAAAAACACTCAGAAAACAGAGACACAGGACTATGAGGCTCCAATGGGGAAGACCAAGCAAAAGAACATAAAACAGAAGGAGGAGTCCCATTGGAAGAGAAACCTAGGAGTTTTGAGTCAGCTGTGCAGCGAGAGCTGAGTGAGACCGGGATACGCAGCATTCAAACCTGAAATGTGAATGTGACACAAGTGAATCTGGTGACGGCGTGACCGAACCCTGGTGAACTGTTAAGTCCAGCAATCAGACAAAGACCTCAGATCCGCTCGCATTATTGAGTGGACACCGAGCAAGAGAAGGAAAAGCAGAGAAGCCAGAAGGCAACCTGATGACGTGAGAAAAGCTTCCCGCCCTTAATGCAAGCCAACTGATGGTGCTAGGTAGAGAATGACGACTGGTGAAGCACCTTAGTTAGTTTTGTGCATGGCATGGAAAGCCCATAGTGTTGGGAAAGTTAGGAGTTTGCACTTTTTCATTTGATCGTTAAAATACATGTTAATGGAAGTTACGTCTCTGTCCTTGTTCTGACCCGCAACATTACGTATCGACCGGGGGGTCAACTTCGACAACTTGATACATTCAGCCTTGATAAGATGCATCATGTTTACGTTACATATAAACAACCTTCTAAGGTGCACAAAGTGTTGCACACAAATTCATAGTGCTCTATTGATTGCTTGGCGACAGCGAAAATGCTGTACACACCATAGCCAATAACCCTAGCTTTCTTGACATAACAACACACACTCTCTACAAAAGACCACCCACTTTTCACCACATTCTCCAAATGGTAGTGGAAAATGGGCAAAATACATTGGAGAACCTTTACCACAGCACATTGGAAGACCAGTGGGTGACTGCATATGTTGTTCTAGTCTCTAGAAGTATGCACACTTTAAGTAACTGTGTATGGTAAAACAAGTGAGAAACAACATTAATTAGCCTTCACACATCCATCCATCCCCACACCCATTCCCTGCCACCTCCCTCAATTCCCCACACCCATACCATCCCACACCAAACAATTATAAGAAACAAAAAATGTAAACATAGAGGCTGAAAATCAAAATATGATTACTGCCAGCAACCAGTAGTTTACTGACATATTTAGAAATGCATTAATCAAAAAACCTCTGAGGCCTAGTCTGGTGGTGAGCCCTGGTCTGTGGTGTCGGATGTAGAAGAGGCGATTTCCGGTTCCACCTGCAAGAAAAAGACGGATGCAGAGATTGTGCCGTCAACCAGCTACCCAGAATAGCACAAGGAGGGACAACTCACAGCACATCAGGTGCTCCAATGGGCAGGTTAGATAGACTTAAACTGCATGGGCCTAATCTAGTGATGTGCCCTGGTGTGTAGTGTTGAATGTCGAGAAGACGATGGCCGGCTCCACCTGCATGATGAAGACGGCTACAAAGATGTTTCCATCAGTCAGCTGCCCAGCGGAGTGCAAGAGGGGAGAACTCACTGCCCATCATATGCTCCGATGGGTGGGTTGGATAAACGCAAATGGCATAGTCCCTATCTATTGGCGATCCCTGGTCTACTGCGTTGGATATAGAGAAGACGATGCCCAGGTCCACCTGCAAGAAAAATATGGATGCACATATTTTGCCATCAACCAGCTGCCCAGGAGAGCGCAAAAGGGGAGAACTAACTGCCCATCAGGCTCTCTGATGGGTGGGTTTTATAGACTCAAACTGCATAGGTCTAATCTAGTGACAAGCCCTGGTCTTTGGCGGTGGATGTAGAGAAGATGATGCCCATGTCCACCTGCAAGAGAAATACAGCTGCAAAGATTTTGCTGTCAACCCGCTGCCCTGGGGAGCACAAGGGTGGGGGGGGGGAACTTATGCCCCATTGGGTGCTTCGATGGGCGGGATGGATAAACACAAACTGCATGGCCTAGTCTACTGGCAAGACCATGTCTGTGGTGTTGACTGTAGAGGAGACAGTGCCTGTATCCACCTGCAAAAGAAAGGCAGTTTCAGAGAGTTTGCTGTCAATCAGCTGCCCAGGGTAGCACAGGGGTTTGAACTCATTGTCCCATCAGATGCTCAGATGGGCGGGTTGGATAGACGCAAACTGCATGGGTCTAATCTAGTGGCGAGCTGTAGTACACATTTTAATTTTACATGGAGGAGACAAACCTGAGAAAAGTATTTACATTTATAGAGCAAGAAAAGTTCAAGTAATACACTTGGATTCCTAGGAAGTAATTCATGTTGCTTGGAAAATCACCACATGGTGCCCCACAGCGTAGGTATACCATCTAGTCACTGACTTACCTTGAACTTGATTTTATTGATCTTCTACACTTGCCTTCACATCGGTTTAGTAGTGTGCAAAGACATCTGCAGCCACTGTTCTCGGTAAAATAATTCCAAAAACATAAAGAGAAAAGAAGTCTGACATACCAAAGATGCACAGTACCTCCCCCCACCCACTACAGTTGATTTCAGTTGTCTGATTTCCATGACGCAGCAGGCTAACAGTTCAAATTATTAGAAAGACACAGCAGTGGGAGTCCTCACTATTCCCAAACCCTCCCTTCTCTTAGACCAACTGACCCACCTTCAAATCTCCAATTACCTTACATTGCACATGATTACAAGGCTACTTATCACTTGGAAATGTCATGCCTTCCAATACCTGATTACCCTTGGCAGATCTAATGTTGATAAGCCTAGTTGGTGAAGGCAGAAGCATGTTGAAAAGTGTCAATTATACACTCTATGGAGACAGTGGTCATGACACTTTATGGTCAATCCAGTAAGAAGAATTGGTTTGGGCGGAGTGACAAGAGTAGCCTTGATACTGGTTAGAAGGCTAAGGCCACCTTAAAGTATGGCACTTTGACCATGAGACCCTGCTCAACATCCTTGCCACCCACATTTTCATTCACATGATAGGCCCAATGTGGTTTGTTACATGCCTCTTCAACTGATCAATGCATTTGTCCAGATGTGCCCCAAGATCACAGCAATGCCCACTATTGCCTGAATAAACCTGGCAGACCTAATTTGTCTGAACATTATATACTGATTGACCTAAGACACTTACATACCTCAAACATCAAAACAACTCTACCTTATAAGATATTCACAGTCTAATCACCTGCTACTGTAAAAGCAATCCAGTAATTAGAGTGGGTGTGGGTGAAGTGCGAGCAGTAGGCTTGATACAGGTGAGGAAACAAGGTATTTCGGGACCTGAGCACTTTCCTCCTCCTTGGAAATGCAACAAAAATAGAAATCTCTGGTCTCACAAGCAATTAGCATGCCATGGACTCCAAACCTATGTACAGTTACTCAGCAGAAAGCATGGCATCTGCAGAAAAGTACAATTTCCGAGAAAGTCCCCCAAACTAGAAGACCCCACTAGAAGACCCCTTAAGCCTGAGAGGCACATATGACACTTATTACCACTGCAAAAGCGAACCACAACATATCCATTATGGAAGCCTGCAGCAAGAGCAGAGAGATCTTCGAAGACCAACTGAATTCAGGATAATTACTTTGAAAGACCTGACCAGAATTCTGGCAGCCCAAACCCACCGACACCAAAAAACTGCATTCCCCCTTCCATCATTGTGAAGATCGTTAAAGAGAAAATACTCACACCATTTAACATCATCAACACATCCTTCACACGAGACACTTTGCTAAATGCACTGAAAATAGAACATATCCTCCTACAGCTGAAGAAACTCACACGAAACCCAAATGACCTACCCAACGTTTGCCCCATCATGCATCTACTCTTCCTTGATAAAGATATTGAGAAGACTATTGAAATCCTGTTGCATGAAAGTATAACTTGGCGCAATCTATTTCAGGCTTATCAATTAGATGTATGCCCAAGATAAAGTACCTAAAAGGCGGCCATCAAAGTTAAAGAGGATGCTGTACATATCAGAGATACAAGGGACACATACTAGCTTGGCTCCACTGCTGCCTTTGGCATCGTTGGCCATAAGACCCTCCTCAACATCCTTGCACCTGCATTGTCTTTGACAGAAAAGTCCTGTAGTGGTTTGATGGATGTTTCTGCAACTGATCAGTTCATATAAACCTGCATGTACTATGAAGAAAACAGCTTTCTACTACGGAAATGTGGTCAACATGTCAATTCATCTGTCCAGTCTATAATGAGAATTTTAGGTTATGATATTTTAACCCAGGAGGAAGCAATGTGAGAATGAAAAAGGGAACATTGCAGCTCAAGAGAAAACATGCAAAATATGCACGGGTGATCTGCTCCTAGTTAGTGATATGATGTTTGATGGAGAGATTTTAATCAATGATGAAACCTAGAGATGTGTCATGTGAGATCATTATTCAATGTGAACCCAAGGACATTCACACCAGAGTGGCCTGATCAGATGTATTTTGTCTGGCTTTGTTTGCGAGGAACAAACACTCAGTTTTGGTGAAGTTGGGATGTAGCTATATGCTTGAAATCCTAATTATAACAAGCACAAATCAGTGTTTTTGCAATGAGATGTCTTTGACGCTGCTCACCTTTGGCTTATTGTTTTCCTTAAGGCTCTATGTGAAAGATGACAAGTAAATGGATGGAGATTTGAGGAACTACACATTCAACTTGCCTGATGCAGTGTACCAATGTTCTTTCCCTGGAAGAGTTGGTGACCGGCCAACAGGAAGGAGGCAAACCCAGTGGGGACATTGGGCCTCATCACGAGTTGGGCTGTATTCCTGGCTGTAATACAGCCGACTGTAATAGCCCTAACACCGACCAGTCCGGTGGTATTACCACTGGATCACGAGTTGGGCCTTAACGGTAAATCCCTATTCCTGATTGGGTCCATTCGGTCCAATGGGGAATTTTCAGCGCTAATTATGCGGGCTAATACAGCCGGCTGTAATACATCCGAAAACAGGGATTTTCACCTCCAGAAAAAAGCTGGCGGTAAAACAGTTGATTTAGCGCCCAACTTGTGATAGGGCCAGCCCTTAAATGCGGCTGTAATACCGTTACCACCGCTTTTAAGGGCTACAGCGAAACTCGTGATGAGGCCCATTAGGTGACCGCCAACCATGTAGTGACAAAAAAGTTGAGTGGTTGACAGCATCCAATTCTGGGAGAGGTAGAGCATGCCATTACAGAAGCAGTCCTTCACTTTGTTTTTAGTTTGCCTTCCTAAAAGAGATGGTGTGCCCAAACATTAGCAGAATGGTTGATGCCCCACAGGCATGAATATGGTTGTAACAATCAACTTTAAAAAACATGAGGAACCAAACCCTCAATCTCAGATTTCAAACCTGCAAGGTTGAATCTCAAGTCATTATTACAACCTCCACAAAGCATACCCACAGCACTGCACCCATGTGCTGGTTACACTCAGCTCTACCTAAAGCATGAGGAAAGAAACCCTCTATGCTAGATTTCAAACCGACCCAGACAAGACACAGTTCTTGGAAGTGAAACACTCCACGTAGGGTGTCAAGTGACTCTGTTAAAATAAAAACCCCAAACAAACCTTGGGGCTGCCTGGACCCCAAATGAAAACATGGGTGGGTGCCATCATTCCAAGCCTTGTTACTGCTGATGTTCAAGTCCTCTGAGAGGCTTCAAATAGCATTACCTCACACATGTGCGCTACACCCGGGTCACCTGCAGAGTCTACAATCCTGTGACTTTGAAAGGAGACACTCATAATCACGGAGGACTTATAACTCACAGACATTATGGAACACACAACTAAACAATTATTAAACAATCTAACAGTGAAACAGGATTTAATTGCACCAAATCATACTAACCTTACCTTAAAATAACCATTAAGCTTGTCCACTCAGCATCTAACTCTGATAGAGAGATTAATGTGTCTTTGTCTTAATATGTGATTAAATTGATGTATGTTTAAAACTATGCTGAAAATGAAATCTGGACAATACTTAGAGAACAATTAAAGATATAAAATGGAATAATATATAAATACTCAAAGTGCAAGGAACTATCAAAATTGTGCTTTCAAAAAAGCCAAGTAAGGGTCAAATGTATGCACATGCCCCCTAGTGAATATTGTTGGTACTAACAAATATATTTTGGCACATTGATGTCATTTTAACAATAAAGAATATTTTTTTCTATAAGATGAACCATCTTGGATTTACTTGTTGGATGCACCAATACTCAGTAACCCATGCACAAAGGCTTTCATAGAATCCCATCCTTCTGATCTAGTTTACTACTGACCTGCTAGCGGATACCAGTCATTTATGAAGCCAGGCAGCAAAAGCTTTGTTGCTTAAGATTAAAACTAACTTATTGAATTTATTTTCTAAACTCACTAATAAATATCATGGGTAGCACGCACTGACTAATATTCACTATTTCGAAATAAACTCTGTTGGTAATATTCCAAATGTGGGTAATACACCCCCCTGTTGATAATACCCTTCATGCTGATACACTCCCTGTTGGGGGTACCTTCCTGCTGGAATCATCCTTCTGGATGTGGACAAAGTCCTCCCTGTGGCACGCCCCCTGCGGGAAACCCCCCTTGCTGAGCTTCAAGCTTCCCTGGTAAAATGCTGGTAAGTACATCCCCATCAATAGTTATCTTCGCTAATTTCTTTTTCACCAATTTTGCCTCTGCCTTAATTGCCTTATCTGCCATGCATTCCTCTCTTTCCTGTTTTCATTTACAAAGTGTACTCTAGTGGTCGGTATTTCTGGTCATCCCTTCGCCCCAATCCCATGCACCTTCTCTAGGATGTTTAAACATCTTAGGGGAGGCCTCAGACCACTAGGTGGTAAAATATTGGTATGTTCACGTTCCATGATTGCCATGTCTCTAATGGCCACATCTCCTGATGGATATATTCTGCAGGGTCATTTGTCTGGTTTCATTTTGTGTGCCAAATTTGCCCACATGTCCGATGTGTCTGGGTGCATAGTCCTTAATACTTTGCCACGCTCTCATGTGAAAGTATGTGGAGTTGTTTAAGGATGCACCATCATGGGTGTTACTACTCAATTTCACTCCACCATAATCTGCCTATTCATATATGTTGTCCCCTCATTCGCCCAGTATGGCTGCAACTAAGCTCTCCATGTTGCCAATCGCCAGGGTAATCCCTGCTGTCTCTTTCTCAAGAGTATATATCCATTTGCATGCCCCTGCTGCGTGGGATGGCAGGCTATATTTCAAATTGTCTCTATCCATGCTCTGCCATTGTTAATTCTGCACCCCTGTCTTTCTGTAGCCAGGACAGCTGCATTTGTGGTAGTGCAATAGCCATGTCATTTGCAGCACTGACTACCACCATACTTCCTGTCCTATTTCGGGGGGTCTGTAACCAGTCCATACTCCTTACCCAAGAGATCTCTCTCTCTCTCTTTCATCTTCTCTCTTCCTCCATTTCCTTTTCTCTGTCTTTGTCCAAATTCCCCTTTGTCCCACATCCTCCCTTTGTCAGACCCTGTTCCTCTGTCCTCATCAGTATCCTTGGGGACCACTTCGGACCCCACAGAGTCCTCTTCCTCTTCCTCCAGAGTCTCTTCATCTAACTTCGGACATCGGTGAGGAGACTGTACAATGTTGCATCCTAGGGACACCAAAACCTCTCCGTCCCAATTGGCTCCCTGTGGCACGCCCCATTACCCCTACCACATTGCTCTTGTCCCCCAGCTTCCTTTTCAAGCCTTGCTGCGAAGTGTAGTCTGAAAACATTATGCCACACCGTGGCTGGATTTTAATTAACTGTATTTGATTTCTATTTGTCAGAAGCCAGAGGGTATTCTTCCAAGCAGACCTCGAGAATCCCTTATTCAGGTGGCCAGGGAAGGCTGGCACTCTCAGATGCCAACCCTGGGGGTGGATGTGTGAGGGAGGATAACCTAGGTATGGGAGCCCAGGGTTGCGCTCGGGGGAATGCCCAGGTGAGACACAGCATTATATCGGGGAAGAAGGACAAGAGGAGGAAATCCCTGAGGCTTTTGTAGGCTGTACCACATCTACCTCCCTTCCACCCAATGAATCTCCCTTGCCCAAACCCAACAACCCCTCCATATATGGCAAATCCCATTGGAGCCCAAACTTTGTTGCACTGTGAAAATGTATCTCCCAGAATCCCTGTTTTCCTCTGTCCTACCTGAATCCTCCTAGTCATTCTCTTCCACGTCCCTCTGATTATTATTTCCCGAACTCCCAATCTGTTGTGACAAAACACTACCCTTGCCGCAATCTCTGCTATTCAATTCACAAACCCTACAAATCTCACCTGTCCAAGTTGACCTACCACCATCTTACATATAACACCTCTTCCCCAAACTTACCCCATAGGATATCTAGAAACTTTACCCCCCTTTTCCAACGCGAACACTACGTTACACCATGACAAACAATGGACTAACACCAGAGTCATTTACCTGACATCTCCCAACACAAGTGGCAGGCAGAGTCAGGCAATTAACGATAATTACACACACCTTACTACCCTTTCCCTTCTCCTTCCCCACAGGGATAAAAGACAGAGCACAGTTTGAGCAAGTCTGAATGCATGAGTAGACATCTATTTCGGACTAGCAGTTCAAACAGAGGAGAAAGGCAGCAAGATCTGAAAGGATGACATGGAGGGAATTGCCCTTGCACTTTTCAACTCAGACCCGCAAAGCATCTGAGAGGGAAATCATACGATCGGGAAGTACAGCTGGCATGTGGTGTGACAGGTGTCAACAGTGCACTGGGCCCTCCTGTGCTCATAGCCAAAGCGGGGAAAAGCACTTGCTGCCGTTGTGCCATCCTTGACTCCTGAGGCAAGAAACTCCAACAGTTCAGCCCACCTGGTGAGTGGGAGAGAACTGATAGTAAACCTAACAGTGCTGGGCCCAAGGTTGCAAGTGACAACATTGTTTGAACAAAGAACGTGTCTATTTGAACTTTAAAGCAACCCTATTAAAGGTCCAGATACAGAGTGATCCCATCGCCATGTGGGCGCTTGTTCAAATGATTCTGGCTGGAACCTTTTGCTGAAACTACGAGAACCAAGAGGCCTTACGAGAAGCCGGCATGAAGTGTCAAGGTGGTTATACGAGGGTCAAGCAAAACCCCTTGTACAATCGTAAGTCTTTGGCACGTTGAGGAAACAAGGTGAACTGTGTTACTAGGGCAAATGTGAACCTGACTAGGGATGCCTACAAATCAGGGTAACCAGTGACACACCGGAGAACATTGTATCAATAGAACTGTGTGAAGCCTGGCTGGGGCTTTATTTATTTATTAATTTTATTTATGTCATTTGATATACGCCCACACCCAGAGGTAGCACAGCGTAGATTACATTAGGGCTTATTAGGTTACAGTACATGTTTGATGGGGGCATTAAGGAAAGCCTGACTGGGAGCTGAGACCCAAACCTCGGCAAAGGGAAGTACCTTATGGGTCTTGTGAACTGTGGCAAGTGTGAACCCGACAGAGGGATGCCAGGGTACAACTAGGGCAGGGAACCCCCTTTTTCTGATGAGATTGTGAAATTATCAACTAAGGCAAGTGGGAACCTGACCGAGGGATTCCAAAAGAAAGCTAGTAGAAGGGAACCACGCTTTTCTGATGAAATGATAGAATTGTGAACTGCATTTGAATGTCTATGTGAACCTAAAGGAGGGATGCCCAGGGAAAAGCTAAGAGAAGTAAATCTTGAATTGTGATAAAGCAAAGCAAACTGTGACATTAGCAAATTTGAACCTGGCTGAGGGATGCCTGAAAATTGGGGTGAACAGTAATACACCCGAGAACATTGTGTTGACAAGAGTGAACCCGACTGAGGGATGTCCACATTGAATGATTGTTTAAAAAGACATTAAGATTCTCAAATGTTACAAGCTGCTGATATTGTGAATGAAAGGCCATAGTGAACCCGATGTAGGGAGGCCCACGTTGCAAGATGGATCAGAGCCTGGCTGAGGCAGATCCAAGGGGCGAAGAGCAATCACCAAACGTGAACGATTAACAAAGGAACATTTGTTTGTTTATGTTCCAGCAGGCTTTTATTCTTTTTTAAAAAATGTATTGGTCACTTATTAGGTGCGTATACAATTAGCAAAACTGTTTCAAAGCGCCCACAGGGCAAACAGGGTGGGGCCAGGGGAAGATAGACAATGAATTACAGCAAGGATAAATAATTGCATTGATAGTACAAACAAATTGTGAGAATAAAGGGAAGGGGGGGACAAACCTACTGTGCCTTGTGGGTGTTCCGAACGTGCAAGTAAAGAAGGGGAGTGCAAGTAAGTGCAGTAGAAAGACAGCAGCTGGGATGAGAGATGTTGGGGGTCAGGGCCCGAGGCACATAAAGGCCCTGCACATGAGTCATGCTGCTGTAAGATTAGCAGAGACGAGGAGAAGGAGGAGGTGGAGAGACAGATCTTGAGGCTTTTTCTGAATTTAAGGAGGTCATGCTCAAGACACGGAGGGAGAGGGAGGCTGTTCCACAGGAGGGAGCCAGCCGACGAAAGTGATCTCCCACTAGCTCTCTGTTTAGCAAAGCATTTAACATGCAGAGAGTTGGTGCCAGAGGAACAGAGGAGTCTAAAAGGAGAGTATTTGGTCAGTAAGCGTTGAAGATATAGTGGTCCACAGCCCCAGATAGCCTTATGTATGATACAGAGGGATTTGAATTGAATCTGTGCTGAGACTGCAGCCAGTGAAGGATTTGAAGGGCAGGGGAGGTGCAGTCCCTGGGCTTGAGGCCAAGGATAGGTCTTGCTGCCCTATTCTGGGTTAGCTGGAGGGGTCGCAGGGTGGAGGAAGGAAGATTGAGGAGGAGGCCTGGAGAGAACCAGAGCTGGGGTAACATTGAGTCTCCGGGGGAAGGTGAGGAAAGGTAGGGTCCCTTTTAGAAGGCAGAGCTAAAAGTGGGACTTCTTGACAATGTCCTGAATGTGAGGTGTGAAGGAAAGGAAGGGAAGAAGTCGAAGTTACAATGGAGGAGTCAGGGAGGGCCCATGGATGAAGGCCAGAGTGCAGGGAAGAGGTATGGTGCATAGGGGAATCTCTGTTTTGCAGGCATTGAGGCAGAGGTCATTGGCACTGCACCAGGCCTGGATGGCAGAGAGGCAGTCAGTGATGAAGGCGGGGGCAAGGGCACCAGTGGGAAGTTTGAAGAAACGTTGTGTATCATCAGTGTAACACTGGAAGTTGGTGAAGAAGGAGGAAATGAGTCATGCCAGCAGAGAAAGATATATGTTAAAGATCCAGGGTGAAAGAATGGATCCCTGGGGGATGCAACAGGTAGTGGTGGAAGAAGGGGAGGAGAAAGGACCCATTATGGTTTTGGAGGAATGGTCAGTTAGGAAGGAGGTAAGCCAGTCCAGTGCCTGCTTCGAGATGCCAAGCGTCTCATGGAGCCAATTTATGAGGATGGAAAGATTCACTATGTCAAATGCAGAAGAGAGGTCACGAAGGATGAGGACAGTAAGGGAATTGGAGTCAAGAGATGCAAGCAGTTCTTCACAGGTGTTCAGAAGAACAGTTTCTGTGCCACTGGATGCTCGAATCCAGACTGGTGGTCATGTAGACCACCAACAAGTTCGGTATGAGAGTTGAGTTGGGGCAGGGCCAGCTTCACAAGCAGTTTTCCCAGGAAGGGGGTGATGGAAATGGGGTAGTGGTTGGCTGGAAAGGAAGGGACTGCAGAGGGATTTTAGGGAGGAGGCACAAAAGGGGGTGAAGCTGGAAAAGAACCAGTAGCAAAGGAATGGTTGCAGAGATCAGCCAGAGCAGGGGCGAGAGAGACTACATTTTCATTGGTTGGTTCTGGAGGAGCAAGGGACAACCTGTTTGGATGAGACCTTCATGGAGTTGACAGCTATGGTGACTTCTTCGTAGGACACAGGAGTGAAGGATGGGAAGGAGCAAAAAGGAGGGTGGATGGCAGGTGGTATAAGGGGGAGGGTTGTGTTAGGAGAGTGCGTGACAAGGCTGTCTAGACTTTGCAGAAAAGAAACTTGACCCCAGAACGTCCTGGTATCATTCAAAGGAACTGTAACCTTGTGCTGGAGAGGTACAGGAATATGCTGTGCTCAGGAGTCCCACATTGTCCCATGCTAAAAACGTGGGTAAGGGAGACCCCACCAATACCACCCTGACTTATCTTTTCATTAACACTTCTTTTTTTTTTTTGTGAAAGTTATCCCACACTATTTTTTTTAGCATAGCGGTAACGATTGGCAATCGCTTTTTAGTATAGGCCCTTTTTATTTGAATAGACTCTACATGGAATGGTGTTATTATTGTTTGATAGTCATAGGTTTCTCCTATCTTAGATTAGGTTTACATTAGTCATTTATCTCACCCATTATACGGTTTAATAAAGACCCTTGAACTGTGATAACTTGTGTGTTTCTTTACTGTTGCCACCATGACTTCCTTACATATTTCTCTGCCATTTCTTCTCGCGCACCCCTGTGCCTAGATCATTGGCCTCGAAAGTATCTCTTGGAGAGACTTCACCAGAGCTGCATTCTCCTGAGAAACGTACATTCTTGCAATATTGCTGTGCACTGCTGGCACAACAGCCTGCAACCCTTTTATTATGTTTTTTTTTTGTGTCAAAATGCTTTCCTTATTTGTGCCTACAACAATATGGATTCTCTACTGTGCACATATTGCTCAAAGACCCCTATCATACACACCTATATGGAACCCTGCACCCCCACCCCATGCCCACACTGTGTGAATTACCCCACTGATACACTAAATTATTCCACCATGGGACTTCTTGTGCTGCACCTGCTTATGTGTTCTCCTGTGGATGTTGCGTTGAATGACTTTCCCATTCCTGACGTCACCACCCACGTCACTACGTTACTTGTGCAATGTATACATATTCCCCGCCTGGGTTGAGTTTAACCTGGACCTTCACAACATCCTAATGTGTTTATTGCAGTGTGAAGTGTGTTTCTGCACAGTGTTCGTGTTTAAATATGTACAATATACTAGCAGATTAATATCATAATTGCAGGTAAGGCGGATTGTCAGCAGCCAAAAAAACCTTTGATGCTGTAGAGTCGACCATTTACAAGCTTGTTTTTATATTGATATTTTATTTCTATTGCGCTCGTACACAAGTGTTTCAGAGCGTGACAAGGCAAGGGAGGGGAACAGGGGAGAACAAAAAAGCAATCTTACTAGGCCCAGTGACATTGAGAACGCGCAAGTGCATGGAAGAGGGGGAGGGGAAAAGTGCATGGAAGGGGGAGAAGTGGAAAGTGCGAAGCAGAGGAGAAACAGATAAATAACAATAAATAAACAATAAAGGCAACAAACAGTGGTAGTGCAGCCAGCAATTTGCAAATGCTAGGTTTAAGGCAGCAGACAATGTAGGACTGATAAGTGCAGGATGAAAAAGGGGGGGGCTATATGGGTACAGTTACAGACCCCAGTGGAAAGGGTGGCCCGGAGGCAGTGCGGGAGGGTGGCGGGGTGAGCAGGTACCTGAGCCCGGAGGACTGAGGGTGGCCAGGTGCATGGTGCCAAGAGAGAACAGATCAGCAGGGGAGAGGGGGGGGCAAAGGCAGAAGAAAAGAGGAAGGTCTTGAGGTGCTTCCGGAACCGGAGATGGTTCTCCTCAAGTTTTAGAGTGGCAGGGAAGCTGTTGCAGAGGGAGGCCTCAGTCGAAGACAGAGATCTACCCCCAGCTTGTTTCTTTGAAAAACGAATGACCCTAAGGGAGTTGGAGGTAGAGGATTTAAGAGCCCGAGAGGGGAGGTATTTGTGGAGGGATAGCTGAAGGTATTTTGAAACCAGGACTCAGAAAGCCTTGTGGACAATGCAGAGGGTTTTGAATTTAATCCTTGCATCAACTGGGAGCCAATGGAGAGATTTCAGAGCTGGAGAGATATGATACCAGGGCTTGAGGCCAAGGACAAGTCTTGCAGTCCTGTTCTGGAATAGTTGCACAGGGCGGAGAGTAGAGGCAGGTAGATTTCGAAAGAGGCTGTTACAATAGTCCAACCTAGAGAGAACCAGAGGTTGGGATACCATGAGCTTCTTGGGGAAGGAGAGGAAAGGCAGAGTACCTCTGAGGAGGTGCAGTAGGAAGTTTGACTTTTTAGAGACCTCAGAGATGTGAGTGGAGAAGGATAGGGTGGAGCCAAAGATGACCCTGGGGTTCTTAGCCTCGCAGGTGGGGGTAGGAGGAGGGCCAAGGGAGGCTAGCCAGAGAGTGAGGGGAAAGGATGGCGAAGGTGTGCTGATGAGAAGGGTCTCTGTCTTGCTGGCATTCAGACAAAAATCATTGGTGGCACACCAATCTTGAATGGCAGTTAGGCAATCAGAGATGAGAGAGGGAGAGGAGGTGGCAGAGGGCAGCCTGAAAATGAGTTGAGTGTCATCAGCGTAGCACTAGAAATTTGAGCAGCAAGTGGCAATGCAGTGGGCAAGAGTTGCCAGGTATTGGTTGAAAAGCCAGGGCAAGAGATTAGACCCCTGGGGAACACCACAGGTAGAGAGCAAGATAGATGAAAGGAAGGACCCAAGTTGGACCTGGGAGGATCGATCTGAGAGGAAAGAGGTAAGCCAGGCCAACGCCTGATCAGTGATACCCAGGTTTTCACGGAGACAGTTGAGCAGGATGGTATGGTTGACCGTGTCTAAGGCAGAAGAGAGATCGAGGAGGATGAGGACAGAGGGAATGTTAGAGTAAAGGTTGGAGAGCAGATCTTCACTGATTTTCAGGAGAACAGTGTCTGTGCTTCTGGCAGCTCTGAGGCCAGACTGGTGGTCATGGAGACAGCCAACAGAATTAGAATTAAGGTTAAGCTGAGAGATGGCCAAATTGTCAAGGAGTTCTCCCAGAAAGGGAGTAATGGAAATTGGGCGATAGCTGGACAAGAAGGATCAGCTGTGGGTATCTTGAGAAGAGGATGCACAAGGGAGTGCTTCAGGGGGGAGGGGAAGGATCCTGAGGCAAAGGAGTGGTTTCAGAAATCAGTAAGGGCCGGAGCGAGAGTGTCAATGTGGTCCTTGATGGTTTATAAACATGGGAACAGGTTTGATGAGGCTGAGGAAAGCATTTGCTCAATGAGGAATCCTCCTCCATAATGGCTGCTGATGTTAAAGGAATCCAGGCAATCCTTGTTCATTTCTGAAAGGAATGAGGCTTTTATGTCAAAATACTTCACATTTTGAGGAATCTGCATACCAACTTCTATCTTTTCTGGTCCATGTTTCATTGTGACAAACCTCCTCCAGGGTTGTAACATCACTCTGATATGAAAATCTTGTAGCCATGACAAATCCTGTTGCATTGTTGCCGTTGGAGGTGGGAGGGTGGCTTTTAATTTTCGACTGGTTGATAAGAGTGTGGAGCTTTTGGGAGACAGTAGGGTAGAACCGCATGGATTCTGGCCCTGCCCAGACCAATGCCTTACGAATGCTTGACAAATGACTTCCCTGCTATGAGAGTGCCTGCCCTCAGTGGGTAAATGCCTCAGCAGACCAGTAAGCACAGCACCTGAACATATCACACTCGTTATAAAACTCATCTGCTCTCTCTTTTCTGACACATAAGTACAGCCAACGTCCATCTTAATCATTGTACTGCCTAAAATATTGTTCCCTTGTTTAATGTAAAGAATGTGTTCTGTGCTTTGGTGAATGAGCTATGTAAATCTAAATAAAATAGAATGAATGCAACATATTAGACTGAGGTTTGAGGCTTCTCTCAGCCTGCCAAACAACATACAAAATAAGGTGTGATTGGTGACTCTGGCCTTCTAATTATAAGCAACACTTCACTTCCTCTGAGCCAAAGGTTCTTGTCTCCCATATCCCTTAACAGGTAGATTGCGGTAATGTATGGATTTTCCAGGCTGCCCCTTCCCCTCATCTGCAAGCATGCAGATGATCGCTTTTGTTCCTTATGCAATACAATGTGTCTATTTGAGACAGAGAGCGAGAGAGGGGATTGACAGGTGGCATTTTGACTTAGAGAAATGGGAGCTGTCTGCAAATGGCCAGGGGTTGGAGTGTAGGGTTACAGATTGTTTTTCCTCATAGGTCTTACTCCCCAATTCCTCCGGCAACCAATTCACTGCTAAGATTTCCTACCTCCTTACACTCAACACACAACCCCCCCACAGAGGCTGCCAGAGGACTAGACACTAGCACATCAACAGTAATCTGAAAAATTATTCTCTTTAGCCCTATCACACTTTCCCACATCAGTGGCTAACCAGACCCAAAGCACTGTAGCCCATCACATCTTGGGTTCTTCCCTATGGAACATATACACCCAAGTTTTTCTGCCAAATCCAGAAAAAGCAGATTTGCACGCAGGAACAGGGCACTTCCAGCCTGTATCTCTCAACACCACATGTTTTGTCACTCTCACTCTCCCACTAATAGCTCCTACTCCCCCTTTTGTTACAGTCACATGCATCCAGGATCTGGAGATTTTATTCAGTTGGTTCAGTCCAAATAGTTTGAGGAAAATCAACCTGCTGTGTTGTCATTCTGTAAGTAGGCAATAAGTTAGGAGACTGGACACGTGCTGTGCCAGGTTACATTTAAATCCCTGTGATTGCCAGATAGAGTGATTACTCAACTTAAATGTACTGCATATTTTGATATTTTTTTTCTGGCCTGCGGGGGTTTAATAGTTGGATGTTAGAAAACAGTGACAATAACTCAATGACGAAGATGCGGAAACCCATCCATTGACCATCGCGAGTAAGCAAGTGTCCTATTCTATTCTCCAAGGTGAAAAATATGGGGATTCATAATTGAACAAGAGCTTTCTTTAGTGCACCAAATTAAGAAGCCATGAAAGGCAGGCTTACCATCTATGGATGCTGTGGGGATTATTATTATATGTGGTCTATCCTCAGGAGTCAGTGTCTGCCAGGCCAGGGTTTGTTCTCCACTAGATTATACCAGTAGAGTTTACCTCTTCCTACCTATTATTGGCACCATCTGCAGAGACTACACTATGCTTCCACCTGTCTTTTAATATTTCGAAAGAGCTACACGGCTTCCTGGTTATAGATTCCCTGCGCATAGATTGGTCAAATTGTTGCATCAGCCTCCTGGCTTTCAATGCCAGAGGCTCATGTGCCTACTCCAGGGCATTTGACAACATGCCCCAGTGATACTAAGGCCCTTGAGTCCCCTGCCCCTAAAGATGCTAACAATCTGTCTGCAGATAAACTGTGAAGAGCGAAGGTTGTTTAGGAAACACCTGAAGTCATGGCAGAATCCTTTATGGACAGAACCTATTCATTTCTGGTTTCAGCTGAATGCCTTCATAGCCAGTCACAACAGACCCCTCATGCTTGCTGTACACTTCATCAATCACTATAACATAATGCATGATGAAGCAAGCTGGCGTTTGGGGTAAAATATGTACATTTTCAAAATATTTGAAAAGTACTTGTAGATATACGGCATCCCAGAATAGAATACCATTGGGTTTGCCCACTGGAACTGAATGTTAGCTTAAATTAAAAATTAGTGTGATCACTGTATGGTATACATAATCTGGGCTATGTATTGAGAAACGTATCATGTGTGTCATTTCTGATTGCCCCAAAAGACACGCTTCAAGTGCAGGCACTTCAGAATGGGGAACAAAGTAGGCCCAGGCACCACGAAAAAAGTGTATACATTATTGTTCAGGGTAAATCTGGTGGCACATATTTGGTAAGGTTTTCGTCAAATAAATATTTTAAAACACATGGGGTCAGGAACATCTGTCAGAACTACCAGCTGCTCAATGAAGTAACTCATCAATCAGGACGACACATCTGGCTCCCACTAAACATTTGGGCCACCCTTTTGCCCAAAGACCAGCCCGAGCTTGAGTGATAGGTAGTTATACCTGTTGCTTAGACACCTCCAATGGCAACTTTACCCCACTGCTCTATTCCATCATGGGCAAGCCTGATCCAGATCTGTAGGTTGTGTTACCTTTCTCTAAGAGACCCGAATAGTCAATATGACCTGATCTTCACAGCAGTGCAGTGTCCCGGTTTTCACTCCTGATTTGACAGAAGCCAGTGTGACAGTATCAGCAAAATGAGATTATCCAGAGTTGTTTCAAGTTATTTCACCAAGGTTTCATTGACCCGCTAGACTGCAATATTTCTGAATGGATTGTCAAACATCAAACTAGCAGTCACAGGCTAGGCCTTTCGAATTATCCTGCGTGTATTTTGGGAAGATAGGGGACGATTATATTGAAGGGCTTTACTTGTGTCTTGGATGTGTTTATCCATATCAGCTCGGACTTCTTAGAAGAACTAGACCTTCGGGGGCCTTTTATTTGCTGGAATATGTTTTCCGTTGGTGTTTGTAAAAGCAGAGTTGTCCCCCTTAGAGATTTATTTTACAGTTGGAGCAAGTTGTTTGAAATAAAATGAGGTTTGACCTTTCTATGCTTCCGTGTTGAATGTGCCTGGATAGCCGGCATTGCCATTTTCTGCTGTTTCATGGTTAGGAATACAACTTATGAAATAAAGTACA
Source organism: Ambystoma mexicanum (assembly GCF_040938575.1). Classification (NCBI taxonomy): domain Eukaryota; kingdom Metazoa; phylum Chordata; class Amphibia; order Caudata; family Ambystomatidae; genus Ambystoma; species Ambystoma mexicanum. Next base: position 447,124,063 of record NC_090925.1, on the reverse strand, counting down.
CGGTATATGGGTTCTGTCACATATATTGGTACTCTGTGGAGGCTGGCGCTACAATGTCCCTATGAATGCAGACTATAATAAAAGAAACATCCATCTCCTTAAGCCCTTTGAAACTAGATACCTTGACATTTCAATTTAGTGAACACTGAAAACAATAAGCAGAACCTTTCACTCGACAAGCTAAGACTCAAGAAGAAGCTCTTCATAACATGGAGTTCTTTTGAAAAACATTACTGTGACTTCAGTATCGGTGAGCTATTGGCTAATGACTAACAAAGCAGCAATGTAACATTTCAAAGTTTTGCCACAGTTACAGAAGTCAATTAGAGATAAGACGGTAGAATATTATTCTTTATGAAGCAAGGCATATCCATTTGTTTGCAATATCTCTACGGCTGCTGTCGAACTTCCCCATCAATTATATCAACTTTCTGCACACATGAACTGTTGTCTCTTACCAAGCAAAGAAAGGGCGAGGAAGCTAAAATGTGTGTTCCAAGGATAACACTTGACATTGCAAAGAATTCAGCTTTTACATATACTGTGCACAGTGATCTTTGCACATCTACTTAGCCGGCGTTGAAAATGATACAGCACACATAGGTGTTTCTTTAAAGTAATGCATAGATTGCATGGTGCTGATTAATTGTTAAACATCAGAGAATCCCTGTTTATTTTTTTAAAAATGTTCTATTCGTACACTAATCTGGCCTTGATAGCTTTTGGATTGTTCATATACGCCCCTTTCAAGTCATTCATTTAATATATATGTTGCAACCCTCAAGTCACCCTTTCATCAAAATCCATAGTCATCATTGGGGATGGCCAACTTTCCTTCCAACAACACATCACCAAAAAGGCGTAACTCCCTTTCCCATCAACTATTTTAAAAACTACTGGACGGAATTACCAAATAGAATTCCCTGAAATTATGTGAATGCTGGTGCTCAAATTGTTTCTTATTTTCGGATTCCTAGACTGTCAATTTTGGGAAATATATGTTAAAAATAAAGAAGTTATTAAGAAAACAAAAAAACACAGTTTCGGCATAGTCCCCCATCATTTTCCCATAGCGGAAAAAAGCCCAATTTTTGCTGGAGTGCACAGCCCAAATCACTGGACGGAATTGGAGCAGGTATGAAACAACTTGGGCACAACGCATTGACGCGAATTCCAGTGGCTGAGGGGGTAGGGGTTATTGCATCCAGTAGTTTTTTAAAATATTTGACGGAGAAGGGGCTGCCCCCTTCATCCAGACGTTACAGGCATATGTATCATGAGAGAGGGTTTTCAGAAATCAAAAGCTGCCATTTAATTTGGAAATAGCCACAGCCACCCAAAAATGAAAAGTGTAAGAAATGACATCCTGCATAAAATGACATCAGGCTAGATGTGGGGAGGGTGAAAGAGAACAACATGTGGAATTGTGGAGTCAAGGATGCAGGAAATACGTTTGACACAAAGAAATGTTCAATAACCGCTACTCTGCAAGAAATGGTCAATACCCGTGGTTATCAGTATATATGGCATACGCAGTTGTAGCCGTAGTTAGGCGTGAATTAAAAAAGTTCGAAACAATTATTTGGAGGGGTGTAAACGTTCAAATAACATCAGGATAGAGGTGGTGAGGGGGAAAGAGGACGGCATGATGCAGGAAATAAGATGTTTGCCACAAAGACATTTTCAATAATGTGGCTATGGAAGAATGGCTGAAAGCCGCAGCAGTCGGTATATATAGCATACACAGTTGTAGCAACGGTTAGCCGTGTATTAAAACGTTTGAAACACTTGTGTTGAGGGATGTGCACGTTCAAATTACATCAGACTACAGGTGGGGAGGGGGAAAAGGGATACTATGTGAAAATGTGGAGTCAAAGACCCACGAAATAATGATTTTGCAATGAAGAAATGTTACGCTAACTGTGGCTATAGCCGCGTTTATAACCACGGCTATCCGCTCATGGTCAAATCTGTGAAATGTGCGTCACAGCAAACATACCGTCGATAAGCACAGGTAGTGTAGGGGGCATCACAAGGAGGGAGGGAGAATGAATTTGGTTTAGGGGGTTACCTGGGGGAACAACAAATTCATTAAAGGGATATGAACACTGACAAAGGGCCTCATTACGACCCGTGCGGTAACCATGGCGCTAGTAGCGCCATGGTTGCTGCCGGTATTTTACCGATTCCGCCATGATGAATGACGGAATTACTGCCCCATTCCAAGGTTGGTGGGGCGGTAATTCCCCATTCACCATTGGCCCTTCCCCATTCCCATTTTTGCCCCCATAGGGCTCAATGGAAATGGGGAAGGCGGTAGTTACGGTGCCTATTACCTCCAAGGTCCCTTTGCAGGTCCAATCCTTAACGGCTGCTAAAACCAGCCGTTAAGGTAGGGGCCCGCAAGGGACCTCGTAATTAGGCGGAAAGGGGTTAACGGCGCCACCACCTTTTACGGTGTCGTTAACCCCTTACCAGCTGGGTCGTAATGAGGCCCAAAGTCCTATTTTTAATTTAGTCACATAACCGTGAGTCTGAAAAAAAGCATATTGGTGCATTTTTGTGCATTTTCATGACTGCAGTTACTGGGAAAAAAGGCAAAAGTTGACCGTTTGTGAAACACACTGCACAAAATGGATCTTAAAAGGGTTATTGATCCATTTATACAGTGTGTGTGTGTGTATATGTGTTTCTATTTTTAACATTTGAAGGGTTGTTCTGAAAATAACTTTTTTGGGGGTGGGAGAAGGAGGTTGGAACTTGGATGCGAAGAACATTAGGTTTGGAACATGTAACAAGGGGTAAAAGAAATGACACGTGTGTGTGTTTTGTTGGATTTTGACATTTGTTTCTGTTTTCTTTTTTTTTAAAGTGGAAGAAAAAAAACGTTTTACTCAAAAGGAAAAACGCCTATTGTGGCAGTGTTGCAGGTGGTTGGAAATAGCAACTACCCACTCTTCACCTCCCTTGACAATCTTATTGTTGTAAACGAGGCAGAGGACCATGCACTCATTAAGATTGACTGCCGGGCGTAGGACAGCAGGTTGGGTTGCTGCTGGGATGGCCGCCGGTGCCCCGCTGGTGGAAGATGCTGCAACCTGGTCGGATGTTCCTGGCGGTTACATGGGTGGAGCTGATGACATAGATGGTGAGGAGGCAGGTGCAGCACTGGTGGTACGGTGTGCCGCTTGAGGTCCATGGACCTTCACCTTCTGCTCATGGTGTTCCTGCCACTAGGGCTCGTCTATATCATCCCAGTGTACACTGAGGAGATGTTGGATGAGCACTTAGGTGTACGGGATCAGGGATGGGCTTTGTGGCAGAAGGTGCAGTGGCCCTCCTCCTCCTCCTCCTCCTCCGGCAGGCTGTGCTGCTGCTGCACCAGGAAATACATCCGTATATCCAACTGTTTCAACATGGCGCAGCTCTTCTTGCTGGGGGTTGTTGGTGTCGCGACCTAGGTGTCATCCGCAGGTTCTGATGGAATGATGACTCACTGGATGTCATTCCTGCTGATGCTGTCGCTACTGTGTCAAGACATCATTGTATGCGTCGGACAGGGAGGACAATGGGTAAATGAATGACAAAAAGACAAGACGAAAAGGACAATGGCAGTTAAATAAAAGTTTTCAAAAAGAAAACAAAAAGGTAAAATAAAGAATAGACAGCACTGACAGATGACAAGACAATGGATAGAGGTCGGAATGGATAGGTTTAGGAACAAAGGAAGGTAAAAAGGGATAGGAAAAAATGGGTTGTAGTTTTGCAAAAAACGCTCTTGTCGATGTATTGAGAATTGTCTACAAACAAGACAGATCGGCAATGAGAAAATCTCAAAAGATTCCTGTGGGTGTGGTGGAATAACCACAGTTATCCAAGAGAACCAATCAGAGGCTATGTTGCATAGCCACAGTCACCGTCATCGTGTTTATGCAGTGGGCGAGCCAGAATAGCTGCAGTTTCCACACATATGACCAATCGGAGGCCACATTGCGTAACCATCATAGGGTTCAATGCTGTGGGTGTGGCTAAGATAGCTGTGTGTTATGTTATGTTATGTTATGTTATTTTGCATTTATATAGCGCCTTATATACCATTGGTATGGTCTGAAGGCGCTGGTAGGTTGAACGCCCTTGGGAACCGAAGTTCAGGTCAGTAGAGAGAGTAGAGAGAGTCAAGGTGCATGTGAGCACCGGGTATGTGTGCAGCTGGTGCGGTATTCATGTAATAGCTGCTTTCTAGCGGTAGGTGTGGTGGTTGAGAGATCAGTAGTATGTGATTGTTCTGGCAGGGTTTATCCAGACCGAATGTGGCTGCGTTAGGCCTGAGGAGAACGCCTGGCTGGGGTTGTGTAACCAGCAGTGTTTACTTAGAATGATGTGGAGTGAGCGGCGGATGTTGGTATGAGAACAGTTATACCGAATGGTGTCATAGTATCTCTGTGTTCTAGTTGAGTGGTGGTGTAAAGAAGAGAGTAAGCGTGGTGGTGAGATATGATGGGTTATATGCTCTTTCAAACGTTCCCTGCATTCCAAACCATACTATGTACGTCACGCACCATGCATTCATCTGTTTTCCTCACTCACCCGCTCTACGCACTCGTCCGTTTTATATCCTCACACGCACTATGCATTCACCCACTCCACGCACTCATCCCCTCCGCACCAAGAGGCTATTGGGCATACTTCTAAATGCACTTTTCACAGAGATGCTATTGGGTACACTTCTAAATGCCCTTTCCACAGAGAGGCTATTGGGCACACTTCTTACTGCACTTTCCACAGAAAGGCTATTGGGCACACTTCTAAATTCAACTTCGAAATGCACTTCTAAGTTCAACTTTCACAGAGAGGCTATTGGGCACACTTCTAAATTCAACTTTTCACAGAGTGGCTATTGGGCATACTTTTAAATTCAGCTTCAAATGCACTTCAAATTTAACTTTCAGAGAGAGGCTATTGGGGACACTTCTAAGTGCACTTTTCACAGAGAGGCTATTGGGCACACTTCTGTATGCATTTTTCACAGAGAGGCTATTGGGTACACTTCTGAATGTACTTTTCCCAACAAGATTATTGGGTACACTTCTAAATTCAATTTTTCACAGAGAGGCTATTGGGCACACTTTTAAATTCAGCTTCTAAATGCACTTCAAATTTAAATTTCACAGAGAGGCAATGGGCACACTTCTGAATGCATTTTTCACAGAGGGGCTATTAGGTACACTCCTGAATGCACTTTCACAGAGAAATTATTGGGTACACTTCTAAGTGCCCTTTCCACAGAGAGGCTATTGGGCACACTTCTAAATTCAACTTCTAAATTCAACTTTCACATAGAGGCAATTGGGCATACTTCTAAATTCGACTTCTAAATGTACTTCAAAATTCAGCTTCCACCTAGAAGCTATTGGGCAATTCTAGATTCAACTTTTCACAGAGGGGGTATTGGGCACACTTCTAAATACAACTTTCCATGAGCAGCTACTGGGTACGCTTCTAAATACAATTTTCACAGGAGGCTATTAGAGATTCCATCTAATTGGGGCATATGCTAACAATCACACTCCTGCTTAGATTCGGCGCAGACTAAACTTGAGAAATTCCATCTAAGTGTGGCATATGCTAACAATCACATTTCTGAGATTCCTTCTAAGTGTGGCATATGGTAACAATCACATTTCTGAGATTCCTTCTAAGTGTGGCATATGTTAATGTTAATGTTAATGTTAAAGGACATTTGTACCGTGCACTATCACCACCGAAGTGGTCCACTGGCGCTCTGGCGGCTCTGAAAGGGGGAGTAGAGGGGGTGGGTTAGTGGGAATAAGCTGGAAAAGTGCAAGAGAGCAGTGATATGCTGTTGGCCGCCTCAGCCCGGTGGGTCCGTTGGCTGGGCTTGGGGTGTTTTACGGTCCGTAGTCGTCGTGTGCTGTTGTGCAAGTCCATGTGTGTGTTTTTTTTTTTGTTGCATTGTTGTGAAGTTTGTGCGGATTGCTGCGTTTTAGGCTTGTGGTTGTGTTCAGTTAGAGTTTGAGAGATGTATGCAGAGGGATGGAATTGTTAGTTGGTTGGTTAGTTGGCATTGCTGTCCATTGCAATTATGGGATTCCATCTAGGTGTGGCACATGCCAACAATAACATTTCTATTCAGATGTGACGCAAGCTAGGGTTCAGAATTCTAAGTGTGGCACATGCTAACAGTCACATTTCCATCTAGGTGCGATGCAAGCTAGGGTTCAGAATTCTAAGTGTGGTGCATGTTAAGATTCACATTTCTATCCAGATGCGGCACAAGCTAAAGTTAACAATCCTGAGTGTGGCACATGCTAACAATCACATTTCTATCTCGGTGCGACGCAAGCTAGGGTTCAGAATTCTGAGTGAGGTACATGTTAACAGTCACACTTCCATCTAGATGCGGCGCAAGCTAAAGTTAAGAATTCCATCTAAGTGTGGTACATGCTAATATTCATAATCCCGTCTAGATGCAATGCAGGCTAAGGTTAAGAATTCCATCTGAGTGGCGCAAGCTAATATTCACATTTCTATCTAGATGCGACGTAAGCTAAAGTTAAGAATTCCATCTAAGTGTGGTACATGCTAATATTCATAATCCCGTCTAGATGTGACGCAGGCTAAGGTTAAGAATTCCATCTAAGTGGCGCAAGCTAACATTCACATTTCTATCAAGATGCGACGTAAGCTAAAGTTAAGAATTCCATCCAAGTGTGGTGCATGCTAATATTCATAATCCCGTCTAGATGCGACGCAGGCTAAGGTTAAGAATTCCATCTAAGTGGCGCAAGCTAACATTCATATTTCTATCTAGATGCGAAGTAAGCTAAAGTTAAGAATTCAATCTCAGTGTGGTACATGCTAATATTCATAATCCCGTCTAGATGCGACGCAAGCTAAGGTTAATTATTCCATCTAAGTGTGGCGCATGCTAACATTGTTAACCCTGTCTAAAGATGACGCAGGCTAATCTTAACATTTCTGTATAGGTGTGGCACTAGTTAACATTGGCTAGTGTTTTAGTGCGTAATGCAATGCAACATTTACAGTCAGGCCAAGAATGGAATTAGGCTTGTGGTCACAAATCTCTCTATGAATGCATGGCGTAATTCTATGGCAGTCTACGTTATGGAGAGGTGAGGTAGAGTGGCAAGGGCTTTCTGGAGTAGAGTAATTGCTCTACACCCCACCCATGCCACACAATGCTGTTGCTGTCTGTTGGCTGCTGGCTTCCTTTGCTTCCTCTGCGGACACCTGTAGACACGCCTTGGAGCCTCTACTGTAGGAGCCGCCCTTTGCCGAGGGGGCTGCCGGGCAGAGGCTACCCTGGGAAGGTCTGTTATGACCAGGTGGACGCACCAATCAGGGGAGGTGGACGGGTTGGAGGGGGAAGGTGGGACTGTGAAAAGGCCAGACATAAACAAAGGACTAAACCCCACAGACTGCACCCTTTGGATGCAGCCCAGAAACAGTAGCAACAGGCTCAGAAGCAAAAAGAAACACTAGACAGGCACCAGATTAGCACACAATGCTCACCAAAAAATATAGATACATAAATGATTAAATAAATTTAAAAAAAATGTAAAAAAATATATATTTTAAAAAAAAATCACACCACTCCAAAAGAGTGCATAAAGCCCGCCAAAAACGGATTACAATCATTGTGAAACTACTCACTCAGAATCAACCAGCCCCTAAAGGTGCTTTCACACTGGTTTCTCCTCCCATATCCTTCCTCATGGCAGTCCTCAAATCAAATGGAAAATGGCTGCTAGAGCCAAGCCACAAACACAAACACACCTGACATTTCTAACCAATTGCAAGAGGGGAGGGTGGGACTGGGAAAAGGCCAGACATAAACAAAGGACTACACCCCACAGACTGCACCCTTTGGATGCAGCCCAGAAACAGAAACAACAGGCTCAGAAGCCAAAAGAAACACTAGACAGGCACCAGATAGCACACAATGCTCACCAAAAAATATAGATACATAAATGATTAAATATATTTTAAAAGAAATGTAATAAATATATATTAAAAAAAAAATCACACCACTCCAAAAGAGTGCATAAAGCCCGCCAAAAACGGATTACAATCATTGTGAAACTACTCACTCAGAATCAACCAGCCCCTAAAGGTGCTTCCACACTGGTTTCTCCTCCCATATCCTTCCTCATGGCAGTCATCAAATCAGTGTGTACCGCACATGCACCCACGGTCACGGGTACCTCACGAGTGCCCAAGTATTTTGGCAACCAATGGGCGTCATGTGATTTGCGCACGCATTATAACCTCAGCTATATACACGTTCATTATAGCGGCAGAAATATTATTGGACAATGAGCATTTGCCTTTTACAGCCGCAGTTATGTGCAATGGCACTAGAAAAAAAGTGACATATATAATAGCCAGAAAATGATCATTTCACTATTTGAATGAGTTGGATATGTTTGATTGTGATCTGCCCTGGCAGCAAAAACAATGTCAGCTATTGTTGGCGGTTATGGGAACCGTGACTATAATGGCCAGGTTGATAGCCTGCAACAATGAGAATAGTAATTTGATAAGAATGTGTGAATGGATGATGCAAGGTACATTTTGAAAGCTGCTATAGTATTGGAAGGTTGACTTTATTTGGCTTGAGGGGGAGGTGTGATGTTTGCAGATGTGAAGTTGAAGAGTGCGTACATACTATTATTGGGGGACATTTGTCAAATATATTTTAGATGTGGAAACATTGAGAGAATTTCACACGCAGATGGTGACAACTCATTGACTGGGCTGTCAGGAGATGAATCTTATTTTTTAGAAGATTGTACAGAAATAGATAATTTTTAGAATAGGACACAGTGACGTGGAGGAAATGGGTGACGTCAGTCAAAAGCATTGGCTAAAGAGTTTTTGGGGGGTTTACAATATTATTCTCAACAGAGTCTGTGAAGAAAGAGGTATGTGCTCAAGCTGTGGGCAGATATTTTTGACAGGCAGCACAGGATATTTAAGCCATCTAAGGGAAGAGCATAGATAAATATTGCAAGCTTTTTCTGATTTCTTTAAAGGAATGTAGTAATATACATGGAGAAGTGGAGGGGTTGTCGCTATAATAATACAATTTCTGGATATAATTAAAACACAGTGGCTCTGTTAACAGCCACCTATAGAAGGGAGTTAATGATATTGAAAATGTAGTGTTTGTTGTGCATACTTTTTTGTAGCTGCAGATTATTCACAGTTATTCTGTAAGAATAAACAAAACGTTGCTTGTAAATTTGCATATACAGATATGTGTGTGATGCATAGTACTTAAAAAGGACTCTTTTTTGGGTACACCGAGTGTAGTTTTTCAATGAAGTTGTATTGCTGCCATAAGTTTGTCAAGGAAGAGTGCATTTCCTTGATAAATGATATGCACTTCATCATGTTTATAAAGGTTAGACATGTAAAGCGGACTGTTGTTGTTGGATATCCACAGATATTTGTGATCTGTGATGAAAGCAGAAACTACTTTATACACATTTCTCAGAGATGTCTCAATTATAAAATTAAAACTGATGGTCCACTGTTAGGCAGAATCATATGCAGTATCCTTTGGGAACGCCACACACAATTAAGACTACAAGTGCAAATACAAATTCACTTTTGGTACAAGCCTGTACTACACAGTAAAGTGGTGGTGATGGCTGAGCAGCCAGACTTATCGCAAGAATGAAGTGAGCAGTATCAGAAGTTACACAAAGGACAGCAATTACTATGGTTCAAACAAACACTGATTCAAGGTTTCTGAGTAAAAGAATATACATTTATTTACACCATCAGTTGTAAAACAGTTCACTAACATAAAGCAGCAGAAAATCACAATCTTAATACACTACACCACACCCAATAAATTCTGGACAAGTTAAGCTCAAAATGAAGTGTGAGCAAAATGGCACCTCAGCAATTTAAAAAGGAAGGGAAAGAACAAGGTTATCAAAAATCAACAACACCAACAAGCGATAGGCAGGGCAGTCTACAAAAGGCTTACTACAAATAGGATTCAAAGTAATAGGCCTGGGCCAATGTTAATGGTTCAGAGTCTTTGCAGAGGATCACACAGTTCAGAGTAGTTTGTGGTTAAGTCTTTGCCAAGAGTTCAAAAGGAAGTTGGTTGGAGGAAAATTGATTCAAAAGAGTAGAAAAGGACAAGCCTTCAGAGAGGTGAAAGATTTAAAACACTTTCACCACGGTCGGATGGAACGAACCACCGGATTTGAACAGTACCTTAGATGAAGAAGAATGCTGTAGCTGAGGCGGTAGTTCCTGGCAGTTCCTGCATGCTCACCGTTCCTGAAGCGACTGTCGGACTTACAAGAAGGAGGAAGACTGGAGGGTCCTGCGCTGCCCAGGGAAGAAACCAGCAGCAGAACAAAGCATCGAATAAAATGTGCGCGCCTTAAAAGCACAAAGGGATTCTCTCAAGCTTGCTATCCGGTTTACTGTGGTACAGTAAATTTGACCAAGCTTGAAGAAGGAGGTCCAGGGGCTTTGTGAGCTAGCTGGTCCCACCAGGCTCAAGGGGAAAAGACTCCTTGCGGATCTTCACTGTTGGAGTTTCAGGAGATTCGGTCCTGCAGCAGTGCTTCACCGGGATGTCCAGTAGTTGCAGCAGTTGTCTTCCTTCAGCTCCTCATTGGTTCTCTCGTTCCAGTGGTGACTCTGCCCTCCATTTCCCAGAGACCTGCTTTTAAGCAGTTTTACCCCATTCACACAGCCTGGCTGTCAATCACACAGCAGGGTGGCTGTCCTGGCAGGACAGTCACCTAGCCAATCAAACTAGAGTGCGACTTGGGCCTCCAAGGAGACCCTGTGCAGGGGGCCTCAAACCCCTCCCTCAGATCCTGTCCACCCAGACACTTAGGCGCCTAAGGAGGGCTTCTGTGCAGAAGCCCACCAAAGGACGGTGAAAAAAGGAACCAAACCTGGTATGGCGCGCAGAGTAGAACATGAGAAAGACCTTTACAAAAAGAAATGGTGAATAAACCCAACTGGAACCAAATAAAATTAAAAGGGGTCCAGCAGATTAAAGTTTGAGGCTAACACCATAGCCTCTAACAGTACGGAGGCTATTGTCATAGTTCACGGTAAAATAAAAATGGTAGATACCACTGCCACCAGCCACATTTTATAGAAAGGGGAACACAATATTGGTCCATGAGAAACAGACAAAAAGGGACAACTATTAACCCTTCCAGTAATCTATGGAAGATAGTTTGTACTGGGTCTGTACATTTAAAAAGACTAGTAAAAGTCAATGGCAACTTTACATGTTCTGGGAGACAGTAGTCAGTCCCAGAAAATTGAGTTTAATAGTAGGAAGTCTAAAAAGACAACCCTGTGTTACTGGACTAAAGGTGCTGTCTGACACATAGTAAAAATATTATGCCTATGGAGTAGGTGAGACTCCATAGTCCATGAGCACAACGTGTACAATACATAGCAAAAAACACATGTAAGTGTGGGAAAAAAGGCTCACACTCTTACCAGGTGAAAAAATAAATCCTAGAAATCCAGCAAAGCTGCTCATGGACTCAGTATGTAAGGGAAGTTAGCCATTCTGGAGAATTCTCCCTAACATCCACTTCCATTTTTGCCAGAGAGTTATGTTGGAAAAAATGAAGGTGGTGTGAAGAAGAAGTTCAGTGAGTTTATCCAAGTCTTGTTTCATAATTAAATAATGAGACATGCCTCACACATTTCCCAAATGACTGTCTCTGCAATGAATGAGTATGGCATCTGGCATCTCTGTGCTTCTCAGACTCATCAATTTTGGATGAATCTGGCACCATCACATTCCTTGCATCCAAACCATTTAACTCTAAAATCAGGTCAAACAAGGTCCTTGTCAATATGTAGATTCTGACAAAACCATGTTACCTAAAGTGCCCAAGAGTTTTCAACTGACCACACATATTTAGTTCCAGCCATCATGTCTGCACTCTGTTACTGGTTTCTTGAAACTGAATGCTCATTTGTAATTGAAGTATTACTAGCAGTGGGGTATGGATGATGGCAGTATTTCTGTGTATCTCATTGGTAGGATTGATTGTTTTCATTGTGTTCTTGAATGTGATAGGTTGAAGTGAAAATGTGTCAGCAATGTTGATATTTTTGCGAACTTTATTCCTGTTTCATTACTATTGCTTTTTGTAAAGTTCCATAGGCACCATTTTCTGTACACCTGCCATTCTGCTTGCAGAACCTCTACTGTGCTGATGCTGATTGATTGGCTCATGTGAAAAACCTTGGATCTTTTGGAAAAGCTAATAGCGAGTGTTTCAAAATGCGTACATATTTCATGCAGTAGCTTGACTGTGTTGGCTACACATAGCATTAATTAAGTTTTACTTTTTGGGTATTGAAGGTCAGAAATCCTATTTGTGAGAAAGGTTATTCTGTGTAGTATGTGTGCTTTTATAAGAGTGTCTGTGTAGCAATGTGAATGTTCAATCTTAATATGAAATGAGATTGGGAAATACATTTGCCATGACTACTAATATCTGAAAACATGTGGAAACGGTAACGGTTCCTTTATGTTGCTGGTAGCTTGCTATCATGTGTACACTGTATAATATAAAAGGAGCAAGTGGTGTTAGTAGATGTTTTAGCCTTCTTCATGGTAAGGTTTAGAGTTTTGGAAGTGCTTGTTTTAGGAATGCATTGTAGCTGTGGCTGGAGTAGTGAATAGTGGTGATTTATGGGAATTGTACTTGCAGTGTGTTTCAGTTGTGGGTAATATTTCTAATAAACCACAGCACATATGTATTACTTTTGGTTTTGGGTTGTGGGGTTTTTAATGAGCAGGTTAATATGCTCTGGACTCAGTGTATGAGCAGTGAAGTATGGATTACTCTTCACGTTTCAATTCTTTACTGTGAAGTGAGCAAATGTTATTTGCAATTCTGATGTGATATGCAAGTTTTCTTTTTTTTTAACTGTCCCCACTGTTTGATATGCTTACATGGCAAACAAGACACTAAGTAGAATTGGACATGATAGGCAATGCTTTGAATAAAACCATGGAGCCCTTGCAGTGCCTCCGGGCTCCCCAGCACTTAAGGGTCTGTATCTGTAACCCTACAGTCCCGTCTGCCTGCACTTATGAGCCACTCGCTGCCTTCACTTGTGAGTTACTGCACTTACTTCTTCCCCTCCCTCCTGTCACTTCTCCCCTTCCATCTTCCCCGCATTTGCGCAATCTGAATGACACAAGGCCTAGTAAGGTCGTTATTTTGTCCTCCCTTGTTTCCTCCTCCTTGTCTTGTCACGCCTAGAAACACTTGTGTACAGGCACGTTATAAATGCCACATCATATCATATCATACCTTACAATGACTGAAAAACTGGCTATTCAACTCACAATGATTAGTATAAAATGAAGGCTGGCTGCAATATCACTGGGGACCCAAGACAATCCAATGACAGTTTGAAATCTAGAACCAACAATAAAACAAACAGACCATACCAACCACTAAACTTTTCCACTCCATGCTTCACTCGGAGGGACAGGGCCTCCATATCCTTGTCCTTTACTGCTTTTTATCGTGTGTTCTGTTGTGTTTTCTGTGCAGGAGTTCATGTGAGACTCCTGGCGGTGCAGCTCTCTCTCTTTTGGTTTGGTGAACGGACCCGTGGGATACCCTTATGGCACCCATGGGTGGGGGTACAACCCTGAGCCCCTAGTGTATGTTTTTGGGCACCTGTGGGTGGCCCGCAGGGCAGTGTATGGGCTGGTGGCAGCTCCATGCTGAATTTGACAGGTGCGCAGAGTATCCTCCATTTTGGGGATACCCCAGCCCTGCCATGGGGATCAATTGATTCCTGATGGAAAACAAGATGGCCCCTGTGCTTCTTGCTTTCTATTACCTATTACCTTGTTTTCCCAAAGTCCTGGGAAGCCCTGACTCTGTCCCTTCCCCCTGACTGGCTGTTGGGTGGAAGTGCCACATATGGTGTTGTTGTGAAGGCCCGGCCAGACTAGCTGGAGCCTTCCCAGTGATGTATGTTGTGGGTACCTCCTGTGCGTGGGACCCGGGCCAATAGAGTGTGTGACGAATATGCATTCTGTGTTGTGGATTTCTAGTATCTGGTGGTTGACACAATGACTCAGACAGCCCGGCCCGAAACCGGTATGAATGCAGTTTGGAGTGTTGAATGGCTCGGTACTTGTCCCAATACACATACCTTGTTGTGAGTGTCTGGAGAGAAGTGAATGGCCTGAATACCTTGTGCGCCTGATTGGCTGCCTGCCTGCATGAATGCCCTTAGTCGTGATTGGATGCTTGAGTGTGACCCAGCGGAATGAATGGGAGATCAACAGTATATCTGGAGACCTCTCACTGCTAGGAATCATGTTCAGAAGCTGAAGTCCACTACGACGAGTAACTGGAGTAACTGAAGCTTGACCTTGAAGCCCCGCTGGACGAGAAGAAGTGCTGTTGCTCTCCTTCACAATCTGAAAGCTGCTGTGTCTCCAAGGACTGACCCAGAGAGGACCTGGTAAGGCGCCCTGTTCCCGAGCTACGAGGGACCATCATGCACAGCTGATCTTTGCCAAAGCTCCCTGGTAGACAGACCTTCGACAGGCTGCCGACCCGAGACAGGGACTGCCGCGGAATCTCGAAGAGAAGCACTCCGACTGTTGTCCGCCACTGTCGACGACTGCCGTCGCCGACCAGAGCCGCCGTGCTTCCGTTTGCTTAAGAGCCTCAATTGATCATCGGATGCTCTCGTCTGCATCGTCGCCCGCTTTATCCCACTGGAGAAGTCCCGACCGTCGACGCGCCGAGGAGCATCCGCCGGTCAGTTTCCCGCCACCTAAAGACCACAGAGAAGCCGACGACTCGACCCCCTTGCTGGGCCACAGTTCTTCATCATCTCTTTGCAGTCCAGAACTATCGTCACCGAGGTGCCCCGCATGCCTCTTCCTTGCAGGACGCCAACGCTCTGTCATTGACGAGCACCGCTAGGAAAGAAGCTGCCACTTCACGGCCATAGTTCAACCTGTTCGCCATCGGACGTTCGACGACCCATGACTCCTGCCTTAAAGGGAGGGCACTCAAGAAGGGCTGTCGATTCCCCGACACCGAACGCCGAGTTCCTTGACGCCTCTCGATGATCCGTGGCTCCTGCTTTAAAGGGAGTCACTTAAGAAGGATCAGTCGACGCATCTTCAGTGAACTCTACTTCACCAGGTACATTGGGGGGGTAAAACCTTAATAGGAGGAAGTAAGACTATTGAACAATATATGGACTGGGCTTGTGCTATATATCTTTATTTGCAGGTTGCCCAGGTGGGGGGATCTCCACACAGAACTGTGCCTAGCGGTAGGGGTCAGCATTCTGCCTATTGTTTCAACCATCTTGCGTTCCTTCCTATCTCTATTGCTGGTTTTCCTCGTTATTGATCTGTTTGACATTTTAACCGTACAGTTGATGCACTTTAATGAGATTCAATAACATTGGTGGTACCACTTTAGAACTGTATATATTTATCATTATTGACTTCCGAGTACAAAGTGCGTTATTGTGATCCTGTACATACTTTTGAATATTAATTATATAAAGACTGTGTTTTCAGTAATACAGTGTGTGGACATTCCTTTGTGAGGGTTCGGGGACTACACTGTACTTAAGAACCAGCCTGCATCACCTCCCGAAAAGCTAGGCCTTGATTGCTCGTCCATTCCTACCTTATAGAGAATCTTGGCTGGGGTCTTCTGTGCCTCTCCTCTACCATATAGAGAGCAGAAGTACAGACACCCCCTACCAGTCTTTACATTCCCCCAAAGGTTTTCCCAAATCGATATTGGTATTTCCTCCCCAGTGGATTTCTTTCCCATTTCTGCACATATGACCATGTATTGTCCGCATTTCGTTCCATTAATATGAAGTGTAGCCTGCACACCAATTGCTTATCCCGATATGTTTTGTAATACATTTCCCGAAGGACCTGAGGGTTCTCTGCACTGTCTTTATTACTTCTGGCTGTTTTAACGTTGCATTTGATAATATTCCATTCTGTCTCTTTCTGTTAGGTCAATTTGCCGTTTGCATTCCTCGAACGTTAGTACCTCCCACACTGCTATCATGTCCCCCACTTTAGTGCAGCCCATAGCACATCATCTTATAAAGGTATCCTGTGCCATCCCTGGTGAATATTCCTCAATAATGGGGTAAGTGGGGAGGGGTGTGTAGATAGAAGTCCTTTTTAATCAGCCGCTCCCATGTATCGCAGGTTGCTGATATTACTTTGCTCTTATTGGCACTCCGGGGTCTATCTTGGGTCTCTAACCGTAAGAGTCCTTCTAGGGGACTCCCCGCCACTGCTCTGTCTATCCTTGCCACGGGTTAGTTAACAACCATTCCTGTATCACCCGTAATTTGGCCGCCTCATAGTATTTTGAAAGATTTGGGAGTCCCAGAACCCCTTTCTGTTTTGGAGCCATCAGTGTCTCTAAGGCGAATCACAACCTTATATTCTGCCAAATGAACCTTGTTATTTGTTTGTTAATAGTCTTAAAGAAGGGCCGTGGGACCCTAACAGGAAGTGCCTGAAAGTAGTAGAGTAGCTGGGAAGCGTGACTAACTTTTTCGTGGCTATTCTCCCCAACCACGAGAGGGACATAGAGTCCACTTGTTTAGGTCTTCTTTTATCTGGGAAATCATTGCTGGGTAATTTGCTTCATATAATTCTCTTATAGAGTTAGTTAAATTCACTCCCAGGTAAGTAATAATGGCCTTGGCTGTTTTAAAAGGTGATACCAGTGCTGAGTGCGCCTCCTGTTTTGTTGAGAGCCCCAGGTTCAGTAGCTCTGAAGTGGACATGTTTATCCTCAGCCGTGCCACTTTTCCCATAGTAGACAGTTTCTTTATTACAGCGGGTAAAGAGTTTTCTGGTTCTGTCAGGGTCATTATCATGTCATTGGCAAATGCTGCTATTTTCTAATATTTGGCCCCAAGTTTTATACCCTGGATTTCTTGGTTATGTCTAATGAATGCTAAGAAGGGTTCTAAATAAATTGCATAAAAGAGCAGGGACAGGGGCCATCCCTGCCTTGTTCCCCTTGCTATTTGTAACCAGTCTTCTAATTGTGAGTTAATAGACAGTTGCACTGAGGGGCTTATGTAATTTGCCCTTACCATGCAGATAAACATGGGGCTTATCCCCATTTTAGAGAAACAAGAATGGCCACTCGACAAGGTCAAATGCCTTTTCTGCATCAAGTGATATCAGTCCCACCAGTACCTGTCTAATAGCCATATTTTCTATTCAATGTGTTAATTTCCTGGTATTATCCCACATTTGCTGCCCTTTTATTAACCCCAACTGGTAAACCCTAATGAGATGTGGAACCTACCTGCCAGTATTGCCTTCCAGATTTAGCAAGGCGATGGGCCTATATGACCCACAGGCCGTTGGGTCCTTATGTGGCTTTCCAAAGACAACCAATTTTGCTTCCGCCATAGAGGTAGTTATTTCTCCTCTATACCCTATTGAGTTAAAGAAGTGTGTGAGCTTTATGCCTAGTTGCCTTCTTTACTTTTGATAGAAGCATGCTGGGAATCCATCTGGACCTGGTGCCTTATTTTTCAGTGAGTTCTTAATTACACATCTGCTTCTTTGTCCATAATCTCTCCTTCTAACTGTCATTCTCTCGGGGTGTAAGTGTCTGAACAGTTAAGGTCCTAAAGTAGTGTCCCACAGCCTGCTGATTGGGTTTGTCAGATGGATATAGATCCCTGTAGCACTTCTAAAAGGAGCTCATTATCGTAGTTGTGTCTGTAGCTATCGTCCCGTCCTAATGTCTTATAGCCATTATTGTACATTTTGCAGATACCCTCACTTGTCTGGCCAAAAGTCTGTTGGCTTTATTAGCACTCACATATTAACGTAGTTTTAAGTACAGCAGGGATCTCTCCACACTGTGTGTACACATCAATTTTAGTTGTATTCTAAGTTCTTTACATTTTTTATATATGTCTTATTATTTTTATCAGCTAATGATTGCATAGCACCCCGCAATTGGGACTCTGAATCTGTTTCCGTTGCTACCTCTGTTTCCATTTTTGGGCTTGAAGTCCTATTATTTCCACCCTAATAACCGCGTTAAATGCCTCCCAGCGCCCTTCCTGTGAGACTTCCTCATTCTCATTGTTTAGAATGTAGTCATCTATTTTGTATCCCACTTGTTCCATTATCACTGCATCTGTTAGTATATTTTACCGCAACGTCCAGGCCCACAGCCCCCCTGTCTTTCATCTCTTCCATCAGCAGGACATGGTCCGAGATTGAGAACGACCCAGTATTTATTTATTTAACTTCCCTCAACAACTTGGCTGACATCCATAGAGAGTTTGGTGTACCTGGGAGAAGCAGGTAGACCATCTTTTTTTGCCCCTTCTTAGTCCACCATACATCTCTAAGAGCTAGGTGTTCAATGTGTTCCTTCAAGAGTCTGGTGGGGGTACCCCATCCATGCCTAGTGCCCATACTCCTATCTACTCTGGGGTCCCACACCAAATTGAAGTCACCAGTAAAATTATCTCCCTATCACAAATGTTTCTAACTTCAAAAGGACCTCTCTTATGAATCGTGTTTGGCTCATATTGGTTGTGTAAATCGTTCCTAGGGTCACCTTTCTATGTCCCACCTACACTTGAAGAACTATGTATCTCCCTTGCTTATCCACTAGTGTCTGTATTACCTTTGCCTGTAGAGTGTGCTTGAGCCCTATCAAGACCCTTGCTGTCTTTCTGTGTGCATTTGATTACAAAAGTTGTGTACATTTTAAGAATTGGCAGAGTGTTACATCTGATTTCTTTATGTGGGTCTCTTGTAGCATAAGTATACCCGATAAGCATCATATAATATGCCCCTCAATTTTCTTTTGTTTAAGTTGGGTGTTCAGTTCTCTATCATTATGTGATAAAATTGTGAGTGTCATCGTATTTCGTATGTTCTTTAATCATGGTAGCTATCATATTCAGGGCTTTAGCATACTCTGCCCCTTGATCTCCGGCATTGTCCTTCCACCCCTTCCTTGGTCTCCCCCATTTCCATCATGAATACCCCTAGTGTCTACCCTGTGGCTCTGGTCCTGGTGCAACCCCGGGTAATCCCCTAGCAAGAAGAGCACACTAAACCCTCAAAGTGATTCCAAACCGCCGCCTCCACTACCCCTACCCCTTGCCACCTTGTTTGTACTGCCGATTGTCACTTTTTGCTTGTTGCCTCCTACAGCCCGACCTCCAGCTCCTGCATCAGCAGAGGTTGTATATGAGGCCTTCTGGGTGAGTTCTAGTTAGATCTCAGGTCTCTTCTGCCAACCCTGTTCCCTTTGCTGTACCCGGGGGCCTCTCAGCTTTACACCTTTATTATCCCACTTTCCTCGTCTCTTCGATCATTCCCAGGGGCCACTGTTTTTGAGAGAAGAAGCTCAACTCACTTGTTCTGGCCTCTTCCCTCTCTGTCCAGATTCATAATTGGGAGACCTTGTTCACATGTGGTTGCCCACTGTTGTCTAACATCCCAGGTGAAAAGAAGATCACATGGAAATGTCCATTTGTAGGGAATATGTTTGGCAATAAGTTATTTAGTCACTGGGCTTTTTGCTCTTCTTTTTATGCAGAGTGGTTAGTGCCAAATCTTGGAAGAGTAGGACTTGAGTACGGTTGATTGTTAAATTTGGTTGAGTCCTTGCGGTTCGAAATATGTTCTCCTTTATCTCATATGATGAAAGAGCGACAGGCACGTCTCTCGGACTCATCCATGGGCCCGATATCTTGGGGCCCACTCTATGCACTCTATCAATCATCTGGCTGCATGTCCATCAACAGCAGTGCCTTAAGTGGCACTACAAATCGAGCCGGGGCTCATCGGGGGGGCGTGGCCTAACAATGGGGGTCTTCATGGCCTGTTAGGCCACACCCCCTTGACGAGCCCCAGCTCAATGGGCTATTGGCACCCCTGCCAGACAGCCTTTTGTAGTGATTAGCACCCTCTCCCCAATTGGGGAGAGGGTGCTGATCTCTGCATTTATTTTGTATAGGCTTGCTTGGCAGGGGTCAGCGCCTCGCCTATTCAGCCTTAATGGTGATGCTGCCCCGCGCCAGCTGGGGAAGGGCAGCGTCACCATTAAGGCTGAAAGGGTGAGGTCACTGGAAGCAGAGGCCTTTTTCCTAAAGACTGAAACTCCCGGGAATCCGCGGGAGCTTCAGTATTTAGAAAGCAAGGCCTATGCTTTCAGCGGCCTCATGTTTTCTCCATAATGGTAGCGCCGGCCCACGTGCATCACTTGGTGAAAGGGATGCCTCGCAGGTGCGGCACCACCATTATTGCTGAAAGGCATTTTTTTTCTGAAGCCTGAAGCTCTCGCTCACGAGCGAGAGCTTCAGGCTGTAGAAAAAAATGCATTTTCGTGTAGTGGCCAGGGGAGATTAGTTGGCCCCGGCAGGGCCCCGTCTCAAAACGAAATTTCGGGGCCTGCCGGGCCCAGCCCCGGCAGGCCCCGGCCCACTTAAAGCCCTGATTAACAGACTCCCAAAACATTGTTGAATCGTGTTCTTCAGGTCCTTGTCCATAATTGCTTCGACAAGGCCTTTAACCCGATCTACAAGTTTGATTTTCCATGTCTTCAGCTTGCAGCTCCAGGTTGTGTTTGGCTTTAGCTATCTGTTCAAGAAGCTCGCTATTTTGTCCAACTTCCTCTGCCATTTCTGTTAACCCCCGTTCCGTAACATCGACTCTGGTATCTAAGCCATTAACATCTTTTCTTACTTCTGTTAGTGAGTTTCTTAGATCTACTTTCATGTTTTCCAACTACTCTTGGAAAGTGTTCATCGTTCTGACTTCAGTGCCCTTGAGACATTATTGCAGGTCTTCCTTGATTAGGGCCATTTTCAATGTCTCGGATCCTTGTCTCCCCCCGCCCTTCATCCACCATCAGCCTTCTTCTGTGTATTTTTTCCAGTGACATTCTAGTTGGACGCCTTGTGAATCGGATGCAGTTTTGAGTTTGGCCATGGCATTTCTTCCTTTGGTTCCTGACATCTGGAGGGTTCACTGTTCTCTTCCACCATCTCCCCAGGATGTCATTGTTAAATAGCAGTTCAGCTTCTGTCGCCCATCTCCCAATTCAGCTTGAAGTGCCTTCCCGGTGTATATCTTTGTTATCTGCTGCCCCAGCTCTGTGCCTTTCTTAATCTGCCTGTTAGTCGTTGATCGGCGGGTGGGGTTACCAAGCCAGTGCTTATCTCAAAATTCCTCTTCTCTCCTCACCTCTCCACTTCTCGTGTGATTGTGTTGTGCTCCGATACCCTCTCTGAGCCTGGTCCATAAAGAGACTGGGGGGCAGAGTAGTGACTCACATCTGTGGTCGGAGCAGTGACTCACATATCTTTGAACGTATTTCCCTTTGCATGTGTTTCAATGTGCAGTTTTTCCCTTAGTAATCAGTCCCCCCCCCACCCAGTGTGTATTCTACCACTTGCTGGAGAGAGGTTCAAATTGAATCATGTGCTTGACGTGGAGATGTAGTCACCGACCTCAATTCACTCCTCGTATTATTCCGACCTTCAGCTTCCTGCCACCATTCCGCTTGTACACACTGTGTATCCAAGGGCTGGGTTCTGCGTTCTGCTTCTAATGTAGCCTGTGTCCTGAAATTCAAATACACCCCATGACTCGGGGGTGGTGGGATTGTCTCTTGATCTGCTCCCTGCAGGTAGTCTCCTTTTCCCTGGGACTCCCAACCTCAGGCCTCCGCCCTTAGCGCTACCACAGGTCGCTCCTCCCTTCCGTTATCCTCCGCAATCTGAATATCCGGCATGCAAGATCAACTTGACTGCAACAACAACTGTGTTGTGAGGCCTCTTCGCCTCGCTGGATACGTCTGCCCCAGAACGAGAGCCTTTCCTTCTTCATGGTGTGTCCTGCCCCACTCCTGCAAGGGGATGATCCGCCAAAGGGCTCCGTCGGACGTCCACCTCAAATGATGACCTCACCTCTGCTAAGCTACACCAGAGCTGTGCTTAGATCTGTGCTTAGATCTTGAAGCAGCTTTCACTGTTGCTTTGTTGTCGGCCCCATGGCCTGCTTATGTAGGCCGGCTCGGAGGACAGGGAAACAGGTCCTCACTCCACGGCAGCCATTTTGGAATCCCCAAGCTTTTCATATTTTTGACAGTATAACAGCTATGCTCCCTTAACCGTTACGGCTACCAAATTAAGGTGTTAGAAATTGGACAGAAAAGCTTTGTAAACAAAACGAGTTGAAGATCCCTGTACAACTGAATTTCATTTCTATTGCCCACAGAATGTTACACAAGGCCTAGCATCCACTAACCCCCTTACTCTGTTGATATCATACAGTGTGACAATGATGGAAAATTAATACCAAAAGAAATGAATTATTACAAATGTTACCAGCTTTTTATTATCACTAACCATTTGAAATGCATTTTTCACATAGTTCCAAACAAGCAACACAAGAAATGTGCAGATGTATAATTGAACGTTACTTAAGAAGCTGTCTATGTTCCACAGGGTATAAGTTCATGTGGGAACATTGCTTATCATGTTAACACACTAATAACGGTTTTATTGTACGTGTCCAGATTCCCTGTCATGTTTGCATGGTAGTACATGAAAAAAGCATTAGCTATGGCTATTAATAACTGAAAATTGGTTGAATTTGTAATGCTTCCATTCATTGTAATGAAGCTGCATAGGAGTGTGCAAATATTTTCTGAGATATATAAGGATCGAAATTAATATGTGTTGACCAGGAGCACAAAGCAGCTCCTCGGTATCAGGCATAACCAGTTAGGCAGGTGCCCTCTGTGGAGAACCAGGAGCTAGAACAGAGGCATAGACAGGGTAGGGTTTGAGTGGGCAAGGCCCATCCAAAATCTGTAAATGCTCACTGAACAGTGTTGTGAGGTTGGCCAACTCCCTTAGCTTTAGGGTGTACGTGTTAGACAATATTGGCTACAGCTTTCAGCTAGTACATAGTGTGCATCAAATGTAAGTTTGCGCCAGATACAAACTATTACTTTATTTTCCATTTTATACTACCTAATATGCTCTAAATGTCTGTTAGGTGTATTCTTTATTCTTTTTTTATATGCATTTCCAAACATACACAGTTAATATTGCATAGCTAGGTGTGTGTGATACCATTTGCCACAGGAGTTACACGTAGGTGCTGGTAGCTGTTGGTTACAAACTAACTATAACAAGAAGCTAAATAACTCCAGGAACAGGCAATTTGGAACCCTGAAGATATTGTTGTGTTGAATTTTATCAGTTTCTGCTGGTAAAGTTAATGGTGAGAGTGTTTGTCGTTTAGAAGATATGAACGGTGTAGGTCGAATTATCTTTCAGTTGTGGATAATAGTTGTAATACATTGAAGCATATATGCTGCATAGTTTGTGTGCAAGAGCAGAGGGGAGCACTGTAAATGCGAGTAGCATTTTGTTTCTTCTCTTTTACATAGAATTGTAATGGTATAGTTACTCACAACTTAACGAGAGTACAATCTGCAGCTTTACATAATTTTGAGAGTACAACAGCTACAATCTATTGAAGGCTTGCAAAACCTTGCACACCTTCAATAGGTTTGTGTAATACATTTGTATTGCATGCATGTGAAGTAAATTGCACATAGTGTCACACAAGGCCTATGACCTACTAACCCCAGTTACTCTGTTCATATGATGCAGTGTGATAATGATACTAATGTAGCACCCGCAGAAAGGAAGCATTAATCAAGCATTAATCAATGTATCCACATGAAGGTATACGCTGTAGAATATGGAAACCTTAGGGACTGTTTAAGAATACGTCTGCACAGTTGCTGCTACATGTGTATGCCATAGAACATGTATCCTGGATTGGTATGGGGGCATGATTAATCTTGTCTCTTATAGTGTATGGCATCAATAGGGATCTGGTGTTGAAATTGAAGTATTAATTTTGTTATTTTCTGCCAAATAGATTAAGAATGCCTTCAATGAACTGGACACAGTGTTACATAAAGATGGAATGATAGGCAAGGAAGTCAAGTTTCTAAATCTGAAAATGTTCATGCTGCTGTTTCATGTTCTGTGCAGAGTTGTAAATATACTAATTTACAAATGTGTGCTAAAGAGCAAGTATGCACAAATTTACAATTTGAAACGGAAGCCATGTCAACTATTGAAGCCAATGGAACTATTCAGATTTCAAGTAAGACTGGTAATAGAAAAAGTGTATCTACATAATTACAGTGCATGAAGAAATAGAAGGATGACAAAAAAGAAAAACAAGTACTGGTTTACTTGTAAGAAATAGGAATAAGAATGCACATTAAACAGTTTTTTGCTCTGAAGTGTTCTCAAATCTTTTGAGAAGTGTAAAATTTGATCATGTTCATGTGGTGAACTGTTTCTTGCAGAAAAATAAATTAAAGGGAATAATTACAAAGGCTTTTCAAAGTGAACAGGTGTAGAGGAGGTCCCAAATATGGCCTGCAATCCAGCCACCCATTTTGAGATACCAGAAGCATACTTGCCAAGATATGTGACATATAAGGAGCAAATAAACCAACAGATAGCCACAGTAGGGCTCTGTCCAGTGCCCATCAGAATGACTTGTATACCTATTGAAGCGTCAATAACCATAGAACCATGGGCTGCACGATACCCATTGAGACAACCATATCAGCAGCTGACGCGAAATGAAGATCACTTACAATCTGTCCCTGAAGAGAGCCAAAGGGCCCTTTTTGGAGGTGAATGGTGACGACACAATGGTCCAGACAGACTCACAGATGAAAGAAACGACAACCAAAAAGGTGATAAACAAAGATGAAATGTTGCGAATAATAATGCAATGGGCATAAAAGAAGGAATTATGCTGAACTTTAAAGAAACGAAACCATTGAAAGCAGTATGGAAATATGTAATTGGCTAAATGCCTGTAAATAGGCTTGGAACACAAGAAGCTAAGGACACGATACTGCTTGCAAAGCTGAGTAGAAGGATAGAGCGTCAAGTGGCCACTACATATCTACCTCAAGCAGCACATTATACAAGTGCATCAACATTTAAAAAAAGCAGAGCTAAGCCTATGATGATAGAGGACAAACAGGCTAGGATTCATAAACTAGCTCAATGTCAGACAAAAGAACGGAATCGAAACTCAGCAAGAAGCAGCTCATGGCTAGGAATTCGAGGTCAACCCAAGGAAGGGAGGAGAGCAGCAACTCAGAAGAATCGAAACTTAATAGCATAGAAACCTGCCCCGTGAAGGTCGAGATAAGGAGGCCCAGGCAGGTGGCGAGACCGAACAAAGAATCACATATACAAATAGAGGGAAAATGAAGCTGATCCACAGTGTACAGACACGTGACCAGCCTGGCGCGGAGAGATGCCCACATCTGATGTCATCCAAACCCAGAGGATGCCATAACTTTTCAGGATAAGAAGCTACAGTTTGAGGCCACTCTCAGCCAACTAATTGACTGATAGGCCTAAAGGTATTGATTGATGGAAGGGAGGTAGGGTGAATCTTGGGCCATCCCGCACCTGGGCGACCATTCTGCATGCTGCTAATTAAAGTGGAGATTTGTGTCTAGGGGTGTAACTGACCCAATCACAATGGACCAAATAATCTAGGGTCCTATAGCGCGTAGAACCAATGAGACATCGTACCTTTAGTGATGTCTATCACGAGTGATGTAGAGGGATGGGCATAGACGCCCACCCGATAAGATTCATCCAATTCCCACACTCTGTTACCATATACAGATATAGTACCTATACTTAATAACCTTTTCCAACCAATAGAATTGCATGTCAAACTTATGGGTTTTACACGTCAATGATGATGAGAATTTGCTATAAAAGTTACTGTTTGCATGAAGAATTTGGAAGTTGAAGTGAGACAGGCGATCGCAGCTCTGATGATTTCCATTTGTTTCCCCGTTTTTTTGTACTGGTCATTAAACAGACTTCCCTTTGCCAAACCATTGACTTGTCCTTATTGATTGGTGTTGGAGTAAGAGAATCCTGCACCCCATCCTCCTCAAGGTGCAGCTGTCTCGCCTTAAGGTACTTGAGGGTGAGCTCTGATCCTATGGGCGCGTCAGAGGTCGCTCTGCCCTCCTGTACACTTGTTAGCAGAGAGAATGGTTGTGACCATCAACTGTTGAATTTTGATTATTGATAAGACACCTATTGACCGTCGACACAAAGTAACTCTAGGTCTTCGGCAATATCACAAGTCCTTTGCCATTTTGGCCGAGTAGACTGTGAAGCTTCCCCTGGACAATGATACCGTAATACTGTCCAAAAAGCACCCGTTTTACAAACATAATCCCTTCCATTCCTATGGGCAGTGGATCAGACAAAAGACAAAACAGGCAGTAATGGAGGTGGTGATCCCGAGGATCCAGAGAGGAACGATGCGAGCGGTGAGTGAAATGAAAATTGATGCTTTGGCAAATGTCCTTAGGCAATAGAACAAGTAAGGGAAAGGTAACGGAGGGAGGTGGAGAAAACAAAATAGTCAGAAGTAGAGAAGACTGTATATATTTATATAAAAGGGGATAATGACTCTAGAATAACTGAATAAAAAGAGAGTATACCGAGGAGGACACCTGAGATAAAGAGAGAGGATACCAGGGAGGACACCTGAGATAAAGAGAGAGGATACCGGGGAGACACCCTAGAAGAGAGAGGATATGCCTTGTTCCTGTGCTTTAATATAGCGGTCAGAAGAAACGTGAACTCATAGTCCCACATAAAAGGGAAAGACTAGGCTACTACGACGATTAAAGACGTCGTGAAAGGAGTTTGTTTAAACTCCATGTCTGGGTATCGATTAGAAGGCAGAACTATCTGTGTCCAGCTGGCGTCTGTCTAGTCTGTTTAACATTTGTCATGCATGTCCTGTTGATGTGTCACATGTAAGGAAATTTGTCTCCTTGATGTTTCAAATTGATTAGGGGTTTTACGCGATTCTATAGTTGAGAGGGAATCGCACATGAAATGATGTCCTTGAGTCAATTGGTGAGAAAGAAAATTTGGCGGGAAAAGATTGGATTGGAGCTTGTGATATTTGGTGCTCGCTCATATTGTTGGGTGTGGTGAAGTTGCATGAAAGTATTGCTAGAACAGACTTAAATATGGAAGATATTACTCCGCTAGCACACTTATGTAAACAATTGCCTAAACATGCACCCAAGCTTAAGAAATACAGTACAGAGTGGCTTAAGGGTACTGCCTACAAGATGTTTATGCCGTAGCCACAGAACGGGTCCTTATCTAAAGCCGTCTTACAACATATGATGAATTATTTGCATGCCACATATACAGGCAAAAAACTAGAGAAACGCCTCGCTGTTCTAGAACTTTGGAAAATGTTCGAACAGTCGACAGAGGAGGAGCCACCTGCAGACCGGATATTAAATGTATGCACGGAGGAGGGTGAGACGCCTACCGTGCCACCTGCCCCGCCTGAAACAGAAACTGAGGCAAATAAGTCAGAGGGACTCTACCCATTAAGAGAGCTCAAGGCAGCTACGGGGTACAGCAACCCTGCATGAGTCACCTACGTACAGAAGCAACGAGGTTAAGGGGAAAGATTAGAATAAAAATCATACCTCTGCAGTCCCGAGGGACAAGGAGAGATGCGATGATGAGAGGAAGGATCAGGCACATGCCAGTACGCCACTCGATAAGGGGAGAGAGGGAACAAAATGGAAAGGAAGTGAAGACAAAACAGATTAGACAGCATTCGCAAAAAAAATTAATGTATGGGAGGACAGATATTGCTGAAACTCGATGGAAAAGGAAATGATGATGTGGGACAAAGGGAGAGGTCTGTTGAGACACAGATAAGGGATGAAAGGATAAAAAGGAAAGATAGGCTCAGGTGAGAACAGCTATATCGCGAAGAGCAAGGAAAGCAGCTCAGTCGCAAATAGAGAGTAGCCTATGACCAGTACAGGCAGAAACTGGAAAAACTGGAAGAAGAGCAGATAGCACGTGAAAAAAGGATAAAGAGACGGGAAGATGAGGAAGTTCGAAGGGCAAATGAACATAGAAATGAAAGGAGAAGGGAAGAAGATGAGGTCAGAGAAGAAGCGAGGAAGCACAAAGAATTTGATGATGTTGAACGTAAGCGTAGACAGAGGGCGCACGATCTCGAATATCTGGAGCGGGGAGTTAAAAAACCCAATCCTGTTGTAGAATGGGAAGACATTGAAGAATTTTTCCCTGCTTACGATTCAGTAACAGGCACTAGTGGGGCGAATATTGAGGATGACTTCGACACCAGAAGTATCGGAGAAACGATCGATAAGATATATGGTGAGATGGGGTTAGAACAAATATCTCAAGAAGAGGAGGAAGACGAGCACTTGGAAAGCACTCCACTTTATGACACGGAGGACGTCACCCGAAGCAGTGGGAACAGGAGACTGTCCTTGGACAGACTAGAAATCAGTAAAACTGATGATGACACAAGATGTTGCGTGAATTGGGAACGATCAATGTCTGACTCCGGAGAGGATACGGAGTGCGAGACAAATGAAGAAGGGAGACACCGTGAAAAGTGGCTCCCAAGGGACAATGGGGTGAGACAGTCAGACGCTAGTGAGTCCGCACAAAGGGGCATCAGAATCTACATTACAGTCTGACTGACACGAAGGAACACCCTAGTGTCAGAGGGGGGTGTCAGCGCCCACCTATGTGGACAGGTTTAGGACATTGCCAGGTAAGCGGCGATGCAGGAATATTACATGAGCGGTAGAAAGAAGAGCTATGGGGAAGGAGAAGGGAGTCTGCGCGTTCCAATTTCTGCTTCTAGAAAATGGGGGATCAAGACCGCAATATATTCCATGGCCACACATGGATCGGGAGAACTTGAAAAACAAGCTTCCAATGCTGACATCGGGAGCTGGGAAGTGGATACACGAATTAGAAAAGATGACAGGGGTTGTCACGTTAGCCATAGGGGATATTAAAGGTCTCCTGATTGCCATACTCGGTGAGTGAGCAGACGGTGTATGGGCACGGGCTGGGTACCCTGGTGTTACCATAATTAACACTGCCCACAACACCATTCAACAATTGCAGAGCAGCAGTATGGAAAGCGCTACGAGTGCTTTACCCAGACACTTCCGACATGGGAGCTATAATGACTCACAAAATGAAGGAGTCAGAAGATCTGTTAATTTATATCCAGAATTTCCAAGACGCGTTGGTGCTCGAAAGGCATGAATCTTGGACAAAATCCATACCTGTGTTTTACCACATTTTATGCCAGGGGTTACCAGAGCCTGTACAAAAACAGCTTAAGAAATTGGTAGGAGTTGAGGCTAAACCTTGGGCCGAAATACAGTTGACTATCGCAAGAAAAGAATCGGAAAAAGGAGGCAACTCGAAAAGGTGAGGAAGCAAAGCTAGTGCATAAGAAATTATCCAAGTACGCTCTCAAAGGAGCCATGCTAACTACCCCCACTGAACAGAACGCACAACAGGTTGCTATCCCAAAGCAGAATGACCAGGGTATCATAGGACAATACCCAAGGGGAAGGGGATTGAGAAGAAGAGGATGGCAGAGTAATCAGGAAAGTTTCCAAGGGAATTAAGGAGGTTTTCCAAATGTGCAGATGGGCAATATAGATATGGCGAATGGACAAATAGCCCGACCACCACCGGTGTGTTGGCTGTGTGGAATGACAGGGCATCTGGCGCTCATGCAGAAGCCAAGGCGCGTGGCAAAATAGCTAAGGAATGGGAGCAGGCGTGGCAAATTCACCTGGGATCTACCACATGGCGAAGCACAGAATCACACAGTGCAGCAGCAAGCACCAAGCATGCAGCAGGGTGCCACAAGGGCAATTTCAACAGGCACCACCGCAAATGTTGCAGGGCACAAACTCTGCAAGGGGAGGCAACCCCGGCAATGGAGAAAATCCACAAGTGTACAGTGGACCGAACTTATACATAAACCAGGACAGCTCACTGGGAACCCTGACATGCTCTATCCTATCAGTGACACCAGACCCTAATAGGGAACCTAGGGTGAATGTCACCATAGGGGGTAAAGAATATTCCTTCTTAGTTGACACGGGGGCAACATCCTCGTACATACGAGAAGGCAAGTTTTCCTTGTCCGGCGAGGCTATAGATGCTCAGAGTTGTACAGGAGCTCACGGTCGAGTTCCCTTTACAGACGCACTCCCAGTCTCCAAAGGGGAATGCAAAATGAATGTACCTTTGTTGTATTCACATCAGACCACAGTAAACATTTTGGGTTGAGATTTAATGACAAAATTGAATATGACCATCTCGTTTACAGAGGAGGGCATAGTATGCTCTACTCCGGGAATGCATTATTGAAATGTGTGCGATATGATCAGAGCCTATTCAAGACACAGAGCCATTAGAGCTATACCACTGGAACCTGAGGTTTTTGCATATGGCATACGTGTATTTATGGTGGGATTACCAGGCCTTGCGGACAAGGTCAGGAGAACCCCTGACAAATTTCTATTCAGGCCAAGAATACCAATGCATGAAGAGGAGGGACAAATATTTCCCTTGATGATACATACTGCAGCAGTGTGAGATAGGATAGCATTAATTGAAGGCTACGATGATGAAGGCAGACAGTGGTGTGCGATTATCGCCATTGAAGAAGGGTATCGAGTGGCTGACATCACTGATGATGATCTGTTTGAAGAACAGCCAGACTCAGAAGAGATGAGGGTAGAAGTGAGTCTCATATTTTGGGTAAAAATGATCAAAAGAGAAGTGCCCCAGAGAATGAAGTTGGCGTTGATATGTCCAAAATACTTTAATGACGACATGGCCCAGGTGCCTGTTTCAGTATGTACCACAGGACCTTATGTTGTAGGCCTCCGGTCGGGGTGGGAGAAGTGAAAGGAAAATTAAGCTGAAACCAGGAGCAATTTTACCAAGAGCACGACAATATCCCATGTCCAGAGAGGCAGATGAAGGAATCGCGAAGACCATTTCCGCCATGATGGACCAGGGCATCTTAGTGACGTCAGAGTCACCATGTAATACAGTGATTTATCCTGTCAAGAAATCAAAGGGAGGGTCTTGGCATTTAGTCCAATATTTAAGAGCATTAAACAATATTTTTGAAGCCGAGCCCCTAATCCTTCTACAATTTTATGTTATATACTAGTCGAGGCAAAATATTTCACTGTGATTGACTTGAAAACTGCCCTTTTCTCAATACCATTACACCGTGATTCACAAGATCTGACGTCATTCACATTCAGACAAATGCGTCTGAAAAGCATGAGGTTGCCACAGGGGTAGTGTGAGTCCCCGTCCATCTTTAACAGAGCCCTGCAGATAGACCTCAGTAATATTACAGAAGAAAGTGTCATCTTGCAGTATGTGGAGGACATTCTAATCTGCAGCACAACAGAGGAACAATGCAGGCGCGATTCTGTTCAGCTACTGACTATACTGGCTGAGAAAGGCTATAAGGTTGACAAGGAAAAACTGCAATATTGTCAACAGGAGGTGCTGTACATAGGCCAGTTAATTTCGCATGAAGGGAAAAAGGTAACCCCAGAAAAGGCTGAAGCTATTATGAAAATGGCAAAGCCACTCACAGTAAAGCAAATGCAGAGCTTTTTATGTCTGTGCAATTATGTTAGAGCGTGGGTCTTCGACTACAGCTCGTAAACCGAACCCTTGCTCCAGGCTTTAAAGAAGGTCCAGGTGAAAAAGAGAAAGATTGAATGGACCGAGGCAATGGAAAGGGGTTTACAGAACTCAATCAAGTGATTTGTAGGGCTCCAGTTCTTGGAATTCCTAATTATGCTGATGAATTCCACTTGTTCACGCACACGAATAGCATTGTTATGACGGCAGTGCTCGCCCAAACAACCTCATTGGGGTACAAGCCCCTGGCGTATTACAGGCGGAATCTGGACCCAGTAATGAGAGGCCAGTTTCCATGCGAACAAAGCTTAGCCGCCGCAGCATTCACCATATAGAAAGCGACAACCATTGTGATGGGATGTTCTATGACGTTATACGTCGAGCACTCATTATTTGTGATTTTAGAGAAACCAAAGGGTACGTTGACATCTCAAAGAGCTTCTGTCTATGAGGTGATCATATCTAATCTAACGATCAAAACAGTTTGATGTAAAACAGTAAACCCGGCTACGTTCATAGGCGAGCCAGTCACTGAAGGAGAAAAGATACATGACTGTGCAAACTACGAAGAATTCTATGATAAAATCCCCAGGGTAAAAGAAAACGCCCAGCAGGAGGAGAGATCGTTTTCATTGATGGCTCAATGAGAATCGACCAAGAAGACGGACACAGATACACAGGTGTTGCTGTGCTGAAACACATAGCAAACGGAGAATTTCAAGTACTCGTCAGAGCGCGAACACCATCTCATTACTCATCACAGGCTGCAGAGTTATTGGTGTTGATACTCGCCGTTGAGAAGTAATGGTGTACAGTGACTCCGTCTATGTGACATCTACAGTGCATACAGGCGTAGCGTGCTGGAAAAGGAGGTGCTACCTCCGAGGGATGGCACGCCAGTGCAGCACGCAGACTTATTGGACAGACTGATTAAGGCACTACAGCTCCCAGTGGGCATAGCGGTCGTAAAATGTACTGCTGTAACGCTCACCTGATTCCCGCAGAGGTGCCGGTCTTGACTGGGTGAATGCCGTATCTTCAAAGGTGATGTGTAACACACGGTTGGCTCTTTGGGCTGGACCTCTGTGCACTGTATGTCTGACTCGAAGAGTAAGATGTCTGCAGATAGAAAATATGGGATTAATGAACTGGGTTTATTGGGTGCCTCTCTCCTCTTCCCTTTCTCTTCTCCTGTAGAACCCCAAAGGTTAACGCCCTCACCTTAGGTAAGTGAACGCCGAGCTCTCCATCTGCCTCGGGGTAGGGTGCCGTAACCAGTTTCTTCACTGGATAAGGGTGCAGGCCTCTTGACCTCAGAGGACTGCTGTCCGTCGTTAACTGCACGAACGGTAAGTTCTGGGCACTTCAAATGTCTTAAAAGTCTTTTGTAATGATATCTCTTGTTTTGCAGGGTTCTGGCGATGGCGGATGGCGGGCTGATGAGAGTTGAGGATCGAATCCGCGTGAGGAATAGAAGCGCCTGGAAGCACGTAAGTAAGCGCTTGTAGCCTGCTTCACGATGCGCACTAACTGTCCCTTTTATCTTGCAGGTACAAGTTCGGAGCTTTAGAGAAGCTGAAGGGTGCTGGAATACCCACTGGATTCGGCGTGGGAAGGAGTAATGGCACGTGAGTAATAAAGTTGCCCAATGTCTTTAAACGCACCTTCTTTTGTCTTTCAGATGCGGGATGCAGCGCCGAAGGCCTCCGGAGCGTGCAAAGAGCTGGTAAGCTTTTGTCTTTCAGATGCCGGAATGCAGTGCGAAGACCTCCGGAGCATGCGAAGAGTAGGTAAGCCTTTGTCTTTCAGATGCAGGAATGCAGCGCGAGGCGTTGGTGACAGCCGATGGACCAGGTAAGAGATGCACTGCCACTGAAGACCGTAGTGCTAACATGTTCTTTCTTTGTCTTTACAGGTGCTGCTGAAGACTGGATTCCAGGATGGTAAACCTTTGTTCCCTTAGGCCCAGGATCAGAAGCAGAAGACACGATGAGCGTTCTGCTGCAGAGAATGCAGAATAACACAAAGCAAGATTCATCCATCGGGTGTGGTTTAAATAGCCTCCTGTAGTGCTTAGGTGTCTCCTTCCACAGCCACGCCTAGGTAAGAAAAGAGTTCCTGCTTTCCAGAAGAGTTCCAGTGTTCTGAACCTAGGGAGTGGCTCCTGCCCCACCCAACAGGAAAAGTAGTCCCAAACAGAAGAGGATCAGGGGTTCAACTGGCAGGTAAGTAAGCAGCATGGTCTGCTGCAGGTAAGTCCACCCAAGCATTATGAGCCCGGCGCTTCCAGCGCTGGGACTGGGCATCTTTATGAGCCTGGTGCCACTGGCGCCAGGACAGGGTCCAAAAGGTCCCAATTGGGACTGGCTGGCACTCGGAACCGGGGTTATGGGTCTGCTTCCAAGGGAGTCGGGCAAGTCCTGATCTTTTGGAAGCAGAGATCATGACAGCACCCCCCCTCAAGGCCCCTCCCAAACCGGGCTTTTCCGGGGGTTTGGGCTTGTTATGAAATGTTCGATGAAATCTTTTGATTAGATGAGGCGCGTGGACATATTCTGCAGGTTCCCAGGATCTTTCTTGGGGACCGTAGCCTTTCCAGTCAATCAGGTAAAATAGTTTAGATTTGGAGATCTTGGAATCCAGGATGCTTTTGACTTCAAACTCGAGTTCTCCATCAACTAGAATAGGTTTTGGAGATGTAGTTAGTCGGTTTTGAGGTTGCACGGGTTTTAATAGAGAGACGTCGAAGACCGGATGTATCTTCATGTGAGGGGGCAAGTCCAACTTGACCGCTACTGGATTTACTATGGTAGTGATGGAATAGGGACCAAGGTATCTTGGGTTGAATGTGCGTGGTCCTTTTAGAGGTAGATATTTGGTGGATAACCAGACTTGATCTCCTACTTGATATTGGGGGGCTTCCTTCCGATGTTGGTCTGCTCCTTTCTTGTATTGTTCTTTAGCCCTTTGAAGGTGAGAAACAGCTTCCTTAAAGGCTTGGGTGATTGTAGAATTCAGGTGGTCTACTGCTGGTGTTCCAAGATCTTGGAGTGGATCCAACTCCGAGGTTCGAGGGTGACTACCGTATAAAAGAAAAAACGGGGTCTTCCCAGTACTCGAGCATCAAACTTGGAACGATCGGCCTTCCTGTTCTGCAGTCTGTGGTCAATTTGAACGACTAAGTCAATATAGTCCGAACAGTCTTGCGGGGGATTCACTACTTGGGCTAACACATCTTTGAGCTCTCCACGTAGACCTCTATAAAACAGCGTAATCCTTTTGTCCTCAGGCCATCGAGTTTCCACTATCAGTCTGTTGAAAGACGCAATATAAGCCAAAAGGTCTTGATTACCCTGTCGCAATGAAAGGAGCTCATTGTCCAAGGCCTGCCCCTGTGAATGTCTTGCAAACAGTTTTTCCATACTGAGCTGAAAAGCTTGAAAATCATGGAGAACCGGATCATCTTGATTAACTAGAGGGATCGACCAGTCTGCCGCATTGCCACTAAGGTACGAAAGCACGAAAGCTACCTTAGCTTGATCAGTTGGAAAGGCTGCTGGCCGGCATAAGAAGTGCAACCGGCACTGATTAATAAATACTGCAAACCTCTTTGGGTCACCAGAAAATTGTTCGGGCGGAGCCAGAGGTACATTCCCAGGTAGGTTGATCTGCACTGGGTTCGTAGAGGATGTTGAAGGAAGATTTGCCCCTGATGCGGGTAACAGAGTTTGTCCGGCTTGTGACTGTAGCAATTGTCTAGCGAGATCGTCTGTTCGCTCCTTGGAAATAATCAGTTCCCTTCTTAGAGCATTCGTTTCCTGACGGGCTGCATGCACTTCTGCTCTTAGTTCCCCAAGTAACTGGGCTAGCTGGTCGGTATCCGAGGTTTCCATAGCGCCTGGGTGGGAGTTTTGCGGTAGGCTTTGTGTTCTGTAACGCTCACCTGATTCCCGCAGAGGCGCCGGTCTTGACTGGGTGAATGCCGTATCTTCAAAGGTGATGTGTAACACACGGTTGGCTCTTTGGGCTGGACCTCTGTGCACTGTATGTCTGACTCGAAGAGTAAGATGTCTGCAGATAGAAAATATGGGATTAATGAACTGGGTTTATTGGGTGCCTCTCTCCTCTTCCCTTTCTCTTCTCCTGTAGAACCCCAAAGGTTAACGCCCTCACCTTAGGTAAGTGAACGCCGAGCTCTCCATCTGCCTCGGGGCAGGGTGCCGTAACCAGTTTCTTCACTGGATAAGGGTGCACGAACGGTAAGTTCTGGGCACTTCAAATGTCTTAAAAGTCTTTTGTAATGATATCTCTTGTTTTGCAGGGTTCTGGCGATGGCGGATGGCGGGCTGATGAGAGTTGAGGATCGAACCCGCGTGAGGAATAGAAGCGCCTGGAAGCACGTAAGTTAGCGCTTGTAGCCTGCTTCACGATGCGCACTAACTGTCCCTTTTATCTTGCAGGTACAAGTTCGGAGCTTTAGAGAAGCTGAAGGGTGCTCGAATACCCACTGGATTCGGCGTGGGAAGGAGTAATGGCACGTGAGTAATAAAGTTGCCCAATGTCTTTAAACGCACCTTCTTTTGTCTTTCAGATGCGGGATGCAGCGCCGAAGGCCTCCGGAGCGTGCGAAGAGCTGGTAAGCTTTTGTCTTTCAGATGCCGGAATGCAGTGCGAAGACCTCCGGAGCATGCGAAGAGTAGGTAAGCCTTTGTCTTTCAGATGCCAGAATGCAGCGCGAGGCGTTGGTGACAGCCGATGGACCAGGTAAGAGATGCGCTGCCACTGAAGACCGTAGTGCTAACCTGTTCTTTCTTTGTCTTTACAGGTGCTGCTGAAGACTGGATTCCAGGATGGTAAGCCTTTGTTCTCTTAGGCCCAGGATCAGAAGCAGAAGACACGATGAGCGTTCTGCTGCAGAGAATGCAGAATAACACAAAGCAAGATTCATCCATCGGGTGTGGTTTAAATAGCCTCCTGTAGTGCTTAGGTGTCTCCTTCCACAGCCACGCCTAGGTAAGAAAAGAGTTCCTGCTTTCCAGAAGAGTTCCAGTGTTCTGAACCTAGGGAGTGGCTCCTGCCCCACCCAACAGGAAAAGTAGTCCCAAACAGAAGAGGATCAGGGGTTCAACTGGCAGGTAAGTAAGCAGCATGGTCTGCTGCAGGTAAGTCCACCCAAGCATTATGAGCCCGGCGCTTCCAGCGCTGGGACTGGGCATCTTTATGAGCCTGGTGCCACTGGCGCCAGGATAGGGTCCAAAAGGTCCCAATTGGGACTGGCTGGCACTCGGAACCGGGGTTATGGGTCTGCTTCCAAGGGAGTCAAGCAAGTCCTGATCTTTTGGAAGCACAGATCATGACAACTGCCCATAATCACGGGACAGATTTTGTGTCGCACAGAAATCACGCAGCAGACACGCAAGCCAAGCGTATAGCATCCAAGTGTGAGACGATCATGGAAGTGGAAGTGGCATTCACTAGGGAAAGAATTATGGTAGCACGAACCACACAAGAAGCTTATAGTAATATGGGGCAGAAACAACGAATGGAGCTTCAAGGGGAGGCACCACAAGATGAAAAGAACCTTTGGAAACGTTGAGGGTTTAAACCCCTCTGACGGATTATGGTGGCAAGACAGCACTGGTAAATCAGTCATGCTGATAGCTCTACTAAGAATAGCATTGGAGCAATTGCATTACCCATTACATATGTTAAAAGAGAATCTAGCAGAAATGCTTGCAGAAGACTGGTTTATACCAATTTAGCTGAGCATGTTGCATATTTTATGGTGAACTGCATAATTTGCCAGCAATTCACCACTGGGCACACATTAAAAGTAGTGAGAGGAGTCATCCCCAGGCCAAATGGGCCTTTTCAGCACTTGCGTGTCGATTACGTCAACATGATCCAAGTGTGTAACGAGTACAGGTACTTAATTGTAGTGGTGTATACATTCTCTAGATGGATAGAAGCAGGTCCTTGTACACACCCAGACTCAACCTGTGCGGCCAGTGAGGGAAGTGTTCCCTAGATGGGGGGTGTGTGAGATGATGAGGTCAGACAACGGGGCTCATTTTGTTAACTCAGTCTTTGAGCAAATCAGCTTGCTGCTTGGTATAAAGCACAAGTTCTTGTTGGCGTATCATCCAGATGGTACTGGCATATGCGAGGGGCTCAACGGCTTGTTAAAGGAAAGGATAGCCAAGTTGAAGCTTTACTCTAAAGAAGGGATGGTTGCACTGCCTTCCATTGGCATTGAATGCACTTCGGAACCAACCAGGCTCCGACCATCATCTTACGCCGCACGAGATAGTCACAGGAAGAAGAATGAATATTCCCCTTACCCCCCGAGATAGAACTAGATGTGATGCCCAGTCAACCCGAGATGTCCTGGGAACCAAATTGTCAGAGTACCTGAACTGTATGACATCCAGCCTTACTATAATTTCAGACCAGCTGCAGCGGCGACAAAGAGGGCGCAGCACAGCACAAAGCATTGGAGAAGACTCTGCACAGACCCAGCTCAAGGTCTTTGTATTCCACTCGTTTTACCTGGATCCTAATCAAAAACTACACGAGGAAAAGGTGGGACGAGCTGAGATTCAATGGTCCTTTCATCGTAGAAGACTGCACTCCATCAGCAGTAAAATTGGAGGGCAGGAGAGCATGGATTTTTCTCAATGACATTAAACCCTACATCAGAGAAAGCTCTCAAGCTGCACCCCACCAGGAAGAAACTACAGACAACGGGGAAGAACCTCAGCACGTGCAGACGAGATCCATGACGAGGAAGAAGGATGCATGAGCAGAAAAGCCAAGACAAAGAACCTGTTTGCAAGCTGTGGCTTAAACTGGATAGTTCCTCTAAGCAAAAAAGGGGATAAGGACATGACGGACACTCTATGCATCACAGTTGTAGGGTAAAGAAGACAATTGCGCATCTAAGCCACAACACGTTTGTTGACACAAACTTGTAAATCAATCACACTGAAGCGTCGGTGAAAACAAGACTCAAATAGATTGTGATCAAAGACTTTTGCCTAAAGAACTAAACGTGGCATCCTGACTCGTCAAAGAGCAACACAACGCTTTGCAGCATTTATGGTTTCACCTAGCAGAAATATCAGAAGGGATGTGCTGTCCTGTTTTCAATTAGTGCTGGAAACATATCCGTCACTTGTAGGGAGGGTCACCAGTGTCACAGACTTTATCCAAGGTCCTGCCAACAAGGAAGTAATCTGGCAACTGCTTAGTCATCGCGCAAGCCCTCATTGTGTTACCAGAATACAGTGATAAGGACACACATGCTTCCACCGCAGTCAATTATAGACAAACTCGTCAATACACTCTTCTTTCGCATCATAGAGGAGTGCCCAGCTATTGTCGGAAGAACCACAGACACGCTAACTTTCATTAGAAATCCAGCAAACATTTGAGTCAACTGTGGACGAAACTAAACTACTTAGTAGCAATCCACGCAGCAGGAAAGTGCAGGGACTGTTTACGTCAAGGGAAAGGCCTGTGATCCAGAACCCAGCACAGCAGGACAAATGTGCCTGTCACCCGAGGACAGCCGACTGGCGCACAACGTCCTGTTCTGCCTAGTCACTGGCTTTCCAGAAATGTTGGGGAGACCTGCCGAGGTTGATGTCATCACCTTCATCAGAGATCCAGCTAATGTTGCACATATGGGAATGCTCCTCCATGGCATCATGCTCCAAGTGGAGCTGTCCAACTTTCGAAGAGAGTATCTGACGAGATTACAGTGAACTTTCCACCAAGGGTCAGATCGAAGGAACAGAACCAACCAAGTCAGCTTTCCGCCGAGGGACAGATCGAGAGGACAGAGACAAGAACTTCACCTTTTATTTTTTGATTAACTACCATTTTTTCCATTTTCCATCATATTAAACAAATTTAAGCATGTCCTCAGGATTAAAGCAGATTCAAGGGGTGGACTGGGAACTCACCTATTTTGAATATGCACAATGAATGTGACTCGCCAAAGGTGTTAGCCTAATCTATTTTTCCATAGTCTAGCAAGGGAACCGTATCCCATATCCAGAGACAATCATCACCCACAAGAGGGAGAACTGTTGCGAAGCACCAGCCACTTAATGATACAAACTTTCAACAAACAATAATGGAGTGAGCGAAAAGAATAAAACATTGACATTTTGTTATGATTGAAATGGGGGCCCAGAACAGTAACAGGTCCTCCCACTAGCAGAGGGGCGCCCCCGCTTCCCTGGAAGGAAATGCTGCCACCTTTCGTACCACCCAATTATGTGTATATGTATAGTGATCATCATTGTCTTTCTGTCATTAACAATCAGAACTGCATTCTTTATTGGTGCACGAAGCATTCCAATCTCAGTGCCCCTACCGGATAATGTACACGTAGGTCCCACAAAAGCGCCTAGACCCTACATAGTTATTCCAGTCCCGAGAAAATCTGATGGCAAGCTAAATGAACTAAAATTGAATATAATTAGCAGTAATACACACACACTTGAGTTAACAAATGAAGAGAAAAGCTGGAGACAGGGTCAGCACGGAACAAATGAAAACATAGCACTTACCACTACACGCACCCACACACTAAATGCTCACAAACCTTGGCAAGTGTCAATGGCTGCAGAACATCAAGCAAAGGCAGCAGAGAGCACAAGACGGCCTACCGAACAATCAGCCCCAGAAAACAATGAGAAAGGCCGAAAGAAATCAAGTGAAAGGCCGACTAATGCAGACATAACAAAAGCCCTCGAGAAGACAGAAGCGGCTATGAGAGAATTCACTGCAAGGACGCAAATGTTGATAGATCATTTATTCCCGTCCATAGCCAGAGCAAAGAAACAACATGAGGAACTGAAAAATAAACGCGCAGTGACTGTATCGAAAAACACACACGTTCCAACCCAAGGGACAAGCATCAGACCTACCATACAGCCATATACATGACCAGTGTCAGGCTGGATAGCATGGGCACTTGCACGCAGAAAAGAAAAGATGCATGAGGACCAGGAAAGAGCAGACAGAATCGTGTCCACTCGAATGGCACAGATAAAAAAGCCTGCACCATGGTTTGAAATGCCTGAGAGTCCTCCAGCACGAAAGAGTCACACAGATGCATTTAGAGATGTAGTTATAGCTAACTACAGAAAGACATTAAGAATCAAGAGGAGCCCACATGAAGGTAACAATGAATTTAACGATTATCTGGACAGCACAGCGCATCTGGGGAACAACATTTGGTACCAACACATGAAAGAAGTTGGGAGAAGGAAATCAGAAGGAGATTGCTTCGTGTATGCACTCCTACCGTACAGCATGGGAAAATCTAAGATCTTTGTGGCTGTAGAAATTCTCGTCCCGACAGCACACTGTGTGTCACACATAGCAATGTGCAACGCCAGAGGACATTTTATGGGAAAAGATGCCACTTTGGGCAACTGAAACAGCATATCCCGATGAAGATGATTATGTCCAGGACATCAAGACAAGAAACAGAGCTCATACTAGGAATCACGTGATCAGGTATGAAAAGCCAGAAGTGAAAGGAACAGGAACAAGATGGGAAATTAACCCGAGACTGAACGTCCAAGGAAAAACCCCAGAAGAAGCCCAATTTGGAAAAAACAGAGGCCAAATGCAGATTTGGGGAACAGTGCTTTCACCAGACAGATGGGAAAAAGGAGTAGTGATATGCCGAGCCTGGATGGTCCCTGGAGCCTGCAAGGAAGCAGTAGAAAACTCACAAAAAACTGAGCAAATCTATATGGCCAAAGTTGGTAAAGTTACTAACATGGGTAGAAGACAGAGGAGGACCCTTGCAGATAGTGCCACTGGAAAGCCCAACATTGTGCTTCAGGAACAATGGCACGAGGATGATGGGAGAGAATCAAAACTGTGGGAGAATCTTCGAAGCTCCAGGAGTGACTCACAGAACCACAGTAATTATGGACCATTACTGGGCGTGTGGATTCAAAGCATACATAAGGCTGCAGAGAAACTGGAGAGGCATATGCACAATAGTGAATGTCCACGTTCCTGCACTAGTGATCCCAAAGAGTGACGTGAATATTGACAGTTTTCGGAAAGCAGATACCCACCAGAGGAAAAGGAGATCTGCAGAACTGATATCCCGAATGAAGAGAGAAAATTACTTCTCAGCCAAATCAGAAGAAGCATTCCATGCAATCCCATATGCACACAGGCTGTTCAGCCTAACCTCATCGGTGTTCACAACAATCATCATGCCAAGATTCCAAGTTGGAGCAAACACTAAATGGTTACAGATAACCAGATGGGAGTTATTGCAGACCATTAAAACTACCATAAAATTATTCAATGCTATTAAGGAAGAACTAAGAGAAATCCGACTGATGACGCTCCAGAACAGATATGTACTTGACATGATCACTGCGATGGATGGAGGTGTTTTGCAAAGGTCGGAGAATTGTGTTGCACATTTATACCCTCGCATGACGAAGAAAATTGAACCTTAACAGAAGCCATAAGTATACTGACAAACAGAACCAGATGATAAATGAAACTGACAAGGTTGCTGATGACAGTTGGTTTGGAACACTATTCTCATGGGTTCCACAATGGATGGCAGACATATTCAAGTTTCTGGGAGCCCTGCTATTGATGACACTACTAGGGTATTGTGTTATCAAGATAATCATCACATAATGCCAGAAAAGTGTGAAGAAAGCCATTGGGATGAAGATCATGATTGACGTCAAACCAGGATGGAAGCAGAGAGACCTGACAGATGAAGAAATAAGAGACTTTGTGAAGGCCAGCAAATTTGCACCAGAAGGAAAAAAAATGTGTGTATCCCAGAAGACGTAGACATTATGAAGGAAAATGGATCTATTGCAGCCCAAATGGACAGTGTCAGCTTATGACCTGGAACAAAGACGAACATGTAAAAACAGCAAGAAGCCTGAAAGGAGTGATAAAAATATGGACTCCAAAGAAACACAAGTTCACACCATCATGTACAAACCCAGAGGATGAAGAATTGGATGCAGATGAACCAAGTAAGAGTAATCCAAAGGAGGAAGCAGAAGTGGTCGATGACCCGACCAGAGTGGGGTGTGTAGAGGAGGTCCCAAATATGGCCTGCAACCCAGCCACCCATTTTGAGATACCAGAAGCATGCTCGCCAAGATATGTAACATATAAGGAGCAACAGAGAGCCACAGTGGGGCTCTGTCCAGTACCCATCAGAAGGACTTGTATACCTATTGAACCACCAATAACCATACAACCATGGGCTGCACGGTACCCGTTGAGTTAACCATATCAGCAGCTGATGCAAAATGAAGATCACTTACAAACTGTCCCTTAAGAGACCCAAAGGGCCCTTATTGGAGGTGAATGGTGATGACACAATGGTCCGGACAGACTCACAGATGAAAGAAACGACAACAAAAAAGGTGATAAACAAAGACGAAAAGGTTGCGAATAATC
Organism: Ambystoma mexicanum; assembly: GCF_040938575.1. Classification (NCBI taxonomy): domain Eukaryota; kingdom Metazoa; phylum Chordata; class Amphibia; order Caudata; family Ambystomatidae; genus Ambystoma; species Ambystoma mexicanum. The sequence continues at coordinate 447,080,830 of NC_090925.1, read as the reverse complement.
ATGTAATGGACATAGAAGAAGGAACGATGCTGAACTTTAAAGAAACGTAACTATTGAAAGCAGGATGGAAATATGTAATTTGCTAAATGCCTGTAAAATAGGCTTGGAACGCAAGAAGCTAAGGAAACGATACTGCTTGCAAAGCTTAGTAGAAGGATAGAGCGGCAAGAGCCCACTACATATCTACCTCAAGCAGCACATTATACAAGTGCAACTCCATTTTACAAAAGCAGAACTAAGCCTAGGATGATAGAGGACGAACAGGCCAGGATTAATAAACTAACTCAAAGTCAGATGAAAGAACGGAATCGAAACTCAGCAAGAAGCAGCTCATGGCTTGGAATTCGAGGTCAACGCAAGGAATGGAGGAGAGCAGCAACTCAGAAGAATCGAAACGTAAGAGCATTGAAGCCTGCCCCGTGAAGGTCGAGATATGGAGGCCCAGGCAGGTGGCGAGGCTGAACAAAGAATCAAATATACAAATAGAGGGAAAATAAAGCTGATCCACGGTGTACAGACGCGTAGCCAGCCTGGCGAGGAGAGATGCCCACATCTGATGTCATCCACACCCATAGGATGCCATAACTTTTCCGGATAAGAAACTACAGTTCGAAGCCACTCTCAGCCAACTAATTGACACATAGGCCTAAGGGAATTGATTGATGGAAGGGAGGCAGGGTGAATATTGGGCCATCCCGCACCTGGGCGGGCATTCTGCATGCTGCTAATTAAAGTGGAGATTTATGTCTAGGGGTATAACCGACCCAATCACAATGGACCAAATAATCTAGGGTCCTATAGCGAGTAGAGCCAATGATACGTCGTACCTTTAGTGACGTCTATCACAAGTGATATAGAAGGATGGGCATAGACCCCACCCGATAAGAGTCATCCCATCCGCACACTCTGTTACCATATTCAGATATAGTACCTATACTTAAGTTAGTTTTCCAAACAATAGAATTGCATATCAAACTTATGAGTTTTACACGTCAATGATGACGAGAATTTGCTATAAAGGTTACTGTTTGCATGAAGAATTTGGAAGTTAAAGTGAGAGAGGCGACCGCAGCTATGATGATTTCATTTGTTTTCCTGTTTTTTGTACTTGTCATTAAACGGACTTCCCTTTGCCAAACCATTGACTTGTCTTTATTGGTGTTGGAGTAAGATAATCCTACACCCCATCCTCCTCAAGGTGCAGCTATCTTGTCTTAAGGTACTTGAGGGTGAGCTCTGATCCTGTGGGCCCGTCAGAGGTCGCTCCGCCCTACTGTACACAGGAAATTGTTATTTTAATATAGAACACATTAAATCAATTGACTAAGGTCACAAAGTTCAATCAGTTTGTGTACTTACACAAGATAACTTTTGTGATGTTTTTGGAGGAGAGTGGAGACACACAATATTTTTCTGTGAAGAGAGTTACATTAAAATAAGTGTGGACGTGGATATAAAGTAACAGGTAATGTGATTTCTGCAAGTAAAGAAATGCGAAAACCAACAAGTGAAAGAGATGTAATTGGACAGTGTTCAGGAGTAGTAAGAAAATCAAATCTGGTATGGAAATGTAATTCTTTGTGTAATAATCACAGGTACTCCTGTAGAATCTTAAAGAATTTCTTGCAATTGTTATACAAAAATTATAATCTACAACAACATATCAAGATGCCGCAGAAAATTGATTGTGAAGTTCATGACACATTGGACTTCTACATCACTTTCTTGCTTGTCTTCCGAAAGATATGACTACAAAAGTATGCTGGTTGCACATCACAACAAAATACGGTATCTTCTTATTAAACTGTATCAGTGCAAAACACCACGTATGTCACTTGCACTGATTAATAATACATTGACATTGACTAGAGGAACTTTACAAAGCAGAGGCGATTTTTGAGTATTCTTCAAGTGAAATACCTGAGTTTGTTTGCGTGTCCTGTTGATGCACATTTTACTGCCAAGTACATAAAGTGTTCATTGAGGAGAAAGACTCTATAGGCGATGTTTAGAAAGACCTATATCTGTATTTCTCTGTAGAACAGTGATTCATTATAAGTATGGAAATACTGTTTGTGTTTTGCAAACAAGAAACATTCCAACAAAAAGCATATTTAACAACATGTTGGTGCCTGAAATGGTGGTGCCATGTTGTGCTTCAGTATTGGAACATGTTTGAAATTATTGCATTGCAAACTGTTAATTCTTTCCAGGTTATTGTTAGACTACAAACATAGACATCAAAACTCCCTAAAGGTCATTAATGCAACGTGTGAAGGGCAAAGTTATGTATTTGCCTCTCAATTTACAAGAGAACGTGAACCCTCTGGGAGTGAAACGTGACATTAATGATTCTTTGTTTTAGTGAATGGTGTTGCTACAAAGGACAACGAAATTTGGCAACAGTTTATATTTATACAGTTTATGGCCCACTTGGCTTATTCTGCGGAGACATTGACCACCTTCTTGGTCACATCCTACCTAGTCCTACACCTCCTATCTTGTTCAGAGACTTTAATATTCATCATTCCTCTACTCAACTAACATCCCCTTTATTATCAATACTTGACTCTCACCTACTTTCCCCACTTCCCACTCCTACTCATACCTCTGGTTCTACCCTTGACTTAATCTTCACCTCATCGTTTACTGCCTCCTCCATATCTACTCTCCCTGTCTACCTTTCAGATCACACCCTAATCTCAGCTTCCTTGCTCCTGCCTACTCCCTCTAGCACCTCCTCCCTCTCCTCCACTAAGACTTTCTACAGGTGTGATCTACGCAATTTTAACTCCTCGCTCTTCCATCATACCTGCATACACTCAATACCTTCTCTCACACATTCTCCTCCTTGTCTGCAGATGAAGCTGCGTCCACTCTCTCTTCATGTCTCACATCCAGCATTGATCAACTTTACCCTCTTTTTTCCTTTCAGCCCACTTGCAAACCTGCCCTACCCTGGCTCTCTCCTCATCTCTCTTCTATGTGCTGCCTCCTTCGCCGCCTTGAAACGCGCTGGCACAAACACCATTCTCCTACTAACCACACAACCTATTTCTCTTATCACGTCCTATACGACAACTGTATTAAGGCTGCCAAACGTACCTACTTCTTTGACCTTCTTCACAGTCAATCCACTCATCCTCAATGTCTCTTCCAAACCCTAACCCGACTTCTCTCTCCTCCTACACCTGACCCGCCCATCACCTCATCCATATACTCTTCCAAAGTACACTCCCTACGCAAGGACATACTATCTTCACCTTCCTACAACTCCTCCCCCTTCTCCTTCCCTACCCACTCCAGCACGGTCTCTACCTTTCCTCCCATAACAGACTCTGAGATGGCCCTCCTCCTGGCCAAAGCTCACCCTACAGCAGCCCCCACTGACCCCATCCCCTCTTCACTTATCCCCAAAGTCTTCCCACCTCCGGTAACCTTTCTCACCTCCTTCTTTAACATTTGTCTCACCACCTCTACCTTTCCTTCTGCCTTTAAACATGCAATTATCATACCTATCCTAAAGAAACCTACAGCTAACCCCCTTCTTGCTTCTAATTTTTGTCCTATATCCCTTTTACCTTTTCTATCCAAACTCCTTGAGCACCTTGTTTATTCACAAATCTCATCATTTGTGTCTAGCCTATTTCTCATTCCTCCGCCTCAGTCCGGTTTCCCCCACCCCCACCATTCAACTGAAATAGCCCTTACTTACGTACTCAATTCTCTTCTCACTGCTTGCTACTCTAAACACTCATCTATTCTTATTTTACTTGATCTGTTCGCTGCCTTTGATACTGTAGATCATTATTTGCTCCTGGATGCTCTCTCCCCCCTTGGTCTGCGCAGATCTGTTCCATCATGGTTTTCATCCTACCTACCCAACCGTACGTTTCCTGTCTCTTGGGGCGGCAACACTTCTCACATTCCTCTAGTCCATGGCGTTCCTCAATGTTCAATCCTTGGTCCCTTTCTATTTTCCTTATATGCTTCCTTTCTTGCCCCATTATCTCATCCTTTGAAATGTCACACCACTTCTACGCTGACGACACCTAACTCGTTCTATCCTTCTCGTCCTTCTCCTCAGACGTTCATCCTGCCTCTCCGCCATCATGTCATGGATGACTCTCACTTCCTCACTCTCAATGCTGAAAAAACTGGGGTCCTATTCTTTCCCACAAACACTCTCATCTCGCAATGTTCTCCCTTTTCCATCTCTTTTCCTTCCTGCTGTCTTGCAATCTTTCCCTCAGCCCGCAATCTTGGAATTTACTTTGACCCTAATCTCTCCTTTGACCATCAGACCTCCCTTACATCCCACACCTGTCGATTTCATCTCTACAACATTCTCGCCTTTTCTCACTTTCCATGCTACAAAACTCTTCATCTACTCACTAGTCTTCTCCCGACTAATCTATTGTCCTGTTCTGTTCTTTGGTCTTCCCCACTCACGTCTTTCCTCTCTTAAATCTATATATCATTCTTCAATTTGTTCACTCTGTCTTCTCTCCTACCAATTTATCCTTCCCTGGCTGCTCTTGGCTGATTGCCCTTCTGTTATCAACTTAAATACAACTTTCTCTGTCTTGTGTTCAAATGTCTCTATGGCCTTGCTCCTGACTACCTTGCATATCTCCTTTCTTTTTACTCTCCATCTCGCTCGCTCCGCTCTGCTAATCTTTTTAGACTCAATATCCCACATCCACCTTGTGCCCAATCCTGTTTTCAGTCGTTCCAGCTCCTAGCCCCTCTTCACTGGAACAGGCTTCCCCTGTCTCTTCGCTCCATTACTTCTTATCCTGTGTTCTGTTCCTCTCTAAAAACCCACCTGCTACAGTCCTCTAATTGATTTAATCTGCCTTGAACACTGATTCATTTACTCTTATGAACACTGATTGACTGATTACTCCCAGGAATGCTAATTGATTGCTGCTATTTATGAACACAGTTTGAATGTTACTGTTTATGAACGCTGATTTTCATTCTGATTCATTATATTGTTGACTGTCCTATGTTAAGCGCTTTGGACAAAGGCACTTTATAAAACACAATAAATACAAATACAATTACAAATTATAGATATAACAAAAGTAAAGGGAGCTTGAGTTTCAAGCCAATCACAATGACCCTTAAAAAGGCAGTCCAAATGTACCAGATGTGTGTAACTGTTTCAAAAGGGAATAGTTTGTATTAACCTTACTTTATTCATACTTTACACTCACGAGAAGTGATGGGTTGCAATCTTGAACTATATCAAATGAAGCAAACAAAATGTGCAGCAGTCATTAGGCCTCATTCTGAGTGACCCTGTCTGTCAATAAACAAGTTACCAGCACCTTTACCAGACTGGGTTACTGCAAGTCTGCTGGTAGGGGCACTGAACGACTGACCTGCATGGAGTTCAGGCCCCTACCAGCATGTTTTTCACTGAAGCACTGGCACCGTTTCTAATGGTGCCAGTGCTTTAGGCTTCCCATTCCCATGGAGTCCCATCAGACTCCTTTGGAATGGGAACTTAACGTACCACCGCCTCCTGTGATATCCTGGTAGCACTGGGATGTTAGACAGTGTTAAAGGTAGTGCAGGGTTGGTGGCAACCCACCAGCCACCGACCTCATAATGAGTGTCATTGTCTAGGCAAAAATGCTAGAATCGTTTGTTTCCCTGTGCTTTTTCCCACTGGAAAAGGAGCAAGATTAGATGATCGTAAAGTCCCCCTTTCTTCTTCAGAATACCGTTGTAAAAGTATGTATTCTTAACATTCCAGATTCTGCACCAGTATCAATATATTTTTCACTTACTGTATGAAAGTGAATATTCAATGCTATTTTGTTGCTCATGCACTTCCGACAGGAACTAGATTTCAAAATGTTTCTGCAAATTAGATGCTGCAACAGCTAAAACAAAATAATTCAGTCCTAAAAGGGACAATTACCAATATTCTCAACACCTTGAGATGAACTAAAGAATATTGGTATGGAAGACATCCTGAGGTTAGATGCATGATCCACATCTTGGGTGCTCCAACTTGGTTTGTGACTTTATGTTGTGCAGAGTATGGCTGGCATGATCTTGCAGAGTGGATTCAAGAAAGTAGTCCAAGTAGAGAAGGTATAGTACACATGACACCAGCAGAATTGTATGCCATGGACCCTGTTAGTGTATGTAGATTCTTCCAACACTGATATTTAGCAGTTTTCAATGTTATTTGTAATACACAAAAGCTCCACTAGGCACAGTGGAACATTACTTTTGGAGGAAAGAGTACCAAGCACGTGGGGTCTAAATATGCACATGCTTTTGTGGATTAAAGATGCTCCACAGTTTGGGTAAGAAAGAGATAGCTGCATAATGCATTATATTGAAATCTATGTAACTTGTTCTATCCCTGCTCAGCATGTCAATGTTGATCTACGTAAGGAGGTGGAAAGGTTTCAAATGAACATGTGTGTAAAGTATTGTTGAGGAAAAGGTAAAAGTAAAGGCAAGTACTACAATAAATGCAGATTTGGATTTCCTAATCCTGTTTCTCCAGTTGGTCGAGCAAATTGTCTGTTCAACACCATGTAACTGGTAAATTGCCTACAAATACATATCACCTAAAAAGAGATAAGGAATGCCAATTTGTAAATGAGTACAGTCCTGTCATTGCCCAGCTTTGGAAGGCTAATACTGATGTACAGTATAATGCAGATAACACAACAGCTGTTGCTCCCTATGTTAAAGCATACTTGAAAAAAGATGAAAAGAGCAATGCAGATGAGGTGTGGGCTGACTTACCAGCAGACAACAGTCTTAGGGCCTCATTACACGGAAGGCGGTGATCCAAGGTGCTATTAGCACCCTGGACCATGCCGGTAAATTACCGGCACCACCTTGGCGGAAAGGGGATTTACCGCCCTATTCCAAGGTTGGTGGGGCGGTAAATCCCCCTTCCGCCATTGCCCTTCCCCATTCCCATTTCTGCCCCATAGGGCTCTATGGGAATGGGGAAGGCGCTAATTACGGCACCGCAATTTTGCGGTGCCGTAATTAGCTCCGAGGTCCCTTAGCGGGTTGGTTTTTAACGCCTGCAAAAAGCAGGCGTTAAAGCACCAACCCGCTAAGGGACCTCGTAGTAAGGCGGTAATGGTTAACGGTCACCGTTACCATTAACGGTGGCCGTTAACCATTACCGCCTTCCGTGTAATGAGGCCCTTAGTCAGAAACTATTAAGATTTGGTATCAAAATGCTCTCACACAGACAGTGTGGAAGCTACCAAGATGCACATCAGCTACTAGTTTGCCTCTGTACGGACGTAGCAAAAATGTACTTTGCCTAAGTCTTGGTCCTGCAATTAGCAGAAAATGGGTACTGAAGCCAATGGCTGAAACTGAACAGTTAGCTGAAAGAGTACCTAATAGTACAGAAATTTCAAAAACAAATTGTTGATACCTATTATCGAAATAGGTCTTCACATTGGGAAAACCTTTGCTTGTATGAAGTAGCAGAATGGCACTCATTTCGGAATGTGGAAGCAAACAATGACAGAGGACGGTTTAAAGTACATGATGTACTGGTTGTCTGGTGAGACATGAAAAGATAAATCTCATCAACCACCTGATATGATATGATGTTTTATTTGTATTGCGCTCATACACACGTGTTTCAGAGAAGGGAGGGCTTAGTTGCCCCACCTGAGGTGGTATTACTTTACATCAGTTGTTTATGCTACCAGTGGAGCATGACAATAAACTGGAATATTGGAAACTTGCTTCAAATGCAGCACAAGAAGTAGAAAGTGTACTGCGAAAATTGAATGTCTTGATCGTGGATGAAGTGAGTGTGGTGTCGAACTTCATGATAGCATTAATTCACTTGTGAATGCAAGAGCTATTGTGGACTGACTATAATGTTTTGTTTGGAGGTAAACATGTCCTTGTTTTTGGAGATTTGCTACACTTAACTCCTGCGAAAGGTAAACAAGTCGTAAAGGAGATTACCAATAATATGATGCAGTCTGAAGATTTAGAGTATGCAGATATGCTAAACAAACTTGCGTAAAATTGTTTGAGGATGATATGAAAGCAGTCTTAAAAGGAAGACTGATTTCTAACATGTTCCATGCAGGTTTAAAGGACCTAAGGTCAAGTTGAATCTCCAAGAAAAGAACATGTGTTGCGTTGGTGGGTACACTTTCAGAGTCTGGCAAGTTCAAATTTAAAAGGATGTTTTCTGAGAGGTAAAATTGTGTGATATTTTGGATGGGCAGCCAATGCCACTAGAATTAGATAAGAAAGCAAATGCATGATTGCCTGAATAAGAAAAATCAATTAAAAAAACTGCAAGCTTAGAGTGCATTTTAAAACTGGGCATAAATGCAGAGCTTATGTTAAAGTGGAACTTGAAGGTTGAAATTGATGTGGTGAATGGAGCAATGGGAAGAGTCTCTACAATTGTCACTTTTCTACATTGTACAAATATACAGCATATTTTGGTGAAGCTTGATTGTGTGCAGGTACCTCACTTGATTTCTCGTTCCTCTGCACACTTAATAATTTTTAAAGATATTTTGTGAAAAAAGCATCATTTCCATAGTGCTATGCATATGTAATAACTGTGCATAAATTACAAGGATTGACTTTAGAAGCTGCAAAATTATACATGGGTCACACAGTGTTTTTTTAATTAAACTTTGACGAGGCGAAAGTGACAGCTGACATTTCATGTATTCAAGAGTACAATAGGTTGTATGTACGGTAAGTTCCTCATCTTGGTTTATTATCAACTCCTATGAGACGTATGTGAACTGGGACTCCCAGCCCTTCAAGATGAAGTAGTAATACCCTTGAGATAGATGGGGATGCAGAAATTATTCAAACATCAATAATCAAAACGACTCAGGAAGTTGGGAAAAGGATAACTGTTTTAATATCAATTATCTAAAACAGTTAGTACAACGGACATCAACGGACGACTCAGCGTAAGGACTCTCAAAGCATTTTGAAATAAAGCTTGCTTTTATAACAAAAAATCATCATACGTGATGTCAACCTATGTATTACTAATGTCATCCTACTTGGCAAACTTCAAAAACCTAGTGGCAAGTGTGATTGGGTCTTAAGGAACATCTAAGTATATGATCCATACTCGTCTAAGGCAGTGAAAGAAAATAATTCATTTCTTAACATCAGGTGGGGCAACAAAGCCCTCCCCTTAAACAGGTCACTATGAACGTCACTAAATATACAACGTCCTATTGGCTATGCAACTATAGGACCCTTAATGATGTGGTCCTCTACCATTGGTTGGCACCTCACTTCCATTGGTGCAGGCTGAGCCTCCAGGTGCTGGTGAGCTAGTCTTAACCATAGCTTCCCACCAATTAGAATAATCATCCATCACCACCTCAGAGGTCTGCTCTCAATTAGTGCTTTGAACGTGTTCTTGGGAGTGTTATTTTGCTCAGGAGAATTCAGGAGAGTGATGGCACACTCTGCCCTCATGCGTAGGTGTGACCATCATGCTCGTCCAACTCATCCCACCATGTGACTGAAGACCACAAATTCGAGCTTCTTCTGTATTAAAATACTATTTTTCTAATAGACCTCTGATGTCTTTTTGATTTTTGTCTAAGCCTCCTGAACAGGAGTTTTGTTATTCCAGGCGATTTGTATCCAAGGTCTACTTATGCCAGCCTGATAAGACCTTGGCTACTTGGCTCATTCACTTTTAATTAATTTGTTTCCTAACTGCGCCACACTGGAAAAGAGGCCTTCTGTCTTTAGCCCAGCTCTGCTATAACAGGTAGTGGAAACATCCATTCTTTACTGACTCCAATATATATTACACAGCCATGATAGTGGCTGTGTAGTTATGGTTAAGTTGCAGTTTCCATAGGAAGAGCCCTTTTTGAGTGGCTTATAACTTCGCTCTCCCTGGACGAATCCTCACCAAACTTTTTTATGGGTCACTCTAAATTTATTTGCAAAGTTTGGTGAGGTTTGGTCCGGTGGGGCAAAGTTATAGGGGGGGTCCCAAAACTTCTTTTTTTCCCATAGACTGAATGGGGAAAAACCTTTGCTCACGCCTACAGGCCAAACCGCTGGACGGATTTTCCCAAAATTTGGACCAGGAGCAACGGCTTGGTACCGAAAGCATGCTTTTGTAAATGTGGTGAAAATACATCCAGTATTTTTTTTTTTTAAATGACCAAAAATGATGTCACAAAAAATTAGTGATATTGGGCCTCATTACGACCCTGGCGGAGTGGGTTTACGCCAGCGGTATTCGCGGCGGACCCTTCCGCCCTACTACGAGTTCCCGTAGCGCCATGGAGCGGTTTCCGCCTGGTTTTTCCGGGCAGAGAAATCCATGGCGCTACGGGACCTTGTTGTTAATTACGCCACCGTATTTTACGGTGGCGTAATTAACGCCTTCCCCACTCCCATTATACCCTATGGGGCAAAAATGGGAATGGGGAAGGGTAAAATGGGGAATGGGGATTTACCGCCCCGCCAAGGTCGGAATGGGGCGGTAAATCCGCCAACCCCCATGGCGGTATCGGCAGCTTTCCGCCGTGCTCCATGGTGCATATTGCACCACGATCTCCGCCAGGGTCGTAATGAGGGCCATTGTATTATTATTTTTTTTTTTATTGAAAAAAACGAGTTTCTTTTGTACAAAACAAAAAAAAACTTTTGTTTCAAGAGATAAAAGGAAAAAACTCCACGATTCCATAACTCTGTAACTCAATCCGCTCCATAAAGTCAAGGTATTTCATTCCGCGCAACCATCCACCATTGTGAATGATGCAGCCTTAGGCTCATCTGCCCTAGACATCCATGCATTAAGTAGTTAAGGACACACTATTCAGGGTCATTAATCCTTCAAAAAATAGGGTTGGCGACAGCCATTAAAAAGGAAATTTCAATAACGCATTCAAATACAATTCCACAGACGTGTTTGACGTTATTGCCAGAGGAGACTAGGCGCCACCACGCCTCCATATCATCATCTAAAGGCGCAAACTGTCCAAGATATAAGGAACACAAGTCGTTAGTTGCTTGACACTCCAAAATTAGATGTATCAAGGATTCTACGCAGACAAAGCAGAATCGGCAGTAATTGTCGGCTGTAGATGGATCTTTACGACGCCATAAGTTTTCCTTAAGGCGAAATATCAGAAATTGCTCGCGATAATGGCTAGTGATAATGGCTAGTGTAGCATTGGGTCAGATAAAAGGCCTGGTCATTTAATTTTTTTTGCACATAACCCAGCGAGCTTGTTGAGTCCGTTTGATTTCGCTTTTCTATATTGACTATCCAAGCCCAAGCCTCACATTTCCTTTTTGCATGTTGGGGCCGAGAAATTAAATCAAAATTACATATATCTGCAGCTTCGACCCAGGCTTGTACTTTTGTCTGCCATTGGGACAATAGGCTGAGGTTAGATGCGACTTGCATGTGGTTAAATATGTAATATGGTGATGCTTTGTGCAAGCAGGACATCTTGCGCATAAGAGAAATAGACTTCCAGATGACATGGCTGAAAAGGGAGTTCAGTGATGGTTTCTGGCGAATTAAAGTCATTGAGAGACAACGTGGGAGGTTAAGTGCCCATTTCCAAAAGTGGCCTTCAAGTTGGTCCCATGTTGACTCCTTTATGTTCCAACTTGCTTCGGCACCAAACGTTAGAATGGGCACTACCTTTTTCAAGTAAAATGTTAGCATCGGTTTAAGTGAACATTTCCCGAAATTTTTATTCAGTTTTGCCGCTTGAAGGGCAAGTCTTGAAGTTTTCAGCTTTATATCTTGAATCCACTGAGATTCGCATATGGAATTGTTGAATTCCACTCCTAAGTATCGAATGGAATTGACAGAAGAAAGAGGATAACCACCAACTGTCCAAGTAAACGCTCTATCTTTTTTGCTTTTGACTGACCCAATTGAAACAATTTTCGTTTTTTCTGTATTGATAGATAGGTCGTTAGTTGAAAGATAGTCATTAAGGCAGAAAAGTAAACGTTGGAGACCAATCTGTGTTTTATCAATCAGGACAAGATCATCAGCATAGGCAATGTGACTTACATGCACTTGATTTATTTTAGGTGGAAAACAATGAACCTGGGCTAGAGAGAGCGGTAGGTCTGCCAAGAATAATTTGAAGAGATCAGTGGCCAGGGGGCACCCTTGTTTGACACCACGAGTTGTTGGAATGCGTGTTGATAGGTCACCATGTTTGTTAAGGCGTACTCGGATGGACGTATTAGAGTGGAGCGCTATTATGGGATTAAGAATAGCAGCTGGACAATTCCACTTAGATAATTTCGACCAGAGGCGGTCGCGATTAATTCCATTGAACGCCTGTTTCATGTCAATGAAAGCTAGGTGAAGTTTTGAGTTGGATTTTAGAGTTTGCAACTTCAACAACGTAAGCAAGGCAAGATTGACATCCATGCCTACGCCTTTGGAAAAAACGGTTTGCCGTTCATCCTGAATTCCTGCTCGATTAGCCCAGGTCACAAGTTTCGATCTTAAATTTGCGCCGAAGACTTTCCCAATCGAGTCTAAGAGGGCAATAGGCCGATAGTTATTTGGATTGTCCCAGCAGCCTTTCTTGTGAATTGGGACTACGATTGCAGATAGCCAAGACTCAGGAAGGGTGGTAAGTTTGGCAATTCTCTTGAAAAGATGGTCAATAAAGAGGGCCCACATCGGTGCATTTTTCTTAAGCATCATATTGCTGATGAGATCTGGGCCAGCTGCTCGGGAATATTTTAGTTGCAAGATTGCTCGAGTGATTCCGATCTGTGACATTTCTACGTCCCATGGTACGTTGTTCTTTCGATCACATACTACGGCATTCTCATTCCCAGGTCCATTAAAAACCTAAAAAACATGCTTATGCCAAGTATCTCCACAGATGGTATTTTGAGTTGAGTTTAGGTTATTTACGTAAGCCATGTTCAGGATGTGCCAAATATCGTGTGTATTCTTAGTTATTAATAACTTCATCATTAATTCGGCTCGATCTTGTTCAATGATGGCTCTGTGTGATCTTGCCTAGTTTCGGTAAATAACTCTTCTTGCCTTTACTTCGTCTGCTATGGCCTGGGTTGAGGTGGATTTTCTTTTTAGTTGTCTCAGGTCTCTGCGTAGCTCTTTCTTCTTATCTTGCAATTCCTTGCTAAATAGATGTTTATGGCATTTCTGCTGTTGCCCTTGATCATTGGAATCGATGACATGTAATGATAATAAGGGAAAGTAGTCAACACCATGCAGAGAAGATAACAGTCTTTCAGTTAAGGATCCAATCTGGTTGCCGCTAATCCGGAGACGATTTCCTTTGGAATTTGTCTCAACTGGAAGAGTGTATCTTGAGGTTGAATGCGAAAGGGCCAAGGAGCAGCCGAGCGTTAAGAGCATGTGGTCACTTTCAAGCGTTTTTCGAACGTGTAAGGTGGTATCCTTAGTCTCAAAGTGGCTAGAGACCCAAAAATAATCGATGATGCTGTGGCTGGTCTCGCGGTGCCAAGTTGGTTGAGCAGGGATATCACCTCTAACTGCGCCATTCAACAATACACAATCTCGCATTTTCATTGTATTTGACCATCTTCGTTCCTTGGCGCCAAGATTTCCTTCAGCGATACGTTTATAGCTTTGATTTTTCTGGTCATAGTCGAACCATGAGCAGTTGAGATCGCCACAGCAGATGGTTGTCAAATGATTAAATTTCAAGGACGCATCGTCCATCAAGAGACAGACAGCATCGACAAACACTTTATCGCTTATTTTTACAGAGTTCCAGTAACAGTTTATAATAAGAAGTGTTGATGTTGGCTGCGCGGTGTCACTCAGTGAATGCATTATTGTGCCTTGCACGTAAGGATTTGGATTGGTGCATATCAGGGTAGTCCAGTTTTGAGACAATCGGACCATAGTTAACAGGCCCGCACTTGGGCGTCCTTGTTGATTTTTGATGGCTGGGTTGACTGTTATTGCAAAGCCATCTCTCATCGGTGCTTCAAGAAGCCATGTTTCTTGCAGACAGACTGCAAATACGTTGTCGAGGGACACTTCAAACCCATTAAACAAGTGATGAAATCCACGGTGTTCCAGGATATAACTGAGCATGAGGCATCCAGGGTGCTTGGTCATGGCTACTTTTGAGTAAGGGTTTTCGAGTTATAAGCTTGTTTGTCTTTAGACGGCCTTGTTGGGCCCTGCGGGGTGACTGAGCTCAAAAGATTGCGTACTTGGGACACCTATACAGCCCTTTTCGCAGCAGAGTTGGTAGAAGAGCATTTCAAGTTGCTTTCCTGATAGGAGATTTCTGGTTCAATGGAGATGTCGAAGCCAAACAGCAGTAGGTCTTCCGTTGCTTTGAGTAAGGTGTTACAAACACCAGCTGACTCTATGTGCAGCAGGACGGCATCATAGAGCTGTTCTGATACATATTCAACAATTTTAATTTCATCAGATCTTATTAGGCGCAAATGTGGAATGTGTGTAAACAGCCTTGGAACATTTGCACGATTGAGATTCAGGTCGGTGTCATCATTGAGAATATTTTGAAATCTAATTTTGCAGCTGTAATTTGCAGCACGGCGAGAGTTGGTTTCATGAACTCATGATTTAAAGAGGATCTGCTATTTTTGTTGGTTTTGAGTCAGTTTAGGGTTTAGAAGAGTGCTCACCAACTTCAATTTAGATGAAGCCGCTTCAATACTCACTGGAGCAGAAGCCTGGATTACTTTATCGTTTAGCAGCAGAGGGCTTTTCCTTGCTTGAAAGCCACGTGAGGGAGGACGTGGAGGGGGACTAGACACTTCACTTGGGGACTGATGAAGGTCATCGTCTTCAGAAATGGAATACGTCGAGAGGTTGCATAAGTCAGGTGAGGAAGGAATCGCCGAAGAGTCTGGTGTATCATCATCAGAAATGATTCGACGTCGTTTGGTACCTGTTTTCACAACATGCTCTTTATTGTGGTTTGCAGCTTTCGACGAACATTTGTCGGGCCCCAAGTTTCGTTTAAACAAACCCACGCGAGGCAGGGTTGTTAAATTTCTTATAAAGCTTTTTGATGTTGTGCGGGCCGTAAGATTCAGGTGCCTCCCTTTATTGGTCGCCCTTCCTTTTTGGACAGGTGGTTGAGACTTGTCGGTCTGCACATTTCCAGCCATTTTTTTAGTCAAACCAACGGCACCAGTTTTGGCAGGTCCAGAGAAAATTCCAAAAGAAGAAAAAGGATTGCTTGTTATACCTTTTTGAGGCTTTGCTTGGGTAGAGTGGCTCCCGTCAATTAGGGACTCCTGTTTGTCAGCGACCAGAGGAGCAGATGCATCCTGGACTTGTAAGGCTGATGAGAGATGTATAGAGGTGTCTGCAGCAACTTGAGGGCATGCATTTGCACTTGAGAAATCGACAATGCACCCATTTTGCGCATACTTGGTAGCGATCGTCAATGCAGCTGTATTTAAAAGTGAATCACTCGCGGGCACATCTGATGTAGATGCTGTGGTCACTTTGTCCTGAACGCACTTATCTGTGCTACACACTTGAAAGGATTTTGTAGCCAGGTCCTTTAGTTCGGCCAGAGCGCCTTTTAGCATTTGGTCGTGACTCCTTTGCTGACAAGCCACGTCATCGCACAAGCGTGAGTACCGTTGCAAGTTACAGTCTGCTTCAGCTTGCATGTGGTGTCTTGTAAATAAGGTAGCAGACTCAATTTGCTCCATTTTTGTAAAAAGGTTCAAAATCAGCGCGCCTTGATCGCGAATTGTTTCATTTAGAGACTCATAAAGTTTTACAAAGGGTATCATGGCTTGCGAAGATGCTGCCAGTACATTATTATGAATTTGGATAGCTGCCGCAACCGATAAACTCGATTTAGAGGCAAGCGTCGGTGGACATCAATCACTGGACTTGAGGTGCTTGGTAAATCTTTAGTAGGTAATGGTCGCTTTAAAGGTGTCATCAGGTTGGCCGGACCATTGGGTTTATTTGCGGCCAGACGAGGTTCCAAATTGCTGAGAATGGGCGTCTTGTGCAGTTCTTTGACTTGTTTATCCTGTTGCTGCAAGGTCTGCAGGGACGGTGTTAAACCAAAAAGAGCAGCAGGGGTTTGAATGCAGTCATGTTGTGAGATGCCTATTTTCCTTAGATTTGAGTTTGCGTTCTCTGTCGTTAAAGTTACCGTGGAGTTCTGGGGTTGGCACCTATCATTGCAGGTCGTTTTTTTAAGAAAGGCAGACTATTTTTAGGAGTCTATGACTGCCTAACATCGTGTGAGGACATTGGTAAAATAAGTGGGACAGGGACATGGTCTGGCTGTGGAGCAGCATCAGAAAAGGGTGACCGAGTCAGGTCAACAGTGAGGTCTGAAACCTTGTCTGCTGTGCAGCCATCGGGGCCATCAATGCCTACATTGGATCCGGCATCGAGAGGGGCAGTAGAAAGATGCAAGGCTTCAGTAGGTCTTTCAGGGGCGGCCAGAGACGCGCTCATTATTTCGGCGTCCGTCAATTCGAACAGTGAAAAGTAAATATCCGGCGAAGCAATGGGCTTGGGCAAGGGCAGATCCGCCACCAGAGAAACTGCAATCGGGGCCGGAGCCAAATTAGCCAAAGAAAGCAACACCATCGGTTTTGTCAGAATAGCCTCCGGCAGGAGGTTGTTCATTGCATAGAGGGGTTCAGACTGTGCTGGGCTGCGCAGAAGGGAGGAGCAAGTGAGGGCCTCTTGATGTACTTGGGCTGTAGTCTGGGGAGGGGATGGCGTAGGCAGTGTGGATTGAGGTCCCATACACGCCTCTTTGCTTACCTTAGTGGCAGCGGTGGAGCACGCCATGCTCTTTTGCCCCGCGACTGTCCAATGATTTAGCATTCTCTGTTGTTGCAATGTCTTGTGGCGAGTCTGTGGGCCAGCCGCCGCTGAAGCAGAAGGAACTTTTGGGGTGACACCCATACTGGCCGGACTGCCAAGTTCACCCGGCTCACTTAGGCGAACTGGACAAACTGGACACGGTCGCCGGACTCCGTGCGGGAAATGTCTTTTTAAACACAAACTCGCAAAAAGAGAGAAAGAGGGCTGGAGCAGTCCGTAAACGTAGCAGTAGCTGCAGCTCATCAGAGTGAAGCACAATGCGACTGATGCAGGCTATGAACTGAGGATGAGAATGAAATAGCCTTTGAGCCAACCAGAGCCAAACAGCGGCTCAACAGCGTAGTAACACAAAGCACAGCCCTTAACTCTGCGCTGGGCTTCACGCCGCAAGGGCGCTGAGCCGTGTCTTTTGTTTCCAGGTCTGAGTCCGGGTCCCGAGAGCAGGGGGCGTGGCTTGGCTTGGACTCCGAGATCCGAGATTTTTAAAAGGCAAAGGCACCTTTTAACTTGGAGTGGCAGGCAAGTAGGCAAGTCGGGGTTCCAAGATTCCAAGTTTCAACCAGCGTTGTAATAGAAGATTGTTCGTAGAAAAGCTGAAAAGCTGAGAAGCTGAAACCAGAGCCACAGCGGCTCAACAGCGTAGTAACACAAAGCACAGCCCTTAACTCCGCGCTGGGCTTCACCAAGTGATATCTATGTTCGGTCCATGGACACACTTCCCTGTTCGCTCCTCGGACAGTGTCCTGATTGGCCAACCGGCTTGCGTCATGTCCGCGGACATGCAACATGTTCGCTGATTGGATGGTGAAGAGCATGAAGCACGTCATATTTTCGGGAATGCCCGCCATCTTGGATTCGTGGGCGTCCACGGACAGCGCGGTGAAACTTGGTGGAAAAAATACTATTTAGTAGAGTGTGTCGTTGTTTAAAAGTGTTTGGGGAAGGTGGGGGAGTAAGGGATGGGTTAAATGTTGTATTTATTTAGGTGGTAGACCCCCCTGTTGTGTTTGCTTTGTCTGTGGACAATGCAGATGTTCTGAAATGTTCTAAATAAACTAAATGGGGGTGTTCTGAGGACACTATGCCTGTACGTATTGTTCGCAAGCAAGTTGAAACTGTTCTAAGAACACTTGTGGCGTCCTGAAATGTTCGAAAATAAACGAAATGGGTGTGTCCTGAGGACGGTATGCCTGTCTGTTTTGTTCGCAGGCAAGTTGAAACTGTTCTAATAACACATGCAGTGTCCTGAAATGTTCGTCAATGGACGAAATGGGGGTGTCTTGAGGACGCTGTCCCTATTGTTCGCTGACAAGAGGAAAGTGTTCTTAGAACACATTATGTGTCCTGTGATGTTTGTAAATAAACCGAATGGGGGGAGTCCTGAGGATGCTATGCCTGTCCGTACTGTTCGTAGGCAAGTTGAAACTGTTCTAAGAACACTCATCATGTCCGCGGACATTAAAAGTGCCAATATGGCATAGTTAAAATGTTTGACTCTATGGGTGTGATATACTGCAGTGGTTGTGGCCAGGGCATAGAGTCTTGGGAGCATGGCCATATGGCAAGTTGGCCATGCACCCAAGTCTCTATGCCCTGGCCACAACCACCGCAGCATATCACACCCATAGTGGCTTATAACTTTGGGATCCAAGAACAAATTTATAAGCAATGAAGATATAAGCCACTATGGGTGTGATATGCTGTGGTGTTTGTGGGCAGGGCCTATAGTCTTGGGTGCATGGACAAGACCAAATTTATAAGCACCAAAGTTATAAGTTATAAGCACTTGATCTTATCGCTCCCTCAAAACTACGGAAACCTAAACCCCGGGCTCACCTTAACACCTGGTTCACGCCTCAGCTGAGAACCCTACGTAAGGAAAAAAGGACCCTTGAAACTCGGAGAAGCCACCCCACAGAATCCAATAAAGCAAGCATGGCTCTAGCCACTTTAAATTACAAAGAAGCCATACTGGCTGCTAAAAAAGAAACATACAATAAACATATTGAACAGGCCCAATCCAACACCAAGGAGCTATACAAAATTTTAAAGGAACTGGAATCCCCTGCTACTCCTCCAGACACCTGCTCCAAAGACAGCGCTTGGTGCACAAATATCCAAAATCAAATGAGAAAAAAAAAACAGTCTACACTCCTTTATAGCACAGCTTGCCCCTCAGGCTAACTACAAACCGAATACTGCACCTCAGCAACCCTTCTGCTTCTCACCCCTCTCTATTTCTGAAGTTGAACACATCATTAACAGTCTTAAGCCCTCTAACTGTCAGGGTGACTCCTGCCCTGCCACTATTATCAAGGAGGCCTCACAGCACCTGGCGCCTTTCATCACTACACTCATAAACTCCTCCTTCACAACCTCAAGGATGCCTGGGTTATTCCCCTACTGAAAAAACCTACCTTGGACGCTAACACTCCTACCAACTACAGACCTATCGCCACGGTGCCATGTCTTTTAAAAATGCTTGATCGAGCAGCATACCTGCAGATCCAAGATTATCTTGGATCCAACAACCTTCTGGGTCTTAGGCAATCGGGCTTCCAACCTCGCCATGGCACAGAAACTGTGTTACTAGATTTAAAAACACAAATAGAAGACTTAAAAGATAAGGGAAAACTGGCTCTCTTACTCCTTCCAGACCTCTCCGCAGCATTCGATTTAGTCAATCATCAAATCCACTGCCACCA